>NC_090990.1:34375000-35000000 GCF_041146395.1 Eulemur rufifrons
TCTAAAAAATCATCATAGGAATACTGTGTTATTTTTGAATTTTTAAAATTAAGCTTTATTTATATTTGTTGTTTTGGCCCAAGAGAAATTATGGCACTGTAACCTAAACTTATCTTTGAAAATAACAACCACAATGTTGCATGTGCTATTTGGAAGGAATATTTAAACCTCTTTTAAAGATTGTGAACTTTTTGCTTATATAAAAAAATTATAACTAAACCTTATTTCCCTGCCAAATTGCTTTCTGTAGCACCCAGAAAGCATTTTTATCATTTTGTATCAACTTTCTCCAGGGCCTGTGGGGATAACTTGTACTTTGCATGGCCATCCTACTTACTGTGGTTAGAAGAAATTTTGGTTGATAGTTGACTTTAAGCATATAGAAATCAGAAACTTGATTTTATTTATCTTTGTGTCCCCAGTGTTGAACATTGTGCTTGGCACATAGTAGGTGCTTAATTAAATGTTCATTGAATGTATATTTATAGAGGACATTAATTTGTTCTGATCATGTGAAAAATTTTTTAAATTTGGTCCCCAGGGGGCGCCCAAGTAGCAGTTAGCTCTCCCAATTTCAGGACCAGAAATGTTTGAATGTGATCTAGCTCTGTCTTCAGATTTCTCAAATAATACTTCTGTTTACTCTCAGTGAATACATGGTATGGTTGTGAAAATCTGCTGAGCAGATTTCCAGCTCCTGATTGTAGATTTCCAAAACAGATTAGCACCCAGAAGAAACTAGATAGGAAAATCCACTGGACATTAAGGTTCAGTGTTTCCTTTTGGTGGGATTGGTTGAGTAATAAATGCATTTTTTTTTTTTTTTGGGAAGTTTAAATCATCTGTAAAGGAGATGCTCCACAGAATCCTTGACTCTTCTGAAGCACCACTGTTTCATTAAGGGTGCTTTGAACATGGGATTTTTATGTTAAGAAGTTGGAGGAGGGGAGAATAGCCAGATTATTCACTGTCCTTACTTTTAAAACTTTCATTTTTTGCCATTCCATTTTAAGTTACAAAGGTAATAAATGCCCATTGGGAAAAGTTAAATCTCTTCTTATTCTGAGGTCACTAGTATTAATTGCTTGGTATTAACTGCTTCCTCTTCTCTTTATCAATATTCTTATAAACAAAAATGCAAATATTTATCTTTTTTACCTTGAAGTGGGATTATTCTATTTTTTTGCCAAATGTATCATGAGTATCTTTCCAGGTCTTTACCTATAGATTTAATTCATTTTCATTGGTAGTTGCAGAATATTTTGTAATATGGATGTTATCATAGCGTGGTTGTACCCTCCGCTTTGGACATTCACGATAGTTTCTGGGGATTATTTTGCTATTGCAAACAGTGTTTCAATAAACTTTCTTGTAAATATAACATTATATATGGATGCTTTCATTTTGTAAGCAAAATTCCTCAAAGTAGTTTCCTGGGTTAGAAGGTACATGCATTTTTAATTTTAATTGATAATTGTCCACTTTTCAAAAACAATGTATTAAGATTCTCCAGAGAAACAGAACCATTAGGGTATAGAGATATAGATACAGATAAATAAGAGGGAATTTATTATGGGAATTGGCTCAGGCAGTTCTGGAGGCCAAGAAGTCACATGATGTGCTATGTGCAAGCTGGAGAACCAGGGAAGTTGGTGGTATAATTCAGTCTGAGTATGAAGGCCCAGGACCCTGGAGTTATGATGTCTGAAGGCAGGAGAAAATAGATGTGCCAGCTCCTGAAAAGAGTGAATTCGCCTTTCCTCTGCATTTTTTTTTTTTTTTTTTTTTTTTGAAGCGGAGTCCTGCTCTGTCACCCTGGTTAGAGTGCTGTGGCGTCAGCCTAGCTCACAGCAACCTCAAACTCCTGGGCTCAAGCAATCCTTCTGCCTCAGTCTCCCGAGTAGCTGGGACTACAGGCATGTGCCGCCATGCCCGGCTAATTTTTTCTATATATTTTTAGTTGTCCAGCTAATTTCTTTCTATTTTTTTTAGTAGAGACGGGGTCTTGCTCTTGTTCAGGCTGGTCTCAAACTCCTGACCTCGAGCGATCCACTCGCCTCGGCCTCCCAGAGTGCTAGGATTACAGGCGTGAGCCACCGTGCTCAGCAAGTAAATATTTTTAGCATTGTAAATACCTACTCTTTGGTAGAGATTCTTAGTCATCAGACTGAAAAGATGATTGAAGGGACATGAATTAATATAAAAAGTGTCATACCTGTGTATTGTCTATTAGACATTTGTACAGTTCAGATTCCAGAGTCAGAATGCCTGGGACTGAATCTCACCCTATCACCTGCTATGTTTGTGACCTTAGCCAAGTCATTTAACCTCTCAATATCTCAGTTTCCTTAACTGTAAAATGGGACTAATAGTACCTAGTATCTATTGTACTTCATTTGCTCATTGCGAGGATTAAATGAGCTAATATGTAAAGTGCTTAGAGCAGTGCCTCGCACATGCTAAGTCCTATATAATGTTAGCTGTTATTTTAATTGTCACCATCATCTTATTTTTTCCTGTGTCTTTTACTTGTCACTCTCCCCTTGCCCTTCTTTTGACTTGATTGAGATTTTTCCCTCTGATTTATTCCCTCCTACTTTGGAAGCTATACAGTCTATCCTTTCCTTTTAGTGGTTACCCTAGAAATTTTAAGCACATGTATTTCACTTAAGTCTAATATTAATTAATATCTTTACTTTCTTCCCAAACAATACAAACACCTAAGGACACTTAACTCTATTTTCTGTCCTGTTCTGTTTTCTGAGATTTTAATTCTATATTGACTATTTTTTATCCCCCCAATAACATGTTAAGGTTTTATAACAAAGATGTAATGTTTGTTTAGAATAACTCCCATGCATACATACCATTTTCTTTATTCACCATTTATTTTTGTACCTCAGCGCTCCCTTCTGAGATCGTTTTCCCTCTTTTTAAAGTATATCCTTAGATGTTTCTTTAATCAGTATGGGCTTGTGGTTAGGAATTTTTGTTGTTGTCTCTGTGGGGTGGGTTCTGTTTTCCTTAGTTTAACCACTGAGGGTATCATCCGTCAGGGGTCCCAACTTTATGTAGAACTCTTTGATCTGACCTCCAACCCTATTTAGGGTTCAGTCTTTGTCTCTTTTCCTCAGTTGTGTGGTCCATTAAATCCCAGGCTCTCGCCATCAGTGATTTAGGGGTGGGGAGGGTCCGCAGGGCAGCTGCAACTCTAGCACTCACTCCTGTGGATTTTTGCTTTCTCGATTTATCTAAATCTGAGTTGTTTCTTTACTCTTCTGCCAGCTTAGTCATGCATTAACAAACATATAAATATATATATTTGTTTTATATACACATATAACATATAAATATGCACACCCCCATCAGAATTATATGTCTCTACCTAAGTCTGCCCTAGTTCAAAGCCCTTTTTCAATGTCATTTCTTTCCCTTGTCCTTATTCCCTTTGAAATCTACTGGATTTACAACCTTTGGGTTAAAGTTTCAGTGACAATAATTTGTTCACCTAAATGCCACGTTCCAGTTAAGATGCTAATGGAAGACGATTGTAGTCACTGAAGACGTCCCAAAGTCACAGTATTTTAACAGTTGGCCTTATGAATTGAAATTCAGAGCATTTTAGAGAAAATACTCCAGTAGTGGGACTTTTTGACCAGGTGAGAGAGAGTGGGGACATAGGATAAACCATCTTATCCTTTGTGTTATGTTGGCTTGGTCACACTGACTTTTGTTACTTTAAAGCTAGTACTTTTAGCTCATTTGCCATATGAAAATGTATTTACTCTAACATTTCAGTTGCTTTAACCTGAAAAATCAAGAACAGTTTCACAGACTAAACATGTGATAAGAACATTTAGAACTTAATAGAGAACAGGTGTGACAGATACACCGTTTGGGGACAGTTTTCATGCTGCCTCCTGAGTAAAACTTAACAAAACATCACTTTGGTAAAGCAAAGACAGCAGTTGTTACTTACTATTTTCAGAAGCTTTTACTATGAGGGACTGAGTCCCAGGAAACATATTCCATGCCTGGTTTCCATCAGTTTTCTCCAGAAGACCCTTAAGTTCGTTCCATTAGGATATATCCCATATCAACAAGCAATTAAATATGCCTGACTTGGGTCTACACAAAAGGCTGCTGTTCACTTACTGTTTGGAGTTTCCGGAATGTATTAGTCATTGATATTTGCTATTGGAAAGTATTACGTGTTTAATTTAACTTACAGGATTTACCTTTATAATTATGTATGGTTTAAGTAGATAATAACATGAATTTCCATTTCTTGGCGTCAACTGGGAGTATAGAGACAGCATAGGAGGTGTTTTGATTATGTAATTGGGAATTGGCTTAATGGTTAATTTAGGTTTTCAAATAGTAGAGTTTTTTTTTTGTTTGTTTGTTTGTTTGGTTTTTTTTTTTGCTACTTGTTCATTTAATGGGCAAGGAAAGTGGAATTGGTAGTGTTTCAGAAGTGGAAAAAGGCAAAGATGAAGCCAGGATGGTAAGAATCTGGCTGAATCAGGTCAGTGAAATGTACCTGGCTCTTTGTGTGTGGTTAAAGTTCCTGATCTCATCTCCAAGCCAGGATACAGCAAAATGATAAAGCCCATCAGCTTTCAGTCTCTTTTTTAGCTTCTACTTGTCGATTCTGTGATTCAAAGGCCATAATAGCTTGAAGACAATAGACTCTACATCTCCACGTGAGTCCCCTAGGAATTACCTCAGAGACCCACTGTGGAATAGTAGAGAGACTCACTGAGAGAGAAGAGACCTGGGTTCAAGTACCAGTTTTTTCTCCACTAACTGGCAAGTCAGCTAATCTCAGTTTTCCCCTTTTGTAAAATGAGAGGTACGGAGTCGGTGAACTTGCCAGCCCTAAAACAGATTTGTATCTCAAGACTTCAGTCACTGTTAGATAGCATGTAACCCAATGTAGTCACACCTAAAAGGCAAAATATCCAATTACTATGAATATGTGTGCCTTCTTTGCTCTTCTATAATGTATACATGGGAGCACCACGGACTATATTTAATATATTCCCTTTTGTATTTCATTTACCTAGAACTTCAAAGTGGTAAAAAGGAACCTATAAAGTTAAGGGAAAAAAAGCTTTTTGAAATGTAACAATTGTATATTTGTGTATTTTTTAATTAAAAATATTTAAGAAATGAGATGTTAAGGCCAACTTTGTTATAGAAGTCAGACATTGGTTTGGAGCTTAGTCTATCATCGGGTATGTTGGTTTTCTGATTCTGCATTTTCATTTGTAAAGTGATAATGCCAACTTTACCGGGTTGTGTTAAAGATTAAATGGAGGTAATACTTATACAATGTTTATCACAGTACATAGCATTCACTAAGTGTGTAAATGGTAACTTTTATTATTTTAGAAAAGATCTGTAGGAAAGAGTAATTTAGATAAAAGTGGTTATGGGGTATCATAATATTCCCATTGTTTACTACAGCATAAGGAAATGATTACCCATACTAATCAGTTAACAGATTTTAAAAATCTGTATGGTTTTTGTTTTGTTTTGAGACAGGGTCTTGCTCTGTTGCCCAGGCTAGAGTGTGGTGGCATCAACATAGCTCACTGCAACCTCAGTCTCCTGGGCTCAAACGATCCTTTTGCCTCAGCCTCCCAGATAGCTGGGACTATAAGCATGCCTGACCATGCCCAGCTAATTTTTTATTTTTTTGTAGAGACCAGGTCTCGCCGCCCAGGTTGGTCTCGAACTCCTGGCCTCAAGTGATCCTTCTGCCTCGGCCTCCCAAAGTGCTAGGTTTATAGGCAAGAGCCACCGCGCCAGGCTTGTGTGGTATTTTAGAGTTTATTGAATACGAAAGATCTTTCTACTTAGAGAAAGTGGAATTAATTTAGATTTTTAAATTCTAGAAAGGATAAGTAGATTTAAAGAAAACTTGATAGTATAAATATTATTTATTCAAAATAGGTGACTAGGTGCGAAATGTAACTAATGACCTAATCATCGGATAACTATCATAAGCTAATACTGTATATATATCTTAACTATCCTGTTGCTAAAGATGTGCATATTTTTTGTTTTGGTTACTCTTATTTCAACTAATGTGCATATATTATAGGAAATTAGAAAATAAAGATAAATTTAGAAAAGAATATGAAAATTACCAGCAATCTTACCATTTAGAGAAAACTACCATTAATCAATATTTTGGAGCATATTCTTCCAATAGTTTTTTTTAATAGGCTCATCCTTTCTGGAAACCCATTTTTCACCTACATCACAAACATAACCATGTTAATAAGTGTACTTGTACCACATAATGTATATACTGCATTATACTTCATAGATTGGTTACATTATTTAATTAATTACCTATTTTTGGAAATTCTGTTGTTTCTAATTTTTAAAAATTGTATTCAGTGTTTTCTTTTTAAACAACTTTGAGATATGATTATATATCATGTAATTCACCCATTTATACAGTTCAGTGGTTTTGGTGTATTACATTTTTAATTTTTAATGTGGGAAACTATAGCATGAAATTTAGTCATTTTAACCATTTTAAGTGTACAGTTCAGTGGCATTAATTGCATTCACAATGTGAATGTGCAACATTCACCACTATCTATTTCTGAAAATTTTTCACATCACAAACAAAAACTCTGTAACCATTAAGCAATAACTCCTCCTCATTGCCCTCTTCCCCAGCTCCTGGTAACTTCTAATCTACTTTCTGTCTCTATGAATTTGCCTATTCTAAGTGGCTCATACAAGTGGAGTCATATTTGTCATTTGGTGTCTGGCTTATTTCACTTAACATAATGTATTCAAGGTTCATCCATGTTAGTTTGTGTCAGAACTTCATTGCTTTTTATGGTTGAATAATGTTCCATTATATGTATGTAGCTCATTTTGTTTATGACCGTGGTTGGTAGACATTTGGATTGTTTCTACCTTTTGGTTATTGTGAGTAATGCTGCAGTGAACATTGGCATACACCCATCTGTTTGAGTCCCTGTTTTCAGTTCTTTGGGTTATATACCTAGGAATGGAATTGCTGAGTCATAGAGTAGTTTTGTGTTTAATTTGTAGGAACCACTAAACGGTTTTCCACAACAATCGCACCATTTTACATTCCCATCAGAAATGTACAAGTGTTTCAGTTTTTCTGCATCCTTGCCAACACTTGTTTTTTGGGGGTTTTTTTTTTTTTTTGGTTATTTTAAAAATTATTACCATCCTACTAGATGTAAAGTATTTTTTTTCCAGGGTACTGCATTAAAAAAATTTTTTTTTGCTCATCTAAGTTGGGTTATATATCTTTTTATTATTGAATTGTGTTTATGTATTTTAGATACAAGTCCCTTATCCAGATAAGTGATTTATAATTTTTTCCTCTCATCCTATGTGTTGTCTTTCATTTTCTTGATGATGTCCTTGGAAGTAAGAAAATTTAAATTTTGATGAGGTCTTACTCCTTGCGTTATAGAACATGCAGAATGCTTTCTATTGCCTATTGTGCAGAGATTAAAAGACTGATAAGTTAGTCCAAAACTATAAAAGAGGTATAACTGTGTGTTATAAAAGTGTCTATATTGTGCTTGGGCCCAAGAGTTGGGAGTGGAAAAGAGAGAGGGTGGTGGTAGATGGGAAAAGGAGAGGGTAACAGATTCTCATTACTTCCTTGACTGATTCCAGAGCAGAATTGGGTTCAAGTTAAGTTAGATTGGTGGGATGCTCATTAAGCAAAAAATTGCCTTTTTTGCAAATGGTTTCTTTCCAGTGCTCTTCCTGTTGTATAGTCATGATGGGAAAGAAAATTATATGGAAAAATTTTCCATAAGCTTACTATTTTTTGGGCATTTCCCTTGATGGAGTTAGGCTCTAATCAAAAACCAGGAGCCCTTATATTCTGCTCTACATTATAGAAATGGGTACAGTTATCTATGGTTGACATTAAATCCCAGGCTGGGCTATGATTTGATTGCTGTATCATCAAAAAAATATATATTCCTAGACTAACTTCAATTTTAGATTGAGCAAAATATATATTTATGAAGGTAAATTTTATACAAAAAACAATTTAAAACATGTACTGCTTTTCAAAGCCAAATGACTTTTCTCACTTTCTTCTATTAGCACAGGTTATTGACTAAAAATGAAGGTCATTCTTTGTTATCTAAGAATTGATTCAATTTCTCTAAAAAGTTGATTGAGAGAGGTTACTTGACACAGTAAAGTTCTGAAACTGCTCCAGTGGTTTATTTTGGACACTATAAGTAGTATGGGTATATTGTCTATGGCATAGAAGTGGCATTTCCAAAACATCTTGCTTATAATTTTGAACTCTCATGTCTAGAGTAGGGCTTCACTGAAATATGTTTCCTTTTAAACCTCTGCTGCTGTGCCTTATGGATCCTCTCAACTGAGTATGTCTCTAAATTTCCATCTGTTTCTAGGCTATAAAACTGGACTGTTTTCTGTCTCCTTCTATAACTCTTGACTTCGTGCCCATGCAATGTGTTTCTGTGTTGCTGTATTATACTTTTGTTTCTTTGTTTAAGGAATGGATCACTTTCCAGAGAAATTTTTATCTAAACATTTGAATTGATTTTTGGTTTTAGAACAGTTCACCATTATCTGTCTCCAAAGCTGCTAGTCTCTACCATGATTTAGTTTATTAAATTTTAAATAAGTTTTTGATTGTGCAGGTACTGTTTCTCTTTTTTCATGAAATCAGGTGGTGGTTTTTTATACTGGGCTTCTTATCCTTACTTAATGTGAGGCTACCTTGAATTTAATTTTGCTGTGCTCTTGGGATTTGATATTAATAAAACATTTAAACTATCAATCTTGCTTTGTGGTATTTGCCTTTTAAAGATGTGTGGAAAGTGCATGCTTCTTTAAAATTAAAACTTAAAAAGTTTATGTATATACATGTATATTGTAAAAAATACAAACAAGTTGAAAATACATAAAGTAAAAAGTGAAAGTTCTCCTTTACTAATCTCATCCTACTCTTCTTATGTAATGACTTACCAGTTTTTTTATGTGTGTGCCTTTCTGGTTCTTTTTTGGTATATTTATACACATATAATGCACGTGCATATGCATGCACAGACATGTTGCTTATTGTTTTGTATCTTGTTTTTTGTTTTTTGTTTTTTTGCTTAACAGTGCATCTTGGAGGGCTTTTCATGTCAGCACATATAGATAACTACTTCATAATATACACAATAATTTATTTCACCACATATATTGGTGGACATTTAGATTTTCTGTTGTTTACAGTTGATCCTGCAACAAACATTTATGTGTATATGTGTTTGTGCACATGTGCAACAGTAACATAACTCCTAGAACTGGAATTACTGAGTATGCAAACTTAAATTTTGATTTAACACATTGACTGCCACACTAGAAAAAAAATTTTTTTTTCCTTGGGGCCACGGTGTTTTATTATGAAAATAGAATAAAAACTTCGAAAACAAAATGATCCTTTCTAATTAAATGAAAAATTTTTTATTTTTTGTTATCTTCTGTGTGTGAGTTATATGCAACTTGAAAAATAGGCTTCCAAGGTGAAGAGACATGTGAGTTACATGTGCTTCATGAGGTCCCAGGCTCAAAACTAGTGAGTTAAAGATAACTCACATGGCAGTTAATGTGTTAAGTTAATAAAGTTAAATAAATTGCCCTCTCAAAGACTCAACCAATTTATACTTCCACAAAATATGAGCATACTAGTTTCCCCATATCCTTGCCATTGCCAAATATAACATTTTATTTTATATTTATAAAAATTTATTTTATAAAATTTTTCATTTTAACCAATTTGATGGGTGGAAAATGGAATCACTTTGTTTTAATTTGCATTTTCATGATTACTAGTGAGGTGAAGCCTCTGTTTTTTTTTTCTTTTCTGTGAATTGTTCTTATGCTTTGCTTATTTTTTTTATTGAGTTGTTTTCTTTATTTATTAATAGGATCTCTTTATATATAATGTATATCATCCCATCTTTGTGTAGTGAAAATATTTTCCTTCAGGCTGTTGCTTGTCATTTGATTATATTTATGATGCTTGCCTTTGTTCAAAAGTTTTTATTTACGTGAGCAAATATAAATTCAGCAGTTTTGGTCCTTGTTTAGTGCCAAACAAGATGCCTTTCCCTATCTCAATATTATTTTTCTCTAGTATTATCATAGGGTTTTTGCTTGTTTTGTGTTTAGGAACTTTAATTCACCTGGAATTTAGTTTTGCAGATAGTGTGATGCAGAGCTCTAATTTTATTTTTTCCCAGATGGATAGCCAGTTGCACAAAGTATCATTTATTAAATCGTTCATTTTTTTCCCACTGATTTTTAGGTGCTGACTCTATCACTTATTGAATTCCCATTTATACTTGGGTCTGTTTCTGGATTCTGTTGAGTTTCATTGTTCTTTTTTTTTGAGACAGAGTCTTGCTCTGTCGCCCTGGGTAGAGTGCAGTGATGTCATCTTAGCTCACTGCAACCTCAAACTCCTGGGCTCAAGCGATCCTCCTGCCTCAGCCTCCTGAGTAGCTAGAACTAGAGATGTGTGCCACGATGCTGAGCTAATTTTTCTATTTTTAGTAGAGAAGGGTCTCATTCTTCTTCAGGCTGGTCTCAAACTCCTGAGCTCAAGCAATCCTCCTACTTCAGCCTCCCCAGAGTGCTAGGATTATAGGTGTGAGCCACTGCACCTGGCCTTCATTGTTCTATTTTTATACCATTACTACACTGTTTTAATTACTATAGTGTTATATTTTATGTCACCTGGTAGGACAAGTCCTTGTTTGTAGTTGTTAAATTACTTTCAATTTTGGCCATTCACTCGAATTTGCTCTTTCTAATAAACTTGAGCATCAACTTACCAAGTTTCATTTAAAAATAAACAAAACAAAAAACAAATCTCTATAAAATTTTGATTGAGGTTGCCATAAATTTATAGACTAATTTGTGGAAAATTCAAATCTTTACAGTCATGAATCTTTCTATCCAGGAATACAAAATGCCTTCTTTTTATGTTATTGATTTTATTTATGTTCTACAGTAAAGTGTTTTTGGTTTCTTGATATAATTCTTACGCATTTAGTTTTAGATTTATTCTAAATTGTATTCTGAATGGTATCTTTTTAAATGTGTATTTTCTAATTAGTCACTGTTAGTTGATTGCAAGGTTATTGATCTGTTTGTTTACAGGAGGATAGTAAGCAAGATGAATAAATTCTTGTTTCATAAATTTTTAACATGCTCAAATACATCTGTGATGCCAACTTTTGGAGTCTCAGTGTTTGAAGCTATGTACAGAGTGACTTGGATTTTTTTTTTTTTTTTTTTAAGACAGTGTCTCGCTCTGTTGACAGGCTAGAGTGCAGTGGTGTTATCATACATCACTACATCCTTAAATGCCTGGGGTCAGGCTGTCCTGTCTCAGCCTCCCAAGTAGCTGGGACTAGCCGCTATGACTGTTTAATTTTTTAATTTTTGTAGACACTTAGTATGTTGCTCAGGCTGGTCTCAAACTCTTAACCTCAAGCAGTCCTCTCACCTCAGCCTTTCAGAATTCCTGGATTACAGGCGTGAGCCACCATGCCTGGCTGTGAATTGGATTTTCATGTATCATACATACTGTTTTAGTTCATTTTGTGCTGTTATAACGATACCTGACACTGGGTGATTTATAATGAACAGAAATTTATTTCTCACAGTTCTGGAGACTGGGAAGTCCAAGATCAAGCCTCCAGCATCTGCTAAGAGCCTTCTTGCTGCATCATCCCATGATGGGATGCAAGAGGGTAAAAGAGGGCGAGAGAGAGAGAGAGAGAGAGAGAGATTGAGATTGTGCCAAACTCATCCTTTTATAAGAAACCCACCCCGGGACAATGACATTAGTACATTCTTGAGGGCGGTGCCCCCATGACCCAAACACCTGCCATTAGGCCCCAGTTCCCAACACTGCCCCATTGGAGATCAAGTTTCCAGCACTTGAACTTTGGGGGACATATTCAAACCATAGCACATATTATAATTGTTGTATATTATTCTTTGACTTTGCTCCTTTCTTGTATATATTTCATTTGATGTTAAGCCAGTTTGGTAATTCTGTTCCTTTATTGGTGTGTAATTCGTGGTTTAGCCAATGATTATTTTGGACTTTGCTCTAGGAGTAACCTGTATGAATTTGTCTAACTCCTCACTGACCTGAGTGCTCTCATAGCAGATCTTGAATCTAGTAATGTAGTCCACATTTTTAGGAGATAGTTCTTCAACAGATACTTCTAGTTGTAACAGCTAATAATGATATTTTGCTGTGGCTGTTAGTGTAGTGTATTACTTCTGGTAATACAGATATTTTTTCTATTTTAAAAATAAAATGAGATCTAAGAAAGGTTATGTAAATTTCCCAGTGTCATACTGGGTTGTGACAGAGTTTAGTTATAAATTCTTATTTAGTTAGTTGTAAAAGCGTAAACACACTAGTTCAGTGTTTTGAGTATGTGACTTCATGCAGGGTTCTTGTGATCCTTGCTAGATTGTGTGTATTTCACTAAATGCATTTCCCCATTAGTTGGATAATTTTGCAAATGCTCAAATGTTATGCTTGCATGACAGTTTTGTCATTCAGAGTTTTGTCTTCTTTGTACTTTTTCAAGTATCGATTCTTAAATCCAAATAAATTCTAGTTTTTATAGAGCACCTGAGCTATTAAAATGTGATTTTTTTTTTCTTGATGAGGCTCTTTATAAATTGTGTTCTCAAGCAGCTACATCTCTTAGGTTGACTTTCTTTTGAAATTTCCTGGGTAAATTATATTCTCACTATAATGTTACTTACCTTTTTAAAATAAGAAACAAGTACAGTTTGCCCTGCTTAGTGGTTCTTAAGAAACCTCTCTTTTATAAGGAGAAATAGGAAAAGCCAGGGCTTCATCTGAGTGGTTTGATATATGCAAAGACATATGTTACCATTGTGATCAGTCCTTTTCCAAGTATTCTCACAGGAACTGAATTAATTGAATTCTAGGCTTTTGGACCACCTGCAACAATATTTGGGTTGTATTGATTATATGAGAGACTTAAGATAATGCTTCTGCCAAGAAATAAGATGAATATGTAGCTTGTAGGCTCTTCAGTGACAATAATAGTGGATCATTTAATTAACAAGACTAGATGAATGTTTCCTAAGAGTAACAGGACCTCTGTGCCTATCCATTAATGCTGGAGGTTTTCAAATTATTGCCTCTGAGTTCCTAGAATCCCTGGAGGTTTCTGGGCCTGGTTTTCTTCATCCTTGACCATTTTCTATCCCCTTCTAACGTATGGAATGCAGATTCATTCACAATGGCCAAGATGAATTAAAAGAAATAAAAATACTGGAATTAACCAACTACAGAATAAAATTGGAGTGTGAGAATTTCAATTCACAGTTGGTATAGGGGATATTTGGTATGTAGATCAGATACCATAATCCTCATATCTGAGAAGCCTTCTGCAAAATGTTAGAGGAATACCCAGGCCTTATACAGATGAGGACACAGTCTGTTTGTTGGATCCTAACTCAACCTTTCTCTAAGTTTTATTTATTGTTCTGTCATCTTGCCATTGCTTCTGAAGAATCAACTTCTTCCCCAAGCAGACAGTGTTGGTAAAGATTTCGTTACACAAATATGAAGAATTACCTTTATTAATTAGTAGTGAGGCTCAAGTCATTTTATATATGCAAATCACTATTGCCTCCTTTGTGACTATAACCTGTTTACCTTCCCTGAATCAGCACATTGCTCAGCACTTTGTAGACACTCAATAAGTATTTATGAATTTAAAATACATTCAGAGTGTTGCCTGAATTAAGGTTTTCTTACATGAAGAGCAAAACATTGAGGAAAATGAAATGGTACTGTAATTGTCTGCAGGTGAATGAATTATATCCCTCCTTTTTCTCCTTTGCAGGATGTAAGCTTTTAAAATATCACTTTTTAATTAAAGAAAGAAGCATGCTTCATGTCAATTTGGAGTCTGTCTGCTAAAGCCTCTTGCTTAAGAAAAGATTTAGCTTCGTTTTAACTTACGTATTTTATAGTTAATATGTGGATTTGCAACGAAATAGGCATGGTCAAATGTAATAATGCACATATTTAGAAATATAATGAGGGCAGACTAAAAATGAGATTGGAAATTCACTAGCAATTTAAGTGAGATATTACACTCAGCTTTTCTCTCACTAGATACAGTCTTTTTCTTAATGATAGCTTTCTTTAATGGTGATTATAGGAAAAACCTTTTTTACAGCCCTCTGTGAGTGGGACTGTAAGGAACCCTAAAGAGTTGGCCAGTAAGTATTTTGGCACTGTGTTCTTATAGTCAAAGGAAAGTAAGTTCCTCAGAACTGGTAGATATTTTTCCTGGAAAGTCCTTATCAGACAGCTTATTTATATTACAGATAGCAGAAAGTCCATTGTAAGTTGAAAATTTTATAAGTTAAAAGTGTGTTTTCAACTTAAAATACAATATTATCAATTTACGACAGGTTTATCTGCATGTAACCCCATTGTAAGTTGAGGAGAGTACTGAATGTGTATGCTTTCACGCCATCATAAAGTGGAAAAATCTGAAATTGAACCATCGTAAGTCAAGGACCATCTGTAATTGAAAAAAGTTATATTGAAAATGTCTTTGAAATAAATGATAGCGTTACATAAAGTGTTACTGGGGGGGCATAGGCTCTAAAACTATTGTTTGCAACAGGTACCAGACTGGTGAGCCTGGATGACTCTATATAGTACCCACAGCATTTCTGAATGTTCTACTGAAGGTGGATTATTTACGGTACATAACCAATATTTAGGTTATGTAAAGACTAGGGTCACTAATCTTATGGAGAATGCAAAATAAACTTAGTCTTAAATGCTTCATGGATGTGCAATTAAAGGATACTCAATAGTTTTTTTTTTTTTTAATTTTTTTTTAAAAATAAAATTGAGGCCGGGCGTGGTGGCTCACGCCTGTAATCCTAGCACTCTGGGAGGCCGAGGTGGGCGGATCGTTTGAGCTCAGGAGTTCGAGACCAGCCTGAGCAAGAGCGAGACCCCGTCTCTACTAAAAATAGAAAGAAATTATATGGACAGCTAAAAATATATATAGAAAAAATTAGCCGGGCATGGTGGCTCATGCCTGTAGTCCCAGCTACTCGGGAGGCTGAGGCAGGAGGATCGCTTGAGCTCAGGAGTTTGAGGTTGCTGTGAGCTAGGCTGACGCCACGGCACTCACTCTAGCCTGGGCAACAGAGTGAGACTCTGTCTCAAAAAAAAAAATAAATAAATAAATAAAATTGAGACAGAGTCTCACTCTGTTGCCCAGGCTAGAGTGAGTGCCGTGGCGTCAGCCTAGCTCACAGCAACCTCAAACTCCTGGGCTCAAGCGATCCTCCTGCCTCAGCCTCCCGAGTAGCTGGGACTACAGGCATGCGCCACTATGTCCGGCTAATTTTTCTATATATATATTTTTAGCTGTCCATATAATTTCTTTCTATTTTTAGTAGAGACGGGGTCTCGCTCTTGCTCAGGCTGGTCTCGAACTCCTGACCTCGAGCGATCCACCGGCCTCGGCCTCCCAGAGTGCTAGGATTACAGGCGTGAGCCACTGCGCCCGGCCTGTTCCTTCTATTTAATGCAAGAGAGGCTCAGTAGCAGTCCAGTGGCACTTTCTAATTACCACATTAACAGGAGGAGGTGCCTAGCATCTGGATCACTTCCAGCCTTCAAGGACTTAACATTTATGCATCATGTGTACCCTGAACACTTTTTTATTTTATTTTATTTTTTTTGAGACACAGTCTTGCTCTGTTGCCCAGGCTGGAGTGCAGTGGTATGATCATAACTCACTGCAGCCTCGAGCTCCTGGGCACAAGTGATCCTCCTACCTCAGCCTCCTGAGTAGCATCACAACACCCAGCTAATTTTTCTTATTTTTTGCAGAGTCGGGATCTCCCTATGTTGCTAAGGCTGATCTTGAACTCCTGTCCTCAAGTGATGCTCCTGCCTTGGCTTCCCAAAGTGCTGGGATTATGGGAATGAGCCATGGTTTTGTTTTTTTGTTTTATTTTTGGTTGTTTTCTAAATTTAGAAGGCGGGAAAGGCAGTTGCTAAAGTGAAATTGAACAAGATGGTTTGAGATTTGATGCCATAAAATTGTCAACATTTGCCTGGTTGTAGCAAAATGAGTACCATTCTGTATTTCTTGAAAATGTGGTGCTTTTTTCTCCTTCCAAATCTTAGTGTATGTTTTTAGTTTTATAAAGAAGAAAATGAAAGTAAAAATTTAGAGTTGCCCCAAATTATTGGAGTTTATACATTTGTCACTAGAAAACTACTATTTTTAGTTGAATAGTAGCTTGTTATTGTAGTTTATAGCATTTATAAGCTGCTGTGGTTTTGAGTGTTGCTCTTAAGGCTGTAGTTAGTGACCCACTAGGTTTTAATTGCTAGGAAATTTCAGAGAATGTGAAAAAGTATTGGTTAAGGCTGGAAAATATCCATTCTTGCTTTCCTCAAAATTGGCTCCATTGGCTACTTAATGACAGTAGAATGCTTTGAAAATATGCTCTTTAAAGTCTAGCTGTTATTAAAATACCATAATAACTAGTATGTAAGTGATAGTTGCTTTTTTGTTGTTGTTGAAACTCTGTGGTAAGAGGAAAGCTTCAGTAAAATCTTAACAAAAATATAGTATAAAAAAGTAACTGGTAAATAGAGGATTTTAAAAAATGGAATGTGGATGAAAAAGTGAAAGACACATGTATAGGTTTGACATGGTTATATTCATTTTAATTCTTTGTTTCGGGCTTTTCAGGTAAGGTTGTTTCCTCTTTTTGACAAAATGTATAATTATTTTTAAAATATCATTTGTATATTTCTATATATTTACAACTAGTTTCTCTGAAAAAAAGAAAAAAAGATACGAAGCCAAAACCCATTTTAATGCTATGTAAAGCTTGCAAATTTCTCTCCTATGTCAGGAAACAAACTGTATGTGTACTGATTTCTAAATTACTGTCTGGGCTTCTAAACATATATGTTGTTCATACAGCAAAACATTATAGAGTCATCTGTATTGTCAGTGTTTCACTGGGCATTTACCATTGTTTTGTACTGTTTGTCTCTGCATTTATTCAATATTACCATATGCTATAATCACTAGACCAGAGCAGATCATCCGGCAAGCAGAGACTTCCAAGTAGGAGCCAAAATAAACAATGGGAAATGAAGCTGCTATAACATTTTGTGGACAGTAGTTGCAAAATGCTTTTTGAAAATTTAACATAGTAAGGGGGAAAGTAGGTCACACCTCATTTTTTTTATAAAGTCCTTTCTTTTTTTTTTTTTTTATTTCAGCATATTATGGGGATACAAAAGTTTAGGTTATGTATATTGCCCTTGGCCCCCCTCACCCACTCGAGTCAGAGCTTCAAGTGTGTCCCTCCCCTAGACGGTGCGCATCGCACTCATTATGTATATAAAGTCCTTTCTGCTTTCACACTTTCAGAATTTTGCATATATTTGATGATTAAAGTAGGCATTTATAAATGATGTGGAAATAATTTTAAAATAAGTTTAAACAAATAATTTTCTATTTATTTTTATTTTCTGTAAATGAGAGTTTTTTTTAAAAAGCCTATTATAATAATTAAATACACTTTTGATCATTTCTTCTAATGGAAGGGCCTATATGACTAAGAGAGAGACATGGGTATACTATGGTTTTTTGTTTATTTTCATCAAACTTTTTACCCAATTTTAGTCAACAAACTGTTTAAGAGTTTTATTTTCTTTTGCTGACTACCTTACTCTTATCTTACTGATTGATAAGCAAGAACAAGTTTAACCAACAATTTTGGGAAATAGAAAAGTGGCAAAGAATGTATGGCTTCGGCCGGGTGCAGTGGTTCATGTCTGTAATCCGAGCACTCTGGGGGGCTGAGGTGGGAGGATCACTTGAGGTGAGAAGTCGAGACCAGCCTGAGCAAGAGCAAGATCCCGTCTCCTCAAAAAGAAAACTTAGCCAGGCGTGGTGGCTTGTGCCTGTAGTTCCAGCTACTCAGGAGGCTGAGGCTGGAGGATCAATTGAGCTCAGGAGTTTGAGGTAACAGTGAACTATGATGACACCACTGCACTCCAGCCTGGGTGACACAGTGAGATGCTGTCTCTTAAAAAAAAAAAAAAAAAAGCATTGTATAGTTCTTTTGCTTTAAGAATATATGGACTTGTAAATTCATGTGGGAGAAGCTTTTCAGTATTCAGAATTGTATCTTAGATCTGTATTGTTTGCTCATTCCACCCAAAAAGGGGAAATGGCAATACAAAACCATAGCATCTTCTGTGACTTATGTTAACTATTACCCTATATTCTGACCTAACATATCATTTGTAAGTCTTTAATAATCATCATCATTCCAATCATAATAATTCTATACTACTTACCGATGTTTCGTAGGATATTCTTATCTGTTATCTCATTTAAGCCCCCTTAGTTGGTTTTTCTGTCAAAACCATTATATATACACATACACACACATATAATATAAAAATGCTTCCAGATTATTTAAGATAAGTATCTTCATGATGGAAAGGAGGTAATTGATGGCTTTTATTCCTATTATGGATAAGGCTTTATGGTAGGCAGTTTATGTACTATATTAATACATTATCTCATTTAATCATAACCACAAACTTATAAATAAAGTAAGTATTGCAAGTATTATAGAAAGGTAGGAAATGGACTTTTGTATGTGGTAAGGAAGATACTGGTCTTCGTGAAGAGACAGCGATACTCCAAGATACTATTTGATTATGTGACCACTCTCCATAGTGGTTAGGAAAGCTGGTTTTGTGGAGGAGGTAGGACTTGTGTTTGTTTCCTGAGAAAGGGAAGAAAACAGAAAAATGGAGTTTGTGTAAAATGAGTGCAATTTAGACATGTTGAGTTTAAGAAAGAGATTTTATAGAAGGTAAATACAGCCAATAGTGGTAAGATTTTTTGTTTTTTTGCCTTGAATTATATAGATTTTTGTTAGACATTTCTTTGAACAATATTAATATTTAAACTTTCATCATACTTGCGAAGGAATGTAATAAGATGTTAATGCCTCAGATAGATAAATTTGGGGATGATATCATGATATGTGAACACATAGCTATGAAGAGTAAGGATATTTATTATGCAAACTGGATTATGTGAAATCTCTTAAACTTTATTTAATATACAAGCAAAACTTGTTTATTGTAGAAAAATTAGAATATAGAAATTAACACAAAGGAAAAAATAAACAGTCCTACCACTGGGTTGAATGAATTCTAATTTTTTTCCTTTGTGTTATTTTCTTTCAGAAATATGGCTACACACACCTTTCTGCAGGAGAACTTCTTCGCGATGAAAGGAAGAACCCAGAATCACAGTATGGTGAACTCATTGAAAAGTACATTAAAGAAGGAAAGATTGTGCCAGTTGAGATAACCATCAGTTTATTAAAAAGGGTAAGGAGTGTGAATGCCAATCAATTCAAACCAGCAAGGAAATAAATTAAATCCACCTTTCATTTGAGTAATGAAAAAATCAGAGTATTGAATTTCTTACTTGTGGAAAGTGGTCATGGTGGTTTGACAGTGGCAGAACTGGAAACAGTGCTGTCCCTGGGAAGAAATTGAACAGTGGCAAGGATTCTCTACCTTAGTCTAGCATTAGCTGTAGCTCAACTTAACATCCATGTATGTACACTTGATCCTGCCTTCCCAACATTCAGACAGTTATTCTCTCTTCCATTTCTATTTCTTCTTTCTTTATCCCCCTTTGCCCCCTTTCTTCTCCTTTCTGTTTTCTTATAAACCTCTTTGTTTCTTCTGTCTTCTTTTATCCCGTGTCCCTCTTGTCGTTGATATTCTTTCAGTCTTGATATCTACTTTTCTGGTGCATGCATCACCATTTTCAATGTGAAATGCTATGACATAATACATATCAAACTAAAATATGTTACATCTAAAAAACAGATACCTTGCATTTGCTAAGTAACTCTTCACTATAGACTCCTAAGACTACAGTCATTAACAGGTATTTTCACATATGAGAAATGGTGAAGGAGGAGGAGAAATGCGATCTTGGGAATGACAAGAAATAGCTGAAACCTGATAGAAAAAAGATATCTAAACATCTGAGTGGAACTGAAGACACTTGTGGATAAAGAGTGGCTCATACACACTTTCTTACCTCTTATCTCAGAGGTTGGAGTAACCTGCTTCCATTCCAGAGTAAATAAATCCACTCTTCCCTATTGTCTGGATATGCCCTTCCTCTGCTTTATAGCTAAGCATTAATGAGAGTAGTCTACATTTATTTTTCACTTTCTACTTTTCAACCCTGTGCAGTCTGGTTCTGTTTTCATCTCCATTGCATCTGCTCTTGCATGTTACCAGCGTTCTTCTCTGTCAAATCTAGGGGATACTTTTAGTTGTTATTTTATTTATTTATTTATTTTTGGTAGCATTTAACTCTGATCACTGTCTGTTTGAAACTCATTCCTCCTTTGTTCTTTGTGATATCATTTCTGTTGATTCTGCTTCAGTGACTGCTATTTCTCAGTCTTCCTTAACAGCTTTTTTTTTCCTTTTCAAGTTTCCTAAACCATGATGCTTCTCAGGGTTTTATCCTTGGTTTCCTTTAGCTTTCCATTTGTATATTTTTTGCTGGATGGTTTTAGCCATGTTGAAAGCCTTCACTGTGCTAATGATACTGAAGTCTACAGTTCTAGAACCCATCTTTGTTCTGAACTCCAGACTTTTATTTTTAACTAACTACTACGTGTCTTTCTGATTGTCTTACAGGTGTCTCAAAATAAACATATCAGAGTCTGAGTGTATTATCTCAAATGTGATCCCTCTTTATTTCCTGTCTTGGTTAATGGTTCTACCATCTACCCAGTTGCTCAAGGCACAAATTGGGGAGCCATCCAATATTGTATGCCTCTTCCTTACTTTCCAAAATCCATTTAGTGAGCAGATCTTTCCAATTCTTTTTCTTTTAATTCTCTTCTATTAGTCTCTTCTATCACCTTAGTTCACTATCCTCTTTTTTTCCCCACCTGGACCATCACTGGAGCCTCCTAGTTAGTCTTTTTGCCTTTAATTCATCCTTGTCCCCTTCCAATTCATCCTTCTTGGTGCAGTCACCGTGATTTTTTTTCTAAAAGACAGTATGAACCCTATTAATCTTAAACTGCTTAAAATTCTTAAATGGTCCTGTATTGCTTCCAGAATAAAACTCAGATCCTTAGTGTGGCATAAATTTCATTATTTTATCCTTGCTTACTTTCAGTCATATCTCCCACCACTCTCTACACATATCCTAAGATTTCACTTGTACTGGCTTGCTTCAGATTCATCAAAGCTGTTAGGCTGTCTTATTTCTGAGCCTTCATATAGCCAGTTTCCACCATCCAGAGAACATTGATCCCTGTCTGCCTGCCATTTCATTATTTGGGATTCAGTTCCACTGTTACCTCTTTGGTAAAGCTTTCTCTGGCAATTTGTGCTTACTTTGTTTTTATCATAGCTTCCTTTGCATACCTTATCATAGAACTTAACATATCTACATATATATATATTTGTCATCCACTGGACTGTGAGCCCTCCAGGGACAAGAGTCATGACCTTGCTCTTCATGTGCTCTCATAGTAGCCTTGAGTAAGTGTACACTGAGTATAATATTGATGTGCCTTCTTCAGATATCTTCTATTACTGTAATTGGGGTAGAAATTTTTAGCAGAGGCCAAAAAGTGTTCTGCACAAGTTTTGTGAATATTGAAGAAGCAGCTAGGTGCTGGGATGAAGCCAATTCTCAGGTAAAGGAATCATGGTTCCTGACAGCCATTGTCTTTCTTGAGGAACCAGAAAAGTTTGAGCATGGATGGTAGTGAATGTTAATTTGCTTTGAAATATAGGTTCTAAGGTTTGTCAAAGTCATGCATCTGTGGTTATCCTATGGTGAGTAGAAGTGGCAAGGATTTGGAGATCAGAGATCTGCATTTCCCATTCACATATTCCCAGATTCTACCTAACTTCAGGCTTTGGAAGAGGATAGTGAAATGGGTTGCTCTTGCCATTTTTCTGAATGTATTTTTTTCTTTTTCTTTTTTTTTTTTTTGAGACAGAGTCTCACTCTGTTGCCCAAGCTAGAATGAGTGCCGTGGCGTCAGCCTAGCTCACAGCAACCTCAAACTCCTGAGCTCAAGCGATCCTCCTGTCTCAGCCTCCCGAGTAGCTGGGACTACAGGCATGCACCACCATGCCCGGCTAATTTTTTCTATATATATATTTTTAGCTGTCCATATCATTTCTTTCTATTTTTTTAGTAGAGATGGGGTCTCGCTCTTGCTCAGGCTGGTCTCGAACTCCTGAGCTCAAACAATCCGCCCACCTCGGCCTCCCAGAGTGCTAGGATTACAGGCGTGAGCCACCGCGCCCTGCCTGAATGTATTTTTTTCTTTTGCTCCCTGTGTTTTGCGGCAGCCAGTAGCATTTAGATTGAGTTAACTTCAGTTAAAAAAAAAATTGAAGCCGGGCACAGTGGCTCATGCCTGTAATCCTAGCACTATCGAAGGCCAAGGCAGGAGGATTTTTTGAGGCCAGGAGTTTGAGACCAGCCTGAGCAAGAGCGAGACCTCGTCTCTACAAAAAATAGAAAAATTAGCTGGATGTGGTGGTGTGCACCTATAGTCCCAGCTACTCGGGAGGCTGAGGTAGGAGAATCACCTGAGCCCAGAAGTTTGAGGTTGCAGTGTGCTATGATCGTGCCACTGCACTCTAGCCCAGGCAACAGAGTGAGACCCTATCTCAACAAACAAACAAACAAAATTGAATCCTACACTAATAATTAATGCTAACTATCTTTTTATATTTGTCCAAATGTTGGACTGTGCTGTTGGACTTGAATTATAGCAGAGTTGAGCACCTGTAAAAGTAATATACTTTCTACCACAGTAAAATGACTTGGGAAGGGCAAAAAGAACACAAGACAGGGTGTTCCATTACTGGAGCAAAGATACTGGTTAGTGGTTATTTTCTTCTTATTGCTGCTCTTATTGTTTATTTATAATTTTGTGAATATATATGTGAAAGTAACATGCTTACTACAGAAAATTTGGAAACTACAGGAAACAATTGTGTGTGTGTGTGTATAAAATGAGAAGGTGGGGAGGGACACATACCCATAACCCCACCAGCTTGAGGCAACCATGTTAATACATTGGTTCATTTCCTTCTAGTCTTTTTTTTTCTATGCACTCCCCACGCTTTACTTATGGTTTAAAGAATAATAATAAAGCAAACACCCATGTATCCACTACCCTGCTTGAGAAATTGCATTTTGTTAAAGTAGTGTTTAAATCTTTTTCCTTTAGGAAATGGATCAGACAATGGCTGTCAATGCTCAGAAGAATAAATTCTTGATTGATGGGTTTCCGAGAAATCAAGACAACCTTCAAGGTTGGAACAAGACCATGGATGGAAAGGCAGATGTATCTTTTGTTCTGTTTTTTGACTGTAATAATGAGGTAATGAAAATCTTCATTTGCCAACATAGGCTTTAAGCAACTGTTGGTCAACTATTAGAGAAAATTGATTTTTTTCTTATGTTTACATTTTATATTGGCAGCTATATTTTTTTGAATTGGTAGATTAGATGGACAAAATAGCACTGTCTTGCTGTTGGAAGCTAATTGGCATCAGCAGACTTTTGGACCAAAATTTGCTTTATTTTCAAAATAAGGGCCGGGCGCGGTGGCTCACGCCTGTAATCCTAGCACTCTGGGAGGCCGAGGCGGGTGGATCGCTCAAGGTCAGGAGTTCGAGACCAGCCTGAGCAAGAGCGAGACCCCGTCTCTACTAAAAAAATAGAAAGAAATTATATGGACAACTAAAATATATATATACAAAAAAAAAAAAAATTAGCCGGGCATGGTGGCGCATGCCTGTAGTCCCAGCTACTCGGGAGGCTGAGGCAGTAGGATCGCTTAAGCCCAGGAGTTTGAGGTTGCTGTGAGCTAGACTGACGCCACGGCACTCACTCTAGCCCGGGCAACAGAGCGAGACTCTGTCTCAAAAAAAAAAAAAAAAAAAAAAATTAAAAAATTATTTTCAAAATAAGAATCAATTTTGTTTTTTTAAAAATAAGAATTGACATGCACAATAATGTTAAGTAATGAAGCTGAACTACTGCTTTCTTAGGTAGGCACTATTATCAGAGTGTCTTGCCTTACGAGTTGTTTGCTGGAAAAGAAACACACATTTTTGGCAAGTTGGGAAAATTTTGTATTTTAAAAAAACATGTTGGATAGCTTGATTTGTCTTAAGAATGAAATGATCTTGAAAAAATCAAGAAAGTATTCTTTTTCTTTCTGGCACTTTTAGTAACAAACTCAGACATACATTGGAATAAGTAAATAAATTTCTCGGAATTATTTAATTAAATGGCCTGTGTTTGAGAGCTGCTGTAATATAAATTTGATTAAATTAATGCCAACTGCCTGAAAGACTAAGAATCTAAAGTAGTGCCTTGAAAGAAGTTGGCTATTCTTAGGTTGAATTGTAAATGTGCCTCTGGTAAGAGAGACTTGTTGCACCCTTTGAGTTGTTTTAAATGAAACTCTCTTCTTCCAACCCCCAAAAATATGTTTTCATTTATTCTTCAAAGTTAACTTTAGAATGTTACCACAGCTTATAACTAAGGAATGTTTATTCATGATTAACAAGGGATGCTTTATTCAAATGCAAATATGTTGACTCTTAAATATTTGGATATTTATGGAATTATAGAAAAGTAAGCAAAAATGGAACAGAGTTTGAGGCATGTAATTCATACCTAATAAGTTAATAATATATCCGAGATGGAACCATACACATACAGATCTTCTTTTTATTGCGGTTTGAAAAAAAAATACACAGGAAAAACTGAGTCATGAATGAATTCTTTTTATGCTCTGTACTTATTTAACCTAGTTTATATAAATTGAACCACATGTTTAAATTTAAAAGGACTGTGCATGTTGATTAATGAATTAGACACATTGAATTTAATGCAGGGTTTTTTTTTGTCATCTCTTTAAACTTTATTTTCTTTTCAGGTTAAAAGAATTGCAAATTCATATCTTTCTACTTTTAAAATAACTTTATTTATATCTCTTTTTAGATCTGTATTGAACGATGTCTTGAGAGAGGAAAGAGCAGTGGTAGGAGTGATGACAACAGAGAGAGCTTGGAAAAGAGGTACTTTGCAGTTTTTACATAACCACCTCAATCCCAGACCTGCCCCATTTTGAACCTGAAAAAGAAAATGTTATACTTAACTGTGTGAAATGGCTTGTGTAAGGAAATGATGAGTTAGTTGGGTCAAATTCAGTCTTGTCCTCTGAGCTACCCTATAACATGTAGGAGAAAGGGTGGATACCTAGGACTTCGCAATATTTGCTTCTTTTGCAGAATTCAGACCTATCTTCAGTCAACAAAACCAATTATTGACTTATATGAAGAAATGGGGAAAGTCAAGAAAATAGATGCTTCTAAATCTGTTGATGAAGTGAGTGTCCCTAACCTGCCTTTAAAAAAAAAGTCAAGTAAAAATGTGATTATTTCTTTTGGGGTAGGTAGCCAGGAGAAAAATAAATACTATGACAGATTAGTTTGTTTTTCAAGACACTGGGGACTAAATGAAAAATTACATTTTTTTTCTTTTTGAATAGAGTCTAAAATGGGTTTTATAACTTCAGACTTGTTCTTCATGAGAAGTGGGTGGTTTAATTTCAAACCTCTTCCCAGGTACTACAAAAATTGGTATTTTTTGAACTGTGATTTGGATCATGTTCATTTTTTAAAAACCTATAACATGAATGGCAAGTCATCCAGCTCAAGAGCCCTAGGCTGCTTTCTTCGCTTCCATGACAAAACAAATAGCTCCAGAGGTGCAGGGGTTCTACAACTTAACACTTCTTTCTTTCTTCATAAATCAGTGACTCTGAATTATAGTTTAGTGCCCAGCAAATATTTATAGTGTCTCCTAATTCACCTATCTCCCTTCCCGTGACTCCCTGAATTTTCTTCCTCTTATATTCATAAGATAAAAAAGAAAGACTCAGAGGAAAAAGATTCAAGGGATCTTTTTTAATCCTGCAGAGGTGCTACTTCCTATAGAGGTGAGGCAATATATGAATAAACTTGAGTTTTAGAGTCAGAACTAAGATGATAAACCACTTCAGTTTACATTTTATCAAATTATTGGTAGCCTATCAAGAAGTATGTTTTGTCCTAAAAGCACTAATAAAATTGCATACATGTTCATAATTTTATGTGTATTATATTACTGTCTAAAGTAGATGAAACTAAGAAATTATAATGTGATTTTTAAAAATGATCCATTTTGAAAATTAATATAAAATTTACTATTTTTAACAGGAACTTAGCTATATGATATTTTAATGGTATCTGCTTTTAAAATTATTATCTTTTTCCTTTATAGGTTTTTGATGAAGTTGTGAAGATTTTTGACAAGGAAGGATAATTCTAAACCTGAAAGCATCCCTGAAATCATGCTTGAATATTGCTTTGATAGCTGCTATCACACCCCTTTTTAAGACAATTTTAATCTTTCATAACTACATCTCAATTAATGGCTGGAAATTATATAGTAAGACAACTTTTTTATGTTCTCTTTTTTTTTGGTCACAGGAATAGACAGTGAATTCAGGTTTAACTTCATCTTAGTTATGGTGCTCACAAAACAAAGAAGGACGTCAGCTAGTTCTTTGTTTTTATTCAAAAAGAATATCCCTTTTATAGTTTGTGCCTTCTGTGAGCAAAATCTTTTAATATGCATATTATATCCCTTTAGTAATTACAGTATACTAAGATTAGGGATACCCACTTCCTCTTTTTCTTACAGGTTTTAAATTTCCAACCTTAGGTGAATCTGTGGACCAAATTTCAAAGGAACTTTTATGTAGTCCTTGCACAATGTGTTTGATAAACAAACTCATTAAATGATTCTTAGCAATGTTTTAGTATTTATCACATAACTGACCACTTCCTGTAGAACGGTGGAAAAAAAACATATGATTTACTTTACTACAACTTGTACAAAGTTGTATGACAGGGCATATTCTTTGCTTCCAAGGTTTGGGTTGGGGGCACTCGGAGTGCAGAGCCTGGTAGAATTGTCAGCTTTATTCTGACATAATCTGAGGGTAGGGGGCAAGGATCACATGTAATGGTATGTGTTCCTTATATTCTATCATATACTGTTATTCATGATTCAACTGATCTTAACAAAATTCCTAGCAGTGAAACATTAAAATGCATGTGCTAGATTTATGCTAAAATGATTCAGTTAGCATTTTAGTAACACTTCAGAATTTTTTGATTTTTGTTTGTTTTCTAGACTAAATATAAGGTTGGGATAAATTAGAAGCAATTTATTGGTTAAATTTTCCATTTGTATTTTCTTGAATATTATTTTCATAGTTATTTGTTTAAGAAGATTCAAAAGTCATTGCACTTTGGTCAGAAAAATAATAAATATATCTTACAATTGTTTGGCTACTTTAATTCAGTAAATTCTTTTTTGGCATCATGTTGAAACATTGAAAGATACAGAATTTTTTAAAGGTCCAAAGGAATATTCTTTAACATCCATTCTTCCTTTATAAATCTCTTGGAAATTTGTTTTCTCTTTTCTTTTCCTTCTATCATTAATGCATAAGTGGTATCCAGATTCTTAATATGAGATTTCTTAAAATGTTTCTCATTTTTGGCATTTACACTGTTTGGTACACAGGGTTAAATAGGGCAAGGATCTTTGTTGTTGTATAATTAGATCTGATATTTAAAGTCATAGGGAATAATGAAGACAAGTTAATGGATGTTTTTATATTGTAATAGAATCATCTATTTCTATGTGTGTTATAAAATCACTTAAGGTTTTCAACATACTTGCAATTAGAAAACAAAGTATCACTAAGTACTGTAACATGTTGGCCACCAAAATTTGTATTGAGATTATCTTGGTTTCTTGTCTTGGAAGACATTGTAATGAGTTCTTATCTAGTGTTTCAGTCCAGCCACTAGAGAAATGATTTAATCAAAAAGTTCTAGTATGAAGCAAGAGTGAAAGACAAAGGTTTTGAGAGCATTCCTACTCACATAAGTGAAGAAATCTGTCAGATGGGAATCTAAATATTTATACTGATATTGTGAAAGCAGCCTCAAAGTTTTGAAGAAGACTGTTGAGACTAGGTACTTTGCTTCCTTTCATCAGATATTTTTCTTTGGCATTTGAGATCAGAAACCAAGAAACATGGTAATTACTAAATTATAAGGCTTTGCTTTTTGTGTTCCTTTAAGCAGAAAAACATGTTGGCAATATTGAATTTTGGGGTTGATTGAGACACATCTGACTTTACTAATTTGGTCATTCCATTTGTTAAAGATACAGTCACTAAGAAGTTTTTGAGTGTTTTGAAAGACCCTAATTTGAGCCTTGCTTGTTTTTTTAAATTAACATTATTTCCATTCAATGATGTTGAATGTATATGAATTATTTGGTAAATAATCTCAATAAATTTTGTGTGTGGCCTTTGCTATTTGCTGGTTCAGGTTTCTGTTCTCTTAAGCATATTGAAGATCAGGAAGTATTTAACATGAAGGTCCTCACACAGCAAAAGCAGAGTTCAGGATCCAGGAGAATTTTCTGTTCTGTGTATTATGCTTGTACATCTTGACTAAAACAGAAAACATGACTTTATTCCATTCCTTCAAAAAGGAATCTAGACTGAGGCACAAGCAGCCTATTTCATTGCCCACCAGCAGCATCAATTGCTTGTCTCTGAGGGGGAAATTGACAACAGGCAATGTGTATCAGGATAGGGGCTTTTTGTGGACTTGTGGCTTTGCCTTTGTAATTTAAGTGGTTGCCAGACATTCCTATGGTTCCTGGAGATAATAGTGGCTAAAAGTATAGGCCAGACTAGGTCAGCATCTTTTTCCTAGAGGTTTGATCCTTCATTTTCAAACATGTACTAATTGCACAAGCAATAGTGCTACAAACACATTTTCTGCCTTACAAGAGTATTATGTAAAAATACTCTGATATGGTTAGACCTTCTGACGTCTTCTGTTTGTTAATTTTAATCATTCTTATGTATTCTAGTTTTCCCTAGGCCACCAGCATACTTTAGCTGCATACCTCATAATTTAGCTGCATACTTTAGCTAAATTAAGTACTCCACATAATTCTAATAACCACTTTAAAAATTAATTAATTAATTAATTAGAGATAAGGTCTCACTTGGTTGCCCAGGCTGGAGTGCTGATGGTAGGATCATTGCAGCCTTGCTTAAATTCCTGGGCTCAAATGATCCTCCTGCCTCAGCCTCCAGAGTAGCTAGGTCTACAGGCGGTGGCCACCACACTGGCCAAAGGCTAAGCATTTTTTTAAAATGAAAGAAAGGAAGATCATTTATTGTATACCAAAGAGAAAGGAAAACAATGGTCCTAATTACTTATCCCTTTATTTCCTCATCCCTGAGGACAATGTAGGAACTCTCTTGGATCCAGGTGTATTTTTCTTTTAGATGTGGTTATTGTGACTGTGATATTAATCATGGACCTCTGTTCAGCCCTGAAGGTCACCATCTTTGCTGTTGTGGGGAGAGCTGAAAGACCAGGTTGAATTTCTGGTTCCTACCTTACACCTAATGCCAGCCATAACAGCTCATCACTCAGGCTCAGACCTTTATGGGATTCCTCCTGTCCCCGTTCATCAGAGCAGAACCTCCTTCTCTTGGGTCCCTCTTCTTCAGAGAGGCTTTTCTTTCATGCCTTTGTCCTTCTAAGACCCAGGCATATTATTTTTTCTGATTTAGGGAGACGAGGATAACAAATCAGAACATTCTCTAAGTGAGGCTCTTTGAGCCACAAAGGAATATTTTTTATTTATGATATGCCTTGAAATAGTTGTATGCAACTTCTGGATACTGTCTTTGATACCATGCCCAGCCATAGTAAAGGCATCAGCAGAGATAGGTTACCAGATCTTTTACCATATCCCAGACTTAATGGTAGGTAAGCACAGACATCCTTTTTTTTTTTTTTTTTTTTTTGAGACAGTCTTGCTCTTTTGCCCGGGGCTTGAGCACCATGGCATCAGCCTAACTCACAGCAACCTCAAACTCCTGGGCTCAAGCGATCCCCCTGTCTCAGCCTCCCGAGTCGCCGGGACTATAGGCGCGCACCACGACACCCAACTAATTTTTCTATTTTCTATTTTTAGTAGACACGGGGTCTCGCTCTTGCTCAGGCTGGTCTTGAACTCCTGAGCTCAAGCAGTCCTCCCGCTTTGGCCTCCCAGAGTGCTAGGATTACAGGCGTGAGCAGATACACTTTTTAAGAATTATCTTCTACACAGTAGAATCAAGGAATTAAGCAGCATAACACATATGCATCCTCATTTGGTTGCATAACTACATTTAAAAATAGAAAGTATAATTTTTTAAAAGCCACCTATATGAGCTTTGGAAATACTCTTTTAATATTCTTTTGAAGACCCCCCCCCCCCCCCCCGAAGAAATATACTCTCAGTAGCTACTTCCATAAAATGAGGGGGGAAATTGATACATAGTTTCGAGATGAGCTTCCAAGAAAAGGCTTGAATTGAATAAGTTTCCTTGCTAGCTTCTAGATCCTTGCAATCCTCTGAGAACTCTGGGTTGAACTGGCCGCCTCACAACTGCCTGGCTGCAGGGACTTCCAGAGCCAGAGAGGAAAGACATTGAATAGGTTCAATAGTAAGTATTAATACTTAAAAGCACAAAGCTATGTGCATGGCTCACCCTAAATTGTTTGTTTTATTAAGAAACATTTTCACAAGTGGCTCCAAAGCAGCTGCCAGAACTTGGCCAATCTAGTATAGTGATTGTAATGAGGCTACATCAAAATGTCAGACTTTTTTCTTTTTAGTTACGAGGTACACAATAAGCACTACTATTGTCCTATCCTCAATTGGGATAGTGGTCAAGGTGACACATTATTTACATTATTTGAAGGGAAAAAATGCTAAAGTTTAATGGCTGACTTTTAGATTGGGTGAAAATATTCCCACATTAAAAGGACCAAGTTGAAAAAACTATATCAGAATCCCCCTGATCCCAAAGTAACTGTCAGAATGTCTGTGTCATATCCAATGTCAAATATGGTTGAGCAGAGACTGTATCTATATTCCTTCCTCTGTTTAAGGCCTTATTTAGGTCTGGACAAGTGCTATTTAGGAAAAGAAGGTAACTACTGGGCTTGAGGCTGGTGTTTCTATGTGCTAATGGAAAATTTTGAAATTCAGGGGATGAGGTGGGGAGAGGACAACCATTTGTATGGAGAAGGAGGATTTTGTTCAGTCCTACTTCATACATGATGGCTCTTGTAGGAGCTTACGTATTCTACCAGTAGTCACTCCCACAAAGCACCATTTCTTCATCTGTCCAAAAGTCTTCATGATCACAGACCACATTCCCACTTCTCTCCATGAGTACTTTGTTGAAGAAAACGGGATTCAGGAATGTGACTTCCTTGACACCATCCATCTTTGTTTATCTTTAACTTGTGGTTTGAGTAATTTTATGGATATTTCTGAGTTTAGTTTATATATTTGACTTAAGGAAGTAGCTGTTTAATTTATAGTTAGCAGCTAGATCATTGCCTAAAAGATGACACACAGATTTTGGCTTGATACATATAGGAAGTATTTTCAGTGTGTAAGCACATTTGTGCAGGGGTCTGTCATCTTAATTTAATAACTGGTCACTAGCAAACCAGTTTTCAGAAATGCTGATTCCTGTGGTGTCAGAGAGTTTGTTACAGGTAGTCTGCATGTTCCTTAGGCAGTGTGTATCACCAGGTCAGGGGATAACAACAGCACCAAAAACTGGCTGGCCAATAATTCAGAATATGTTTGAGACATCGGGGATACCACAGTTAGTATACAACTACTGCCCTCAACAAGCTTACTAGATAAGTTCAAAGCTAGTGGTTTCTTAACTGTATTGTTTGTGTATAATGCTTTCAATGCTGGTGGACTTTACCTCTGTGATCTCATTTTGTTTTCCCAACAATGTTTAGGCAGGTTGGAATGGTGATTTTCCTGTGTCATGGATGATTAAACTGAGGCCCAAGGAGTCCAAGTTAGTTTCCACAATCTTTACAGCTAGATAGTTGTGGGTTTGAAAAGAACCCACACCTCTGGGCCTTACCAGATCTGCCTCCCGTCTTTCTATAACCCCCTGCTGCCTATTTGCAATAAGGCAATGTGACCTCTCATACCCCTCCATGCTTCCTCAGCCACTAGCCTATTACCCTCATTTATTTTCTTTATTCTGTATATCACCATGTGAAGTTACTTTTACTTATTGTTGATCTCCCACACTAGATTTTAAGTGCCAGGAGAGCAAAAATGTCATTTTCATCCTTGTTTCCTAGTGCTTAGACCAGTTGTGCACATAGAAGGCACTCAGTAAGTATTTGTTGAAAAAGAAAGATATTTTTGGCAGTAGCTGTTAGCTACAAGTTGTATCACTGAGCTTTGAATCCCAGTAGGGTCAGCTTGTGATCTCCTTAGGCTTCTATTTTCATTCCCCCTGCAGATTGGGAGCTGGTAATCATAAAGTCCTGGGGGTGGGAGGGCAGATGAATTTTAGACCTCTTCAGTCTCCGTCTGCTTTCAGGGTACAACTCATAGAAAGACTTAAAATGTGACTGTCTCAGAGGGAAAAAAGAAAGACCAGGACCAGAAAACAATGTTTTGGTGAAAATGTCACCCACCTACCCTCCCATAGTTCAATCTATGTTGATAGATTTTTGAGCTATTGTACCTCTATTTCAATGTTACCATGTTAGGAAACTCTCTGCTTTATGAAGACTTTTAATAGTTTCTGGTTCATGTTACAGATTTGAAATTACTTAATATAAATTTCTACTTGAAGCCTTATAAGATTGCAGTGCATCTTCAGTACTTTAATACCTACTGCATTTCCCTTATTGAGTTGGGAAAGAATGAAGTGAGATTCTTTCGGCCTGCTTTCTCCTCTATAGCTGTGTCTTGTGGTTCTTGATCAATGGAGTCTTTCAGTCGGAAAGAGGCTTCAGAGGTCTTCATTGTATTTCCCTATTTTCTTACTGACCTGACAGAGTAGATTGATAAATTTTTGTATATTGAAAGAAGGAAAGTGTCCTCCTCAAATTCCTCCAGACGGTTCGGAGGAGAACTAGACCCAGAACCCAGTTCTCCTTTTTTCCAGCCCTTATTCCTCAACACCAACTTGCTTTTACTTCCATCGTTCCTATCAAGGACTTGGAGAGAGTAATATCTTGTGATGCACCAGAACCACTGTTACTGTGTAACAGGATTTTATTCAGTGTGCTGAGCATTTACTGAATATATTTTAAACCATCTTTAAAATAAAAATCAATGCCTCAGGTCCTACCCCTAGAAATTCTAATTTGATATAATAATTTATTTATTTTTAGAGGCAGGGTCTCACTCTGTCACCCAGGCTAGAGTGCAGTGGTGTGATTATAGCTCACTGCAGCCTCAAACTCCTGGTCTCAAGCGATCCTCCCGCTTTGGCCTCCCAAAGTGCTAGGATTACAGGCATGAGCCACTGCGCCTAGCCATCTAATTTAATTTTAAAGGCTCCCCGGGTGAATCTAAACCAGTGATTTTCAAACTTTAGAGTGTATCAGAATCATTTGGAGGGCTTCTTAGATCCAGAATGCTGGGCATACTCCCAGAGTTTTTGATTCAGTAGATCTGAGGCATGGCCCAAGAATTTGCATTTCTTATAAAGTTCCAAGTGATTCTGATAGTGATACTTTGAGGTGCACTGTACTAAACAGAGCAACCAGAGCAGATAATGGAAAACAGCCTTGCATCTTTGTGGGCAGGGGACCATGTCTTCTTGGTCTTTGTATCCACAGTGCCTAACATAGAGCAGGTACTTAATGTTTAGTGAGTTGACAGTTGGTGACAACCTTAGTGAAAGCTCACAAATTAAACAGTTGCCTAGTCTGCCATCCCAGAAGCTCACGGATCGAGAGGGAAGAAGTAAGAGTATCACAGATGTTCTCCCACTAAGAGACTCGTCAAATGAATACCAACTTGATGTAGTGAACCTCCTTTTATCTTAGCAGTTACCACTGTCTTAAAAGGTGAGTAGAGCCCAGGGGACCACCACCACTGTCTCCAGACCTCTGAAAGGAGATATAGTAGATGTGTTCAGTGTGGGCTGGAGGGCAGAGCTAGGGCAGTGGAAGCAATGTAAGGAAGACCACCTAAGTTTAGAGTTACAGTGAATTGGGCTGTTCAAGGACATGATGAGTTCCCCATAGCCAGGATGCGTATTCAGCAAGCTGTTTTACTAGTCTTCCAGCCGTGAGATTCTAGGGTTTAAGGATGATCTATCTTCAAGTTGTAGCTCTCTAAGTCTGAAGTCCACCTGGAACCCTGGCCATATTCTCTAGGCCCTCTCGAAACCCAGGATACATAGAGTTCCCTGTCATATAAGCAGGGAGGAAAGGCTAAGAGACATCATGAAGGTCTGTGCCTTACCATAAGAACTCAAATGCTGAGAAATGTGTCCTAGGCCTTTGTTTCTGCCTCCTGGTATCCTCCCCAGAGCCTGGGATAGGTGCTCAATGAAGTTTACTCATGGTATTACTGCCAGTGGTCAGGAGGTACCTGGTTTGTATTAGAGGAGAGGAACAGCACTAACAAAAAGATGGCAGTGAGGGATGGGGGAGACCCACCTAGCTGGATGCGGCTGTGAGGGTCCATGTACCAAATAATGAGAGATAGGAGTATGCAAAGATAAGGTGAGGAAATATAATGAAAAAACCTTTCATAACAGGTAAAAGAATGTGGATTTTATCCTGTGTCTGTTTAGCTTGAGTCCAGACTAGAAAGTTGGGTAACCACTAGGCTGGATGAGTCAGTTTGACAAGGGCTTTTCAGATTTAGGAGGCTGCTCTCCTGTTTTTCTCCTATTCCTCCTCCTCTCTCATTACCCAGCTCCTCACTGTAAGCTGTCCCTTAAGTTCTATTCTGAAACCCTTAATGGTTTTTCCATCTCACTAGGGACAGTTTGCAAACCCTCGCTGGCTTGGCCCGGCTCGGGGCTGAGCCCAGGGCGAGCCCGGGAGAGGAGGTGGCTCCCAGCAATAAGCAACCCACAGAATTGTGTCTGTTATTTAAGAAAAGTTTCTGGGTTTTCGGCTAATTGCAAAAATACATAATGGATGCTTTTCGCATCTGCTAGTTATTCTGAAACAGGCCTGCATCCAAGAGCAAACTTTAAACAAACAATAAGATTATGGAGCTTAACTATTTCAATGTGTAACAGAAAAGAAAGCCAAGTCCCAAACAGTTACATTAATGCACATGCACTCAGACACCAGCACACAGCAATCACATCAACAGATATACATATAAACACACAGATGCACGTTTTGGCACTAGTGCACCGAGTACATATATGCACACACAACTTGCACACGTGTTCAATCACCAGCATCGATACAGTACTCTCAGATACATACACGTATACACCTGTACATTTGGGCAACACAGGCACACAACCCCAGACAGAGATGCAGTCACACAAATCCTGTTTACTGCAATGAGTCATCCTCCTGGGTGAGTGGCTCCGCAGATGTAGTTACCAGTGTGACCAGCAAGGGGCGCCAAGGATCTATCCTGTGTCCACCTTTCATGGGTTCTGAGTGCTGCTGGTCAACTGTTTCTGCACTCAAAAGCCTGCACCTGCCTATTCTGGCTCCTTGCTCCCAGCCCCAACCTTCCAGGATCCACTGTACTCATTCTCATCTTTTCCCTGTCCCACACCACTGGAACAACCGCAAGTCCCCATCTCTCCTACCTCCTAGCAGAACACATACTTCAGAGCTCCCTGTTTGTCCTGTGACTTTGCTCCTTGGATAACTGGATCTGTCAGGTCTTGATCGTGATGTGACTTCTACCTAAAGCTTATTCTGTAGGAGCAGCTGTCAAAATCCCACCTGTTTTTCAGTCTATTTCAGCATCTCCCAGTGCAGGACTGCCAGAGTCATCAATACGTGCCAAAATGAGTGAATGAATGAGTTAATTGAATGAATGCGCTCGAATACCTGACTCTGCCTTCCCACTAACCCCAGCTGGAGAGGTGTCTCACCCTCTAGCACCTGCCTCTTGCTTTTTTTGTGCTCCAGTAAAACAAAGGCCAGCTTTAAAACACAAGGCAGGGACAGAAAGATGCAAGATGTCATGAAGTCAGTCCCTTTCAGCATCCCTGACAGGTAGCTGTCCTAGTAACAGCTCACGCCTCCCTGAGCAGCTCAGACTTATAAAGTTCCTCTATGTTCCTCTTCCACAAACATTCCCAGAGCTCCTTCGTCATAACAAGGGCCATAGCAAGCTCTGAAAAGGTTTCTGCTCTCCAACAAGTTAACAGTCTGCTGAAGGTCTGTAACTAGTACAGCCCGAGGCATGCAGTGGTAGAGTAAGTGCCAAGTGCAGGGGAGGGTGTGATCGTGATGAACTTTCCAGAGGAGTGGGGCGGGAGTCGGCGTCATTCACAGAGGGAGTGAGAGAGTAAGAATGATCATTACAGCTGCTGTTTAGTGAATGTTTACTGTGTTCATGCGAATCCTCACAGTGGAACAATTCTAACCCAGGTCTGCCTGTCTGCAGTTTGAGAGCTTAACCACCAATCCAAAATGCCTCTCATGACATAAATAGTGTAGACAGGGAGGGGAAGGGCATGCCAGGTGTATTAATTTTCTATTGCTGTGTAACAATCACCATAAACTTAGTGACTTAGAATAACACCTGTTTATTACCTCATGATTCTTCTGTAGGTCAGAAGTCTGCGGGCTTGACTGGGTTATTTGCTCACAGTATCACAAGTTTGAAATCAAGATGTCAGCTGGGCTGGGCTCTCATCCAGAAGCTCTGGGAAAGAATCCACTTCCAAGCTCATTCACATTGTTGGCAGAATTCAGATCCTCACCACTGTGGGACTGCGGTCCCCATTACCTTGCTGACTGTTGGTCACGGGGTGGTCTCGGCACTAGAGGCTGCTCTCAGTCCTTTCCACATCCTACCTCCACTTTGAAGACAGCAAAAGCAGATAGAATCTTCCTTATGCTTTGAATCTCTGAATTTCTCTTCTGTCACTAGCTGAACAAAACTCTTTGCTTTTAAAGGGCTCATGTGATTCTGTGAGGCCCACCTGGTTAATCTCCCTATCTTAACTGGTTAGCAACCTTAACTGCTTCAGCAAAATCCCTTTTGCCTTGTAATGTAACATATTCATAGGAGAGGGAATTATCCGAGGGTGAGGGTCACTGGGGTCATGGTAGAACTCTGCCTGCCCCCATGACCTTCATCCTTGGATGGTCCCCTCCCTTTTGAGTGTGGGTTGCCTCTCATGTTGTGCCATGTGGCAAAAGATAGATTATCTGGGTGGGCCCAATCAAGTCACATGAGCCCATTAAAAGTGAGTTTTCTCTGGCTAGCAGGAGAGAAGGAAGTCCTGCTGTTGCTTTGAAGATGGAGAGGGCGTGTGCAAGGAAGGAGCGTAGCTCGGAGCCGAGAGTGGCCCTGTCAGTAAGGAACTGGGGAATGGAGGGCCTCAGTTCCACCGTTCTGCCCACAGTGTCAGTGAGCCTGGAAGTGGATTTTTCCCCAGAGCTTCCAGATAAAAGCTTGGTCCAGTTGACATCTTGGTTGTGGCCTTGTGATTCTGTAAGCAGAGACTGCAGTCAGTTGCACCCACCCAGATATACAATGTACCAGAGTGGTCACCAACCTTTTTGGCACCAGAGACCGGTATCATGGAAGACAAACTTTGCACAGACAGGTGGCAGGAGGGGGAGAAGGCACAGCTTAGGTGGTGATGAGAGCGATGGGGAGCAGCTGTAAATACAGATGAAGCTTTGCTCACTCGCTGCTCAACTCCTGCTCTGCGGCCCCTTTCCTAAATTTCATGAAAGACAGTTTTTCCCAGGGGGTGGGTATGGGGTGTGTGGGGTAAGCCCAGGCAGTTATGTGAGGCCCGGTTCCTAACAGGCCACGAACAGGTACTGGACCTCAGCCCAGGGGTTGGCAACCACAGATCTATAGGACTGTAAGGTAATAAATGGTGTTGTTTGAAGCTGCTAACTTTGTGGTAACTTGTTACGCCGCAATAGAAAACTAAGGCAAAGGGCACAGCATTCACTAGACCAGGATCATCTCTGATGACCCATGTAGGTACGTCCTCCTCCTTTTCTCCTCCTGCTACTCTTCTATTTAAAAAATAATATCAGCCAGGTGCGGTGGCTCACACCTGTAATCCTAACACTCTAGGAGGCCGAGGGGGGTGGATCACTCGAGGTCAGGAATTTGAGACCAGCTTGAGCAAGAGCAAGACCCTGTCTCTACTAAAAAATAGAAAGAAATTGGCTAGACAAGTAAAAATATATAGAAAAAATTAGCCAGGCATGGTGGCGCATGCCTGTAGTCCCAGCTACTCGGGAGGCTGAGGCAGAAGGATTGTTTGAGCCCAGGAGTTTGAGGTTGCTGTGAGCTAGGGTGATGCAACGGCACTCTAGCCCAGGCAACAGAGTGAGACTGTGTCTCTAAAATAAATAAATAAATAAATAAAAATTAAAAATAGTATCAGCGGGGCCAAGCGTGGTGGTGGCTCATGCCTGTAATCCCAGCACTTTAGGAGGCTAAAGCAGGAGGATTGCTTGAGCCCAGAAGTGCAAGACCAACCTGGGCAACACACCAAGGTCCTGTCTCTACAAAAAATTAAAAAATTAGCCAGGTGTGGTGGCTAAGTCCTAGCTACTTGGGAGGCTGAGGCAGGAGGATTGCTTGAGCCCAGGAGTTTGAGGTTGCAGTGAGCTGTGATCAGACCACTGCAATCCAGTCTGGGTAGCAGAGCAAGACCCTGTCTCCCTAAATAAATAAATATTAATAAATAGATAGTATCATCTGAATATTATTCAGCCTTAAAAGGCTGATTCTGACACATGCTACAATACATATGAACATTGAAGACATTATGCTAAGTGAAATAAGCCAGTCACAAAAAGACAAGTACTGTATGATTCCAAATGCATGAGTAGTCAGATTATAGAGATGGAAAGTAGAATGGTGGTTGCCAGAGGCTGGGCGAAGAGGGGAGTATTGTTTAATGGGGTATGGAGTTTCAGTTTGGGACGATGAAATAGTTCTGGAGAGGAATGGTGGTGATGGTTGGACAACAATGTGAATGTACTTAATGCCATTGAATTGTACAATTAAAAATGGTTAAATGGTGAATTTTGTGTTATGTATTTTTACCTCAATAAAAACAGTTAAAAAAAATAGTTTCATCAAAATAATGCATATTGTGGTTAAAAGGAGCAGCCTCCCTCTGTCCCATATCTTCTGTGACGTGAGACTTCAGACTCGGGCTCTTTCTTCTAGGACTTGCCACCATATATTTATATAATATCTTTCTCGTGCTCTTTTTTTTTTTAAACTTAGGCAAAATACATAGTAAAGCTTTCAAACAGTGAAAATTATGTGTTCATCCAACTCTCATTCTCCCTGTCCACAAGCCCCCACAAAAAAGCAATGCCAATATACTATTGCAATATATTTTCCCCCAATACTTAATGCGTAAATAAGCATATTCTATACATAAACATATATACATAGCTCCCTTTCTCATTGCTTTTTGCACAATGCTAACACATAAGCATTCTATTTTATACTTTCCTTTTTTACCTATCATATTGTGATCATTTCTTACCTGCATATATAGCTCCATTTCACTCTTTATTGGCTGTATAGCAGCCCCTTGAGTATTTTTACTATTATTTAATCAATCCCCTACTGATGAACATTTACATTGTTTTTATTCTTTTGGTACTATACACAATGCTGCAGTGAATATCCTGGTACATGGGTCTGTGTGCTCGGGAATAAGTACATCTATTTCTATTTCTTATTAATTTTATACTCTGTTGACATCTCAGTACATTAGATGAGAATCAGCTCACCTTGGTCATCTCCTTTCCCTCCCCTAATAGAGTTATATAACCATTTTTAATTGTTATATTGATTACATTTTAAGTTTTAAGTAATATACTGACAATTTATTCCTTGTTTCATAACCTGAGGACTTTATTTTTGACCCTTGCTTTGTGAGATTAAGAATATAGAGGTCCTTTCCTCACTTCTCTCCCATCTTTTCCCCAGTTTTTGTCATTGGCAGTTTTACTTTTGCATTGTCAAGGTCGGTAATGTTTAAATTCTCCTTTCAACCACCATTAAGTTCTTCTATGCTTTGTTTATAGATGCATCCTAAAACATAGAAACTAATAAATTTGTGCGTGTGTGTGTGTGTGTGTGTGTGTGTAATTATGTTAGCATCATTTCCTGCAGAGCTGCTGGTTACTAGATTGCATTTCCTTGCTTACAACCACTTTTTCTTTCCATTTCTAGTTTGGCAAGTTTATATAAATATATGGGGGCAAGTTTCCTCCTACTCCAGTCTGTTCTGCTAGTGTCCAAGCTTGCTGGACATCTGCCATTCTGATTCACAGCTTTCTGCATGAGGTCCACTCTTTTCTGAAACCTCTCTTTCATGGTTTACTTGTTTTTCTGGAGTACATTCTCCAAGTAATGATGAATACCTAAAGAATGATGCACAGGATGTAAGTGTTCTGACTCCTTCTACACCTCCATGTGTCTTTATTATATCTTTATAATTGATAGTTCAGCCTATAGAGAATTCTGGATTGAAAACTAAGTTCTCTCAGCATTTTGAAGCATTTCTCCATTATCTTCTAGCACCCAGTGTTGCTGAGAATTCTGAAGTCATTCTGATTCTCATCCCTTTGTGAAGTTCTTCTCTTTATTTTCATTTGTCTCCCCTTTGAGAGCTTTAGATCTCTTTAGCCCTGTGTTAAAAAATGTCAGGATGCTGTACCTGACTGTGGATCATTTTTTAATTCATATTTTGGGCACATAGCTCTTTTAATATGGAAACTTTATGAACTTTGTTTATGGGAATTTTTGTGTGTAACTTTCAAATAATATCTGTTTTCCATTTTTATTTGTTTTTTCTGGAATTCCCATTTGTTGACTTTTTTTACCTCCTGGATTGATTCTTTACGTCTCTTATATTTTCTCTCATATTTTTTACCTCTTTATCTTTTTATTTCACTTTCTGAGAAATTTCCTTAACTTTAAAACATTCTGTTAAATTTAAAAGCATATATATTTTCTGGATTTTCAGTAATTCTCTCTTGTTCTCTGTATCTCTTTTCTTCATACTATCCAGTTTTTGATTGATGGATACAATACTCCTTGAATTTCTGTGGGGGTATTAACAGAGTATACATTTTTTTTTTTTAGATCTTTTCTGTTTCTTGCATTATTTCTCTTTCCTCTGAGGCCATTTTATTTGTCTCTCAGTTTGGAGGCTTTCCTCAAATGTGTGGTCATCTTTGTCTGTTCATGTTTAAGAATGAACTAAAAAGCTCATTGACTGGCTGGCATGCCTTGGGGTGACAGGGCAGTCACTAGAGCAGAGGACTTCCTCCTCCCACTCCCACCCCAGTGCCAGAGCATGAAGTTCTCCTGGGGATATTAGATTCCTCCAGAAACCCCCTGATCTCCCACCTGGAGGCTAGATGCCAGCTCTCTCGGTGCTCTGTGCACAGGGCTGGGAAGAGACTGATGTCCAGACTTTGAATTAATCCCGTTTCCAGCTCTGTGTTCGCTGGTTCTGCCGAGGCGGACTGCCTCCTTCCTTGGCCGTGCCGTCCTCCCTGCTCACTCACACCGAGGCTTTCTCTGCCCTGCTGCTTCAGTTACCACTCCTGCCTTTGCTTTCTGTCGTCCTGAAATTCGTTGTAATATCTTGTCTACTGAGGTTACCTCACCCATTATCTTTAATATTGTGTGTTTATATCCTTTTTATTCCTTAATAATCATTTTAGAGGGCCATCAAGAAAAAGGAGGATAAAGTAGTCAATTTATCATCCCCAGTCATGACATACCAGCCCAAGCTCGCTCTTCTCTTCCTCTCATTGCCACACTGGCCCAATTGTGAGGTCCTCAAAATGTGTCTCAGGGCTCCCATGCTCTCTCCCTCCCCCTTAGCCCTAGGAACCTACCTCTTCCTCACTTTTCAAGGTTCTCTCCTCCTCAGGAAAGAAATGCAGACTCCTTTACCCCGGGGGTGCGTGTGAGGTGAAAGCTTCTGGGAACACGGTCCCTGTTGGTGCAAACCTAACAAATGAGGTGTGAGTGGTGGGATCCCAGTCCTATGGCCGATACATAGATCTGAGGCATGAGTGCAGTTCTTGCATGTTTTGAGTCCTGAAAATGATGTCATCACCTCACTGGTGATGATAACATAAGACTGACTCCCCAAGGGCTGTGACAGGCCAGCTGCAGCTAGACAGAGGCTGCTGCTATTCAACACTACATTCTTACTGTCCCCAGACCTGGACATGCAGCCTACGGTCACAGACAGGCTGTTGCTGCCCCTGACCTGTGAGACATACAGCCTGGTTGCCCTGGAGGTGGCTCTGCATCCCAGGCCCTCATGGGACAGATCCACTGGACCTGGGTAATACCCCCAAGACTGGCACAGCAGGCCTCCTTGAGTCCTTGAGGTCTCCCATCCTGCAGACAGGATCTGACCAACCATTCTGGCTTGCCCAGGACTGAGGGGTTTCCTGGGACATGAGATTTTCAGTACTAAACATGGAAAGTTCTAGCCATATGGGGATGAGTTGGGTCACCTTACCTGTAGAGGACTGCTTCCCTGCCTCCTCCCTCTCTCCAACCTCAGGCTGGTTTCCATAGAAGGTTTGGGGCCTCAGTGGCTGCTTTAAACTAATTTCCCAGCGTCCCAACTAGACCCCTCCCACCAGTCCCCTAATGACAGGCTCATTCCCTACTCTTCCCGAATGCTGAGCTGTAAAGGACAGTCCGGCTTCTCCCAGGACAGAAACACTTCTATAGCCTCCCTCTCAGCCCCCCAGCTCTGCCTGGAACCCCAGAGATGGGCACATCCAGAGGCAACTGTGTCCCTCACAAAGTGCTTTCCTGACTCTTTTCCCCTCAAAGGTCCCAGCGGTGGCCTCAGGAACCACACAGAGGAGGTTGGGTTCCTCTTCCTCATCTTAATTAATAATGTGCTAAAATAATGATGGTAAATAACATAAATAACATTTACAGATCACTTATGTGTCAGGCCTCATGCTAAGCTCTTACTTTATATCAGTTTATTTAATCCTCAGAACAACATTATAGGCAGGTACTATCAGTCCCGTTTTACAAATGAGGAAACTGAAGCTCAGAGAGGTTAATGTACTCAGAGTCACACAGCTAACAGTAATTGCAGTAATAGAACTCTACCATGGGATTAGCTGATGCCAAAATCTAAGAATTTGAAATGATCTTGAAATGTCCAGTTTAAATTCCACCTCCTCCAGGAAGCCTTCTCCAATCATGTTTGGCCCTGTTCCTAACTTTCACAGAAAACCCAACTCACAATAGACTTTTAGGACATTATTTGCTTGCTTAAGTAGTCCAGAAGGTGTTGCCCCAGGGCTAGTGCAATAGCTTAACAATAACAAGGACCAAGACTCTCTCCATTTTACCATATCTTTATCCCAAGGATGTAGGTATAGCAGATTATATTTTCCAAATATATTATTTGGATGCAACAATATCTCCCATGCCTCTTGCTCTTCTGCAATGTGAACTTGCCATTTCCTCATCAATAGGTGGAGTCTAATTCTCTTCCCCTTGAATCTGGGCTGGCCCTACTGACTAGCTTAACCAATAGAACGTGGCAGAAATGACATTTTGAACTTTCAAAGTTAGGTCATAAGCCTTCTTGTATCTGTCTGGGCCTCTTAAAACTCCTGGTCTTACAACACTTGTCCTTGGAAGTGCACCGTCATGCTGTGAGACACCTGAGCCACATAGAGAGGTGCACACATGCAGGTGCCTTGGTCCAGAGCCCCAGATGAATTCCCAGGGAATATCCAGCATCCACTGCCAGCTATGTGAGTGAGCCGTCATGGACATCCAGCCCAGCAAAGCCTTTAGATGACTACTGCCCCAGCCTCTGTCAGACTGTAACCATGTGAGAAACCTCAGGTGAGACCCATCCAGTTGAGCACAGTCAACCCACAGAATAGTGAAAGTTAATAATAAATTGTTTTAAGATACCAAATTTTGGATGTGATCTGTAAAGTAACAATAGATGGTTGGAACAATTGGCTTTCTTCTTCTAGCCTGTTGCCCCAAGTTACAAGATGGCTGCTTCAGCTCCAAGCATCACTTCAGACAACCACATTGAACAGCAGAAGTGAGGGAGTGAGTGCAGAGCAAAGGCTTTCTCCTTGCGTGACTCTAAGAGGAAGAAAATCTTACCCAGAAGTTCCCCAGCATTATCTCCACATATCTCCTTGGCCAGAACCGGGTCGTATAGCCTCTGTTCACCAAGAGAGAGGCTGGGTACAGCCTCTTTAGTGGGAGATGTGCAAAGGAAAAGGAAGCAGGGAGTGACTGTTGGGTGGGCACCAACAGTGTCTGCCACACTTGTGGATGTAGTGGTTCTAGGAGAAATAAGAGTCAGGTGGGAAAAGGATCCAAGGCTAAAGAAGCAGCCTTCGCTACTTCCAGAAGCAAAGCTGCCTCGGTGGCAACAAGTTTATTAAAAGCTCCTTTAGATAGAAAGCACAGTGTGATGACTGGAGTCCTGCTCCAGGAGGCAGAACCTGGCTCTACTGAGGTGTAATATTGGTTGAGTCAGTTGGTGAGTCAGTTCCGCATTTGATGCCTCAGTTTCCTCATCTGTACAGTGAAAGGATTCCTTCCAGTTCCTTCAGGCTACAAGAAGCCAGGGCAGACGGGAGATGCTGGATACTTAACTTGTGTATAGGTTGTAAACTGCCCAAGTCGAGCTCAGCAGAGCCTGCCTCTAGCCACAGATGTTGGAATTTGCCAGGCAAACCCTAATCACTTAATGAGAAATGAAAATGGTGCCTGGTTCCTCCACTTAATTGCCCCTTTGAAAACAACACACAGGAGATTTATAGTAATCACCATAATAGCCTCATAAAAACTTGGGAGTTTGAGGACTGACATGCCTCATTTCTGGGAGGAATTAGAGGCAAAAATTAAGGCAAGGAATTCCTGGCCTGCATTGGCCTTGGCTCCCTGGCCTGCACGGGCCTTGGCTCTCTGGCCTGCACGGGCCTTGGCTCTCTGGCCTGCATTGGCCTTGGCTCCCTGGAATCTGAGACTCTGCCCAAGGAGTGCCTGCCATCCTGGAGAGCCTCCTGGCCTCAGCCAAATACTGCTCCAAATGCTCCGCAGCCAGTGTTTCCGTGCAGGCCTGCTTGCTGGGTATCCTCTGTCACTGGTACTGCCCAAGGAAGGTAGACCAAATGTACCAAGAAGACCCAACATCCCTGAAGGTCAAATGGAGGTCCTTTAGGAGGAGACGGGAACCTCTCTGAATCCACTTGCAACATCTGAGCTAAAGAACAGGAGGGGATGTTGGGGGACACACAGGCCGTCTCTAGCAACAGAAGGCCATAGCATACAGGCTTTCCTGAGGCCATCAGTCTGACTCGCACATCAACCACGGCAAGGAATTCTGACCTCCCAGGACATTTTACTGAGATAGGTCATTAAATATGAAATGTCCGATTTTGAATCAAAAGTGTAGTTTATTATATCTCAAACAAGAAGCAGTACAGTTAATCAAAGTATGCACTTAAACTACTGACACAGTTTTGCCATCTTAACGGTAGTTTGTTTACGCCAGCAATGAAGAAGCCTGGAGAGCCAGTGGTGATGAAATCTCGAGAGGCGTTTTCCACAGCTTGTTGAGAATTAAATATGTTTCCCTGCAAGAAGTGGTCCAAAGCATGGAAGAAGGGGTGGTCAGGGGGTGCAAGATCTGGTGACAGAGAGTTTCCAAGTCCAGTCTCTGTAGTTTGTGCAGCATGGTTTGTGTGACATGTGGTCGAATGTTGTCTTGCAAGAGGATTGGCCTGTCTCTATGGACCAATCTTGGCTGCTTAATCACAAGCATCCTCATCATTTCATCCAGTTGGTTGCAGTAGACATCCACTGTAATCAACTGACCAGGTTTCATGAAGCTGTAGTGAATAATACTAGTGCTGGACCCCCAAACAGACACCATTAGCTTGTGATTGTCCAAAAGAATCCATTTTTCATCACACATAACAATACAGTGTAGAAATGGTTCACCTTTATGTCGTGACAGCAAAGAAAGGCAAGCTTCGAGATTTCTCTTCTGATGCTCATTTAATTGATGCAGAACTCATCTATCCAGCTTCTTTACCTTGTCGATTTATTTCAAATGGTCCAATATTGTTGGAGCAGTAACATCCAACCTTGCTGCTAATTCATGCATAGATTGAGATGGATTCACTTCCACTACAGCTTTCAGCTCATCATTATCCACCTTGGTCTCAGGTCGCCCACGTGGCTCATTTTCAAGATTAAAATCAGCAGAACGGAACTTCTCAAGCCATCCATGTACTGTGCATTCATTAGCCACATCCTTGCCAAACGCTTCGTTGATATTTCGAGCTGTCTGTGCTGCATTGGTTCCATGACGTAACTTGTATTAGAAAATAACCCAATTTTTTGGCTTATCCATGGTTTCACAAAAATTGCTCTAAAAAAAATTTGAAAGATAATCACAAGCCAAAATGTGCATTTGAAATACTGAGGATGTACCTTTACAATAAAAATAAAACAAGATGTGTCAAAGTGAAATGTCAGAGATATTAGCTGTCAAACTTAGTACGTAAGGAAATCGGACATTTCATACTTAATAACCTAATACAAGGACAGCAAGAAGAGTAACACTCTGCTCAGCAGAAATGTGTTCCCTTTCAGTTCCTTATAACTGGACTCAGATCACTAGGCTGCAAGGTAGAACTGCTGCCAGGTATGGCGGTGTACACCTATAATCCCAGCCACTTGTGGGGCTGAGTCAAGAGGATCCCTTGAGCCCAGGAGTTTGCGACCAGCCTGGGCAGCATAATGAGACTCTGTCTCTCTCTGTCTCTGATAAAAAAAAAAAAAAAAAAAAAAAAAAAGAGGTTAGAACTGTCCTCTGGGCTTGCCTCTCTAGCTTCTGTGTCAGAGACTGTCAATTCTTAATACGGTAGGCAGAGTGATCCTTTTACACCTCAATCAGATCACGATGCTCCTCTGTCACTCTCCAGCGGCTTCCCAAATCAGAGTAAAGGCAAAACCCTCACAGTGCCCTGCAGAGCTCTCTTGTCCTGCCCTTCTCTCTGTGCCACTCACACTGGCCTCCTAGCTGTTCCTGGAAAATGCCAGAGACTCTCCTGCCTCCACAGCTTTGTATTAGCCATGCCCACTGCCTGGAATGCCTCTCCCTGGGTATCCACACGGCTCCCTTCCTGACCTCCCTACGTAAAATTGGACCCCCTGCCTTCTCTGTTACCCTCCTCTACTTTATGTTTGTCCATGTTGCTTAAGACCTTCCAAGACAATACACTGTAAAACTCGCTTATTTATTCTGCTTAATGTCTCTCTCTCCACTAGGAATTATGCTCCAGGGGCAGGGATTTTTATGTTTTTCTTTTCTCTGTTGTGTCCCAAACACTTAGCGCAGTGCCTGTCATGTAGTGGGCAGTAAATATTTTTTGCACGAATGAACCAACGGGGACAGAACAGTGAAGAAGATAATGCTCCTAGCCTCACGGAATGTATAGTCCAATGGTAGAAACAGCCACCACAGGACGAAGCAACTGCACCTATGATAAATGCCGGGTGGGAAAGTCGCAGGTGTAATGACAGTGGCCATCGAGTCCCTACCCTGCCACTTCCAAGCCAGGCACCCTGAGGCAAGAGCTCTTTCTTCCTTATCTATAAGGTGAAGAAGGATAGCTAGCTCCTAGGTTTGTTGGGAGGTACAAGTGAAGTATGTGTCCGAGCTGGAAGGTGTGGATACTTGGTAAGTGCAGGCTCATTTCCTGCTCCTTTCTTCTTTGTCAAACCTTGGACCATCCGGTCTCCTTTCACCCAGCAACTCCCTGTCTCCTGGCCCTGCTTGAGGAAGGAGGGCATCTAATCATCCTGAATGTAAAACTGTAGGGCAACAGCGTTAACAGGCCTTTCAGGGGCATCACTGGACAGATCAGACTGATCTTGCTGTGTCTCTGCACAGTTGGCTTTGGTGCTATTAGCTAAATCTCCCATCAGCCTCCAGGCCTGATGCCTGTTGGCCCATAGGACCACGTGAGTGAAGCACTGGGGTAGGGGTGGCTGACAGCTCGCCCTGTGGTGCCGCCCGTGGCTTCGCTCTGGGGTGAGGCCCTTGGTGACTTACAACCTAGTCGTAGACAGAGAGAGCTCCCCGCACACACCTGGACATGCACATGCACACAGGCAACACACAGGCAGAGCCATACACAGCCCCCAACTCCAACATCCCCCATGGGAGGATGGACTCCTGGCCCCTCCAATCTTTCTCTCTTTGCTGACTGGTAAGTGGGGGTGGGAGGTTGATAAGGAGGCAGGATATACTTCTTCCCAAGGTTAGCGTGGACAGTGGATGCACTTGGGCATTTAGCAAATTTTCACCCACCAGGGATCAGCCCCAGAACTGGGCAACAAAGAAGCAGATGAACCAGATCTGAGTCCTGCCTTGGGGCTCACCTTCTAGTGGGGGAAACAAGTAACTTGCACAGGTAGTTATAACATGAAGTATATGGCAGTGGGTCCAAGCAGGAACCCATAGAAAGAGAGCTTGGTTTCCCTCTGGGATGGAAGCAGGGTGACAGAAAAGGCTTTAGGGATAAGACAGCCTTGAGCTGGGCTGAGATAGGATGGAAGGGTTCCTAGGCGGATGGAACTGCATGAACAAAGGTACAGCGGGAGAGTGTGGGGCGGGGGCAGGAAATGGCAAACTGCCTAATGCCAGGCTAGAGCATAGGGTGGAGCCACAGCTGCTTTCACTGTAATGATCTGATTTCTAACCAGCCCTGAGAAACCCTCCCAGGAGTTAATGGCTCCCAGTCTCCCCTATACCCACCTGACCCCTTGGGTGGCTTGGGATGAGCTCCCAGGAGACAGAAGACCTCTGTCTTTCTTGCTTACTATTATACTTCCCCTCCCTGCTTGGCGGTATGTTCAGCTCCTTCGAATCAGCCTCCCTTGCATCAGCTCAGGTGTTCCCTGAGCAGCTCCCCCACCTCCTCTCTCCCTGCTTTCAGTATCTCATCCTTCAAGGACAGGGGAGTCCTGCTTGCTCCAGGGAAGCCTTCCCAACCACTCCGGCCCACACGGGCCTCCTCTGATCCCCGCAAATGGCTGAAGTACCCGTTTGATTTCATGCATCAGCACCCTTCTCAGTAAAGGTACTTTGCCACGTGCTATACTGGATGCTATTTTCACAACAAGAAATCCACTACAGGCTGGGCGCAGTGGCTCACGCCTGTAATCCTAGCACTCTGGGAGGCCGAGGCGGGTGGATCGCTCGAGGTCAGGAGTTCGAGACCAGCCTGAGCAAGAGCGAGACCTCGTCTCTACTAAAAATAGAGAGAAATTATCTGGCCAACTAAAAATATATATATTAAAAAAAAAAAATAGCCGGGCATGGTGGCACATGCCTGTAGTCCCAGCTACTCAGGAGGCTGAGGCAGAAGGATTGCTTGAGCCCAGGAGTTTGAGGTTGCTGTGAGCTAGGCTGACGCCATGGCACTCACTCTAGCCTGGGCAACAAAGCGAGACTCTGTCTCAAAAAAAAAAAAAAAAAAAAAAAAAGAAATCCACTACAGCCAGTTCAAACACAAAAAGAGGAAGTGATTACAAGGCAACTGGGAGTCTAAATGAACCTAACGCAGAAAAGGACTTGACCCAGGCTCCAAAGCTCTTAGGAGCCCAGGGAGTGGGGTATCTCCCTGCCTCTGCGTTCTTTTCCTTTTCTGCCAATCAGATCACATGAGGAAAACAGGAAAATTCTCAAGAGAGAAGGTGATTGGCCCATCAGAACCAGCTGAGCCAGCTGTCCAACTCTAGCCCAATCAGCTCTGGGCAGGGGGGCAGGCTCACATAGTGCACACGTGGCCACTTCTCTGGGAGTCATCTCTCATAGTCCTGTGGACTGGTGGGTGGGCTGCTCTGAGAGAAGGGAAATTGTCAGGAGCAGACAAGATATGCCAAAGATGTCTATTATATATCTGTAATATAATGTGACTAAATGTTCATATGACTTCCAGTTCCAGACTACCCTGCTGACCTACTCTGTGACTTCAGGCAAGTCACTATCCTCCTGGGGCTGCAGTTTCTTCATTTGTACACAGAAGAAGGTGGGTCTAAGTGGAGTTGGGCCCCACAACTCTCTGGGACCTTGGGCCAACTCCTTACCCTCTCTGAACTTTAGTTTTCTCATCTATAACATAGGAGTAATGATACCCACCTCACAGTTATTGTAAGACAATTGGGCATGAAAATATCTAACACAGGTTGCATACAGAGTTGTTCAAGAAATGCTGGTGACTCTCGTGGATCTAAATCGGGGGTGGCTGCCGAGCTCACGGTGATTTCCACCAAGGGTTGTAGCAATGATGCCCACATGTGTTTGGGGGAATTGCTCCTTCTCTAGTTGGGAGCTGCCATCCTCCACAGTGATTTGTCAAGGGGTGAGCATGGGTCCCAAATTGTACCACTCAGAATCCTTCTCTGGGGCTTTTTTCCCAACTGTATCTCTTTTATCCCTGTTCACAGAACGGTAAGGAGGGGAGTATGGAGCTGCCAACGCCAGGTCCCCAACCTCATGGAGAAAGTGGTCTGTGAAAGTGAAGCTGACATGAAGGGGAATTTTGAGTACTTGGTTCCAGACATCCCTAAGTCCAGTTTCATCCTTGCCCTGATTTATGAGCCAACACATTTCCCTATCTCATTTTTCTTAGGTTAGAGTTGGTATTCTGACATTTGCTACCAATGATTCCCGATAATACCTTCTCTTTCCCTCTCTAAGCCTCAGTTTCCTCAGCTGTAAGATGATAGGCTGTAACAGAGGGGGGCACAGGAGCTGAGGAGAAGTCAGAGGAGGAGACTTACCCCTGCTTGGAAGGCTTCCCGGAGGAGGCGACCAGCACTGAGTTGTTCAGATGGGGTAGTGCAGAGGGAAGAAGAGGGGTATTCCAAGCAGAGCCTACCTTTGTAAGGGCCCAGATGAGAATGAGAAAGCAGCAGCCTGGGGCGGGAGGAGAGGAGACACAAGAGATGAGGCTGTAGATGCGTCTGCACTCTTTTTGACCTTATTTATATTTTTCACCCATGAAACTTCTGGGGGAAAAGAAAAAAACCAACAACAGAAAACCCTCCATTTTTTAAGCTCAGAAAATCCCCTGGGTGCCGTCTTTGAGCGGAGATGAAAAGAAGTGACCCTTGACCACAGAAAGCACTGGAGCAAGTGATCCTTTCCCCGATTAGGTTACTCCACTGGTCCTTGCTCCCATCAGGGAAGCCACACTCACAGTCACATTCAGTGGCTAGTCCTGGAGCTGTCTGACTCATCTAAAAATAAGAAGGCAGGCCAGCCAAATGCCAACCAGACTGCAGAAAAGCAGCCCAGGAGGAGCGTAGACATCCCCCTGCTCCTTGTAGGAAACATACCCGTTGCATTCTGAGCAAAGGTGGCTCACGATGCACCCTGCAGAAAATATGCAGTTATTGCCCCCAAACATGCCAAAGTCTTACTAATGACTGCACGCCTGCCCCAAAGGCACAAGCTGTTCCAGATGCTGCTTCCTGCCTCCAGACAGCACTTCCTTCTTCCCACCCAATGTTCTGGACTCTTTCCTGGGTTCTAGTATTTTGGGAGATCTATGATCTGATGGGAGTCCCGGGGTGAGTGATTGCACTCTCTGGGCCTCACAGGGGCACTTTAGGGGATCCTTGCCTTAACAGACTGTTGTAGAGACCACGCCTACTGGCCTGGTGGGGTGGTGAGAGAAGCACCAGGCAAGGAGTCGGGGCTCTAGGCGTCCTGGGGTGAGGAGGTGGGTTCTGAATATGGCTGTTCTCAGTTTCTGCATCTATCAGATGGTAATGAGTCTGTAGGGAAGCCGTCACTTGCACACTCGAAGCTCTAAACACGCTCGGGGATTGCTACTTCTGAACATGCCCTGGAGTTGGAACCATCTTCTAGCTGGGTGACTAAGGCAGCTCCCTCCACTGAAATGAAACTCCATTCTCTCATCTATAAATTCAGCAGTTTTTGAAATTAACACTTTTTTTATGTTTAAAGAATTCATGCACACTTATTTTTTTGAGAATTTAATCAAACCGTTTTTGAATAGGTTATACATTCACATAATTCCAAATTCAAAAGCAAGTAGTACAGAGCTAAAGTCTCCCTCACCCCTGTTTCATGACCACGCAGTTCTCTTCTCCTGAGGCAACCATTGTTATTGGTTTCTGGTATATTAAATATGTATAAATTTTAAAAACTTTGTGTTGAGATATATATATGTATATATATAGCAAAGTGCCTATGTCATAAGAGCACAACTCAGTGAATAATGTTCATAGTTTTATTTCCTAAAAAGAATAAAGAAAGAAAAATCACCCCAAATCCATCACCTAGAGATAAAACTGTTAATATTTTATGTACACACACACACATTGGAACCATGCTGTATAACTTTTATATTCTGTTTTTAATATTTAGCATTGTATCATGAACATTTCTTTGTGTCATTAAAAATTCCTCAAAAATAGTTCTAATGTTTGCCCGGTGTTCCAAGGAATGGATCCAACCACACTGTAGGATATTAGGTTCAATTTTTCCTCTTTTATAAACATCACAGTGGTGACCATCCTTGGACAGGCATCATTGAGTACATCCCTCAAGATCAATTCCTAAATTATAAATGTTTGACGTGATGGATATGGTAATTATCCTGATTTAATCATTATACATTTTATACATGTAGCAAAATATCACTCTGTACCCCATAAATTTGTACAATTATTATGTGTCAATTAAAAATAAAGAAATAATGTAAGAAAAAAAAAAAAGATGACTTCCTAGAAGGGGAATTACCGAATCAAATCGCATCTCCTTTAGAACTCAGGATAAAACAGGGCAGGTCAGGCCCGACTCACTGAGCTGCTGAAAGGATTAGGGAAGGTATGTAAGGGTCCAGCCTAGTGCTGGGCACAGACATGGAGCTCTGTGAGTGAGCCTAAGGCGTCCCCGTGGCCCTACCCTCCAGGCCTTCCCCTGCTGGGGCTTCCCGGCTGCGCCAGATGGGAAGTCTCAGTCTCGTCTGCTTTCTGGAGACTTGCCAAGTGGGTGGGCTGGTGGATGTTTAACAGCTGGATCTTTGACTGGTGGGGGGCACCCTGATTGGTAGCATTTGCCAATTTCTGTGGTATAAATACTCCCACTTTGGCCGATTTCAAATTACCAACGTGAGGTCACCACAAGCAGTATTGGGAGGAGACGCACGCGGTCTCACGAGCGAGCTGGAGCTGTCTCCTGCATACCAGTTCTCGTCTTTCTACCTATGGAGCCTCCCTCTTCTCCCTCTTCTTAACCCGTCCCATTCATCCCCCACCCCAGTGCTCCTCCAAGGTGACAGAGACTTAACATTTTGTGGGAGGCGAATATTGCAAAAGATTGAGAACATCCTCTCCTAATTCTCTAGAGAAGAACCTGAGGCTCGTGATGGTCCAGACGCTTGTCCCAGGTCACCTGGCTGGATGATATCTCACAGGGTATCATTACCTGTTCCCTACTTGGGACACTTCTCAGACGGGAGCCAGTACTTCCTACTGTGGAATTACAGTCTTTCCCAGCCACTCCTCTTCTTCCTCCTCCTCCTCTTCAGTGACCCCCATCCTGGATGCACAAGAGGATGAGTCCCAGGCCCTGAGGCTGAGAGCCAAGTGGGGAAGACAGACATGCGTGAGCAGCTTGCAGGGTTATTACACAACAGCAAGCTCGTATCACTTTCTGATTCAAGTCCTTCAGTGGCTTCTTTTAACAGTTACGGTAAAGTCTGTTCCATGTCTCTCCCTGCATGGCCGCCACCCTCCCCTGAGAGTAGGACCTTGGTTTTCATGTTTGGCTCCCTGGTGCCCAGCATAGGGTCTGCCACAAATGTGTCCCTGAATAAATACCGCTGCATAGATGCAGAGAGGAAGGAGCTGGGGGTGGGGAGTGGGGCCGTCAGAGCCCTAAGCTCATTTTTGGCTTTGCACTGACTTCCTTTGGGACTTTAGGCAAGTCTCTCTCCTTTCTGAACCTCAATGTCCAAAACTGTGAAAAAGGCATATTGGACTCTAGCAGTAATTTAAGAATGGGGATTAAAGAAAACCACCTCCCAGCTACCGCACATGATAATAGTTGTACTTTTAATATCCATCGATGGATTAAAAACCATGACAAAAATAAAAATGACTGTAAAGCTTTTAAATGTGGTTGTATTTATCAGTCACAGCAGCATCGACATCCATTTGAAAAACATTCATTCTTGTGTGTGTGAGACACATTGTGCACGCAGTTTACAGACAGCAGTGGGGCCCACATGGTTTCCAGATGCCTTTAGCGAAGGTCCCATGGGTCGGGAATCACTGGCCTGGATAATCTCAGTCTTCCAGGCACGAGGGACTCGCGTGTCTCACATGGGCCAGCGGGGTGTGCGACTTGCCTCGGATCACACAGCACACGAGTGTTCTCCAGCCTGAGTTCCCCTGGCTCAGCCAGCCTTGCTGACAGCACCACTCCCCTTCGGCTTCCCTGGAAAGGAGAGGCAGGGAGGCCTGAGAGCACCGAGATCGCCTAGGGTGCGGGGGCGAGGTAGATGTCAGAACGCTGACAGCCCGAAATGACACAGAACATACTTCAGATGCCTTGTGTGTGGTTTAGGAGCGGCTGGAATTACACCCTCAGGGCTGAGCCACCATTGTCTGAGCCTGAGCTGAGCGTGGACCCTGCTGAGGCAAGGGCCGTGTGGGGAGGGTCCCAGGGCCACAGAGCCTGGCAGAAAGGCAGCGAGGGCAGGAGGAAGATTCCTGGCTAGAAACCAGGCACAAGGACCTTTTGCCTTTCCAGACACGTGTGGGCATTTGTTCATTCTCTCATTCATTCAGCAAGGCAGTCAGTCAGGCACTCAACAAATGCTGGCTGAGCTGTGCAGCTCCGCAGCCCGTCACAGGGCCCGAGGATGAACTGTTCCCGTTCTGCTGCGGGGGGCAGACATGGGGCATGTGGTCCAGTCTCTCTGGGTATGGTCAAGCCAGAGGTGTCAGCAGGAGAAGGAGCAGGGAAGGAGAAATTGGGAAGCATTTTCTAGAAGATAAAATGGTTATCTTCAGTGAATGGTTCTCAAGGGATAGGCAGAAATGCCCCAGGCAGGTCAGGGAAGAGAAGGTCTTCCTGGCAGAGGGTCAGTGGGAGAAGTAATTAGTTCCCTCTCTACTTCTGGAAGGGAAGACACTCAGAGTTTTTTTTTTTTTTTTTTTGTTGTTGTTGTTGTTGTTGTTGTTGTTTTCTGTGACAATGTAGAGATGAAGTTTTTCAGAGGAAAAGACGGGACTTGTTGCTAACAAAGGTCTTAGGAGATCAAGAGGCTGGTTGTAAAAATAAATGAGACTCTGTTTGTACCTTAAGCTGGTCAGTCGGGTTGTCCTGATTTTGATGAGCAAAGGCTCCAAGTGGGAGGGGACTTGGCGCTTGGGCTGAAAGTCGCTGCATTTGGCCCAGTGTAGAATGTGTGTGCCACAGGGAGACTGCTTTGAAGTGGGGCAGCGGGGGTCCATAGTCAGTTGTGTGGCACCTGCCAGCCGTGCTAATGATTTAGTGACCCCTGAGAGAGACGGGGAGCCACTGGAGGTGTTTAAGTTGGGGCCCAGGATGAGATACTGCTCCAGCTGCTGAATAGAGAAGGAATCGGAGGTGGAGGCAGCGACAGCAGCCAGGAGGATGCTGCAGTCAGCAGCGGAAGAATGAACACTGTCCTGCACAAGGACTGAGGCAGAGGAACAAGAGAAGTGAATGGATTAGACAGAAACTTCTGGGAACTAATAGGTCTTAGTGACTGGAGGTGATTGGAGCAGGAGAGAAAGGAGTAGAGGATGATGGCTGGTGTCTGGACTGTGTGACAAGGTCGATGTTTAAGCCAGCATCTGAGATGCCGGCTGGGGGTTCTCCCTCCGTCCTAGTCTGGAGTGAATGGGAATGAAGTACCGACGCCCCCAAAGCCCCAGCCTTGTTTCACACCTCAGCACATGGTCAGCCTTCCATCTGGTCTCTTAGCCTCTAACCTCTTCACTCTCTAGCCCATCCCCTGGCAGACTGAGCGATCTAAATGAGAGATCTGATCATGTCAATCCCCTGCTGGAAAATTTTCAAAGGCTCCCTGTTGTCTCTAGCAAGACACTAGCTCCTAAGCCTGGCACATGAAGTCACCTACAGTCTGACCCCATGTACCTTCTCAGTCCCTGGGTGCTCTACACTGGCCACAGTGAATAATAACAGTAACAATAAGAACAAAAACAATAGCTAACAGTTACACAGCACGGATATGTGCCACACAGTGTTCTAAGAACTTTACCCACATGAGCTCATGTAACTCTTAGAAAACACTGAAAGTCATCCATTTCCAAAGATAACCATATATGCTCTTGCTACCAGACCTTTGCACCCACAGTTTTCTCAATCTGGTCTCCAGCCATCGACCTTCCACCCATCAGATACATATTTATCGATCATCAACTTGTGCCAGGCACTATACTAACCCGGGATCCAAAGATGAACAAGACAGGGCACATGCCCTCTATGCATTCACAATCTAGGGAGGGAGACAGACACAGGAAGGAACAATGATAGAACAATAAGGTAAGTGCAGTGACAGAGATGTAATGGGTGCACAGAGAATGAACCCCTGATCCAGCCTGGGGCCTTCCTCTCTTGGCCATCTGGAGCTTTACCCCTTCTGGGATACCTTCTCCACTTTGTCAGGCTGATCGAGGTCCCCCTTCTGTGCCCCTGTGGACCCTACTCTGTCTGCATCGTACACTGACCACCCTATACAGGGAGTGTCTGCTTGGCAGCTTCCTCCTGAGCACAGTAGAGGCAGAGAACAGTCTGACTTACCATCGAGATCTAGCACCCAGGGCAGCCTGGACACAGATCCTTAGAATCTGCTGAATGAAAGAGTTTCGGGAATGAAGAACCACAAAGTGGGGCCTCTGCCTCCTGGCTACTCCTGATGCTCTCACCAGAGTCAGGCCTGCACCTGCTCCCAAGCCCTCTGGAGTCAGGCCATGCGGGCTATGCCAGAGCTGTGGGGCTTTCACCCCTAGTTCAGGAGCAGCCTGGTCAGAAAAGGCCTTGCCCGAGTGGGGTCCCAGGATGCCCCCAGCCAGGCTGGAACTGCCTGCATAAGGCCCCTAAGGAATAAGCAGTATCCCAGGCAGCTCTGGCTTTGGGGGTGAGATAAACTAAGCCCCACAGCAGCCCTCAGGACCCCTGGGTGGCAAGGGATGGTGTTGGGGGTGTCTCAGGGATTTCCTTTGGTTCCTGGGCCCCTTCTGTAGCCTCTGGGCTATGGGATTCATGGATGCTATGATGGAGGGCTTTAGGAGTAAATGACTCTGGGATGGCCTCAAACTACAGGTGTTTGAGGAACATTCCAAGAAGTCTTAAGGGGCCTCTCACGTTGGCCCCTTGGACCCTATTGAGTTAACACAGCTGTTTCTCCTCAGGGCTCTGGAGGGGCAATCTGGCCCTCCCCAGCTTTCCTCCTCAGCCCTCTCTCCTAGGCAGAGTAGTGGGGAAGCTCTGCTCTCCCCCCGGCCCCCGCATCACCCCATTCCTTGTCTCGAAGTCTGTCCTGGCTAGTGGTGTCTCTGCAGAGCTGGGGCTGGGGGCAGGGAGTCTTGGGGGCTAGTGCTAACAGCTTTGGACAAGGGTGGGAATTTCCACTCCTATCTAGAGAGCCATCAACGATCTGTGCCCTGACCTGGGCCTTTGGCCTCCAAAGGGCAGTGAGAAGGCCGGCCCCAGGGCCAATCCCTGGCCATTAATCCCTCCTGCCAGCCCAAATATCCACCCAGTATGGTGAGACAAAGGACTGCCCAGCACAGCCACTGTGTTCCTCCCGCCCCAGGGGCTCCACTCAGACGCTGGGCCGCCTGGAATCCAGGCCCATGAGAAAGGGGCCGCCTTCACTGGCCATCTTATGCCCGGATGCTCAGCCGCATCACGTCCGGCCCAGGGCCTGTGAAAAGAGGGCCCAGCCACGCTGAAAACACGGATTAGCCCTTGGGCCGCCCCCTGACACCAGCCTGCTCTGCTCCGGCTCCGGGAAGCAGGCCCAATGGAGGGGGCCAGACAGGCACAAAGAACTCGAAAAGTCTGGGTTCTCACCCCTTTGGCCCAGCTCTCTGCCCCCACCCTTCCCAGGATTAGCATAGCCAACCGCACATTCGACATCATTTATTGAACATATACTATGTCCCAGGTAGTACACATGGACCAGAAAACTGAAAGTATAAGAAAACTGCAGTTGGCCATGGGAGGTAATAAAAGCTACTCTCCCTGCCACCCCGTTCCTTGGCCGTGTGAGACACAGGTGTGGTGGGGGCTAAGGGAAGGTAGGAGAAGCAGTGGCTGAGACCTCATCAGCTCTGGTTCTGTGCCAGAGTCTAGCTGCAGGATTATGCTGCACCTGGTTAAAAATACGCAGGCTCTGAAATCATTTCTCTGGCCCTGCCTGTCTCCTTCCTCTCTTGGTTTAACACTGAAAATGACAATTGTATAGTAGTGGGGGAAAAAATCACCTCTTAATAAGTGCCCCTGTGGGCCGGCACTTTCATATTATGAGATTCATTTGCATCTCATAGTAATCCTAAAGGGGACACTACTGCTTCCATTTGGCAGGTGAGGAAACTGGGGCTCAAATGATAGCTTGCTCCAGTCACTCTGTTCCCGGAGCTAGATTCCCTGCTGCTGTAGTGGCTTGTCTTGCCTCCTTCTTTGGTGAGCTGGCAGTTGTGAGTGCACTGTCTGTGTTGGGCATGGCCTGTGCTTGGGCAGGAGAATGCAGGGTGCCGAGAGTGCAGAGCGTACTGACGACCTGTCTGCATATAAACAGGGCTGATTTTTCATTGTTATGGGGCAAAGGATTGTTTCTGAATCTCAAAGAGTCACCTTCTCCTTTCTCTCTGCTTCTGTAGAACCCCCTGCCCACTTCTCTCCTCACTTATAACTGTCCACCTCTCCACCAGATTGTGTGTCTTTCCATCTCTGTCTTGTCCTAAGTATCTAGTAAAGGGGGCCTGGCACGGAAGTGCTTGATGAACGATGCAGGCTGAACCGAGACCAGGAGAACTGAAGGAGAGACAGATTTGGTATCCACGTGGAACTGACAGGACTTAGAGACTGCCTGGGTGTGGTGAGTGAATGGGGAAGGAGGAGACCAAGATGATAATGTCCACACTTCTGATCTGGGTGGTGGTGGGAGGAGGAGGGGTCCATTTGCTGAGATATGGAATGCTGGGTGGGGAGGTGGCTGGGGTTGGAGGGTGAAATGCATTTCATTTAGGACATCTGGGTTTGAGAAATCTATGTAGTGATTCCCCATGGGCACCTGGATATACTGACCAGGAGGTCAGGAGAGAGGCTAGGAATCAACGTTGGCAGCTCAAGTTGTGGGAACTGGAAGAACTCAAGAAAATTATTCCTAAAGTCTCAGCTCAGCTTAAAAAGATGGCATTCTTGGAAGAGCGGACTGCCAGTGCTTTGAACTCCAGGTTTAATAGTAAGCCGATCTGCCACTTACTATTAGTTCTGTGAAGTTAGGCAAGCCACTTAGCCACTCAGAGCCTTAGTTTCCTCATTTGCGAAACAGGTATAACAGTACCCACTTTACAGGGGTGCTCAAACTTCAGTGAAATAATGTATATAAAGTGTTTATCAAATACCCAATGCTCAGTAATGATGGCTGTGATGTTATCAGCTGAGATTGGGGCTGAGAGAGGTGCCCTTGAGCTCCAGGCTTTGATTTTGGATTTTGAACTGGATTTAGAGTTTGGATTTTATAGGCCTGCTGTAGCTAGCTGTGGTCATCTGTACCTGGGAGCACTCTGTATCAGGGCCAGGGACGGGGTGGGGCAAGTGAGGCATCTTGGGTGCCACACTGAAGGAGGCCCTGGCTTTCCACTGCTGACCTTGCACTTGCACATCTCTGAGAGCAAGTGTCCCTTAAGTTCAGCACCTTAGGCATCTCACTTAGCTCACTGTACTCCCAGCCCTGCTCCCTATCCAAGTCCCTTGATCTTGCTTGTTCCAAGGACAAGGCACTTTAAAACAAGCCTCCATCATCCTTCAGTTCCCTCCAAGCCACAAGCCAGGGCTGGGTCTCTCCTGTCACTTCAGGGAAGAAGTTTCCTGAAATAGACTCAGGGTCACATCCCTCTGGATGGCGGCTGTGGGTGGTGTTTCCCAGACTGAATATTTAATAAAAACTACGAAGACCCCCCAGCCCCAGTGGAATGTGAGTGTGGTGTTTCTGGGTCAGAAAAACGGCTCTTTCAGACCTCCATTCTGAGGAAGCCAATGTTTTGTGCATCTTCTCTGTGTGTGCTGTGTGTGTGTGTGTGTGTGTGTGTGTGGCAGGGGGTGGGTGAAGAAGAGCAGTTTTCTAGAGCAGGAGGGGTTGTGGAGAGGAGGCAGCCAGAAGGGCAGCTCCAAGCTGCAGATTTTCTGGGGGGTCTTGATTTTAAGCAGTTGGACCACTTTTCACCGTTTTGTTTTTTCAGAGAATTCTCACCAGTCCTGGAGGGAGGGTGGGATGGGGTATGGGGGAGGTTGCAGAGGGAGGAGATGGTGACCCTGATCTGGAATGGCCAGACATCCTCCCCTGAGACAAAGTTGGCCTGGCTCTGCTCCCCCCACCCCATTACCTCAGGACACTCTTGCCTGTTCCAGCTGGGGATGGATGCACCAGCAGGATGGAGAGGACCCCACTACTGGGAGGAGCACAGTGGGGAGGGGGCCGGGAGATCACGCTGAATGGGTGGATTTGTAGTTGGGATTGACTTAGAGGAGAGGGGGTTGAGGGAGGGGTGGAAAGGGAAGGGGGCTGATCAAATACAGTGGGATGGGGCTGGAGCTGGGGCCAGGGCCAGACCCAATGGAGATGGGGGAAGGGATGAGGCTGGCTCTGGGAAAAACTGACCCAGAGGGATGGAGGGAGGGGTGAAATGTGTGTGCATAGGGGTGTACTGTGAGAACGGTAAGGGGGCTGGGAAAGGAAATTAGAGGGGAGGCACTGACCAGCAGGGAAAGTCCGAGCCCGTTCCCCTGCTGGAGGTGGGGGTGCTGTGTCCATATAAGGCGGGTCATTGGCCCCTGCTCTCCCTAGCCGCGCGGGCAGGGGCTGCGGGCATCCCAATGACTGGGCGCGGCGACATGGATCCGCCGGCCACTTTCTCGGGCTTCCCGGCCCTGCCCTCGGTCGCGCCGTCGGGGCCACCGCCGTCGCCACTCGCCGGAGCCGAGCCGGGGCGGGAGCCCGAGGAGGCGGCGGCGGGCCGCGGGGAGGCGGACTCCACACCCGCGCCGGGCACAGGGCGGCGGCGGCGGCGACCCCTGCAGCGCGGGAAGCCGCCCTACTCGTACATCGCGCTCATCGCCATGGCGCTGGCGCACGCCCCGGGCCGCCGCCTCACGCTGGCAGCCATCTACCGCTTCATCACCGAGCGCTTCGCCTTCTACCGCGACAGCCCGCGCAAATGGCAGAACAGCATCCGCCACAACCTCACGCTCAACGACTGCTTTGTCAAGGTGCCCCGCGAGCCGGGGAACCCGGGCAAGGGCAACTACTGGACGCTCGACCCCGCGGCCGCCGACATGTTCGACAACGGCAGCTTCCTGCGGCGCCGCAAGCGCTTCAAGCGCGCCGAGCTGCCGGCACACCCGGCCGCGCCGCCGGGGCCCGCGCTCCCCTTCCCCTACGCGCCCTACGCGCCCGCGCCCGGCCCCGCGCTGCTCGCGCCGCCGCCCCCGGCCGCCCCCGGCCCCACGCCGCCCGCGCGCCTCTTCAGCGTCGACAGCCTGGTGAGCCTGCAGCCCGAGCTGGCGGGGCTGGGCGCCCCCGAGCCGCCCTGCTGCGCCGCGCCCGACGCCGCCGCCGCCTTCCCGCCCTGCGGGGCCGCCGCCTCCCCGCCGCTGTACTCGCAGGCCCCGGACCGCCTGGGGCTGCCCGCGACGCGCCCGGGCCCCGGCCCGCTGCCCGCCGAGCCCCTCTTGGCCCTGGGCGGGGGGCCGGCAGCCGCGCTCGGCCCGCTCAGCCCCGGGGAGGCCTACCTGAGGCAGCCGGGCTTCGCGCCGGGGCTGGAGCGCTACCTGTGAGCGCCCCGTCTCCGCCCGCATCCCGGCTTGGAGCGCACTTCCGGGCCTCCCGTCTTTGCCTCTTGGACTCAGCACACCTTGTAGATCCTTCTCTGTCTCCCGTCCCTGAGGAGACCCCACCGTCTCGCCACCGAACTGAAGCGTTCCCTTTGATCTGTGAGCCCCTCATTTCTTCTCCCTCCATTTGTGAGCCCTTGTGAGCACCCCACAGCGCTGGCTACGGGTCCCCTGCCCCGGAGCTGGACCCTCACCAGTGATTCTCCCCACTCCTGGTGAGTTACAAGCCTTTGGAAGCCAGACAGACCTTCGATCTCAAGCCGCCTCCTCCTCTGACTCTATCTACTTCGTCAACCTCCTTTCATGTTTTTCCAACACACTAGAGGTCAGACTCCTGGGTTCACTACTCACTGTCTTCCCTTCATTTCCCCACAAGTTTGCCCCCCACTATCCCCACTTACCTGTCTTTTCTCGGTTTCTTACTGGGAGAGAGCTTCCTTTCCACATAGACACACCTGACTGCCCTGTTCCGGACAGTTCTTGGAAATTTCTGAGACAAGTAGCACCAGGGTTCCTAACTGAAGGGGGAGTTAGTGAGCCTTTATGTTTGCCCTACCCCCTGGACAACTTGGGACTTATTGGATTATTATCATTTTTTAATTAAAGCTGTTTTAATTAAAAAGAAAGAAAGAAACCTTTCTCTGAGCTTGGTGTGCTGGCTGGTGACTTAGGGGAGTGGTCTGGAGAGACGTCTGTAAGCTTTGTTCAGGATCTTGGGTTGCCACATGGGGTGAACCCCCTTGTGAGTCATCAGGCAGAGGTTCATAAAGTGGGATTAGGAAGTGATTCAGCCATAACTGTGCACACAGTAGGTCTAGTCAAGGGCCATCACTTGCATCTCAGAGCCTGGTAGAGATGGTGTGCATATGCATGTGTACACACTGGCATGAGTGTATTTGGGCAGTGGGTTGCCTGCTGTTTGAGATTATTCCCAGCTCCCACGGATAAGGGAGCACTGGAGGTTGACAAGCACTGATTTAATGTGTTAAGCATTGTGCTGGGCACTGGGGACATATCACTGAACAAATGGGCAAAATCCCTGCCTTGTGGAGTTTACAGCCCAGTGAGGAAGAGACATTAATCCAATTATCACTGCTCAGAGAAATGAGAGAGATAAGTGCTCTAGAGCCTTGCACTCAAAGTAAAGTGTGGACCTACGACATCACCTGGGAGCTTGTTAAAAATGCAGGATCTCAGACCCACTGAATCATCAGAGTCTGCATTTTAACAAAACTCCCAGGTGATTAGTATGCATCACCTAGTGGCACTGGCCCCTGGCTAAGGGCTCAGTCTAAAAGATTAAAGCTCCCTACTATAAAAAGAGGCCAGGCGCAGAACCACACCTCCCCCTCTGAACTTCCAGAGCTGGACACTGCACCATCAGCTTTGCCCCTGTCTTATGTCCCCTGCTGGATTATGAGATGGGTCAGCAGGGACCTGAGCTGATTCATGACTGTCCCTAGCACCAAGGACAGGGCAGCACTCAACAAAGACTCAGAAGTTGTGGTGTGAAGAAGGGAGTTGGCCTTTGACCCTATTCTGTTCTCTGATGTTGATCCAAACAGGTAAGCATCAGGCTTTTCCAAGCTCTGCCTTCCCCAGGGTTCCCAGTCTAGCTGATCCTGGATTAGGGGGAGGGAAGAGTGGGGGGAGGAGATCAATGTGTCTTAAACCCAGAGTGAATGTGCTTTGCATGTGGGACAAGCCTGGTGTACCTCTCATACATAGTGGACTTTGAAGTTCTGGGGTGGTGATGGAGGGTCACGGTGGAGTTTCCAGACTTAGGAAGTGCTTCAACCATAGCTGTGCACATAGTAGGCCTAGTCAGGTGCCATCACCTGCATCTCAGAGCCTGGTAGAGATGGTGTGGGCAGCTCATAGAGAGAAAGTGCAGGAAATCTGAGAAGGCTGGGAAGGCCCTCTTCGGAGGTAGGGCAGTAGGTATGCACACTATGCTAGGAAGAGACCTGGAGAGACCCCCTCCCTCAGCTATTAGTCCCTTTGTGCAAGGGTCAGATCTAATTTGCCTGATGCATAGCAGCCCTTCACTTAATATTTGTTGACTGGTTGACTGAAGGCATGAATCCCTGGTGTTTAATACTGTGCCTAACTTAATAATGACTGAGTGGACAGTACTCTAGCATCTTATCCATTCTCACTTGCAGGCCTCACAGTGGCCTGTGAAAAAATTGAAAGAGGTGGAGATTGGGGCTGTTGCCTCACTTGTCAGTTTAGAAAACTGCCCCTCCCTGGGCCCAGCAGGTGGCAAAAGACCCAGCCCTCAGTTCTCTAACAAGTAGAGCTCCACAAAGGTCAAAATGCAAATTTTCTTCTGCTCCAACTGGTGCTGTAGCCCATCCTCCAGCCTCAGAGCACCTGCTGATAAATTCCTTGGTAATCCAAGAAATTTCCAGGGAAGGGAAGGACCCTTCTCATTCCCCGCTGAAGCCAGGAAGTGCTTCCTGAGTTTTGAATTCCATTCTTGCTGCCACCCTGCAGGTCACAGTCCCTAGGATCTTTGAATACTTGCAGGACAGGGTGGGAAATATCTGCAGGAAAATAGTAGGAAGGTCACTGCTGAACTGGAAAATCAGAAAGATTGTTTATTTTTAAAGTGCCTCTTTAATTTTCCTGTATCCAACAGCATCAAGGGCTTACTGTGTGCCAGACCCTGTGCTGTATGCTATAGCCAATACAGATACATGGAAGAGATTGTTTATGCCCTCGAGGAGTTTATAGTCTGGAAAGCTATATGTCATAGAGCACCCTAAGAATTTTGATACTTTGGTAGATTTTCTTTCTTTCTTTCTTTCTTTTTTTTTTTTAGACAGAGTCTCACTCTGTTGCCCGGGCTAGAGTGCCGTGGAGTCAGCCTAGCTCACAGCAACCTCAGACTCCTGGGCTCAAGCAATCCTTCTGCCTCAGCCTCCCGAGTAGCTGGCACTACAGGCATGTGCCACCATGCCTGGCTAATTTTTTCTATATATATTTTTAGTTGTCCATATAATTTCTTTCTATTTTTAGTAGAGATGGGGTCTTGCTCTTGCTCAGGCTGGTCTTGAACTCCTGACCTTGAGCGATCCTCCTGCCTCGGCCTCCCAGAGTGCTAGGATTACAGGCATGAGCCACCGCGCCCAGCCCTTTGGTAGATTTTGAAAAAACAAAAACACCAAGCACTTAAATTTAGAAATGATACTTACGTATTACCCACCCTCTTTTTGGGAGAAAATAATTTCAATGAAACCTTCAGAAATGTTAAGCAAATAATCCCCCCTTCATTCTTGTAGAAAACTAGAAGTCACCTTTAATCTGAAGACACATTTTAACACTTAATTTTAATTAAATTGGAACAAACACATAATCTAACAAATTAAATAGTAATTAAAGGCTTAGAATGATATCTTGCTCATTGTCAGGATTCCTGTGTTCCCTACAAGCATCTACTTTCAATTCATATTTGTATCCTTTGGAATATATTTCCATGCTTATACTCCTCTCACTAGCAACAGTAATGATTAATTTCTTATTTTGACAGATGATCATTTACCTCTAAAACCTCCATCTCTTCCCATTCCCACTCAAATTACCAACTTTTGGCTAAATCAGTTTTTAGCATTTACATTATTGTTATCAAATAAGCATTGTTCTACTGGTGTACTATTATTACATTTTGTGTGTGTGTGAGTGTGCAACTTTTTATTTTTCCTGGAGTTAATAATGCCTTATTTTTCATTTGCTCAGTTTCCTTTGTACCCATGGCTAAATCTTCCGATACCTTCCAATAGCACTGTAAGGTATTGGACAGTACTCTAACTCTACAATTTTTCATGAGGTCAAACTTAACAGGAAATCCATCATTGCTTTTGGTGGCTGTGTTTTTACCTTGCTGGGGGCGTATCTCCCAGAGTGTTCCTTGCTCTGGGCTGATGGCTCTTTATGTCTGCTGCACAGATGTGGACCAGGAATTTTCCCTCACTGTTACCTTGGGAATTCCCTCCATCTCTGTCCTATGTTTGATCATTGTTTGCCTCATCTCAAGATTAAAGTAGCACTACTTAATAATAAATGCAAATGAAGATTTTAAATATCAGGTATCTGTTATAAGGAGGTCATCTAGATGATCCAGAATAAGCTTATATGAGTGTGCTTAGGATTGTTATTGCAATGAACACAACATTCAAACATTTTTATAAATTCTTACATGTATAAGAATATATTCTAGGACCATACTTCAAACTAAGCAATTGAAAATCTAAAAACACTTAACTAAATAACTCTTTGGTTAGAATAAAGTTGACATTACAGAAAGATGAGAACAGTACATATTAAATCCATAGGATGTAGCCAAACTTGTGCTCAGAGGAAATTTCATAGCCCTAACTATTCCAAGGTGATGGAGTTAGAGGGAACCTCTAGACCAGTTAGAAGGCTACTGCAGTATCCAGGTAGGAAAGGATGGTGGCTTGGTGGAGGTGGAGATGGAGAAAAGTAGATATACAGAGCTACAGAAAGGATTAGCCATTGGCTAAAATCATCCTAATACACCGAGGCCAAAAACTTTCCCATTTAATCATAGCCTCAGGCCAACCCTGAAAGCTTGGAGGTAGTCATTTGTCCAGTAGACACCCCTGGTCTGGCTTGACTGATTTAAGGAGTAACTAATCTCAATAGACCTATTAGCACAGAAGAAACAGAAAACATTGTCAGAGAAGGTTTCTCTACTCCTCCCCCCAGAGAGCACCTAGACTAGCCGGTTTTACCTGTGAATTCTGTCAAACCACCATGGAACCTATGTTTCTGTTTTTATAAATTGTTCCAGAACACAGAAAAAAATAGAAGTCATCTCACCTATATCTACTTAATTATTATATCAAAACCTGAATAAAAAGGGATGAGTACACAAAGAATAGCCTGATCTCACCTGTGAAAGATGATGCAAAGTTCCTCAACAAAATATCAGCAAATTGAGTCCCATAGTGTATGACAAAAAATGTACAATCAGTGCAGTTTATTACTGGAATGCAAAGGTGGAATTATAAGAATTATGAGCTCCTCATTGCAGAAGCTGTAGATCATTGCCTTTATAGATTATGAAAACAGGTCTCATAAAGGTTAAGTGACTTACCAGGTCAAGCTGCAAAGTGACTGCTTCAGGACTGGCTCCAGGTCTGCCTGACTCCAAAGTCATTCTTCCTCTGAGGAAGAGGCAAGTGGAGGTGGAAACTTGGATGGAAAGCCTCAGGCACCAATACAATCCCTCAGTTCACCCCCTCCCCCTACACCCACACCCAGTCCTGATCTTGAAAGGAGCCTTTCCAAGCCAAATGGCAGGTCTTCAGTTTCCCCTTTTCTTTTCTCTGTTTGCCACTTCCTCCCCACTCCCCATACCTCTCTCTCTCCCCTTTCCCTGTCCTGTCCTCCTTCCTCTCTCCAATTTTGTGGAGACAAAAGCGCCATCTATTGGCCACCTTGCATTTACCTGATTTGAGCAGGAAATCACTGGAATGAAGCCAGGTTCCATTTGGATGCTATTTGGGGCTGGCAGGGACCTCTGGTGGCTGAAAGTCTCTTGCTCCAGTGAGGAACCTGGCTGTTTGGTGTGGAAGAGGAAAACTGACTGTGGTTCCCACTCCCCCTGGGAAGCCCTCCTAGATGATTTTCTATCCTTCCCACTTCCTCTTGGCAGTTCTTGGTAGCTGCCCCATTGCCCAGGGGCTTAGAATGGAGGTGGGTGAGTGGTCCTAAGTGCATAGAAGGAGGAGAATTAGGGACAAGAGGCCTGGACCGTGCTAGAGGGAAACACAGGCCCCACCCGGGGCATCGGTCTGTTTCCCTGAGTTGTGGAGGGGCTGGGGCTTCGTGGGCCTCACACAGGAAGACTTCCTAGAGGAAGTGGAATGAGATTTTGAAGAAAGGGAGGGGAGAGTCTGCTGTTTACGTTCCTATGAAACCCCTTCTTCTATCCTGATCCCTGTCCAGCCTGGCAGACTGAAAACACTGACGACTTTCAAAGCAATATAGGTGGGTCCAAGAGAGGGAGGGAGCTACAGACAGAGGAGTGGAAACAGAACAGAAGAGAAAGGCAGGAAATCTGAGGTCCTTGGTACCAGACTCCCCTGCTTCCTTGCCTGTGGGCTGGCGGGAGACACTCACAAGCACCCGCTAGTTCCGGTTCTCACATCTCCTGTCTTCAACACTCATGGTGCCCATGAAAAGTCCGGGTGCAGCAGCTCATGCCTGTAATCCCAGCACTTTGGGAGGCAGAGGCGAGAGGATCAGTCGAGGCCAGGAGTTCAAGGGCAGCCTGTGCAACATAGTGAGACCCCATCTCTAGCAAAGAAAAAAAAAAAAAAAAAAAAACTGGTGGCATGTGTCTGTAGTCTCAGCTACTGGGGAGGCTGAGGCAGAAGGATTGCTTGAGCTCAAGAGTTTGAGGTTGTAGTGAGCTATGATGACACCACTGCCCTCTAGCCTGGGAAGCAGAGTGAGACTCTGTCTCAAAAAAACAAAAAACAAACAAAACCACACACACACAATCGGAAGCATAATGTTTACACTGTTTTATATCTTGATTTTTGTTTTCAGTCAACAATTTATCTTGAAGCTCTTTCCAGATCAGTACATAAGGAACTTCTTTATTCTATTTTACACAGCGTACTATTCCCTTCTTTGGATGTGCCATTATTTGCTTAACCAGTCCCCACTGATGGACATTTGCATGGTTTCCAACATTGTGACATTCCAAACAGCAGTGCTATGAGACCTTGTGCATATATCATGCCACACATGTGCAGGTACATCTGCAGGAGAAATCCCTAGAAGTGGATTTCCATGTAGCCCTTGTCAGGGCGCCACTCTCCCTGTGTGGTCCCACTGGCTCTTTCGGTAGCTGTCTCCTTTTATTTCTCAAAGGTACCCTTGAATGACTGTGGTCAGAATTTCGCCTGCTCAAACCCCACTGCCCTCTTCCCCAGGGCCTTCCCATCAGAGTCTGTCATCAGAGCCCCTCATCAGGTATTTTGGCCTTTGTCTCTGGGAGGCCCAGTCACTAGCCTCCCCCATCCTGGGTGGGGTCTGTGCCCTGGCCATCAATCTGTCCAGGGAGATGGACCCTTGCACCTTCTAACCCCTGAATGCTGGGCATCAGTGGCAGGCACAGGGAACTAGCTTTTGGAACCTCCACCATTCGGGCCCCCAGGCTTCCTGCCAAACGCTGCTGTCACCCCCTCCGGACCTCTGATTGGGAAGCCTTTTTCCTGACCACAGGATCATGTTCTAAGAGCTGCTCCTCTACTACCTCAGACTTCCCATTTCATTGTCTGCAACCCCCCAAATGTGAGTGGCCTCAGCTTTGTGGGAGGAAGATCAAACAGAGCCCCTTGTGAGAGGCGTGTATATGACGACCCGGGGGCCAAACTGTGGCTGGACACCAGTCGCTCAGCAGCCTGGGAACCTCTGGGTTGGCCCAGACCTGTGATGTCAGCTCATGTAGCAGTTGGCACCACTCAGGGCTGACCCAGGCGGGGTTGAGGAGGAGCCTGTTCTGGCAGGCTCTGAGGTGGCTGGGCAGGGCAAGGCCGTGCAGAAAGATGATTATTATTGCTGTGAACGGAAATTGCTCACATTTAGAATTGTAGATAGGACATAGTAGTTAGGAGCCCTGATTCTAGAGCCAGATTGTCTGGGACAGGGGATGCACTTCTCACTTGCCAGGTGAGGAAACTGAGGCCCTGGGAGAGGCAGGGGCATATCTAAGGTCACATAGGAAGGCAAGGCTAGGGCTGGGAGTAGAGCCAGGCCCCACTGCTGCTCTCCAGTTGCAGGAACAAAGCAGTGGGAGGTGCACTCCCCTGGCAGGACGGAACAGGCATCCTGAACATGCCAACGTTGGAGAGGAGGGCGAGGAATCTCACTGAGACATCCTGACCATGGTTGGCTCCAGCGATGGCACTAGGTCCCTGGAGTCCCCTGGAGGTGGCAGGCTAAGAAATTTACTTGGTCCCAGTCTCCAACCCAGCATTCTGGATACTTTACAAATGAGGAAACGAAGGCTTGGAGAGATTATGCTTCTGAGACTAATAAGTGATAGGAGCATAATCTGAACTCAGCTTTAAGACCTGAACTCTTTCTGCTGCACCTGATGCCTCCAAGATTCCTACTCAGCAATTACCCAGCCTCTATTTAAGCACTTCCAGTGATGGGGAGTTCACTACCGCTAAGGTAACCTATCTCATCTCTGAGGGACAGCCCTGCTGGAATGTCCTCCTTGCATGAGGTCACAGAAAGTGAGTCTCTTTACCACTTTCTGGCTCTCTTTTGCCTTGGTCTCTTTGCCCCAGATCAGCCCTGTAGGGATTTGGAGATGGCAGCTGTGTTAAGCTTTTATTCCCCGGGCTAACTACCCCAGACCTTTCCTTTGTGTCTATAGGACATTTTCCCATCCCTTCCTGTATTAATTAGGGTTAGGCTGAGCTGTGAGTGACAGGCTGACCCCTCCCCGCTAATTCCACATCAGCAGTTTCAACAAGATTGAAGTTTCTTTTTCACATAAAAGTCTGTGCAGGCAGTTCAGGGTGGTATGGCAGTTCAGTGGTCTCAGGGACCCAGGCTCCTTTTCTTTTGGGATTCTGCTCTTTGTGAAATTCAACTCAGCCTAGCTTAGTAGAAGGGGAGATTCCTTTCTTTCTTCTGAATATCTGGAAAGTCTAAGCGTTCTGGTTTCAGGTAGAGCTGGGGCCAGGGACTCAAACACTGTTATTAAGGCTCTGTCTCTCTGTGGCTGTTTCCCACTGTGTATGGGCTTCAGTGTTAAACAGCACTCTCTACAGGCAGGAAAGACTTCTTCTGGCAGCTAAACCTGCGTGGTTATCATCTGATCTAAAAGAAGTAGTCCTCCCAGAGCCCCAGAGTCCATATATCCTAGAATCCCATAGTCTGTATATCCCCAAATCCCAGGGTCCATATATCACATCATGTAGAAGGAGTGATTGGCTCAGCTTAGCTCACTTACTGCTCTCTGGACTAATCACTGGGTCTTGGACTTGCAATGCTATTTTTTGATCCAGCCAGTTGCCTGTCTGTTCTTGGGGAGCAAGTGTGAGGGGGACAGAAATTGGACAGCCCCATTAGGACCACATAGAACACAGTAGGGGAGGTTTCCTTCCATAGAGTTAGGATACCCCCAAACTATAAGCATGTTAAGCTCATCACATCAAGGAGATTGAGTTTTGTCTTATAAGCAATGACAAGCCCTTGAAAGATTTTGGCAGGGCTCAGTTTGGCATCTGGTTAGATTTGTCACAACCATTTTAAAAGGTAGAAACTGAGGCAGAAATCACAAGAGAGAAATCCAATGAAATGCTGCAGCCAGTAACCATGGATAGACTCTGTCAGATAGGGAGAGATGTTCTCCTCTCAGGGATGGGGACTGATGGGGGAGAAGCAACCTCTGTTCTCAAAGTATGCATACTTCTATTAATGATCCAAGCTACCTCTCTGGGGTGTCCCAAACAGAGGGAGAGATATGTCATACCATTCATTCTTTCATTCACATATCCACATCTCACATTAATTGAGCACCTACTGTTTGTCAGGCTTTGTGCCTGGCTGGAGGCAGCATGATTGATAATGATAATGAAACATTTATTTGAGCACTTTCAAAGTTTCAGGCACTGGGTTAAATGCTTCATCTCATTTAATCCTCACATCCCAATGAGGTAGGTAAAATTATTATCCCCATTTTGTAGAGGAGGAAAGATACTGATGAAGGCAGTATAATGCCTCTTCTTTCTCAAAGAGCTCACAGTCTACATCTACAGACTGGAGAATAAATCATAACAGAGGGAGCTCAGTGCTTGAGGAACACAGAGGTGGAAGCCTGTCACAGTTTGGTGAGTGTGGGGTGTTGTCAGGGACAGCATCTCATAAACTTGATGGTTAAAATGGACCAAGAAGGATTAAGAGGAGTGAACCAGGCAGAAGGAGGGAGCCATGTGCAAAGGTGAAGAGGTGAGAAAGAGTACATCAGGTATGAGTGGAATGCAGGAGTTGGAGGTGAGGCTGGACAAACAGGTAGGAGCCAGGCTGCCAGGTATCCTGTGCAGACAAGTATACTATATCTAGAAAGTGAAGCAACCAGGCTGCTGGGCAGATATCATTGTGGCATCCTGCAAATTACATACAAATCACCCTCTCAGTTTCTCCTTTAACTCTATAATTACAAGCATCAGAAGGCCTCCTTCTCTAGATCTGGGGTCTCAGCAGTGCCCTATTAGTAGGAGCTGTTCCACAGCCCCTCCTCTCCTTGGGGACTGAGGGAGGCTGAATGGGGGAGGGTGGTATTTGCCTGAGTTGAGTCTGTTCCCAGTCTCCCGCCCAGCCCACCTGCTGATGTAAGACACTCAGCCAACCCCTAATATTTGGAGCCCTTCAAAGTAGCTTGATCTAGGATGGGGGAAAGAAGGGTCTGACCTCTCAGCACAGCTCTGCTCTCTCTGCCTTCCCTACTGCCCCACCCAGGAGCAGCGACCACTCTCACAGTTCCCTCCTGCATTTCTCCCCTCTTATGCCAAAACTCCCTCACCTAGGCCTCACCTATCAAAATGAGCTCTCTCCCAAATTACCTGCTCCCCGTCCAGGTGAGATGGAGAGGGCTGGGAAGTGGGGGGAAGATACTAGGGTTCTAGTTCCACCCCTGCTACCAATTTGCCGTGTGACCTTGGGCAAGTCAGCCGCCTCTTGGTTTCAATTTCCCCATCTGAGAGATGAGCTCTGAAAATCTACACTCCAGTTTTGGGATAAATGACCATGCAAGGGGTGAGTGGAGAGGATTAACGGTCTGTTTGGAGAAGAGCGAGGCAGGAAGCAGCTCGGCTGTGCAGTGTGGTGTGCGAGCGCTGCAGTCAAGTTCGGCGTTAGCTTCCGCAGCGCTCAGAGCAGGAAGAGGGGAGGATGGGTTGGGCTCTTAAGGAGGCTTCTTTCCGGAGGAGGCAGGATTTGAGTAGAGATTGAAGCATGAGTACAGGTTGGAAAAGGAAGCAAACGTGAGGAAGGAGTGGTGTCCGGAAGTTAGGAGTCTCTGATGACTTTGCCAAAGGGGTGGAATGGGAATGGGGTGGGGAAAGGGTGTTTTGGTCTGGGACCTCTTCGACTGATTCCTGACTCCTTGCGTGGTTGCGAGGTTCCTCCAGAGGTCGCTGTTCCCCAGGAATCCGTCACTAGCGTCCGCGCCGAGAGGCCAGAGCTCCAGCCGGTTCCCTTGGTCTGCTTCTACGAGGTTTATGCGGTTCTTTTGCACCCGCCGCGAAGGACGCAGGCACACGACAGTATTTCCCCGCCCACGTGGGGACTTGCGGTCTCGGTATTTACCCTGTATGGGACTCGGAAAGGTTAAAAGCGACCGCTTGTGTGTGTGGGGATGGGTGGGGGTGGGTAGGGGTACATAGGGGAGTCAGGTGGGTACAGCTCTGCGCCTTCCCTCCTGCCCTGCCTCGCCCCAGTTCAAAGCCCCAGAAGGGCATCTGGTTCCAGAGGTGCAGCTGCTCTGACAGGCGATTGGAATCGGTAGGAAGGAGGCCGCCGCTCCGGCCTGACTGGCTGTCCCGTGGCGCGATCCCTGTACCCACACCCCGCTCTCCCTGCCATAGTCACAGACCCATACCCAGGCGCGCGCTCTCACACGTCCTCCTACCCGGCCTGGCCCCGGGCGGGTTTACAATCTCCAGGTCGCGGCGCTTCAGGCTCAGGGAAAAAGCTGTGGGCCCGGATGGCGAGCCTTCCAGGGCAGTCCCAGGTCACTCCAGCTCTACGGACACATAGCTTGAGGTCCGGAGGGGAGGACGCAGGACAGGCGCCTGTCGCGCAAGGGCGTACTCCGCCACACAGAGCCACCGTCGCACGGAGGGCAGACACACAAGAGGACAGAGAAGGAGAACCTCGGCCCGGGGGACAGAGGAACTCACAAGAGCACACTGAGACCCGTTCCGACACACCTGGAAGCGTCCCCCACTAATCTGACCCGGAGCCCGCGCCCGAGGGCGGGCGGTTTCTGAGCCGCGCTGCTTTCACCCTCTCCTGAGCCCGCAACCCTCTTCCCACGAACGGGAGTCGACAGGCTCCACAGCTGGCCGCCTCAACTGCTGCGTATTGGGGGTGGGATGGACGGAGCTGGGCGGGGACTGTGGCCAGGATTAAGAGAAGGAAAGGAAGATGACATTTGTACTCTGGAACTTTTTCACGCTGGTGTGCGGGCCGTGGCAGAGGCGCCTGGCCCCTGCGCCAGCGCCTGGGGGAGGGCAGGTGGGTTTGGGGATTGGGGGGAGAAGGCGCACACCCTGGAGTCCCTGTCGTTTCTGTGCCTGAGGAGCTGAGCTACCTGAGGTGTGACTCTGCGAGTCACACGACCTGGAGTCCCCCGCCTCCCTCCCGGGCCAAGGGATCCGATCGCCCCTGAGCAGGCAAAGATCCGGGTTGAGAAGGGTCGGGAAATGTCCCAGCTGAGGCCGGACAACCGTGTCGCTCCAGAGCTGCAGCCCCTTCTGGAGTAGAAGCGCCAGCCTTGCCGCTTTCCCTGAGGCTGGCCAGTTCTGCGAATAAAATTAGAGAAGGGTGCGGGCGTGGTGCCCCCTGACCAGCTCAGGCCTGTCCTGCAGCCCACCTGTGTGGAGGGGAAGACCCTGGCGCTCGGGGAGCTCAAAACACCGAAAGGCCGCGCGTGGTGGCCGGACGTTCAGCGCCGAGACTCAGGACAAACTCCGCCTCTAGCCAGTGCTGCTTTTCGCCAATTTCGCGATTGACAAAATCATATCCGCATAATCGCCATAGGGCTCTCCTTTTCCCCAACAAAGGAGAACAGCTCTTTGACAGCGAACTTAAGAAGGAGGGAGAGATGGCCCGACGCCACTGATAGCAGCATATACTTCGCGATAGACACTCGACAACTTCTCCCCGGTTATCCGAACATTTTGGAGCGGAAAACCCCAAACTGTCACTGCCCCAGACGCTTCCTCCCAGTTGTCCTGGGCTACTCAAGGAAGGTAGCCAGGCAGTGAGGCAGATGAGGGAGGGGGCCCAGCATGACCAGAGACATTCTAACCAAGACCCACAGAGGCTGTAGCCCTCCACTGCTTGGAGGCTGTTGCAGGTGTGGATGCTGGATCCCAGGCTTCTGGGAAAGTGCCCAGGTTTTCTCAGAGAAACCTATGGACTCATGGGGGGCGGCAGACACTGCTGGAAGACACTGAGGAGGCTAAACCCGTGGGCGGGAATGGCAGGGACCACGGGAGATGTGAGGAAAACAAAAGGAATCCTGAATCACGGAGTCACCCTTCTCCCAACCCCTAGTGCACCTACTCCTGATGCTGTTTAAAAGAAATTGGCCCAGAACCTTGGCAGGGATGAGAGGCTACCAGAAATCTCCCTCCCCAGAGTGAAGCTTGGTCAGGGAAGCAGAGCAATTTGGACAAATAGACAAGATCTGGGCTGGGAGCCCAGACACCTGGGTACACCACAATTTAGGGGTCCTCAAAAACCTGGCAAGTAATACGATCCCCTGAGCCTCAGTTTCCATTCCTGTGAAGGAATGTGGATGATCTGGATGTGTGTGTGTGTGAAGGATCTGGATGATTCCTTAAGGTCATGCCCTACCCCCACCCTGCAGAAGAGGGAGTACTCCCTTCCCCAAGGTGGGTCTCACTAGCCGCCAATATACAGCAGGCCCAGGTGCAGGCAGGCCGGGCTGGCAGCTGCAGCTGCTCTGTAGAGCTTCTTGTCTGAAGCATCAGAACCAGGGAATTTGGGCAGCAAATGTCTCAACCAGTCTTACCCAGAAGCTGGGCGGGGTGTTGGAGCCTGGGGAACCAGGAAAGTGCTGGCAAGGAAGGAAGCTACTGGCTCCCACTTGCCATTTTAGAAATGAAGACAGTCAGAAGGTGAAATGGAGTAGGATGACGCCAGTACTGTTTTTCTCTCCACTTATTTAGACACTAACAGAGCTGAGCTGGGCTGGAGTTGGTGTGTGGTCCATGTTGAGGGGTATCCACGACTGGGGTCCTGGAAGTGTGAGATAGCAAGCTGAGGCATGTGTAGAGTTGCCAGATAAAATAAATCTGCTAAATCTAGCAACCCTAGGTATGTCAACTTATCTGGACTCATATAAGAAATTCCTTTCCAAGATATTTTTTTTCTTCTTCTGGAGGGCCTTGTCACCAGGAAATCCAAATTCCAGGACCACTAATCCCTGTCCCGTAGTTTGAGGACAGGACCTCTTCTCTTTTTACTGAGGACAGTCTGTTTATGCAGTGCATTAGGTGGATTCCCTTGGTCAGAGGTCCCAGAGGGGACCCAGGGGACTTGCTCTCACAGGATATGAGCAGCCAGACCTGCCTTCCACTCCTTTCTGCTCTTAGCTTGAGAAGATAAAGAACTCAATTGTGAGGATTTTGTGACAAGGGTTTCTTGTCACCCAGCCCTACTCTGTCTTGTTGTAGGAGCCTGGGTAAGTCCTTTTCCTCTTCTCTCGGCCTTTATAACCCTCTCTGTGTAAAGAGAGAGTTGGATTAAGGCTAGATTAACGCTTCTAATCCACAGATTAGAGGCTGTTGTTAGATGAAAGAGAATTCATCCACCGTGACATCCACCCTGCTGAGATATAGCTCTCTGGGGCATTCTCTCTCACCCAGCACTTATCTACAAGGGACCACAGAGACTGGAGATGGCACCAGTAGCCCAGTGGGGGTTGGGGTGGGAGCAGGGATGGGGGCTGGACCAGGGCTTGAGATCCAGGTGGGAGACTTCATGGCCTCTAACCTCTTTCTCTCTCAGAGAACAGGGCCCCAAGAATCTGCAAAATGCTCTCAATACCGTCTTTATAAATAAACTAGAATATGGTTACCCTTACATATTAGTCATGGGGTACCTGTCTTTAATCTCATTTTAACAGAGGCAGAAACAGAGGCCCAAAGAGTTTAAGAAATTTGCCCAAGGCGACAGACTGGTAAGTAGTGAGGCCAGGATTGGAACTCCAGCAGCCTGACTCTAAGATCCCTGCTCTTAACTACTACGCAGACCAGGAAACTGAGGTTCAGAAGGGGAAGTTACCTAATGAGGGTCACACAGCCTGGTGACAGCGGAGCGCCGCCCGGACTCAAGCCTCGCATGCCCGAGCCTTGGCCACTGCGCGGCGCTGTCGGGGCAGCAGCCCAGCCATCCGCTCAGTTTTTGTCCGAGTCCAGAGCCCATCTCCCCTTCCGCGCCCCAGAGACTGAAATGGGCCCAGTCTATGTGGAAGCTACTCATTTCTGGGTCCTGGAGGGAGGCCAGGAGAGAAAGTCCTGACAGAATGGGCAGGAACCGGGTTGGCGAGAAAAAGAGTGCACAGGACCAATACTACACAAGATCGTGAGAGATAAAGGCGCCCTGGCCCCGGGCTGAGGTCAGGGTTCACTGAGGGAGGTGGGGGGACGCGGAGCGGGGATCCTGCGGCCTGTTTGTAGGACCTACAAGTCTGGCGGCCAGAAAGGGGGCAGTCTGCAGTGCGACTAGGGGTGGAAGAGAGGGGAATTTAAGCGAAGGAGTCCCAGACCCGGGAACAGACACCCAGACAAATGCAGTTTCCAAAGGAAACGGAGACAGAGATTCACGGAGGATGAGAGGTACAGAGTCACAGAGGCCGAAACAGATGGATACCAAGACATTAAAAAGGTCGGAGTACAGGCAAACTCGGAGCGACGGACCGGCCCGCACCCCGGCAATGCCGCAGAGAAGCTTCGGGGAGGGGACCACGAGCAGGCGCGCACTCCCTGGGTCTCCCCGCGAGGAGATGGGTGGCTGGCCCCTGGCCTTGGAGGGGAGAAGGGCACAGTCAAAATCTCTCACCTCTCCGAGGCCCGAGGCGGAGAGTGCCAAGTTTACTCCTCGCGATCACTCAGGTGCGTCTCCCCCTTGGGCCCCGGCTGGCCCCGCTCAGGCGGCATAGGTCTTGGCGTTCCAGGCTCCCGCTCGAGCTCCAACTGCGCTTCGGCCTTGGTGGCCCGGGAGCCGCCTTGGGGAGATGACGAGCGGGGTTGTCGCCACTTATCTGGCTCCGGCTGGCGAACGCGTAAGCCTGGATATCCAGGGGCTGAGCGCAATGAAGGCGGCCGCTCCGTGGAGCAGAGGGTTTGCGGGAACTCGGGGAAGAGGAGGACCCGCCTCCAGCCACCCTCGCCGAGCTCCCGCGGCGGCGGCGGCAGTTTGTTCCCGCCGGGCCTCTCCGCCGAGGCACTTCGCCCGCCCCTCCTGTCCCGCCCCACCCCACCCCTCCCAGGCAGCTCCGCCCCAGGCCCGCGGCTCTTCCGCCTTAGGCAGCTGCTAGGCGGGAGGGACTAATCCCCCAACCCCACCACTCCCACCGGAGGGGACTGGGAGCCTAGGCCGGCCAGGATAAGGGGAGGCCTGAGCTCCTTCCGCTGGTGTCCCAGTGCAGGTTTCAGCTCGCGCTCCCGGGGCAGGAGGGAGCCTCCTGTTGGGTGCGCACTGGAAGGTGAGAGCGGCCGAGCTGGGCCACCAGGGGGCGCTGCGGAGCTGGGGGACACCCCTCCCTGCCCGCCTCAGTCCCCCGCCCCCTCCCCGCCCGCGCGCAAAACACACTCGCCCCAGAGGCAGCGCGGCCGAGCCCGAGCCGCGGCCGGAGCGGAGCCGGAGAGCGGCGGCGGCACCATGACCCTGGGCAGCTGCTGCTGCGAGATCATGTCCTCCGAGAGCTCCCCGGCCGCGCTGTCCGAGGCCGACGCAGACATAGACGTGGTGGGCAGCGGCAGCGGTGGGGGGGAGCTCCCAGCCCGCTCCGGGCCCCGAGCCCCCCGGGACGTGCTCCCCCACGGCCACGAGCCTCCCCCGGAGGAAGCCGAGGCAGACGTAGCAGAGGACGAGGAGGAGTCGGGTGGCTGCTCGGAGGGCGAGCCTCGCGCTCTAGCGCCCCGGGGGGCGGCGGCTGCCGCGGGAAGCCCAGGGCCAGGCGCGGCGGCAGCCCGAGGCGCGGCGGGGCCCGGGCCGGGACCGCCGTCGGGGGGCGCGGCGACGCGGAGCCCGCTAGTGAAGCCGCCCTACTCATACATCGCGCTCATCACCATGGCCATCCTGCAGAGCCCCAAAAAGCGCCTGACGCTGAGCGAAATCTGTGAGTTCATCAGCGGCCGCTTCCCCTACTACCGGGAGAAGTTCCCCGCCTGGCAGAACAGCATCCGCCACAACCTCTCGCTTAACGACTGCTTTGTCAAGATCCCCCGCGAGCCGGGCAACCCGGGCAAGGGCAACTACTGGACGCTCGACCCGGAGTCAGCCGACATGTTCGACAACGGCAGCTTCCTGCGGCGCCGCAAGCGCTTCAAGCGGCAGCCGCTACCGCCGCCGCATCCACACCCGCACCCGCACCCGGAGTTGTTGTTGCGTGGCGGGGCCGCGGCGGCGGCGGGGGACCCCGGCGCCTTCCTGCCCGGCTTTGCTGCTTACGGAGCCTATGGCTACGGCTATGGGCTGGCGCTCCCGGCCTACGGCGCACCCCCGCCGGGGCCGGCCCCGCATCCGCATCCACACCCGCACGCCTTCGCTTTCGCCGCTGCAGCTGCCGCTGCTCCTTGCCAGCTGTCGGTTCCTCCAGGCCGCTCTGCTGCACCTCCACCCGGACCTCCGACGACCTCGGTGTTCGCGGGTGCAGCATCGGTCCCAGCCCCTGCGCCTGCCCCAGGATCGGGCCCGGGCCCCGCAGGCCTGCCCGCCTTCCTGGGCGCAGAGCTGGGCTGCGCCAAAACCTTCTACCCCGCGTCCCTGAGCCCTCCTGCGGCTGGCACCGCGGCCAGTCTGTCCACTGCACTTCTACGCCAGGGCCTCAAGACGGACGCGGGCGGTGGTGCAGGCGGCGGGGGCGCCGGGGCAGGGCAGAGGCCTTCCTTCTCTATAGACCACATTATGGGCCACGGTGGCGGCGGGGCAGCACCCCCGGGCGGTGGCGAGGGCTCCCCGGGACCGCCGTTCGCGGCAGCCGCTGGTCCTGGGGGTCAAGCCCAGGTCTTGGCCATGCTGACTGCCCCGGCCCTGGCTCCCGTAGCCGGCCACATTCGCCTGTCGCACCCTGGGGACGCGCTCCTGTCCTCAGGGTCCCCGTTTGCCAGCAAAGTCGCCGGCCTCAGTGGCTGCCACTTCTGACCACAGCGGGCTCAGGGCCGGTTAGGCCCGCACTCAGCCTCTCCCCGGAGCTCCTGCGGACCCAGCGGAACTCAGGGAGTCTATTTATGAAGAGTCTGCAGACCTTGGACCGGCGCGCGTGACTTGGCTCTTCAGGCTTCATGCTCGGAATCTCGCCGATAGTTGGGACGAAGCGGGCTCTGTCGCTCAGGGCGAGGCCCAGGTCTACGCGTGAAGAGGTCGCAAGCCAAGATCTCAACCCAGTTTGAGCAGTAAAAGAGGGAGCGGGGAGCCTTCGTTTTTTCCCTGCCTCTGCATCTCTCCGCAGCCCCGGAAGCATGCATTCCGGGAGAGATGCCTGCCCAGGCCCTGCTGATTTCGCCAGAAACACCAACTGCCCTGAGAGGTGTCCCTTTCTGCCTCTCCCCCTCACTTCCTTCCCCAACTTTGAGGCCCAGCTTGTCCAATATTATAATTTAAAAACATCTATTATCCGCTTTGTGCTTAAAAGAAAATTCAACTCTTTTTTTTTTTTTTTTTTTTTTTTTGCTGTTCTCCAAGGAAGTTCGTTCCCTCTGAAGCCTAAACCGGTGTCCACGCAGGCGGAGCTGAACGGAGAGGTGAAGCAGGGGGTCTTCACAATTCCTGCAGAAACCCTGGATCCCACTCCACTGAGGAAAATCCTTTCTCTTTTGTGTTTGGGTGCTTTTAAAGGAACTTTCTCCCTTTCGCGTGGCCGGCTGGGTCCAGCCATCCGGGGCCAGCAGCCCTCTCAGCGTTCTGCTCTGTCCCAGGCCCTGCGATATTTATTGTAGCTAAAGGCGATGAGGTTGGGTGGGAGAGAAGGGTCGGGCCAGGGACTGGAGAGGTGGGAGTGGGGGGTGGGCGAGGGCATGCCCTGTGGCAGGGGTTCCTGTAATTATGTGTAAATATCTGTACAGCGGGCGGCTCTCTGGGTTCTCTCTGTCCACTGGGTGTGCGTTGATTTAGATTTCTCCACTGTGGGGAGACTCTGTGAAATCATCTGATGGTTTGTGTGGAAGAAAAGAAAAAAAAAATCTGTCTCCCCCCCATTCCTCCTTGGTGTCAATTGAATAAATGTATGTGAACTTCAGCAGTCACCAGCTATGTCTGCTTGCCTGCACTCCCTTGTCCCTTCTGGGGCTCTCTCAGAAGACCCTTCCCCAGCAGAGGGTGGTGAGGAAAGGCCCCTAGGCAGCCCAGGCAGGCCGAGGAGGCCTAGGGCTCGTAGGATACAGGGGGTACCTTGATTTTGTCCTTGGGCTGTCGATGAGGGCAGGTCTCTGGGAAGCCTGTGACCCCTCCAGCACTTTCATTTTCACTCTGGTCCTAGGGTTTTTGCCTGGAGTTCGGACAGACGGGTTGTGTTTCAAATGCACCTGAGGATTGTCATCTCCTTCTAATTAAGACTTTAGCATTGCCTGGACAGAGCTGGGTGCTTAGTGCTCATGAACACTATACCTGCCAGGTCTCATTTGAGTTGAATATGTCTCGATGCATACTCTGTGTGTCTCTGTGTGCAGGGCTTTTGTGGAACTTGTAATTTGTTTTTATGTTTGGGTCAGCACGTATCCTTGCTTTTTGTCTTTTTTATGAATTGTATTTCAGAATATCTTTGTTTTTATTTCTATGTGTGTCTGTGAACATTGTGTTCATGTGTGTTTGTGATTCTCATTCACTGTCTCACTGTCTCTCTGTCTCTAGGAGGAGAGGGGTTTCTCCTTGGCCACCGTAGGGCCTTTAGAACCCCGTCTCCTCTTCCTACATGTAATGGGCAGAGTGAATAGCTTGAACTGTGGACTGTGAAACCTTTCTTTCCTGAAGCCTGAGAGCGTTAGCAATGTACTGGGCTGAAGGAGAGAGTCAGTGGGGTTTCACTCTGTTACGGTAAAACTTCCCATCATTTGAGCCAGGCTCATAGTCAGAAGCTACTGCCTGAGTGCAAATCCATTGGTCTGGTTGGAGCGTTCCATAAGCCCATCAAGCCTCCCAGCTCTCTGCTTGTGTCTGGGACTCCCAGTGGCCAGATGTGCAAGGGTGTTGGGTGAGAGGTGATGCTTTGGGTGAAGGAAAGTTGGTTGCTTAGCTCTTTTCTCTGTACATTCCAGTAAGATCATAGGAGAGGAGAAACATGGAAGTGTAGGAAGAGGCAGTCCAGCCTTCACAGAAGACAGACACATGTTGAGGGCAAGGGTTGGGAGATGAAGTGACAGAGAGACAGAAGGAAGAAGGCAGGGTCAGAGACCCAGATACAGAGAACTTGAGAGGGTTGGGCCATAGGGACCTCTTCAGCTAGGATCCCTGCAGCTAGAAATAGTAGAAAACAGGAGGAGGTAGAGGACAGAGGCCCCTATAGAAAGGGGATCAGAAGAAGGATGAGGGTGGGAAGAATATACTAGAGCAGGGGTGGGAAAGGTTGTTGAGACTCCCAGGTCTCTCATCCTCTTCAACAGTGGAGGAGAGAGAAGGCTGGAAGTGCATATTGGTAAATGCAGCCCCTCTGCCAGAGGTGAGGCACCCCTCTCCTCCACCTAGTTGAGAGACTGTGGGAATGGAGGAAGGTCAAATGCAGTGGGACACCTTCCCATCATTTTATCAAATGGCTCAGGAGAAGTAAGGTTAGGTTCAATGGTAAAAAGGGAGAAATGTCTGCTGATAATGGTCTCTGGCTGGCTGCTTTGTTGACTTCCATTGCTGAATTTGATTCATTTCTTTTCACTTGAGGAAGGGTGAACGTGACTGTGTGTGTGTGTGTGTGTGTGTGCTTTCAATAAAGTGCTTTGTAGCTACACAATCTCATTTACCATGAATACATCACTCCCAGTTATTAGGTTGGAGCTTTAAGTAAAAGATTTATCAAGTGGTTTTTCTTCTGTAGAAGGGAGAAAATTAAGTCAGCTAGAATTCATATCTGATGGTGTATAGATAGATGTGATACTTCCATAACTGCTATTTATAGGAGCAGTAGATCCTTCTGGCTTCCTTTATGTGTCTTTGTGAATGTGTGTGTGTGAATTTATCTGAACATATTGCTTGGTATCTATATGTGTCGGAGGGTCCGTATCAGGAAAATTTAGAAATAAGAGGATTGGGGGAAAAGAGCGAGATGTGCTATTATGAGGGCTTTTAGGGATCTTGAGGCTCCAGACTCATGACTCAGACTACAGTTTCCCAGTGGGTCTAAAGGCCAGACCTGGGCCTCGTATAACCATGGCCGAGGACCTGGGCCAGAGAGAAGCCACTGATGCCCAATTGGCCTTGAAAAATACCCAGAAAGGGAATTGCCAAGGGAGCCATGAGGCTCCAGATGCTGAAGATGGGGGTGAAAGGGAGTATTTGGAATTCAGGACTCCTTTAGGTTGTCTTCGTGGGGAGCTAGTGATGAGCTGGGAGGGGCCCATCTGGAAGCTAGACTGCAACAAGAAGGATGAGGGACTTGCAGGATTTGTATGGTAGAGTCCTTCTGGCTATTTTTGTTTTTCTTCCTCTAGACTGGAGGGGCTCAATCGGTGGCTCCCTCCCAACCCTTTGGTGTATAAGGTGGATGTTCAATTTAAGAAAACTCACTTAGGGGACTGGCCTCGTGGGAGGAGAAACAGGCCCTCCCATCTGGAGCGGCTCGGCTCCTGCGGCTTCCCTCGCTGTTTGGGTGGAGACAGCTGAGGTGCTGCTTCCCCTTGGGCCACAACAATCGGTGACAATAATAAGAAAATATTCAGGGCACACCTTCATCTCTCGGAGGTGAGAAAAAAATGGTAAGAAATCGGCCTGGGGTTCAGAGAGAGCTGCTGAGAGCGGGCAGTTTAAAGGGGAAGAAAATTGGCGAATTTCACTGGTCAATTTCACTTCATTTCGTTCAATTTCGTTCAATTTCATTCCTTTTCATCCGGCGCCGGGAGGCCAGAGGGCACAGGGAAGGGGAGGGGGTCTTTCCGGGCAGAATTTCCCCCATCTTGCAGATTTACTTTCTATGGCTGTGAAGAACAGCCGTGATTCTCAAACTTTGACATACGCTTTTCAGCCGCGGCTGAGAGCAGACATTTTATTTTATTGAAGGGTATTTGGTTTGGGTGATCGAAGCGCATCGGTGAGCCTCTCCCGCACTTCTCTCTGGCAGCCCAATTAAAGCGGTTAATTCTTTTCACCGCTTATTCCTCCGCATCTTTCTTTCTTTCTCCTGGGGCTCCCCGGACCACCCAGGAGCCGGAGTTGAGGTGGGGGCGGACACTTCCCCTCCATATCCAATTTGTTCTCGCCACAGCGGGCGCGTCTTCGTGGTTACAAAGCGCTTTTTCCCTGATGACTTTTTTCCCCTTTTCAAAAACACTTCTTTCTCCCCCCTTCAAATAAGAACTCCCCCTATCCCCAGGCCCACCACTCCTCCCTCTCCGCTCTGGTTTATTTAAACTTCGCCTCCTCCAGAGCCGCCGTAGCGCGCACTTAATGAAGTTGAAGGCTCGGTGAGCCCGGGTGAAGAGGGTTTGGAATCTGTTGAAAGGGGCGTTTTGTGACACTGATTGGGGCGGGGGCGGGGGCAGTCGCGGACCAGACAATGAACGACCAGGCGGGTTTTCCTGCGCACAGGGTCAGGCGAATAAAGGCGCCGACGCTGTTTAAACGAGGGACCCTGCAAGAGAAAGGGAGAAAAGATTTTGAGTGTGGAGCGTGCCTCGTAAGGTTTCGTGCTTAGGGGGAGGTGGGAGGAGGCAGTTCTCCTAGAGTCTTTGCGGACCGAATTCAGAGTTTACTTCGAACCGCGTTCATCCCGAAAGAGAAGCGAGGCGAGTCTGGGTTTGCGCCCAAATTATTCGGATTCGTGATTCAAAAGGTTGTTTAGGCTGAGGCCTGGGGAGGCGTCCAGGAGGACCAACCGGAATTATGAGACCCAGTCCGCATTTGTCCCTGCGGCTGATGCTCTGAGGTTTCGGGAGAAATGTCGAAAAAGAACTAAAGATGGGCGGCGGTCGGACAGGATAATTCAGCCTCCTAAGCTTTTCGTCTATCAGGGTATTTGAAAGCAAAACAAATATTGATTGGATTTTTGGACCGGAATTATTCTGTTCTTTAAGGTCGGCATAGACACGTACCAATAGAGAAATCTGTAGGGAGGACAGAGGTTCCCAGCTCGGGTTTCGGGAACGACTTTTTCCGCGAGCTAGTGGGCGCGGCGCAGCGCGTCTCGGGGCGGAGCGGGCACCGCCTCCTTCCGTAGCGGAGCCAGCGCGGCCCCCCAAGCCTGCGGCCGCTCGAAGACCCCGAGGCTTCGCACTGTCCGGAAAGGAAGGCAGTTTCCTCCCCGGCGCCCCGCTGCTGGACTCCCGGCTGACACTCTCTGGGTGGTTTCCGACCCTCCCTGCGCTCGCGGCCTTGAGTCCGGGGTCCCTGCGGAGCGCAGTCTTTTCGCTCCACGCGGACTCGGAGCGGAAGTTTCTTGCTGTCTGCGACTTTGCATTTCTCCTCGAGGCAGGGGTCTCCGCCCGGCGCTTTCCTCTCGGCACGCCCGCTTCCGCGTTGAAATTTTGTCGTTCTGGAGAGGGTAACAGAGTCCCAGCCTTTACCACCCTTCCATCCCCCGCACGGTTATTTGGAGATACGAGGCTCCTGAGGGGTGCGCATCACACCCGGCATGAGCGCCTGGCTAGGGAGGGTGCGCTCAGCCGCCACTACAGGGATCCCACGCAGTTCGTCTCGCGAAGCCGAGGCCCTAGAGGTCTGTGCTTGGTTCCCCAGATGTTGGAAAATTGCCTCAGGCTGTTTTCACCTCCGGGGCATTTCTGTATACGCAAGTATCTTTGGAATTGCGGTTGCATGGATCTTAAGACTGGAAAGGGCGAATTATTGGGAGAACAAAAAATTAAAATCCGTCACTTCGATTCCTAAAAATCACTGTGGACCTGAAAAGTGTATTTGAAGTTATTGTGTAGACACTGCCAAACTATGTGTGTGGTGGCGGAGAGTGGGGGGACCGCTGAGGGTACAGGAGTGGACTTTATTGTTCATGTTAATTTGCTGCCGCTTACTTAGGACCCTCGCTTTGCACCCCCTCCCCCAGCAGGTGTCCATGCAGCATCTAGGCTTAGATGCCCCATCCCATTCAGATGCAAATGTGCTGGGTCCCCGCTGGGTGTGGAAAGTTCACTTTCCTACCTCCATTGGCGCCCACGCCTTCCCCTCTCCGCCGCCTCTTCTGGGCCCTTTAGGTTCGTGTCTCAACTTTTGAGCTACATGCATATGTCCCAATCATTTTGAGATAGGTCTCGCTTCCCCACGAGTCACCACAGTCAAAGAGGGTAGCTAATGATGCTATTGCTTAAATTAGCCTCGGACCCAGACGGCAGGAGCTAGACGGTCCTGAGGACCACGCGGCTCCACCTTCCACTCCCGGAGCAGGCGAAGGTCACAGAGCGGGTCAGTTGCGGAGCTGGAAAGAGGAGCCCAGGACCTGTACTACCCATACGGAGATGCGGGTCTGAGGGCTGGCAATGCAGTGGGTCAGCTTTGTCCCGGGTTTACTAGGTCCTCAGCTCCCCAGCCAGCTCCGCTTTGTGGAGGCCCAGGCCAGCGGGAGCTCCAGGATGGTTTGAGTGTCCTTTTGCAAACCCATGGGTTTTCGATGTGGCATTGAGAGGGCAGACGGTTGGCGAAGCCGCTTCAGGGTTCCGATGCATCAGGCGGCCTCTCTGGCCTCTGATCTCCATACCCCGCACCTCGGTCCCTCGGGCCCTCTCTGCTGACCGTCTAAAAAGTGGGAGGCCAGCCTTAGGGCTCACTCGATGACCAGGAAGAGTTTTCCTGTCTGATGAGTTACCTGGTAAGGATTAAACACAGGTGAATTAATTTGCCCCCAATTTCAGAGATCTCTTTCCTGTCTGGCTCCTTGCTTCTTTCTTTCCTTCCTTTCTTCCTTCTTCAAATATTTATTGAGCACCTACTGTGTGCTGGGTATTATCCTGGAGGTACAAGCAGCGAATATCTGCCTAGAGTCATTACAAGCAGTCTAACTGGTAGTGGGGAACCCAAAGAAAGGCAAAACACTCGATTATCACCACATTTGAGGTAAAAAGTTAAGTTTGTTGTTTTTAGGGATAAGGACATAAATTTCAACTTTATAATGATGGCTCCAGGTATCACAGAGGTCTGTGACTGTGTTTTTGTTTGTGTGTGACAGGGGATGGATATGTCAGAAGATTGTGCTTAGGGGTGAATTATTTGTGAATGGCAATATGTGCTAATGTATATCTGTGACTGTATCAGTGTGAGTCTGTGAGTGTGGTGAGTCTCCTTGGGTGGTTTGGGTGGAGGCTGGAGGGATGAGGGTGGAGATGATTGGGGTGGAAGGGTTAGGAATGGGTTCCTGAAGGAGTGGGGAGGAAGAGGGCCTGAGTTCCCAGACTCTCCTTTTGTTCTGGAACCTGTCCATCTTTTTCCAGCTTCCCTCCCAGCTGTAGACAAGGCTGGGAACACTGAGTTTGAAGCAAAGGTGCTGAGGGCTGCAGTGACTTGACCAGCAGTGGAGAAGGCTGATCTCCTCCCAATCCTCCCACTGTTTACCTTTCCCACCATGTCCAGCCCCTGCAGCCTGCCTTGGGTTCACGATCTAGTTTGTTCCAGGGTAGCAAAGGCTCCATTATCTGGCCTCAGACCTGCTCTCTGGCCTGGTGCTGTTAACCCCACCTCCTTCCAGTCTGCACAGAGGGACTGGGCTTGGTCCTATGTGGCATTGGAGCCTTCCTTTCCATTTCCAGAAAACTCTCCTCCTACATCCAGGGGGCAGGTGCAGACTGCAGAGCCTGCGACACCAGAGCTTGCAGGGTATCCAAGGCTGACATCATTTGGGAAACAGGTCTAGAGAGAGGTGAGGGGTGAGGTTCACCCAGAGTTGCTCAACAGGATCCAGGATGTAAGGTTGGACCCTGCAGCCTTTCTTCCACTGACAATTAAGGCACTGGTCTAGATTTTTTTCCTTTGATTTTTAGTTACATGTAATAATCGTACATCTTTATGGGATACAGAGTGATATTTTAATACAAGTATACAATATGCAATGACCAAATCAGGGTAGTTAGCATATCTAGCACCTCAAAGCTTTATCTCATTTTTTGTGTTATGAATATTCAAAACCTTCTCTTCTAGTTTTTTGAAAATATACAATAAATTATTGTTAACCTTATTTACCCCACAGTGCTGCAGAAAGCTAGAACTTATGCCTCCTATCTAGCTATAATTTTGTATCCATTAAGGTCTAGGTATTTTGAGGAAACTCAAAAGCCAGCATCTCCTCTTGTATTCTTGGGAAATCTCAAATGTCATCTGGGCTGTCAATGCCTCTTCTGAATCCTTTTTCCTTCCCTGAGGCAGGACGGGGAGTAAAATAGAGGCCACGGTATGGGATAGCAGACAATAGGTGATGAAGGTCCTGGCAGCAGGCGGGAGGTGGAGTGTACTTAGCAAGAGTGTCTGGTGCTTCTCTCTGCCTAGGGTTCCTGGACTGGGGAAGGCGGCCAAATTCTCCCCTCAGCCTCAGGAAGCACAGAAGGTCCAGCACCAGCAACCTCCCTGGAGGAGAGGAAGGGGTGGCTGGGGGATGGTCAGCATTTGCCAGTAAATCGCCTCTTTCCCATTTGGGTTTTCCAAGGCAGTGGCTTCCTTCTCTCCCAGCTTCCAGGAGTGTGTTGGAGAATCTGTCTGCCAGCCTGCCCGCCTGAGTGCTCTGGGCCTTGCTTCCTGCACCCTACCGGACTCTAGGCCTTTCACGAAGTAGAGAGTAAGCAAAGAAAATCCAGGCCATCCAGGCCCCAGGCAGCCTTCATTGGAGCCATTCCTTCCTGGGTCAGATGTGCTGACCAAGCGTCAGGGCTTTGGCAGGAGTGTGTGTGTGCGTGTGCATTAGAAATTCTGAATTACACTTACCCCTAGAAGTTACCAGGGATTTGGTGCCTCTTTTCCCTCCTCCTGGATCTTCATCTTAGGACCCTCCCTGAAGATGATTGTCTAACGTTGGGAGTAGAGAAGGGGAAGGAGGTGAGAAGATTCCTGATTCTAGCCTGGGTGCTGAGTCTCTGGCCTTAGACCAGTACTTCCCCTCCCTGCCCAGTAGCCCTCGATTTTTCTGTCTCAGAAATGGAGCTGTAATAACTTAGTCTGGACTCACTTTCTGCATCTGGGGTCAGTGACGGCCTCCCAGCTCCTTCCTCAGCTGCCCGTCCTCAGCAAGGGTGCTGGATGGGACAGCGCTGGACTCCAAAGATACCACGGGCAGGCTGCTACCCAGGAGCTTGGCGCACTTCCTTTCTGGATCCAAGGAGCTTCCACGTGGGACCTTGGGGTTTCTCCTTCCTTGGCGGGGCTGCAGAGCGGCGGCCAAGCGTCCGTGAACGCCTAGGTCCCCGGTTCTGCATGAAGCTGTCTCCTTTGTGGAGGAGGCGGAATGAGAATTAGGGTGAAAGTGAGTTGCTGCCGCGAAGCCGGCAGAGCTCTCAGCCCTTCCCATTGTATCTTCGGTGACACTGGTCTAGGGTGGCACAAAGAGAGCTAGGCTCCCTTTACTCCTGTCTCTGTTCACCCTGACTACCCCCACCCCGCGCCCTGCGGGGAGGTGAGTGTTGGGAGGTGGGAGAGGCGAGGCGACTTACCAGGAGGGAACCGGGGAGCTCGACCCTGCCTAGGTGGGGGAGGAGGCACAACGTTCCCAAAGCCTGAGTGGGGAGGAGGCAGTGGCTCTGCTTCCTCCCTAAATATCCCTGCCCCGGCCAAACTTGAGACCTTCAGATTTTGTGGGGTTGTAGCTGGAAGTACTTTAAACTGGGGGGCGGGACCGGAGCTCTCAGAGCCAAGTCGGCAGAGTGGGTGTCCGCGGACTGAGACCCAAGGGGAGTGGGGAGGGAAGAGCTCTGTCGCCGCTTCCCCTGGAGCTGGAGCTGGGTTTTCCTTTGAATGTCTCCTCTCTGCTTACAATTTCGGATTCTGGGTCTCAGATGCGCTCGCGCACCCGAATTGCATTCTGCGAACAGAGTCTCAAAGATGGATGCAAAGGCTATTCGGAAGCAGAAGCAGTTCCTGAAGGGCGCGGCCTGGGACCTGAGTCGGCGAGGCTTGCTGCCCAAGTGGAGAGGAGCGAGGGTGGAGAGCTCAGGACCGAGGTTCCTGAAACCCTCCCGTGCTCCGGATCCTGAGCGCCGGCGGGGCCCAGCCACTTGGGGGCGCCGCTGGCCCCAAAGTACCGGCAGCTTACCCTGAGCTAACGGAGATGACCCTGTGCTAACCGAGATGACCCCACCCCTCCCAGGCTGACTCTGCACACTAGGACGATCTTGCTCCAAAGCAGGACGACCTCGCACTAACAAGGGATGACACTATGCCAACGAGGGTGACCCTGCTCTGAGTGGGCCTGACCCTGTGCTAACACGGATGACTCTAAACTGACCGGGGCAGATCCTGTGCTAACAGGGATGTGCTTGAACTACCCGGCTTGGCTGTGTGCTCTCCTTCTCAAGGCTTACCCGGCACAGATTAGGTGCTAAGGCTGTACAGGCCTTGTTGTAGGTCCCTGAAACTCTCCCACAGAAGCAAGGCTGTTCCACCCCACCCCCAAACTGGTAGCTGCTTCATTTCTCTCCCCTCTGGCCCTTTGGGGGCAGTTCTGGGATGTCTGGTTGGAGAGAAGGCTGCCGTGGTTGGGTGCGCCCTGCAGCTCTGGGACAAGGAGTTTACAACTTCAAGCAGGTGGCTGAGTGTGGGGAAGAAGGGATCTTCAAGGGACCTGATACTATGGGGGCTGGGGCATCTTGCAGGGGTGGTGGGGGGCAGGAGTGTGAGTACCTTTCTGTGTCTGTGTTCTTGACCCCAGGGCCGGGCCTCATCACACCCCCATCCTTGCCCTATACATAGGCAGCTTTATTTTTGCACCATTCCATCCTCTCTTGGGCCTATTCTTCCTCTCTAAAATGAAGTGAGCTCATCACCAGGCTGCCCTCATCTGCTGGAATGTCCTTCCATATCTGCCATCAGTCTCAATTCGTTTCTGTCTTATTACCCATTTTGGGCCTGGTTCTGTGCCCTATACCGAGGATATAGTGGTGAACAAAATAGATGTGGTTCCTGTCCTCAGGATGGCGATACTCTAGTGAAGGAGAGGAAAGAACACACAATGCATATGGAGTTAAAGCTGTAATATGGGCTCTGCAGAAAGAACACCTGGGACTTTGAGAGAGAGTGGCTGAAGGATGTAACTGAGAGGAGGATTCATTTCTCAGCTCTGGTAGGCTGGGACCTGCTCAGGAGAGAGGTAGTCATTCCAGCCTCCATCCTGTTTGACTCTGACTTCAGTCAGCAGAGCTCTGACCCCTTGCCAGCCACTGCAGCCATTGGGAGCCAAGATCCCCTCCCAGTGTGCATTGTCTGTCCCAGAGTTCCCAATTGAACAGCCCTCCTTGAGTACCACCAGGAAGGAGTCACCTTCATTCTGACACCAAGAGCAGCATCTTCAATCTCCCTTTTCTCTCCCCAGGTCCTTGGTTCATGAAGAGGCAATCTGCCTCTCTAGAGCAGGGTATGGAAGCCAGGCTGGCTTTGGGGTATGAGATCTGTTTAGTCTGAGATATCTTTACCCACCATGGTGTCTGGCACAGTAAATAGTTGTCAATTAAAAAAATAATTCTAGGAGCCTATGAATCTACCTTTTAATGAGCCAAGAGCCAGTGATTCCATGGTTCATGGTTCTGATTGTTCCTTCTCCGCCTTTCTACCTGGTTCGCTCCCTACTCAGGTGTCATTGCCTCTGCCCGCCCCCAAGCTTCGCTACCATATCCTTCTCCCCTTAGCCTGGGGTTAGATCCTGTCAGCTGGGCTCCTAACCTTTTGTTGCTTTTCAAGAACTTCCTGTGATGTATTATTTTCTGCTTACTGCTCCCGTCTTCGCTCACCTGACTGGGAGCTCCTGGAGGGCTGGAGCTGAATCCAATGCATCTTTGTTTCCAGCATACAGCACAAGGCCTGGTGCATGAGTGGGTGTGTAGAAGGGCTCCAAAAGTGTGTTGCTTTGCCCAAAGACAAGTGCAGTTAATGTTTTTCAGAAGATTGACCCTTAATAGAGCAGTAATGATCTCTGGTGGCTGGTGCAGCGGGGAAGAGGGAGTGAGAGTGGCAGTGTCCAGGGCAGGGGCTAGGGACACCTGAGCCCCAGTGTTGCAAGATAACCTGAAGGGAGAGGGGGACTTTACTCAAGCTCAGTGCATCTCCATTCTCCAGACTAAAGAAGCTTGGGCTGAAGGAAGGGGCCAGAGAGCTGCCTCCCCACAACAGCCACAGCACTGTGATGCAGCAACTGTCCAGGGAGCAGGCCTGGGCTCGCTAGAGCTGCACAGGGACGAGTGCTCCCAGCACAAGGTCAGAGGCTCCAAGTGCTAATTGGGGGTGGGAATGGAAGGGAGGGGGTGGGCAGAGGAGTGGCTTTCAAGGGTGTGAGACAAAGAGGCTGACTCAGCCTGGGACCCAGGAGGAGGTATCCTTCACCCTGGTTGAGGAGGACAGAAACCTGTTTTTAACCCCTTCATGACTTCTAGTCTTGTCTGGCTACCAAAACTACAGAGACCTAGAGGACAATATACATTTCTTGGAAATTCAGATCGGGCAGAAATAGTTTTGGAGAAGGGAAATTGAGACCCCAGTGTGAGAAAGCACTGGTATTTTTTCTCCCCCATGCATGATACATTTTCCTTGAACATACATACTCTGTGTGGACCTGGGCCAAATGATGGATCAGTGTGTGGTAGTTGGTGGGGGGTGGGGGGCACTTTGTTCCGTACAGTCATTCAGGGACCTAGGAGCTCCATTGTTCTCTAGAGGACGAGTTCTTATCTTTTTTGTGCCATAGACCCCCATGGGCAGACTAGTGAAGCCTATGAACACCTAAGAATAAAGAATTTTAAGTGCATGAAATCAAATTTACAGGACTACAAAAGAAACCAATTATATTGAGTATAAAAATAATTAAAAAATTTTTGTGATATAACACTTGTGAGAAAACAATTGAATAAACTTGTGATATGATAATAAAATAACAGGTTAAATAAAATATAACAATGGGACGAACAGTGCAATTTCAAAGTGTATTCAGTATAAATAACCTTTTGATGTTCCTGCAACAATTTAACATGTTATATAAAAAATACCTGCAATTTCTATGGGTGGCAAAATTACGGGTGTGGGGAATACTACTAATACTACTATGGTAGTACTCCTTGGCCAAAACCCAGTCATATGGCTCCACCTAACTGCAAGGGAGACTGGGAAATGTAGTCTTGTGTGTGCAGGAGAAAAGGGAAATGGAGCTTGGTGACTATGCAACACAGCATGGCCGTCTTCTTCTTGAGTCCAGTCAGTGTTTTAAAGATCCAGGTGAGCCACTGTGACTAGCTGTGTTGGGAAACACAAATGGCATCATGCCTGTATGTTGGAAAGGGGAGAGAGGAAGACAGAGATATTCCTTTATTCCAAGTCTAGTAAGTCCAGTTCAGGAGGCACAGAGATGTCTGGGCTCCAGTCTGTGCTAAGTGGCTCCTAGAGCTAAGTACCCCTCTCCCCTCTCTCACTCTTCTATGCCCCTCCCCCGTGCTCCCCTTTATGCAGAGAGGTTACTGGGAACAACAGCCTTGGTTCCCAGCAGGCTGTGGGATCCCAGATGGAGACTTGTCCCATGGAGCAACACTCTTCCATATGTCCCTTTTTCTCTTCACCAAATTCCATTGGGAATCACACTTCTTTTGGAATTCATGCTTCCTTTGGAATGGGGGCACATGGGTGTAAGAAAGAGGCCCCCATGAGTATGTGTGAAAGGGAAAGGAATAAACTCACATTTGCCATAATTTTATCCCTGGGTAAAGTCACCAGTACTGATTCATAACCAGGATTCACTGATCGTAACCAGGACTTAAACCAAACAGTACCTGACACTTAATAGGTGCTCAGTAAATAAATGTTGAATTGAACATCTGAATGAACGGCCCTCTTTCCCTGGAGATCTCTTGCCCTCTTGTTTCCTCTCTCCTCCATCCCTCTGTCCTTTAGTCAATCTGTCAGTAATCTTTTTTTCTCATCCAACTCAAATCCTTTGTGGAGTACAGCTGTTACGGAAAACAGTATGGAGTTTCCTCAAAAAATTAAAAATAGAACTACCACATGATCCAGCAATCCCACCACTGAGTATATCCAAAGAAAATGAAATCAGTATGTAGAAGAGATATCTGCTCGCCTGTGTTTATTGCAACACTATTCACAATAGTCAAGATATAGCATCAACCTAAATGTCCATCAACTGGTGAATGGGTAAAGAGAATGTGAGATACACACACACACACACACACACACACACAATGGAATACTATTCAGTCATAAAAAAGAATGAAATCCTGTTATTTTTAACAACATGGATGAACCTGGAGGTTATAATGTTAAGTGAAATAAGCCAGACACAGAAAGATAAATGCTGCACAGTCTCACTCGTATGTGGAACCAGATCCTTTCTGGAATGAGGCAGGACACACGAGCATACACAAGTACTGCTAATAATAAAATCTCCATGTTGGTAGCTAATTGCTCAGGTTCACTGTCGTTTCCACCCTGTGTCTTGTGACTTCTCCCCTACTGGCAGTCTTGATCAATGAGGAGGCTCACAGATATCACTAATCACTAGAAAGCATTTGCATGCCCACTGCCTTGTTTAGTACTCATAGTGCCTTAAGACGTGCACTTGTAGCCTCTGTTTTCTGGATGAGACTTGGTGAATTTCTGTGACTGCTGCCAGGTTACAGCAGTCATTAGGACTTGAACTCTGATCTTCTGAATTGGTAGGTCCAGGTGCTCCCCCGTCCCGCTGGAAGGGTTGCTTTTTCTTCTCTCCCACTGGCTTCCTGCTTGTTTCAGAGCCTCCAGGCAGGTCCTTTTGAAGGTCTACTGGGGGGGTAAGCCCACCCCTTCCCCTGCTCTGCTGGCCTAGGCCTCCGGGGCTTTCCTCTCCCAAAGCTGCCGAGAGGGGCACAGGGCAGGACCTGCCTTTCATCAGCAGCTTGCTAAAGCTGCAGAAGAGACCCCTCCATCCTGAGTCCTTTTGTCAGTGGCTCCTGCCTGCAAGTGACAGTTCCTGTCATTTATCTCTCTCTCTCTCTCTCTGTCTTAGAGACAGGGTTTCTGTCTGTCACCCAGGCTGGAGTGCAATGGTGGGCACAGCTCACTGCAGTCTTCGACTCCTGGGCTCAAGTGATCTTCCCACCTCAGCCTCCCAAAGTGTGGGATTATAGGCATGAGTCATTGCGTTTCCCTGCTGGCATGTCCTTGCCAAACCTTGTTCTTTATCTCTGAACAGCTCTGGGTCTCGTTTGGGCCTCAGTGCTCTCATCTGTCCTACTCAGACATTCTTTCTCTCCTACCTTGATATTCTCCTCTGTCTTTCCCCATCTTTCTTTTTTGCCTATCTCTGTGCCTGGGCAGAATCTCCTAGTCTGGCGCAGGCCCAGACCTCCACGGGAAGGCAGCTCTGCAGGGCTCCTCCTTCTCAGCTCAGGCTCACTCTGTCACTTGCACCCCATGGAGCCTCGTAGGCACCCCGACCTCAGCACCTCATAGACCAGGGGATCCAGGAGGGCCCCAGAGGGGCTGGAAATCTGCATCCTCCTTAGAGCTTCAACGGGTCAGCTTTCAATGCTCTGGTGATCTTCACAGTGATGGCAGATGAGCACATGTTCCTGAATCTATTCTCTCCTTGGGGGATGGGCCCCAGTTTCTTTCTCTGCCCTGTGGCCCTTAGTCCCTCTCAGCCGCTCCCCTATCCTCCGCTCTCTCTCTTCTTTCCACCCCCCATCATGGCTGTATGAGTGAGGGGTGGCTGGGGATCTGGTTTCAGGTTGTATTTGCTCTTCGGTAGTTATGCAGGGGGCAGCCCCACTCTGCAAAGACTCCCTGGGGAGAGGACCATCAGCAGAGCCAAAGCACTAGGTTTGCTCCGTGCAAACAGACACACAGAGGTGAGGAGCTAGTGTGTGTGAGCATATGCACCCCTCAAGCCCCCACCCCGCACATAGGCCCAGACGCACAGGCCTTAGGTATATATACCAGGATGGTAAGCACATACAGATACAGGTACATCCAAGTGAAAGCTGCATTTAGCACAAGTAAATGAAAAAATATGTTTAGTATTTATCTGGTTACTCTAATGTAGAGTTGAGCTTGTGGGTAATTTTCTGATAAATAATTGCGTGGGGAAAGCATGTTTCCCGGGAATATATTTGGGATGGGCATTACTAGCAATCACTCACTCACGAATCCGCTTTACACAGAGTATTCACAGCCATTATCTTTGTAGTGTCTCGTGTGTTGATGACAAGAGGTGTGTGAACTGGGTGAAGTCGGGAGTTGGTGATACATACCTGTGTGTTGGTGGGTGTGTCCTCAATAGCAAACTGGGATTGTCTTTTGATGGTAATTGTGTGTGTGGAGTTGTGTGTTGATTGTGTGTGTGCAGTTGTCTGTGTGTGACGGTGTATTTGGCATGTGAGCACATGTGTGCATGCCTGGGGCCAGCAGGAGAGGCGTGCAAGCGCCAGGAGCAGCGCAGAGGCAGCCAGCCTGGCTCTTGGGAAAGACACTCATGTATGAAGAGCTCAGCGCTCGAAAGCGGCTGTTTAACAACTTGAGCATCAAATTATAGCCCACGTGGGCAGAGGTGTCAGCGGTTGCTGGTTGCTGTAAATACTTCAGTGCAATTGACAACAGCTTGTGGAGGGCTAAGTGAGATGGCGCGGGGGACCAAGGGAGGGGCAACGCCTCCCCGCAGGGACCCTCTGCCCTACAGTCCTGTCTCAGATCTGGTGCTGGTGGGGAGGGGGTCTGGGATGGGGAAGAGCAGGTCTGCAATGTGGTGGGCTTTGGAGCTACACCAGTTCTACGTAAGCTATCATTTACAAATGGGTAACCTTGGGCAAATGACTTCCCTACTCCCTGCCTCAGTTTCTCTATTTGAAAAACAACAACAATAAGAACAAAAAAGATCATATTACCCTGCGAGACTTTTGTGAGGAATGACAGGAACTTCTTTCATACAAAAGCACTTGTTGTGATTATACAGACATTAGCTTTTATTGTTGCCTTGCGCAGGGTAATGCATGGGACTTAACACAGTGTCTCTCATGTAGGAAGCCTCAATAAATGTTAGCTAATGTTGTTAGCCTATTGCTACTGTTATTGTCCTCATAAGCCTGGACCCATAGCTGGAAACACCATTGCCCTTCCAAATGTGCATGGAAAAAAGGCTTCCCAGAGGGCAGCCAGTGGGTCTTTGTGGGTTTTCAGAGAAGATGTTTTTAGTCTCTAGTCTTTCAGAGAATCCTGCTGGACAGGATCTGAGACTGAGAGAGTGTGCCCGGGGAGCTCTCCTGTAGATCCGCCTGCCTTCATTAGTGCCTTGGCTGTGTCCTTAAAAAGTCATGTGTAAATGGATTTTTGCAAACTCAATCCCATTTAAAATGCACTTGCAGGGCTGAGGGCTTAAAGGGACCCTGTGGTGAATTCTTTTATGAAGCAAACAATCTCCTGAATGTGTCTACTTTGTAAAGTATGGATATTTATAAAGTAGTAACAGTCAGAATTTCTTGAGTACTTACTGTGTGCCAAGTATTCAAAATCTTTTATTTAATTGTAGCCTCATAACAAGCCTATGGGGGCAGTATTCTAAATTTCCAGAAGAAGAAATAGATGCAGAGAGAGCAGCACACACCTCCCCACCGTCACACAGCTAGAGTGTGCTGGAGCTGGCATGGGAACCTGGTCCAGCAGTGTGAAAGCTCTTGCTGTGCCCGCGTCCCCTTTGCCCTGCCCTCCCTCCATCCCTTCTCCCTTTCTTCTGCAACCACGAAACAATCTTTATTTTGTATATACTACAAAGAGGGTAATTCTAGTGTAATCAACAGCCACCTAAACCACAAAGACTTCAAAAGTGTTTAAAAAGTAGGAGTGATACCTCTGAATTTTTGAGACCACTCAGAAATTTTTTCTTATGAACATTTTCAAACATCTGCAGAAGTAGAGAGAATAGTACAATGAACCCTCTATATGCCCACCACTTAGGTTCAACAGTTATCAGGATTTTACTTCATCTATCTTCCATTTTTTTTTTATTTTAATTTTGTGAGAGAGGGATAGATGCATCATTTGCCCTGGTATTCTGATCACCACTGAACATACCCATGGAGGTGTTTGTTTTTATTCAGAGGAACTTGATATATTGCTGTATATTACAAGCAGGTATCTTTTCCTAATTTCTATGGAAGGTATTGCAAGATCCTTCTGGGTCTTGCTAGGTTATTGCTGGCTCCCTCGTGCACCACGTTCAATGTTCCTGATCAGTTCCACTCAAGGAAGGAGGCTCCTATGGAGTACAAGGGGCCCAGTTCTCCAGCAGCCCCATTCCCCGTGGCTCGAGTCGTTTAATGGTCACCAGGGTATTTACTTTCTTTTGTAAGGATGCGGTGAATCGCTTTGCTCCTCCTCCTCACGCAAATAATTGTGATAATAGTTAATAATTATGGCCTTCTGTAGCTTTCCATTCTCCACAAGGACCTCTTGCTTAATGGCCTAGTGAACAGTCCTGCTTCTCTTCTAATTATGGCTTTTGGCTGTTGAATTCACCCATGTAAAGTCCTGCCTGCAGGGATGCTGCCTCGGACAGGTGCATGCTTGGAAGCAGCCGGAGTAAGTCTGGGCTTCCAGGTGTGTTCTGCTCCTTCACGTCATCTGGACCGTTGGTCTCAGGTCTGTTGGGTGAGTCTTGATTACTCATGGATGTGGGTGCTGGGGTGTTCCGAGCATGTCTACAGAGAGGTGAGTCCTCACCCCATGATACCTGCCCTTCTGATGTGGGGAGCCGAGTGCTCTGCCACCTGGGACGGTGGCTTCTAAAGCGATTGGCTGAGTAGAGCCAATCATCCTTAGTATGGCAGACGGCTGCCCAGGCACAGGGTGCCCACTCTGCAGCTGCCTGGGTGGTCATCTCCTGGGATCATCATCGGAGAGTATGGTGGGCTGGAGCAGGATCACATTACGTCTTGTAAACGATACCAGCACCTCACTCAGTAGCAAAGCCTTTCCTACTTCCTGCCAGCGCAGAGACCTACCCATCTTTCTTAAGATAGGGTGAGCAGTAACCTCCCCTAAGGAGCTAACATTCCCCCAAAGTTGAATCATTTGTCTATGAATTTTGAGATGCGATTGTATCTCTGACTTCCGTGCAATACTGTCCTCTCCTTGGTGCTTGTCAGAATTACAGAATTTGATTTAGCTTTCACCTCCTTTTAAATGTCCTCTACAGAGAACACTGCCTTCCACTGACTTGGCGCTTTTCCTCACTAAATTGTTTTTGTGTCTTACTGAATTGTTTTTGACCAATAGTGATTAATGAAACATTTCCATCACTCCAATCCCTGAGCAATTTTCAGGGCAGTGAACGGAGAAGGATTTTTGCTGGCCGAAGCTGTGCCTGTTTGCCACACTGTGTTTTGTCTGTCAAGCAAATCATTCACCAACCACTAAAATGATATCAAAAGACCACCCAAAATAAGAATTTTGAGCAGAATAAAAAAGTTAAAAATGATCTGTCTTTAACCGTAAGAGTGACACTGCCCAGCTCAAGCTTCCAGATCTGCGCAGTTAACGCGGAGACTTTCCAGACCAGCAGCCTGTTGCAACATCAGACGTGTCCTCCAAACACTATGGCTTTTCACTGAAGTGCTTCCCAGCCTGGCTGTGGCACAGCACGCATCGAGTATGATGGCCTTTGTGGGGCACACTGGGGCAAGTGGAAGGGGAATTGAGGGCAGAGGCCCTGAGGCTGTGGGGTCAGTGATGCCACCAAGTGTGGTAAGTGCAGTGACGAGCTTTGGCACAGGGCTGCCTGCAGAGAAGCCCACCTAACCCGTGGGGGTAGTTTAGAAGACAGGGGCCTTATGGAGGGTTCCCTTGAAGGGGTGGGCAGTGGTTGAAGCTTTGAGGGAACTTCCCGCAGTGGAGGTGGTAGTGGAAGGGAGAGGATTATTACTGAGTGCTGCTCTGCGCAGGTGTTGCAGTCGATGACAGTGGTGGCAGCCAGGCAGGGGGAATATGAGCAAAGCGGGGATGGGGAAGGCTTTGCACCATTTGCAATTGTGTAATTACTTTTTCACAACTGTTTTGAGAGCAGGGACCCCATCTGCTCATCACTATAGCCACATAGTAGGTTCTCAGAGAACCTAGCACCGCACAGTAGGTTCTCAGTCAGGTGCTCGTCTCCAGCAGGGCTTTGAAGGATAGTAGGATTAGGATAAAGGCAGAGGAGAAGGGAGAGCATTCCTGGAGGAGAAGGCGTGTGGGCAAAGGCACAGAGGTAGGAAAGCATGAAACATGTGTTGAGATCAATGAGGAGCCTGGTTTGTCTGGAAAAAAGGGTTTGTGCCAGGGGGTTGTGGGCAATGAGGTTGGAAGGTGGGCAGGAATGCTGCATTTTCCAGGTTGGATCTGAGGCCACAACAGTAATTCCCTGCAGAAGGGAAGGGGAAAGGATTGGGCCGCAGAGGGGTTTGCTGTGTGGCCGATGGTGGGGTGGGGGTGGGTGGGCAGGAGGCTGTGGCCACCTCCTTGAGTTTCTGTCCAGCTCCTTGTCTCTTCCGGTGTTATGAAACTGGGAGTTGGAGGAAGGGCCAAAAATGTCTTTTTTTTTCTATGGGCAGGGAAACACACACACACACACACACACACACCCCAGTCCTAAGAATGATTTTTTTTTCCATTTGTCAAAAGCCAGAAAAAAGCTGAAGGTATAAAGTTCAGAACTGGCAGGGCTGGAGGGCAGACAGAGGAAGGGCTGAGGATCTTAGAGTTTCGTAAGCTGTGGCAACCGTTGGGAGCCGGGGAAAGAAGAAAGAAGAATTTCCATGAAGCACCCGCTGTGGCCTGTGGAAGGCTCTGCGGAGTTTCTGGAGGAGGGGGTGTGTTTTCTCTCTGCAGAGCCTTGGCTACGCTGGGGGTGAGCATCTGTGCCCATTAAACCCCTCTCTGGGCTGGGAGGATGAGGCCCTGGGCGACGGAGCTGGAAGCATCTGGTCCCACCGCCAGAGCTGCGCTGTCAGGGTTCAAATCCTGGCTCCATGGCCTGTCAGCTCTGTGGTCTTGAGCAAGCTGTTTAATCTCTCGGTGCCTCCCTTCCTTTGTCTATAAACCAGGAGTAGCAACACCCATCTGACAGGGTTAGGACAATTATGTTCCCTAATGCTTGTTTAGAACAATGCGCATGGTAAGTGCATGTTAGTTATTACGGAGAAGATGGAGGTCAGAGAAGAAAGGGCTACGATGAGGGTTACATGAACTCAGGCTGAGCTGGGACTAGAATGGCTGCCTTTATGCATTAAGAGATGGTCAAATTACTTTCTGTATATCCTGATTAAGAAGTTAGGGAAAGAGTATATTTTTAAAGAATAATTTCTAAGACTGATTGAAGTTGATGCTTAAGTCTACAGCCACCCCAAAGCTCAGGTATCTGGAATAATACATGAATCAAAGTTTTATTGTATATATATTTAAATATGTGAAAATTGGACATACATGATAATTAAAACTTAAATGTAAGCACAGTCAACACTGGGAAGATTTCATACAAAAGTGTATTTGTTCTATAATGTAAATTCCACTAGACCTGGAGACAAAAGATTTGAGTGCTGGCTCCACCAGTTACTGCTACATGTGTTTGGGCAGTTGCTTAGTCTTCCTGAGCCTCAGTCTCCTCATCTGTAAGATGGGGGTAATAATCCACAATTAATGATGACAATAATAATACCTATAAAAGAGATTCCTCACAAGAAATAGCAATATAGGAAATGCCCCAAATAATTTTAAAATGCTAACTTTTCTCAATTCCTAAGTATGACTCAGGTTTCCTAATTTTTGCTTTCCCACCTTATTAAATAAGTAATTTTTTTCACTGGAAAAACATTAAAAATTACCATGAACAAAAAGAAGAACATAAAAAATCAGCTTAATGTAATTGTGTTTGTTTACTTTTAACAGATGTCCAGTAGGTAACAGTTTGCATTTCATTTCATTCTCCTACAGGCCCTGGGATTATTAAATTTGTTTTATAGGCAAAGAAATTGAGATTCCAGACTTGATTAAGCTCACACAGCTAACCTTGTTTCTTCTGGATGGAGGAGACAGGAATCCTTTCCAATTAGGCCAAGAGAGCTGGGGCATGTGGGACGAGGGGAGAGGGAAAGGCCGAAAGATGGGCAGAAAGATTCAGGCTCTAGCAGGAGCCATGTGGGTCGAGCTGTGGGTTTGGTTTTCCAAGGCACAGTCCGTGGTTGCCCCTTAAACCTCCCAGGGTGGGAAGACTTCTAGATAGATGGTGTAGATGGAAAGGGCCTAATTGAATTTATAATTTCCCAACTCCATGCCCCCTTGACCTCCTCTTCCTCTCCTATCCACCGAACTGCTCCTCCTCTGGTACCCCTGTCTCAGCAAAGACACTATCCTTTGCCTAAGCCTAGGTGTCACCTCCTCTAGAAAGCCTCTTCAGAGGCCCTCTGCCAAGCTCTGGTTGTGTCAGGCTTCCCTGGACTGGCATCTCTGTGTGGCTTTTCATAAACCCTCACTGCTCACCACACTCCTTCCTCCCCTGCCCACCTCCTGTCCTGGGGGGTGCCAAGGGTTAGACCTTTGCTGTCATTGTTGGTTGTGGGCTGGAGCCACAACGACAGCTCTCAGATCCTTCAGGACAATACCTATGTCACATGCTCCATTCTGTCATCACTCTGTTCCCAAGAGCCGGAGTTATGTGTGCTGAATGTCAGTTAGGAACATCCCGTCACTATGACTGTACACCTTCCAGCTGATGGAGTTATAGAGTATCAAACCTGAGTTTGACATCTTTGAAAATTTTCAATGAAATAAAACAAGTATGTAGTCATTCTTTGTAAATTTAAGAATTATCTTCAAATGTAAACTTTCATCATCACCATTACTATTATAAATAAGGTCTCAATGTCTCCCTTAAGATGTGAAATTATCTTCTCTATCCATCTGGAGGTCTTCTCTTTTCCCAAATCTCCTTATATATAGATGAGCTGCTTCCTCTCCCACACCAGGCTTATCCATTCATCTGGATTCAACTCTTCAGTCCCTCCCTTTCTTCCTTCCATCATATAGGCTGATGCACCCCCTAGCAACCACCCATTCACCAATTCAATTAACCCAATATTTGTAACAACAGTAAGCTAGACAACGAATCTGATTTTCCTTCCATCCATCCATCCATCCATCCTTCATCATTTCCTTTCCGTGGCATTTCTTTCCCTTAGCTACCTTGATTTTCCAGGGCATGGTCCCTCAGACCATCTCTCTGAGTAGCCCCTCCCTTCTCCCAGCCTTCCAATTTAGCAATGTCTCTTTGAAACTGGAGGTACCTTCTACAAAGCATCAATAACCTTTTTAGCTCAGAGGGTTTTTCCAGACTCTGCAGTTGTCCTTATACTAGGAACCTCCGTGGCCTGGTCTGCTTTAGTCTTTTTGCCTGATACGTGAATTCTCCCTCTGCCTGGCCCTTTGTATTTCACCCATACCTTTATGCCTGGTCTCAGACCACCTCCCTGCCTGGAATGCTCTTCCCTGTGCCCTCTCCTGTTGGTGACCTTTTTATTCTTCAGAACACTCAGTTCATGTGTCATTCTCCTGACACTGTCTCTTCCACATCTTTCCCTATGTCCTTTCCCAGCTGAATGAATAGTTCCCTCCTCTGTGCTCCCACCACAATTTGTACATCTCTCTAGCATAGCGCTCATTGTGCTGAATTTTAATTAATTGATTGCTTGTCTGTCTTACTGGCTGAAGGGAGCATGCTTAACCCATCCCTGCATCTCTGGCACCCCGCACAGGGCTAGGCTAATCATAGCATCTATCTGTCTATCTATCTATCTATCTATCTATCATTTGTCAATCATCTATCATCTGCCATCTATCTATGTGACCTCTCCATTTATTAGCTATCAATCATTTATAATCTATCAATGTAATATATGTATCCATCATCTATCAATCACTTGTCGTCTCTTCCCACCTCCCTGCCACCAACCCATCTACCGTATTGAATGAAGAGTTACATCCTGCTGCGGGTGGATGGCTTCTCTCTCCCCACTGTGGTCCCATTCACTATGCTCCTCCCATTCTTCCTTGAAAGCTTTGCTCAAGTATTTGCTTCATAAAACCCTTCCTTGATCTCTCCACCCCAGTCAGCATTTCCCACGCCCTGTTCTAAGTGTTCTTGGGCTTTCTTGAAGGGGAGATGGTGAAGAGGAGGGGACAGGTAGCATGTGGAGACTGACAGGCAGCTCTCCTCTGCTCCCACCTCTCCTTGGGTTCTGTCATAGCTGTGTGTCCTGATGCAGAACCATGGCCAGCCTGGAATTCTTGGTCTTTGGGAATCCAGCTCCCAGCCTAGGCCCCAGGTGACCTAGGCAGGCTAAGAGAGGAAACTTCAGAGATGCTGAGACAAAGCTGGCACTTTCTAAGACAGCGGGGGAGATGTTCACCTAGAGAATTACCCAAGAAGATGAGCCCTGACTAGGGGACTTATGTAAATCAGAAGCAAATTGAATGCAAATATTATGCAAATACACATGTGGTTCTCCTGATTGCCTCTTTCAGTGGGAGGGGGCCCTTGGCGAGTCTCTAGCTTGGGTCTCTGGGAACACAATGAGCAGGGCCCTCCCCCACCCTCTCACCCTCCCTCCTCCTGCAAGGCCATCTCTCTGTGACTGTGCAGCCACAGCCTCTGCTTCTGCAGTGGGTGTGTGTGTGGGGGGGCTCGGGTTTCCTGCCACCCCTTCCTTAGGGGTGGCCTGGCTGTGTCTCCCTGTAAGACTGGGGGCTCCCTGAGGGAAAGTGAGGGCAGGAGAGCTGAGGTAGGCCCATTGCGACCCTAGCTGTGTCCTGTGAGGGTCTAGGTGGAAGAGATGGCAGCCAATCCTTCTCCACAGCCATCTCAGCAAGGACCACTTTCAGGCCAAGGAAGGATCTAGATCTTTTTAGTGAGCTCAGATAAATCCAGCTGTGTGGAACAGGCAAGTGACTGGGCAGAGGGCTGGACAGGGAAGAATGTCCCCATCCTGAGAAAGAACAAGATGAATTGAGCATCCAGAAGAGCAGGAGGGATTTGGTTATGCAGAAAGGCCGTCTTTAATGTTAGGAGAATGAATGACGGTTGAGAAAAACAGTGGGTGGTGCAGTTTCCAATGATGACATTTTAATATAGAAATTAAAAATTGGTCATTCCTGGGTGGTTAGTGGTTCACTGGGATAAAGGCAGCCGGAGTGTACCTTCGATCATCCATTCATTCAGGTTCTTTTTGAATACTTGGTTTCAGGCACTCTGCTAGGTGCTAGATATCACTTCATCATTCTTTGATTCTACCGTATAATTCTATTTTTCCCCCCTGAGACAGAATCTCACTCTTTTGTCCAGGCTAGAGTACAGTGGCGTCATCATAGCTCACTGCAGCCTTCAACTCCTGGCGTCCGGTGATCCTTCTGCCTCAGTCTCCTGAGTAGCTGGGACTACAGGCATGTGCCACCACGCCTAGCTAATTTTTAAATTATTTGTAGAGACTGGGTCTCGCTATGTTGTTCAAGCTGGTCTTGAACTCGTGGCTTATGTTGTTCAGACTGGCCTCAAACTCCTGGCTTCAAGTGACCCTTCCATTTTAGCTCCCCGAGTGCTGGGATTAAGCCACCACGCCCAGCACCTGTAATTCTATTAAAGTGACTGATTCCTATACACACTGAGCAGAGCCTGGCACACAGAGCTCATCAGGCATTTTTGGTCTCAACATATAAACCTACTCACTCCTTTATCTTTTCCTTATTTTTACCCTGGAAATGTTCTGCTCAGTTTAGCCAGCCTTTCTGAGTGCCCGCTCTGTACCAGGCTCCTACTAAGGTCTGGGGAGACACCGAGGGATCAGACACACAGTGAGACGTGTAATCAGATGAGGGCAAGAACACGTGCCTGAGAGAGTCCTCCCTGGGCTCCACTGGCATGGGTGGGGGGTCTGCCCCAAGCTGGGCATCAGGATGGCCATGGCCTGAGCTGAATCTTGAAAGACATATGGGGGTTACCCAAGTGAGGAGGATGGAGAAAGGCATTCCCAGATGAGGGGACAGCATGTGCAAAGACACAAAGGTGGGAAGCGGCACAGAATTGGGGGGCTACAGACCACAGGTGTTATTAGGGCATAGAGTACGATGGTGTGTGTCAGGGGTTGTGAACTGCCAAAGGGTCTGTCCAGCCATGGAGCCTGCTTCATCTCCTTCAGCCTGGGGGGAGGCCCTGGTGAGTTAAGAAGAGGAGAGATGGCCAGACTTGGGCTTTAGACCAGTGACCTTAGCTGCCGTGGGAAGGTGGACTGTGGTGTCCCAGGCAAGAAGGGACGGTTGCCGGGGCTTGGGCGGTGCTGTAGAGCTGAGCGCACGGACGGCCTTGGGAGTCACTGGAGTTTGCATTGACAGGACTTGAGGACCAACTGGTGTGGGGCGCAGTGAAGAGAGAGGAGTGGGGTTTCTGGCTGGGGTGGCTGGCAGGACAGTGAGGAGCCCTGGGGAGGCCCATGATACATTCAGTGTTAATGTGCTGAGCTTGAGGTGCTTGTGGAACAACTGGCAGGCTTGTGTCCCAGGAAGCTGGAGTTTGAGGCCTTCTCTGGGCCCCTCTAGACTGGAGATGGAGACTTGGAAGGGGGCAAGACACCATGGAGCTGAAGCAGTGGTCCCCATCTATCCTGACACGCTGTTTTCTAGAGCATCTCATGGACATCTGGTTACAGCAGCTGCGGCCTTGCCCAAGGAGTTCTGTCCCTTTATGCCCCACATCACCATAGCTCACACCCCCACAGCAGAGGGAAACCCAGGGGAGGTGCCTGGAATGAGACTTGGACTTCTCAATTTGGAGTTTATAGCAGAATCCCTATCTTGGCTGAGCTGTTTTATTTACTCCAGGAAAAAAAAAAAAAAAAAGGAAGGAAAGATTATTTTTCATGAAGAGGGAAAAGCTCAAGTCATTTTCATAAAAGGGTCCACATTCTCCTTGGAGCCAGAGAGTAGGCTCCTGGTCCAAGTGTAAATGAGTCAGTCCCCACTGGCTCTCTCTGTAGTCCAGGGTATGTCTTTAATTAAGGGGACAATTGCTTGGCTCAGGGGCTGGGGTTTCCTGCCAGCAGGTCCGCCCCCTGGCAGATCCGAGATATCCTGAGAACCTTCCCTAGGCCTGTCTCAGAGTCAGGCCTCTTTGCCTTTTCTTACCAAAAGGGACAAGACGTGGGCAAACTGGAATGAGACCGGGGGGATTAGAGACACCCTCTGTAACCATAGCGTTCACTAGTAAGTGTTACCCCAAGAATCTGGAGCTGATAAGAGCAGAGTCACTCTGGGCTGGAGCCCTTGACATCTGTATCGTTCAATTCTCGGGGGGTGCAGAGGCCAACCACTCAGTTTATAGGGACCCAGAAGGGAAATCCTTTCTTAAGCTCACATAGAAAGCCAGTGACAGAACCCGTATGCTGGAATTCTGATCTAGTGTTGAGTTTAGTTTGTTGGCATCTTTGTCCAGTAGGCATTGATCCGAGGATAAATTTCTCTGGGTGAATGAGATGACAGAGGCCTGAGCCTATGGGCCCAGCACTTAGGAGGCTTATTTTCCTGGTGGGGAGTTGTGTTCACACCTGCAGAATAGTTTCTTTTCTTCCTGTTTTCCCAACTGGGCTGCTTGTGTAGACTTAGCCCTTGTCCACCCAGTCTGTTGTTCATTTCTGTCAGTTAGTCAAGCCATTGGAAATAGAGTCTTAGAAAGGCTTTGCTCTCTCTTAAATACAAAGTCCTCTATTGTGGGAGCTGCTGTATTGGGGTTCTCAGGTGACCCCCAGAGCCTGGGAGGAGCTGGCTCCTGCAATGCTGAGGGTGGGAGTGGTTGGCGCTGAGGTCTGGGTGCTGGCTGGGTAGAGCACGGGGCATTTCCTAGGCCTGATGTTGTCCCAGGAGTCAGGAGCATCTCCCCCAGATTGTCCCTGGAAGAGGAGCAGGGCCCAGACACCGGGAACTGTGGGAAAAGGAGGATGCTGAGAGGCCTAGAGTGCTTTTCTCTCCTGAAAGCCAGCCTGGAGGCTGGGAATGCACGCCTGCTGGTGGCAGAGAGGGTTATGCACATATCCACACATCTACCTCCCTGGCAACTCAGCCAGGACCATGGAGTGGAGGTAACCGATGGGCCACAGTGAGGGCTCAGGAGCACTGCGGCAAGTCCTCATATCTCGAGCACAATCTGAGGCCCGTGGCATTTACATAGCAGCAAGTCTGATGGGGAAGTGGGCCCTGAGGCTGCCTGACCTCCAGTGCATCAGGGATGGCTCATTCCAGAGCGGGTGCCTTGCAGACCTGGCGCACTGGAACCTGGGCATGTACCTGCCCCCCAGGTATCCTCATCCAGAGACATCCTGGATACGACATAGTTGAAGGTGGGGCTGGGCCAGAACAGGTACAGTGGCCCGAATCACTGGGAGCGCTAAGGTTGTGTGGGGCACGTGTGTATGTGTGTGTGTGAGTGTGTGTGGGGGTGTGGTTGGGGACATGTCTTCCCTCTCCAGTATTGTGTGTAGAGGTTAAGGGCACAAGGTCTGGAGCCAGACTGCCCAGGTTCAAATCCTGGCCCTGTCATTTACTAGTCGTAAGACCTTACGCAAGTCACTCTACCTCTCTGTGCCTCAGTTTTTTCTTCTATAAAATGGAGATAACCTACCTATAAAGTTGTTGTGGGGATTAAATTCAAGAGAATATTGATATCTAGTAAGAGTCTAATAAATGTTGGCTCTTATTTGTGTTATTTTGCACAAGGACACTTCCTGCCAGTCTGTCTTATGAGTCTTAGGTTTGGGGTCAGTGGCAGCTCCACAAGGGCTCACTGCTTTCCTTCATGTCAGAGGAGACCTGGTGTGAGGTAGGCTGGGCCCGGGGAGGGCAGCAGGGCCCAGTAGAGCAAGCCCCGGCGGACGCAGCCAGGTAGACCTGGGTTCAAAGCCACTCACAGGTCTGTATGAAATACCTTGGTTAAGTGACCACACCCTTCCATTTTCTCATCTGTATAATGGGGATCACAGGTCTTATTACATAGAGAAGCTGAGAGGATTAGGTGAGAGAACATCATGAAATGTATGAAATCTCCTGGCTCACTGCCTGCCAGGAACCAGTGAGTCCTGAATTCTAATCAGTGATTAATGTGGGTTTGTTCCTTTTTGCTGTTCAGAGCGGCTGCAGCAGACCCAGCAATCCCGCTTTTGGTATACCGCCAAATGAAATGAAATCAACATGTCCGAGAGATATCTGCATGCCCATGTTCACTGCAGCATTGCTCGCAGTGGCCACGACATGGAAATAACTCGAGTGTCTGTCGACAGTTGAATGACTAAAGATGTGTATACACCACACACACACACACACACACACACACGGGAATACTATTCAGCCTTAGAAAAGAAGGACGTCCTGTCATTTGTGACAACATGGATGAACCTGGAGGACGTTATACTAAGTGCAATAAGCCAGCCATTCATACCTGGCATCTGAAATAGCTGAACTTACAGCAGCAGAGAGTGGAACGGCGGTTAGCCGGGGGCAGGGTAGTGGGGTGTGGGGGGAGATGATGGTCAAAGGATGCAAAATTTCAGTGAGACAGGAATAATAAGTTCAAGAGATCTATTGTACAACATGGTGACTATAGTTAATAATATTGTATTCTTGAAGTTTGCTAAGAGAGTAGATCTCAAATGTTCTCACCACACACAAGAAAAAAAGGTAACTATGTGAGGAATGAATATGTTAATTAGCTTGATTGTGGCAAGCATATATCACAATGTATATGTACATCAAAACACCACATTGTATGCCTTAAACATACGAGGGCTGTCTAGAAAGTATCCAGCCATGTAACCGTTCTCATTATATTAATGGCTGGATACTTTCTGGACAGCCTTCATATGCAATTTTATTTTGTCAAAAACTAGTACCATTCATCTCTTAAAAAGAGTGGCTATGACAGAATTGGCTATTCAGTCTATCATTTTTCCTTAACTGTAATGATTGGATGGCAATAATAACACCAATAATGGTTGTAATCCCTCTCTGTAGAGTGCTATACTGACCACACATTGCTTATGTACATCATCACGTGCTGCGGGCCCCAGCTCCCAGGCCGCAGGCTCGTACCAGTCCACGGCCTGTTAGGAACTGGGCCGCACAGCAGGAGGTGAGCGGTGGGTTGGTGAGCGAAGTTTCGTCTGTATTTATAGCCACCCCCCCCCCCCCCCGGTCACTCACGTCACCACCTGAACTCTGCCTCCTGTCAGATCAGTGGTGGCATTAGATTATCATACTATAAACTGCGCATGCGAGGGGTCTAGGTTGCGGACTCCTCAAGAGAATCTAATGCCTCGTGATCTGAGGTGGCGCTGAGGCGGTGATGCTAGCGCTGGGGAGTGGCTGCAAATACAGATTGTCATGAAGAGAGATGTTTGCACAGAGACCATAATAAATCAATTGCTTGCAGACTCATATCAAAACCCTATAAGTGAGTGACAAGTGACAATGTAATAATAGAAATAGAGTCCACCATGAGTGTAATGTACTGGAATCATTCTGAAACCATTCCACACCCCCATCCTTCCCGTCTGTGGAAAAATTTTCTTCCATGAAACTGGTCCCTGGTGCCACAAAGGTTGGGGACTGCTGATAATATGTAATCCATCACAGTGGCCCTATGAAGTACATGATACCGTTATCCTCACTTTAAAGATGAGGAAACTGAGGCACTTAGAGAGGACGAATGGCTACTGAGGAGGCATCCCGGGGTGTTTTGCAGAGGGAGCTCCATTCCAGCCAAGTACAGGCTCACTTGAGCCTGGGAGGGGGGGCGGAACGCTGTGCTTATGTAAATGGATGAGTGCTAATCGCTTTGCTAATGGGAAACACACAGGGAGATAGGATCTGCAGCAAAGCGGAAGGCCTTTCAGAAAGTCAGAGCTGGGAGAAACCCCAAAGAAATCTGGGAAGACGATAAGGCAATGCCCCAGAACTCGGGGCATAGCACTGTGGGTGGGTGGGCACTGGGGCAGAGTCGGGCTCCTGAAGCTTCAGCCAGTCCTAGGGGCCTGAGTCCAAGGGAGGCAGGCATGCGCGCAGTGAACAGGCTGCCCTGGGCCAGAGCATCTTGGAGAGCAGAATCTCTCCTTGAGCCAGGCCCACTTGCTGGGCAGCCTAGCCCAGAATTCTGAACACTTACTTCCTCTTTTCTTTGCCCTGTGCTGGGCTCTGGTGTCACCCAGACACATCTAAACCTTGCCTCCCAGGAGAAGAGTTCAGCCAGACTGAGTACCTGGGCTCTGGAGCCAGATTGTCTGGATTTAAACGTCATTTCTGCCACTTATTAGCTATGTGATCTTGGGCAAGCTGCTCAACCTCTCTGTGCTGCAGTTTCTTTATCTGTAAACTGAGGATGTTATAACAATGATGTTGTAGTGTGGATTAATTGAATTAATCCATATAAAGTGCTTAGAAGAGTGGCTGAGACATAAAAAGCACTAGATACATGATAGATGTTGCTGTTGTTACTATTGTAGGAAGATACTACAATTTAACCAAATCCTTCTCTTGCTTAAAGCCTTTCCATAGTGCCCCGTTGCCCTCAGGCTCAAGTGCATACTGAGTGCTGTGGTCTACGTCTTGCCCCTGCTCATGTTCCAGCTTCATCCCTCTCTGACCCACTACTCTTCAGCCACCCCAAATGGCCTGCGTTTCCTAAATGTACCGTACTCTTGCCTCTGGGCCTTTGCATATGCCGTTCCCTTGGCTTGGAATTTCCCCTTCTGCAGGGTGTCCCCCCATGTGTCTGGCTGTTACCGTGGGAGCTTTACTTCTGATGCCTATCAGATATTGATGCCCACACCTGGGTCCTCATGGGCTCATGCGTCCCACTGTTCCAGAACTTCCCACTGTGTTGTGATCGTTTAGGGTCTGTCTTGCCTACTGGGTTGGGTCACCTCTCTTTGTCCCAGAGGAGGTTTAATAAATGTTTGTTGAATGCATCTAGAGGGGGACCAGACACGTACACCAAGCTGTCTGTCCTTAGGTCCCATCCAGCTTCTATAGAAGAGGCCACATGGATCTGAGAAGGGGACAGCCTGACAGGCAGTGGAGGGAGGTGATGATAAGAACACAAAGCCCGGGGTCTGAATCTTGGTCCAGCTACCTGTGAGCTATATGATTTTGGACAAATTGCATAACCTGTCTGAGCTTCAGTTACTTCCCTGGTAAATGGGAAGAACAGCAGGCACTTGAGTGTGACACGAAATAGTGGCGTAAAGCACTGTGCACCGTGTCTGGCACATAGTGAGACCACTGGGTGGTGACCGTCTCCTTCACCGTCACCTCGGTCCCTGTCTGAAGTTGCCGACCACTTGTGCTGCCTTTGCAGGCTCCCCTCTCACCTGCAGGCAGCAGCCAGGTGTGGGAACCTGTGTCCAGAGGTAGTGAACCCGGACACCTCGGCTTCTCACAGCGTCAGCAGGGAGAGGCCACCTGGAGGTCTACAGTGGAGACAAGCCCAGCTGGGGCACTGGCATCCACCCATCCGTTTGTCCTGCAGGACCCAACCATTTCCAGAGATCTCTTGTGCTATTTGGATTCTACAGTTTGGTCCCATTGATTCCGGAATTTGTATGATTAAAGCCACATTGTGTATGGGGCAGATGCCAGCCTTCATTCGTTCATTCAGCATTTATTGTGCCCTTGCTCAGTGGCTGGAGCTGGCGATCCCAAGACTAGTCTGATGCTGAGTGTCTGCCCTCAAGTCGCTCACAGTCTGGAGCGGCAGGCAGGGACGTAAACAGGCCATTAAAGACCAAGTTCTAGGGACTGTGAAGAGGTCGGGGCTGTGGAAGCGCAACAGGGACACTCAGCAGCCTCCGAGCCGTTTCTCTGCACCAGGTGGGATGCCAAGGGGTCTCTGTGTGTGGTGGTGTTTAGCTCTCACAGGAATCCTGCAGGTGGGCCTGAATGTTGTTTTCAACTGAGTTAATTTCCTATTGCTGCTGTCACAAATGACCACAGACTTAGTGGCTTAAAACAACACAAGTTTATCATCTTACGGTTCTGGAGTATAGAGGTCCAGAACAAGTGTCACTGGACTAAGGTCAAGGTGTTGGCTGGGCTGTTGCTTCTGGAGGCTGCGAGGGGAGAATCTGTTTTCTTGCCTTTTTTTTTTTTTTTTTTTTTGCTTCTAGGGCACCTGCGTTCCTCAGCTCATGGCCCCTGCCTCACTCCATCTCTGCTTCTGTCACCACACCTCCTACTCTCACGGTGACCTTCCTGCCTGCCTCTGATAGGGACCCCGTGGCTGCAGTGGGCCCACTCTGCCAACACAGGATGGTCTCCCCATCTCAAGATCTTTAACCTAATCACGCCTGCAAAGTCCCTTTGACCTGTGAGGTGACACATTCACAGCTCTGGGGCTGGAGATGTAGACATCTGGAGGGTGGGAGCACGGTTCAGCCCGCCACACCATCTTGCAGATGAGAAAACTAGGGCTTATGAAGGTTAAGGAACATGCCTGAAGCTGTATAGCCGGTAACTGGCAAACCCAGCGCTGCCTGGGTTACAGCCTCCAGCTCTCAACCTCGAAGAGAGAAGGCTGCTGCAGGTGAACCTTGAACCAGGTTTTGAAGAATGCACTGGAGTTAACAAAAGGTGTGTCAGGGAGAGGAATGGAGTGTGCAAAAGCATAGTGGTGAAAAGAAGCTCAGCGCCTGGTGTGTTTTGGGGCCCTGCATTGCTCAGATGGGCTGGGGTGTGCAGGGAGGTGAGCTGAGACGGGCAGGCAGGGTCTGGATCGTGGAGAGCTGCACGGAGCAGGCTAAGATGTTTGCAATTCAACCAGAAAGACGTGAAGAACCACGGGAGATTTTACCTGCATGTCCTGGGTCAAATCCCCTCCCCTCTCTAACCCTCACCTTCCACACAAGGGATGTGACTGCGTGAGTCTGCCCTCTTTCCCCCAACCTTCCCCTTGCCCCCTTGTCGCCCGGCCTGGTCCCATCCATCCCTGGGCAGCAATGAGGGCTGGATGAACTGCCCTCTTCCCCCACCTCCAGGACAGCGACGGTTTCCAAATATCTGTCTGTTGAAATAATGTTCTCTGAGCGCTGGGCCTCCCTCCCTCCCTCACATTCCTGGGCGAGCCAGCCTGTTTGGCTTGCTCGGACAAATATTGACTTTCTCTGTCCTTCTCACTCTGGGTCTGTTTAAAAGGCATCAATCTTTGCCGGGGTGTGAGCTCCCTCTCCGTAACCTGTGGCCTCTGCGGTCCTATCCGGGCAGGGAGTGCTGGGGAGGGGCCCGGGCTCTGGGGATGCCCCTCTCTAGCTTGGCTGCAGCAGAGAGGCTTGCGGTGGATGCTGCCGCTCTCAGCTGCTTTCCAGGCGGTGCTGTGTGCGTCCTAGCGGCCCATTCACGACAGCCCACTGCCGCGGGTCAGGCCTGTGGCCCGTGGCATGAGCACCGAGACCCTTCCTCCACATCTCTCTAGACTTCCCAGTAACCAGGCAGGATGTCTAGGACCGTCTGTCAGGAGACCCTGCTGGTTCCACCTTCAGACATTTATTTATCAACCGTCCCCTTCTCAGCCTCCACTGCTAGCTCCCATCGGGGCATCAGACACCATCGTCTGGCTCCTACGTTATTCAGTTAATTTCCTAAATTCTGCCCTTGTTCCCTTCAGACTTTTGTCAACGTTGGAGCCAGAGGGATGGGTAAGAATGTCGGTCAGCCCCACCCAGACCTCCCGCCTTGGCCCTTCCTCCCTCCCTCCTCTGTGCACTCCTGTTCCCTCTGCTGGAACCCACTCCCTCCCTCACCTCTTTGTAAAATATTTTTGCCCAAATGTCACCTTTTAGGAGAGGCCTTTCCTGGACAGCAGAGGTCACATGGAGCCCACTTCTGTGGCCTCCCTCCCCGCGGCATCCTTCTTCCCCTCCTGCTCTGCACGTCCTGCAGTCCGACACGCCCTATATGTTAGTTGCTATTTCATTTACCGTCTGTCTCTCCGAGGGCAGGGTTTTCGGCCTGCTTGAGTCACGGCTGCGTCGTCAGTACCTGCAGTGGTGGATGTGTGAATCCCCATCTCACGACTGCGAGTTACTGGGGTTATTAGTGTAATACCTGACATGTGTCATGTATTTTTGGAGTACTTCACGTACACTGGATTGCCAAATGCTCATGACAGCCAATCCATAAGGTGGGCATTACTATTTTTCCTCTTTCATGGGTGAAGAAACTGAGGCAGTGTGTGGTGGTGCAGGGAACGGTCCTGGCTGGACTGCCACCCAGGGTCCACCTCTGCACCCCGCCATGCTGCGTCCAGCTGGGTGTGCGTGTGCCACAAAAGGCCAGCGGTGAGCTGGTGTCCAAGCCCATGAACCTTCTCCACCCCGTCACCTCCTGGCCTCCCCACCTGCCACCAGGACTCACCTGTGCACGAGCTCAGTCTCTCATCTTGGTCTATCTTGCCCCATAGCTTTTGGCCAGGCCATTTCTCCTCTTTCAGCTCCTCCCTGCTTCCAGCCTCTCTCTGCCTCTATGTCTGTCTGTCTGTCTCTCTCTCTCTCGCTGTGTGTCTCTCTCTGTCTCTGTCCCTCTTTCTCCTAGGATCATCCCACCCGCACTGCAGCCCCATGCAGACCTCGTCTCCATCTTCTCTTTGGCCCACAGCTCCATGAGACCAGAGCTAACCATCCTCCTGGATTTGAAAACCCTGTGTGATGGGGCTTCCGGATTTTTCTCACCTCCAACCCCTTCTCTCAGAGTGGACTCTGGCTCCATTGCCTCCCCAACCAACCCTATAGTCATTCCTACTTCTGCTCTTGGGATGCCTTCTCCGAGTTTCCCAATCTAGCCAAATCACCCTCCCCCTATCTTTTATTTTGAAGAAGAACAGAAAAATTGTAAGAATCAAACCATAAACACTCCTATACCCTTTATCTAGAATTCTAGATTCACCAATCATTAGCTTATGTTCTCCCTCTTCTTTCCCCCCTTCCCCCGACTGCTCTCAAACTTCAGCAGGTATCTTGTTAAAAGAAGACATTTTCCTTATAACCACAAGTAATTACGACCCTAAAACTTTAACTTTGATGCTATACTATTATCTAATATATAGCCGATGTTCAAATTTTCCCAATTTTCTAAATAATGTCCTCCAAAACATTTATTTTAGTTATCATGTCTCTTTAGCCACCATTAATCTCAAACAGTTTCCCAGCCTTGTTTATGTCATCTTTCATGACATGGACATTTTTGAGGAGTCTAGATAGGTTATTTAGCAAAATGTCCCTTGATCTGGATTTGAATGTTTCTTCCTGATTAGATTCATGTTTACCGTTTTTGGCAGGAATACTGTCCTCCCTGTCTTCAGCCAATATCTCCCTCTGGATCATCCCACCCACACTGCCCCTGCTTCGCACTTGGACCTCACCAAATCCTGCTGGTGCTTTTCCACCCATGCCCAGGCCACCTGCTGGGTGGACGAGAAGTCCTGCCCTGGCACCGAGGGGCTGGAATGGGAGGGTCTGGGGAGGCTACCCTGCCCTGCCCTGCCCAGTAGGGAGACATGAGGGGCCCTTGACCTGGAGAGCTCTGAAGGCAACGGTTCACTCCTCAGATGGTTTTCTGCAGCAGAATCTTCTGTTCAGACACATCTTGTATAGAAAAGCAATGGAAACCGGCTGCTCTTATTGAAGGGTGTGTGTGTGCACATCTGTGCATGTGTGTGTTCAAATGCAAGCTTGTTCTCGGGCTTGAGTTCTGAAATTCTGGCCACTCAGGTTCCGTCTCTGCTCCGGAGTGTCCCTTGGATTTTCATAGAACCCTTGAGGCCCCACTGATCCAAGGAGGCTGAATGGCATAAATATCCACAAGATTTATTGCATGCTGGCCTGGCGCTAGGACCCAGGGAAGGGAGATTGAGGGTGGGCAGCACAGTGGCCCAGCGCACTGATTTTTGCAGTCAGGTAGATCTTTCCCTGTTTCTTTCTGTTGTGTGACTCTGGGCAAGTACTTTAACCTCTCTAAGCCTCAGTTTCCTAATCTGTAAAATGGGGATAATAATAGTATCTACTTCTATACATTCTTGTGAAGATGAAATGCAGCAATCCCCTTGAAGGCCTGGCACATAGTAGACAGATGCCTCCAAGTGGAGTGAGGAGAGGGAGTGGCTTCCACGGGCTGGGACGCTGCACTACCTCACCTGGCAGGTCAGGGCTCAGGAGTGAATTGTCAGAACAGTTGTTTCTGATACACAGAAGGCTCGTTACTCTCTGCTCCAAGCCTGTCGTTCTGCGGTGGGTGATCAAGTGGAGCTTTGATGGCTGACGCAGTGGATTAGGGCTGGGAGGAGTCTCCAGGCCCAGCCCTTGGCAGTGACTCTGGGGAGGAGAGACTTTCAGAGCTGAGTGTGGGAGGCAGGGAGCCCTAATTCACACCAGCCTCTGCCTTGGTGCTTGCCTCACCCCATGCTTGGAGACCACGGCAGCTTGTCCAGATGTGGGAGAGGAACTGGTCCCATAGCTCAGCAGTTGGGAGGTCTGAGTTCTAGTCTTGGCTCAACCACTGACTCTGTGTGTGAACCAGGGTGTCACTCCCAGCTTCCCAGCCTACTTTTCTCATCTGTAAAGTGTGTGTGTGTGTGTGTGTGTGTGTATTGGACTCTTTTATTCACTTGTCAATATTAGTTCAGCACCTACAATGTGTTAGGTCCTGGGATATAGTGATGGGTGATGGAGACAAGGTCCCAACGCTTGCAGAACTTTCATGCTAATGGGAGAGATGCACAGGTCAGTAATCAGAACCGTGATGAGCGCTGCGGAGGAGCAGTGCGGAGTGCTACTGGATTGACAGTGCTGGTGGGGGAGTGTCAGGGAAGGCATTCCTGACAAAGTGACATTTGAGCGAGGCCTGAAGGATATATGGGGGTTGGTTACGCAAAGGGAAGGAAGGGATGTGTGTGTAAGGGCAGGTAAAAGCTCTAGGCAGAGGAAGCAGTATGCACAAAAGTCCCGGGGCCCAGAGAATGCACATGATTTACAAGGCTCTGCCACCTGAGGGTCCTTGACATACCCTCCCCGTGTCATTCGATCATGGCAGTGCCGCTCACAGTAGGTGGGATGCTCGGACCCAGCCTTGCCTTTTTTTTTGTTTTTTTTTTTTTTTTTAGTATATAACATTTTATTCTTAGAAAGTGTCTGGGGACCTGGCCTTTGATTTTACCTTTTGGGAAGTGGAATCTGATCAAAATAAACCTTGGATTCTCACCTAGAGTGGGAGAACATTGCAATCTAAGGCCATGAAAAAGACCAAAATATCCACTAAAGAGTCCCTTCTCTGAGCTGTAAGGAGAAAGAAACAAGTAACTTACAAAGGAAAACCCATCAGAATTACGCCAGATTTCTCAGCTGAAACCTTACAAGCAAGAAGAGGTTGGGGCCCCATTTTCACGCTTCTGAAACAGAATAATGCCCAGCCTAGAATCTTGTACCCAGCTAAGCTAAGTTTTCTATACGAAGGAGAAATTAAGACATTCTCAGATAAACAAAGGTTGAGGGAATTCACCAAGACAAGACCAGCCCTACAAGAAGTACTCAAAAGAGAGTTACACACGGATCAGTACAAGAAAGATCCACGAATGTAAAACTACTCAAGAGCTAAAGATGAAATTCCAGATACCACAATGGCTCAGGAGAGAAAACATCGCAATGAAGTTCTACCCAACAAACTGAACAAAAAACTGTCTCACTTATCAGTTTTCTCAATAAATGTGAATGGCTTGAATTCCCCGCTCAAGAGACATAGACTGGCCCAATGGATAAAAAAACACAATCCAAGTATCTGCTGTCTTCAAGAAACCCACCTAACAAGCAAAGATGCATTTAGACTGAAAATAAAAGGATGGAAATCAGTATTGCAAGCAAACGGTAACCAAAAGAAAGCTGGTGTGGCAATCTTAATTTCCAATAACTTAGCTTTCAAACCAACAAAAATAATAAAAGACAAAGATGGCTACTACATACTGGTCAAGGGCACAATTCAACAAGAAGCCATGACTATACTCAATATATATGCACCCAACCTAGGTGCACCTAGATTCATAAAGCAAACCCTACTAGATCTGAACCAAATGATAGATAATAATAGTGTAATAGCTGGAGACTTTAACACCCCACTGACAGTACAGGACAGATCCTCTAAACAGAAAATAAACAAAGACATAATGGACCTAAATAGAATGCTAGAACAAATGGGCATGGCTGACATCTATAGGGCATTCCACCCAAAGTCCACAGAATATACATTTTTCTCATCAGCTCATGGGACATTCTCTAAGATTGACCATGTCCTAGGACATAAAGCATGTCTTAAAAAATTCAAAAAAATAGAAATTATACCATGCATCTTCTCAGATCACAGCGGAATAAAAGTAACAATGATCACAAACAGAAACCCTCACTCTTACTCAAAGTCATGGAAGCTAAATAACTTTCTCCTGAATAATTATTCTATAAAGGAAGAAATCAAGATGGAAATCAAAAGTTTCTTTGAATTAAATGACAATGGTGATACAACTTATCAAAATCTATGGGACGCAGCTAAAGCAGTCCTGAGAGGGAAATTCATATCCATAAATGCCTATATCCAAAAGACAGAAAACATGCAAATAGACAACCTAACGAATAGACTCAAAGAGCTGGAGAAAGAAGAACAGAACGACCCCAAACCCAGCAGAAGGTGAGAAATTACTAAGATCAAATCAGAATTAAATGAAAAGGACAACAAAGAAACTATAAGGGAAATTAATAAAAGAAAAAGTTGGTTCTTTGAAAAGATAAACAAAATAGACACACCTCTGGCTAGACTAACCAAGAGCACAAAAGTAAAATCTCTAATAACCTCCATTAGGAACATGAAAGGAGAAATCACAACCGATGCTACAGAGATACAAGATATCATCTATGAATTCTACAAAAATCTTTATGCACACAAACTGGAGAATGCGGAGGAAATGGACAAATTTTTAGAAACACATAGTCTTCCCAGGCTCAACCAGGAAGAAATAGAGTACCTGAACAGACCAATATCAAGAACCGAAATTGAAACAGCAATAAAAAACCTTCCCAAAAAGAAAAGCCCTGGTCCAGATGGGTTCACACCTGAATTTTACCATACATACAAAGAAGAACTGGTGCCCATCCTACATAAACTATTCTCCAATATTGAGAAGGATGGAATTCTCCCCAACACGTTCTACCAAGCCAATATAACATTGATACCAAAACCAGGAAAGGACGCAACAAAAATAGAGAACTACAGACCAATTTCTCTCATGAATATAGATGCAAAAATTTTCAATAAAATACTAGCAAATCGAATCCAAGTACTTATCAAAAAAATAATCCAGCCTTGCCTTTGAAGCTCTGTTCTCTGTGTCCCCAAACAGTGGGCGGGACAGGGAGGAAGCTGGAGAGGGAAGTTCTAGTCCCCCCTTAAAGTCCCATCAAGACATTCCTTGTACCTTAGGTCTCTCTCCCATTTTCCCACACTCGTGATGACACCTGTCTTGCCATAGTTGTGATTTTCTTATTTCTTATTTATTCTTTCCTTCTTGCTCTTGCTCCCTTCTTCCTAGCAATGTTGGTAGGAGAAAAACCTATAGTTACTTTTTAAGTTTCAAAAAGACTTTTTTTGTGTGTGTGTAATCTGTGTCAAACTGCCTCATCTCAGTGCAGGTGACCCCCCCTTGGAAAACAAAAATGAGAGGCGTGCGTGTGTGTGTGTGTGTGTGTGTGTGTGTGTAGGGGGACCTTCCATGAAGTCATGGCTTCCACAAGGCCCCTAGGAAATCCTACCCAGTTCTAAGAGTTGATGGGGGGACTCAGCAAAGGCTAGGGTGGGTGAGTGACAGTGACAAGGGGTGGTGGTGGTCATAGTCAGGAGGCTGGGGGTTGGAGAACCCAGACTTAGCCCTGCTCTGGCTTTGGGGGTAGCATGTGGATGGCAGGAGAAGGGGATTTGGAGAGGCCCTCCTGACCCTGAGGTCCCCCTGGGCCAGGCATGGCTGTGATTTTGCTCAGGGCTCAGCTGGAAGCGGAGCAGGAAATTGTCTTAAGCTGGCTGGTTACAAGGTGCTGCTGGTGCCCTGGAGTTAGACACTGAGGGCAAACTGCTCAAGTAGGACCCCGATGGCACTGAGGGACTGGGAGCTGCTGCCAGAAGCCCCATTGTGCTGCTTACTGTACGTGACCAAGAAGGCCGAGCACATCCCACGCAGCTCGCGGTCCCGAGAGCTCCAGGCTATCAGCAGACAAGATCAGGGAGCTCATCCAGGAAGCTGAAGGGGAGAGAAGAGGTTGTGTGCGCTGCAGCCTCTTTCCATCTGCTAAAGTCTGTAGGGAAGGAGGAGCCCAGGAGGAGATGGTCTACAGATCTGGGTTTGGGGACCTCCAAGGGACCTGTCTGAAATGAATGTCTGAGAAGTTGTCAGAATGGTTTGAGGACGAGGAGCTGGGAGACTTGGGCTCCACCAGCCTGGTGGGAAGGCACGTGGTCCTCCAAGGGCTGTGGCAGGTTCCAGAGCACACGGTGTGAAGAGGATGGTGATCTTCCTCCAAGCTGCCGAGTTTGCGTTCTATTGGTGGCTGCATTACTTCAGGTCCTTACAGGTCTGGGCAGCTTAAGTCAGCACAGATCTATTCAACTCAGTAGATGAGTTCAGCTCAGCCCAGCTGCATATACCTCCCCTAATCTGAACGCCACCCAGCTCTGCTCAAGGAAACTTAGCTATGACCCGCCTGGACACAGCTCAGAAACTCAGCACAAGCTCTCGCCCTTCAACTCAACTCAGTGAAGCCATGTTTAATTCAACTTTACTCTGCACAGTCCTTCCCAACCCACCAAACTCAATCCAATTCAATTCAACTGACTTAATATCCTCTCTATGCAACTCATTCAGAACAAAACACCCTTTACAGCACAATGACGTATTCGGTTCACTCCTACCCTCACCTCAGCCTAACATCAGTATAACCCAACCTCATTCAGCCCAACATAACTCAATTTACCTTGGCTTACCTTGCTCAGTTTTATCTAGCCTAGTCCAAGCCACCTGGGCCAAGACCAGTCCCACACTGCCCAGGCCATTCCAGCCCAGTCCCAAACAACTCAGTCCAGCTTGAATCAACCCAGTTTGACTCAATTAGGCTCAACTAAAGTTTTCTAGATCGGATTTAATCTGTCTCACCCCTTCAGTAACTCTCCTTAGATTATGAAATCTATGATGGCAGAGATTTTTGTTTGTTTTAGTCACCCATGTGTCCCAAATGCATTAAACAGTGCCTGATACATAGTAGATGCTTAGTAAATATTCATGAAATGAATTGTTGAATGAACCCTTCCTGGCCCAACATAAATCAAGTCTCTGTAACTCAACTTATAGGTCTTTGTTTGATTGAATTCTATAGTGTCTTATATCAACCATCCTACTTGCAAAAATGTCATATATTTATTTAACAGTGGGCCAGGAATTCTGGTGCTGGGAGTATTGCAGTGAAAAGCTAACAGTCTCCACCCTCCTTGAGCTTACATTAGAGGGAGAGACAGAAATAAGGTACAAATAGAAAAACAAATATACATATGTATGTGTATGTTATCATGCTAGGTGGTGATAAGTGCAGTGAAGACAAATTCAGCAGGATAAAGCGGTAGAGAGCAATGTGGTGGGGGTCAGAGTAGTGGTGCTGGAGTAAAGTCCCCAGTCTGAGCCTTTAAGAGACATGATGGTCATAGGAAGTCTCTCTGAGGAGACGATGTTTGAGCAGAGACCTGAATAAAGTGAGGGAACAAACCCTCTGGTTATCTGGGACAAGTGCTTTCCAGGAACAGGATACAGTAAGTGCAAAGGCCCTGAGGCAGGAGTGAAGCAGGTGTGTTCAAGGGATAGGAAGGCCAGCATGGCAAGAACAGTGAGATATCTAAGCGACTTGTTTAAAGTTGATCTCTCCTGCTCTTCCATTTGCTTTGAGGGGGTTAGGACTGTCTTGGCCACAGCTATATTCCTCAAGTGTGGCACATGCTGACATACGGCAGGCACTTAAAAATTGTTTTTTGAATGAATAAATGGATTCAACTGAGTATAAGGCAAATTGATTTAAACCCAATTAGCTTAATTAAACTCAACACATTTGAATTTGGCTCAACTTTTCCAAGACTTTTTTGGATCTTGTAACTTTTGGGAAGAAGGCTGCAATTCTATGATCTGAAGAGTACAAGATTTTCTTAACTTTCCTTAGCCTCAGTGAATTCATGTATAAAATGAGAATAGTGACATCTGCCTTGCCTCTCTTGTGGGTGTTGTGGGGATCTCGTGGGATTGTGAGTGCGAAAGTGCTTTGTCGACAATAAAGGCAGGGATGACCTTCTTGTCCTTGGAGCTGTGTGAGTGAGGCGGAGTGAGGGGAGAAGGCATGATCGCTGTGGCTGCTTCTGTTCATGACGTTCCACAAATCTGTGTTTCTGTGGGAATGTCTAAGACCCCACTCTGAGCAAGTTTCTCCCAAGTTTAAAACCCTTCCAGGGATGCCCGTGGATCTAAGACAAAGTCCAAAGTCCTGACCTTGGCATATGAGGCCCTTATGGGTCTGGCCTCCCCGTCCACTGCAGCCTCCTCTCCCCCACTGGCTCCCGGATCTCTGTGCCCCGGCCTGGCTGAACTGTTTGCAATCCTGCGTTTCCTTCCACCTACTACCTTCTTTCCTCCTCTGCTGCCTCTGGGTCTCTGCACCTGCAGTTCTCTCTGTCTAGACTCTAACTCCTTCCCTCTATTTCTTTTCCTTTTTAAAATCTCAGGTCGGTGCTGCAAGTTTAGTTAACTGCTCTCCTCCTTACGGCAAAGCAGCCTCCTCATCTCTCCTGCCGGCCCTCGGTCTTGTTCTGTTGTATTCTGTGCTTTTCCTATCCCCTCACTTCCACTTCCCCCTCCCACTTCCCTCTTCCTTACGAGTCCCCACTCTAATGTGTTTGGTGTATGACCTTGGAAATGCACGTTTCTTTGAAAAATATATGGTGTTCTTTCCTTTATGTATGTTTTCCATTTACATAAATGGTATTTTGCTTTAGAGTGCCTTCTGTTTCTTATTTTTTCCCACTTAACACATGTTTTTAAGATCTAGCCATATCATTGTGTGTCCCTCTAGAGTCCAGTTTATCGCCTCCAACTGCATATGTGCCGTATGTATACATACATTTTTCTTACCCACTCTCTGGTGACACCCAACTCCGTGGCACCACAAACAGTGCCCTAATGAACATTCCTGTACACTTCTCCTCAGGGACTAGGGCATGAGCTTCTTTGTCATGAATTCCTGCAGAAGGCTCACAGACGTCCCTGGGTTTGATTTCCCTTGGTCCTGCCAGATTGTGCCCCCGCAGTGCACAAGTGTCCAGACTTCCCTAAGTCCTTGTCCTTGCCAGCATTTGTACTATTCAGGTTTGACATTTACCATTTACAATCTGATGGGTATAAAATGGTATGTCTGCTTAATTTGAATATCTGATTACTAGCGAGGTTGAGTGTCACTCATAAACTTTTGTTCTTTGGCTTCCCCATCCCTCTTTATCCAGGTTAAGTCCTGCTGGCCCCACGGGTCTCAACACAGGTGTAACTCCTCTGGGAAGCCTTCCCTGACTACCCCTCCCTGGCTGCCTGTCCTGGCTCCTCTGTGCTCTTTTGATCGCCTGCATGCCCATTAGAACAGAACGTATCCTATCGGATTAGAATTGTCCGTCTCCCCCTCTAGGCTGTGAGGCTCTAGAGGGGGTCACATCCAGGTCTAATTCCTCTCCATACCTCTGGAGCTCAGCACAGGGCCTGGCCCAGCGAAAGTGCCAGGGAGTGTTTGACGAGTGACCGATTGACTGAGAGAATGAACATGAAGTGAGAGAAATGGGGATAGGTCATGACTCAGCATCAGAGCTGTGATTTTGTGGGGTTGAGGGTCGTGCTGGCAGGGGGCACTGTGGGCCAGGCAGAGGGCTGGGAGGTTCATGCCTGGAGAGGCCGAGGGGGAAGCAGAGCTGGAGACTGCGCTGCTAGATTCAGTGGCTACAGGCTTGAGCGAGAACCAGCAGGAGAGTTTCCCACCTCTGGGGCTTTTGTTGGCTGTCTAGTTGGAGGAGCCGGCCCTGGGGTGGCCAGCCTCGGCCAGCACGCAGACATAACTGGGGGCAGGGGATGCGCAGCTGCCTCCGACACTTGCTGTCATTGCTTTGCTCACAGCTTACCAGTCTCTACCTAACTTAATCGTGGCTCTCACTTTCTCTTGCCCCCTGCCCTAAACTCGAGTCCAAGATGCCTCTTCCTAACTCACTCTTCGCCTTTATCTTGGGGCCAAAAACCGATTGGGCTGCTGGCACGGCCCTGGGCCTCAGGCCAGCCTAGCATCAAAAGCCCTTGCCGCTGCTCGCAGCTGCAGCTGCGGTTGTTTCAGCTACAGGGCTCTGTCTGCCGCAGCCCACTGCCCCAGCCTGCGGCTGAGGTAATTCCCCACCAGTCTGCTCTCTTCTCTCCGGCTCTCTTCTTTTCCTTCCACGTGGTTTGGCAGAGGCTGAAAGGCAGAAGATTATAGGCACGCAGTACAACCCCACAAACCAGCGTGAAACCCCATGCTTGTCTTTTTCCACCCTCTGCCTCTACTTAGTTTTTCCTTTCTCTGAGGAACTGGGTTCCTACCATCGCCTCCTTCCCCAGGATCAATCAGTTGGCAGGGCGTTGTGGGAAATAAATTTGCATCCAATCATGCCCACGGCGACCATCGCAAGCGGGGCCTGTGTTCCTGTCCTCAAGCCCAGGCTCCATTCTGTTTTAAAGGCTTGGGGTTTACAGAACTAAGTGGACTAGAACATAACTTTTAATAGCACATTTGAACAGAATTTAATGAGGTTTTAAAACAGAACTATAAAGTGGTTTTTCTGCAAGGACTATTTTTAATCATAAGAATAATCATAGCAATCTATCTCGTCTGCCCGGCATGTTACAGTATTCAAAACAATTTCACATTAGTCAACTCCTTTGACACTCATAACTCTCCTGGGAGGTCAAGAGGGCTGGTGTTACCTTTCTCGTAGTTTAGAGCTGTGTTTCTCCAACGTCCACGTGCACATAGATCATCCGGGATCTTGTCAGACTGTAGATCCTGATTTAGTAGGTCTGGGGCTGGCCTGAGATTCGGCATTTCTAAGGAGAGCCCAGGTGAAACTGATGTAGATCCACGGACCACACTTTAGTAATGACAACGAGTGACTCAGAATAGTCAAGCTCCGAATGGTTAAGGGACTTACTAAGTATGCACAGAGAAGTGGTGTCAGCACCATAATTTCTTCCTTTCTTCCTTCTCTTTCCTTCCCTCTTATCTTTCTTCCTTTCTTCAACAAACACCAGCCAAGTGCTTACTATGTGCTAGGTGTGGTTCCAGGTGAACAATTAGTGATGTTCAAAATACTTACCGGCAGGGGAAGGCACAAGCACTGGCTACGGCATTAACTGGGGCGGTAACGGTTTAATGGATGGAGGATGGTCCAGAGGTCTCAGGGGAGAGTGTGGGAGGCCAGGCAGCTGGGGGATGTCCGGGAAGGGGGGTCTCAGTAGCAAAGACTCCCCATATTCTGTGCCGTTTATATAATAGCCCTGGGCACAGGGCACGTGGAGAAGTATCAGGCAGAGCTTCAGGCCTTGACCAGTTCACAGCAGTGGGAGAAACAGGCATGAATCAAAGAGCTGGTGGAGCAAGCTGGTAGTGTTCGTAAGCTCCACGAAAGCAGGCATTGCATTTGTCTGTCCCCCTCGCTGCTGTATCCCCAGTGCTTGGGCAGTGCCTGGTGCATGGTGGATACTCCATAAATATTTTTTTTTCCTCAGGGAATGAATGACCGAACAGGGCACAGAGGGCCCAAATGAGGGAGCGGTCATTTCTGCCTGGGGTGCAATGAGGTGAGGAAGGCCTGTCAAGGAAGGTTCCCCAAAGGTGGCCATGCTGGAAGTGAGCCTTAAAGATCAGTGGGTGTTTGCCAGGCAGATGTGGGGGGTGTGGGCAGATCTAGGGCAGGGACTCCTGCTTTATCCCTCAGCTGCCGCAGTGCAGGGGGCTGCCAATTCTGTCCTGTGCTCAGAGTGCTGGGCCACTCATCCGAAGCTCTCCTCTTTTCCAAGGTGTTTGAATATGCCATTTGGATGTGGCATCTGGGTTCTCCCAGGTCCCTAAGAAGTCCTCCCTTCAGGGAAAGAAGGGGCCTTTCCTGGAGGATGACTCAGGCCTGCTGAGCACACTGTGTTCAGAATGGGCTCTGGCCCAGGAAGGAACCTCCCCAGTGTTGGCCATAGGGGCCTCAGAAATCAATCAGATGGGCCCCCCAGGAACTCCCAGTCAAGCCCTTCCAGATTTAGCCTCACAGGCCTATCAACTCCCCCTGCTGACAATGTCAGCCACTTGAGACCCCTCCACCTTGCTCTCTGACCCCACAGGCTCTGCCCACAGCCCCTACTGCCTTCTCTTCCTCTTGGTTCCTACTTCCATGTTTTGCTATAGTTTTCAAAGTCTGGGCAGGTGTCATAACCCCCATCTTATGGATGTGGAGACAAAGGCTTTGAGAAAGGGAGTGCTTTGACAAAGGACTTGGGGAGAATTAGAACTCAAACCCTGGATTCTGATTCTATTAATAGTTCTGGTGACCTCCTAGGACACCAGACAACCTTTTACTCAATCAATTGATCAATCAATAAACAAATATTTCTTGACTGTCTACTGTGTGCCAGGCTCTGTTCTAGGCTTTGGGGATTCATCAGTGAGCAGCAGAGCCAGGACCTCTGTTCTCTGGGAGCTTTCTCCCTATGTGGGGGTGAGGATGAACAATTAAAAGTAAAAAGTAAGATATGGGATGGCAGATGGTGACCATATCATGGAGAAAAATAAAGCTGGGAAAGGGGATAGGGAGTGCTGAGGGGCTGTGTTTGCAATTTTTATTGGCGTAGTGGGGACTGCCTCCCTGAGACGACTTTTGGTTGAAGACTTGGAGGAGGTGACGGAGTCAGCCTTGCAGATATCTGGAGGAAGAATGTTCCAGGCAGAAGGAAGAGCAAGTTCAAAAACCCTGATGTGGGAACACGTAGAAGTCACTGCATTTCCCAAGGGCCATGGCTCTCCTTTTGATGCAATTTTGGTCATCTCAGCCCTGCAGGGACCAGGTTCTTTCCTCATCTGCTCTCTGCGTCTCCCATGGGGCTCCCAGCATGTGGCTTTACTAAGCCAGGGCACTGGGAGTCCCTGCAGCTGCTGCAGTGGGTGGTGACAAGCCAGAGAGGCCGGTGAGAGCCCACAGTGCTGGGAGCCTGTCCGCAGCCCTGGGACGCGTCTCTCAGGCAGCAGCCGCAGTATTGAAAGGTTGATCTCCCCATTAGAAGGGATTTGTCAGCATGAGCTGGGGCTTAGCAGCCTAAGCCGTGGGTCTGAAGGCTCAGACAGGTTCAGGGCCCAGAGGAGCTGACTCAGGCCTGGCTCCCCTGGGAATCAAGGAAAGGCCACCAGCTGAGACCGCCAGAGGTCAGAGTCAGGATGAATTGCTCAGTATCTCCAGGGGCACTGCCAAAGCCACTGTCGTTCCTGATATCCTTCCTGGGTTCCAGGAGCAGGTCCTGGGGCCCTAGCCTGGCACACAAAGCTGAGCAAGGGTCATGGCTATCTCCTGCACTGTCTCCCCGGGCTGTCTCCTCCTTTCCCCCGGCACTGGATGCCATCTGCACACCAGCAGTCCCCAAACTCCCTCTAGACTGCTCTCCTGAGTCCACCTGGCAGTCTACCCGATGTCTTCACCTGGATGACCCATAAACCTTTCCAAATGAGTGCATTGAAAATGGGACTCCCGTCTTCTCCCCAAATCTGCCTGTGTCAGCCAATCATAGCTAACTTCACCATTTCACACACTTCCAGTGTGTCAACTCACTTCAGTACTTTCAGCAGCCTTGGGGATAGGTCCTGCTCCAGCCTCATTTTCCAGAGCGGGAAACTGATGAAAGGGGAGGTCCCATCGCATGACACTTGCACTACACTGCTTCGCTGAGTCAGTGAACTTGGAATCCACCTGGAACACTCCACATCTGTCCTTCTTCCCTGCCATGACCCCATCCAGGCTGCCATCACTGAACCCTTGAACGACTCCGGTTTTCTATCAGGTCTCCACTCTTGTTCCCTCCAGTCTGTTCTCCCAGAGCAGTGCAAGTGATTATTAAGAAAATACAAGCTGATTATGTCACTTTCCATGGTTCTTGGGATAAAACCCAAACTCATCAACATGCCCTACCAGGCCCTGTGTGGCCTGGCTCCTGGGTGCCCTCCTTACTTGCCCCCTGTGCCCTGTGTCCCCGGCCCTGGTCACTTGACTCACACCAACCCCACTGGCTTTTCCTTCTGCTCCTTGAATGTGATGAGCCCTCCTCACCCCCCTACCCCCTGGCTGCCACAGGGCCCTGCCATGTGCTGCGACCTCTGCTTGGAGTGCTCCTCCATCGCCTAGTTTATATGGTTCTTCAGGTTTCAGTTTAAATGTCACTTTCTCAAGGAAGCCTTCTTTTAACTTCCTTTTTAGGTCTCATTCCCCTCATCTGGCTTCCAGAACTTCATGTTGACAAAGCACAGCTAAACTGCAGTTAGTGGATTATCTGGGCCCTTACTTGTTGAGCCCATGGCTTCCCCGCCAGGTCCCAAGGCCCACGAGGGCAGGGACTAGCTGAGTGGCCCGTAGCGGTATCCGTAGCGCACAGTGGGTGCCCAGAGGATGATGATGAATGAGCAAATGACGTTCTCAACCTCTCTTTCCACTGGTCCTTGCTGTCCTTCACACACTGTCTGTGTCACCCAAGCTGCTTTTCTTATTTCCGCTCACACAGTCGCGCTCATTCCAGCCTCCGTGCCTTTGCTCATGCTGTTCCTGCTGCCGCGTGTCCTGCCTCTTCTCTCCTCTCACCCACAAGCGACTGTCCCACAGGGCTCCGTTCTGGCCTCCACTCCTCCAGGAGGCCGTCCTGCTGCGCGCCTGCAGGTTCGGTGTCTCTTGTGGGTCTTGCCGTCCTGCGCCGTTTCTCCTCCAGTACCACCCGTGCAAGAATCCTTGACCTAAGTCCTGTGCAGGCAGGGGCCAGGCCTCCATTTAAGTGGCCTCCTCTAAAGTGGTGAGCTCAGGGCTGGGCACAAGCAGAAGCGAGTAAAGACTGTCCTTTGCTCTCTCCATTTCTCCTGACCCTATGGGTTCCACTGGCAGGAGAGCCCCTCCATGCCTCACCCGCACCTTCTACCACCTGAGTGTAGCTTTTGCCCCACTGGATTCCAGGCACGAGTTTGACTGTGAGGAAGCAGAGGCAGTGGAAACAGCACTAGCTTTGGAATCAGATTAATCTGGAATAAAATCCTATTTCTATTAGATTGAACCGTATGAAGTAGGCCAAATACAAGTTTCGTATGGCTCAATTTAACATATCTCTTTCAGACTTAGTTTCTTCCTCTGTGCAATGGGAGGAGTAGAGCCTCATTTAAAGAGTTGGGGAGAGGAGAAAATAAAGCCTTTTATCATTATGGATCAAAGCTGGAGTGCTGGAGCCAAGCACTCGAGTTCGAACCCTGGACCCACCATCTTATTAGGGTTCCTAATCTCAAACAACAGAGTCCATCGTGGCTAGTTTAAGCAGAGTAGAAATTTATTACAGGATATTGTGCAGCTTGCAGAACCTCTGGAGGGTCCCGGGAACGAGGCCTGAACAAACCATGGAGGCGTTTTTAGTGAAAACACCGCTGCCCAGTCATTCAGTCCCTGTCGCATTCAGGACTCACAGAGAACTGGAGGCCTCTGCTGCTGCCCCGGCCACAAGATCGATTCCCCCACCTGGCTGGCTCCTTCTTCTGAATCCGGGTTTCTTGTAGGTGTGTCTGGCTTCTACCTGGAGAATGTTGGACCCATAACGCAGGAAGGGAGGGCATTCATTCATGACAACTATTTGCTACTGCTTTTTACTAGTTGTGTGATCACAGGTAAGTAACTTATCCTCTCTGAGCCTGTTTTCTCATCTGCAAGATGGGGATAATAGTATGAAATAGTACATGGGATGGTGAGGATTAAATGCACCAATTTCTGAAAGAGCTTTTTGAAGAGAACTTGGTATGTAGCAAAGCCTTCATAGATGCTAGCTATAATTATTATTAATGGATTCAAGACTTCTTGGCACAAAGCCTAGCATGGAGAAGATGCTGTTTAAGTGTTTGTTGAATGAAAACTCTGGGCTGAGATGTTAGTGTTTGGAATTCCTCTTGGCCATCCCAGAGCACCACGGACAGCTAGTACCAGGGTGCACTGGACCTGTGCTAGCCCATTGTTAACTTTTCAGGAATTTCACTAGTTAAGGTCACTTTGGTTGCTTGAAATCTGCCACTCTGGGAGAATTTTCACCACAGAAATTGGCAAACACTACACATCAGGGCTCCCCTCCCCCTAGAAATGGCAACTTTTAATGGTTAAACCTTTACCTGTGCATCCCAGGCTGCTACAGGGTGTGAAGGATATGAAGTACCTGGCGTGTGCCATCTCTCTCGGTCCCTTCACACGTGGGTCTTCTCTCCAGTTAACACATTCTTAGGGTCAACTTTATCTTCCAGATGTCAGGGCACATAGATGAAACCCCTGGATTCATGGATTTTTTATAGTTTCCTTGGAGGACGCCTGTTCTGTACTGATGAATTCCTACCAGAACAGTGAGTTTGTTGAGAACAGGCTCCAGCACCTGGCACAAGGTCTAGCACACAGCGTGCAGGAGGCACGTGTACAGTGGCCCCGGGGTGAGATCTCTGGAGCTGGAACCCGTTCCCTTCCCCACACTGGCTGGCAACACTCTCTTTCCTTTCCTGGTGCCTCCTAGAGGGGCAACATCACTCCTGTGTTCCTTCCCCATGCCTTTCTCCATGTGGATCACATAAGAAGGGAGTGCGGTGGAGGCTGGGGAGGGGGAGGGGCTGCTTGCTTGTTGGTGAACCTCATAAGGGGGGTGGAGGGGATGCCCCCTGCGTTGCAAACATTCCTCTGACTGCTCTGCACAGCTCAGCAGGCTGCCCTGGCTTAGGACTAAAAGGAGGGAGAAGCAAACACCCTTCATTTTAATTAAAGCCAACTTTACATTGTTATTCCATTTGCCTGTGTTATTGCACCAGCTTACAATAAAGTTATATGGCGCCCCCAGGGCAGCTTGAGCTGCGTGATAGAATGTGTCCAAGTTCAGCACTCTGCGACTATGCTCAGCTTCTCTGCAGGGAGAACCAGAGCCTGCCCTGAGTCCTCTCTGGGGCTCCAAGCCGTTGCTCAGGCTCAGACCTGTTAGCAGTGCCTTTATGTATGTTTCATTTATTTGGAAAACATTTATCCAGTACTTTCTATGTGCCCAGCAGTGAGCTAGGTGCCGAATCTACCCATGACATATTTCTGCATGCCCTCAGGAGTGCATATACCCCAGTCTCCAGGACTCAGTCCTGACCAATCTCTCTCCTGTGACATGGAGCTCCATGTGATCACCCCCAATCCTCTCCCTGAATGCTTATTCTCATCCTTCTTTGGCTCCAAGGGGGCATCGGGGATTTAGCTAAGCAATCGCTTACATTTAGCAATTCCCTAAGTTCCTTCACATCTGACATCTCTGATTCCCACAACACTCCCATCCAGATCCTGCCCACCCTTCAAGGCTCAGTGCAAATGCCACCTCCTCATTGCAGCCTTCCCTGGTCACATCTTTCCCTAGACCTGTTGGTGCTCCCTTTGTCCCCTTTTCATGGATCTTGCCACAAGTTTTAAAATCTTTTTTATTAAGGTATTTTTGCATACAGTAAAATGTATGGATCTTAAGTTTGGTTGATGAATTTGTCATCAAACCAGGATCTGTTTGCCCACATGCAACAGAATGCCAAACACTGAAGCACAGGGTTTTTGCAGTGAGAAAGGTTCATTGCCAGGCAGCTGAGCAAGGAGACAGGAATCAGGTTCAAATCTGTCTCTTTGAGCTGGGGGTTGGAACAGGTTTTACAGTCAGAGGCATGATCTGATCGGATCTTGCGATGGGTGATGCCAGGAGGTGTGCTCTGAGTGGATCCTACCATGGGGCCACACCAGGGCTCAGTCTGATTGGATCCTGAATCCTGCCATGTGCTGTCTGCTTCTTAATTCAGTCCCTGCTCCTTGGCCTGAGCACTTAGGTTCCACCAGTGGTTCCATGCTTGGTTTATCTGGGCATGCTCAGATTACATGACCTTCAACCTATGGGTCCACAGCAACTGAAAAACAACTCACCATCTTATTAGTTGAAGCAGATTGGGCTGGTTCTGCAGTTACAAGTTTTGACAAATGCATATACCTATGTAACCACGACCCCAGGCAAACCAGAACATTCCCATCACCACAGAAAGTGCCCTCATAACCCTTCCCAATCAATTCCATTCTCGAGGCAAACACTATTCTGACTTCTAACACTAGAGATTAGTTTTTGCCTGTTCTTGAACTTCATATAAATGTAGTCAAACTCTCGTGTCTGATTTCTTTTGTTCAGAATAATGTTTTTGAGCTTCGTCTATGTTTTTGGTGGATTTGTGGTTTGTTCTTTGTGACGACTGAGAGTTATATTCCATTGTATGGATATACCACATGTTGCTTATTCATTTACTTGGGTTATTTATAGTCAGGGGCTATTATGAATAAAGCTTCCATAAACATTTCTCGTGCAAGAGAAATGAGCCTATGTCTTCATTTCTCTTGGGTAAGTACCTGAGAGTGGAATTGCTGGGTCACAGAGTGGATATATTTTTAACTGTATATGAAATTGCCAAAGAGTTTTCCATAGTGGCTGTACCATTTTATAGCCATGCATGACCCACCAGCAATGCATGACCATTTTGGCTGCTCCACATCCTCACCAACATTTGCTCTTATCAGCCTTTTTTCATTGTAGCTATTCCAGTGAGTTTGTAGTTAAGTCACTTTGTAATTTTAACTTGCATTTTCAGATTATTAATGATGTTGAGTACTTTTTAACGCACTCTTTGGCTATTTGTATATCTTTGGTGAAGTGACTCTTCAATATTTGCCCAGTTTTTATTGGATTGCTTGTTAGTTTATTAAGAATTCTTTAAGCCAGGTGTGGGGACACATGCCTGTAATCCCAGCTACTGGCGAGGCTGAGGTGGGAGGATTGCTTGAGCCCAGGAGTTCAAGACCAGCCATAGAGAGACCCTGTCTCAAAACAAACAAACAAACAAACAAAAATATTCTGAATATAAGTAACATATAACATAAGGGAAGCCATATTGATTTTCTTAATAATCTCTCTCTCTTTTTTTTTTTTACTGTTTAGAGGTCTTTTATTTATTTATCTTTTGAACCTGTTACGCCATGAATTCATAGGGAACAGGTTCCAGCAGCTCGGCCTCCTTTCCATTGGTTCTCACAAAGTGTGCTTCTCTGGGTGGAGCAGGCTGGTGCTTCAGTTGAACCCAGGTACCTTTCTCTTTGGCTTCCTTCTTTCTCTGATCATTTTCCTTTACCCATTTCGGGACGCATCTGAGCTCTGAGAGTGCTCAATATGCTCACTATGTACATTAATTCTCTTGGCAAGAATCTTGCCCTTTGTTTACAACAATTTCAACAGCATGCTGGGTAACACTGTAGACTCTTCCAGTTTTGCCGCGGTAGCATTTGTGGGGTGTCCCTTTTTGAACAGTATCGGTTCCCTTGATGTCTACAATATCATTTTTCTTGTAGATTCATCGTATGTGGCCAGAGGAACAACTCCTGTTTTCTAAAAGGCCTAGAGAATACGTATCGGGTGCCTGTCCCCTTTCCCTTTGTGTTCATCCTTTAGGCAAATTACTGGAAGATGGAGGCTCTTGGCTAAAAGGCTTAATAATATCTTTTAATGAACGAAAGTTTTAAAATTTGATCAGGCCGACCTTATAATTATTTTACTTCATGGGTAGTGCTTTTTTTGTGTCCTAAGACATTTTTGCCTAGTCCACAATCACAAACATATTCTCTTATGTTTTATTCTAGAAATTTTATAGTTTTGCTTTTAAGTTTAGGTCTATAATTAATTTTTTTTTGGTATGGGTGAGTTGGTGGTTGAGGTTCAGTTTCCCTGATGTGGTTATCTAATTGTTCTAGCACTATTTATTTTTTTCCCCATTTATTTTTTATTTGTATATATTCAGAGGGTATACAAGTGCAATTTTGCTACATGGATATATTGCATTGCGGTGAAGTCAGGGCTTTCAGTGCATACATTATGGAAGCAACGTACTAATACATTGTACACACCAGGCAACCTCCCATCCTCCACCCCACTCCCACCATCCTCTACCCCTCTGAGTCTCCATTGTCCATGATTCCACACTCAAAGCAATATTTGTTGAAGAGCCTTTTCTTTACCTGTTTAATTGACTTGGTTAAAAATCAATTGATGATTTATGTGTGAATCTATTCTGGACCCTCTTTTTTCTGTTTGTCTACACTTATTTGTTTGACTACACCTATTTGCCTACACTTAAACCAGTTCTAATTTTTCTTTACTTCTGTAGCTTTATGGTAACTCTTGAAAGCAAGAAGTCTTAAGTTCTCTACTCTGTTCTTCTTTTACAAGATTAGCTATTCTAGGTTATTTGCATTTACATATAAATTCTTCAAAAAAGGCTGTAGTGATCTTGATTGGAATTATATGGAATATATCAATTCATTTAGGGAGAATTGACATCTTACCAATACTAACTCTACCAATCTATGAAAATGGTCTAGCTCTCCATTTTTAAAGGACTTCTTTAATATCTTTCAACAATGTTTTTAGTTTTCAGTATATATTTTTACTAAATTTATCCATAAATTGTTATGTTTTGATGCCATTTAAATATTTAAACATTTTATTTTCTAATTGTATATGTATATTACATGTATAATTGATTAAAAAAATTTTGACCTTATCAGATCTGCATTGAAAAAAATTTGTATAATTTTTAATATTGAACTGGTATCTTGTATTCTTGATAAATTCATTTATTGGTCTAATAATTTTTTAGATAGATTCCTTAGATTTTCTATATTCAGAATCATGTTATCTGTGAGTAAAGACAATTGTACTTCTGCCTTTGCAATTTTTATAAATTTTGTTTCTTTTTCTTGCCTTATGGCACTTGCTAGAATCACCAATACAAGATGAATAGAAATGGTGAGAGTTGCATCCTTGTCTTGTTCCTTATCGTAGGGGGAAAGGGGATTAATATTTAGTTATTAAGTATAATGTTAGTTGTATATTTTTCATAGATGTCTTTTTTATGAGACTGAGAAAGTTCTATTCTTAGATTGCTGAGAGTTTGAATTATAAATGGGTGTTGAATTTCATCAGATGATTTTTCAGCATTTATTGAGATGATCATTTGATTTTTCTCCTTTATTGTGATAATTTGGAAAACTGCCACATAAGCCAAACTTCCATTCTTGAAATAAACCTCACTTGGTCATTAGATCTATCTACCTATCTACTATCCATCTATCTATCTATCTTCTATCTATTCTATATCATATATACATATATTAATATATAGCTGAATTTGATTTGACAATAATTTTTAAAGGATTTTTGTGTTTATGTTTGTGAAGGATATTGGTCTGTAATTTTCTTTTCTTATAATACTCTTGTCTGGTTTTGGTATCAGTATTATACTAATCTCATATAATGAGTTGGGAAGTGTTTCCTCCTCCTATATTTTCTGAAAAAGTTTATGTAAATTTTGTAGTATTTATTCACTAAATGTTTGCAAAAATTCACCATAGCAAACATCTGGACCTGAAGTTTTATTTGTAGGAATTAAAAAAATATGCATGCAATTTCTTTAAAGATATAAGGCTATTCAGATTTTCTATTTCTTCTTGTGTCAGTATTGGCAATTTGTATCTTTCAAGGAATTTATTCATTTCACCTAAGTTGCTGAATTAATTAGCATAAAATTATTCATAATATTCCTTTATATCATTTTAATGTCTATAGGATCTGTAGTGATGTCTTCTCTTTTATTTCTGATATTGGCAATTTGTGTCTTCTCTCCTTTCTTCTTGATCAGTCTAAAGGCCCATCAATTTTATTAATCCGTTTAAAGAATCAGTTTTGGTTTAACTGGTTTTTCTTTGTTGTTTATTTTCTATTTCAACAAGTTCCACTCTTTAATATTTCTTTCCTTTTACTTACTTTGCTTCTCCTTTTCTAGACTTTTAAAATGGCAACTTAGATCATTAATTTTAAATCATTCTTATCTTTTATTTTATTTTCATTTTTAGAGATGAGGTCTTGCTGTACTGCCCAGGCTGGAGCACAGTGGCTATTCACAAGTACAGTCACAGAGCCCTATAGTTTTGAATTCCTGGGCTCAAATGATCTTCCTGCCTCAGCCCCCCAAGTGGTAGTGGGATTACAGGCATGTGCCACCATGTCCAGCTGTTTTTTATCATTTAATATAAACATTTAAAGTTATAAAATTTCTTCAAAGCACTACTGTAGCTACATCCCACAAATTTTATGTTGTGCTTTCATTATTATTCAGTGCTAATGCTCTCACTCCATTCAGATCTGTGCTCCACTGTTAATTTCTTAGAATCTTTCCCTGATGAATCCATATAGAGTACTCCTTCACCCCTACCAGTCTTTATCGCTTTCCCATGCCTTATTTTTTTCATAACACCTAGTATTTTATTTTATAATGTATTTATACATTATATATAACATATATGATATAAAATTATAGTATGTTATAATTTATTTGTTCATCTTTTCATTATCTATCTTCTACACCAAGCTCCTTAAAGGCAGGGACTATTTATTTTGTTCATTGATGTATCCCATCACTTTAGAAGAACCCCATAAATATTTATTGAGTGAAACAATTAAAAATTATTTAAGACCCTGTGCAAATAATCCCCATCTCAGAAGCCTTACCTGACAGCTTTATCTAATTCTCAGACAAGCTCACTTCATAGTTTATACTGTTTTCGTACTTGCTTATACTTGATCACTGATTAGAACTGTATCATTATTGTCTGTCTCTGTCTTCCCCACTGACTACCTGCCCAAGGGCAATGTCTTTATGCACCAATGCCCAGTACAGAGCCTGACACAGAAGAGATAAGCCCATGTTTGGCAAATGAAAAAATGAGGTGTCACTAATCATTCCTGCCTTGCGAATCAGCTGTGAACTCAACTTGGCTGTTAGAACAGAGGCCTCCCCATAAATCTGGAAGATTTAAATAAGCAAAAGTTTTTAAGCTTTTAATTTTGTAAGATGGTGTTGTTTGTGATCTGGGCAATGAAACAGGTCTGCAGCATGCTTTCCAGCTTAGAACGCACTTTCCTGTACATTATCACAACGTTCGTGGGAAGAAGGCTCTGCCAGCCTCCTTTTCTAGATGAGGAATCATAAACTCAGGAAGTTGAGACCATGTAAGAACTGGAGAATTTGAGACTGGATCCAAGGTTCCTGAAATCTCCAGGCTTTCTCAGCACCATAGAAAGAAGCATGTGTGTAACCTGGAGGCAACATGGGTTCCAAGGCCTCAGGGACCAGGTGGTGGAAGCTTTGGTGGCCGGTAAGCTGGGTGGGCCCAGCAGGGGTGAGGGTGCTTGCACAGGCCAAAGGGGGCACTGGGCTTGGGCTTTGTTGCTCTGATCCATAGACACAGTCTTATGTAAGGAAAAGAGCTCTTGGGTTTTAAACCTGATCTCCCCCCGTTATTAGTTAAGGGCCTTGGGCAAAGGGCTTCTCCTCTCCGAGCCTTGGTTTTCACATCTCTAAAATGGTGCTTTAACACCCGCCTTCTAGAGTTGCTTTGAGAATGACGTGAGAGACTCATGTAAGTGGATCTTGTAGGGGCTGTTATAAAGCAGGCCCTCTGCCATAGATAATTTTCATGGGACCCTGAAATGCACTTATATCCATAATATTCTCCCTGGTGGTTTACTTGTCATTGATATTGGGCAAAGGAGCAAGAGATGGATGGAACAGCTGGGTAGAGTGTGGGAATCTGATGACTGCCATTGTTCCATCATATCCGGGCTCCCAGAGGGTAAGAAATGGCCCTGGCCCCATGCAGACAGTCTGGGGATGAGGTCAGCTGGGAACAAACCACAGCCTTTACTGAGCATCTAATAATAAGGACAACCCAGCAGCTACCACTTAGTGACTGCTATTTATTGTTTATTTTGTATATAGAATAGATCTGAGCCCAAATTCCCTGACTGGGTCCTGGAGGTCCCTCCCCGCCCAAGCCATGCCAGTTTTCCTTCCTTAATCTTGGGGCAGCTGGCTCCTGCTCCCTGTACCCTGTCTCTGGCTGTAACCTGCTTCAACTCTGACCCTCTCTGGGCCCCTTCGCCTAATAGCAGCAGCAGCCTAGATTGGATATGGCATGATTTGACTTCAACCAATCTTTTCACCGGCATTTCCTGCCACTTACAGCCTACATCCCACACATTGGTCCCTTATAACTTTTCCTGGAACATGCCTGACACTATCCTGCTTCTGGGCTTCTGCCTATGCTGCTCCCTTTGCCAGGGACATCCTGCCACCAAATCTCTACTGGACCTTGACCACAGATCTCGGCTCAACTTGATGATTTTTACCAAGACCACTTAAACCTGCCAAAAACTGACCTGTTTTGCTTAGATGGACCATGAGGCTATGGTCTTGCAAACTCCAGTGCAGCCAGGTAGGGGTGCCAGATTTGGCAAACAAACAAACAAACAAACAAGGCATCCAGTCAATTTGAATTTCAGATAAACAATGAATAGTTTTTAATATAAGCATGTCCACACAATATCTGGGACATATTTACACTGAAAATAATTTGTTACTTATCTGAAACTCGAATTTAACCGGGCATTCTGTATTATGTGGCAACCTAGTCCATGAGTTTGTAAACATACAATAGCTCTACGGCCTTCTGGGGAGGGTGATGCTTTTGTTATGGCTTAGACTGGGAGAGGCCTGGAAATAAAGTTGGTCTGAGAGATCATTTAGCCTAGGGCCCCCATTTCACAGACCAGAGAATGGAAGAGCGTGCCCAAGTTCAAACGTCGGGCAGGCAGCAGAGGGGAGGCTGGAACTCAGGGCCCCAGATTCCCAGCCAAGGCTCCCTCCTGTGCCAGCAACTCTGTGCTCTGGGCTGATGCGGCGGCTCAGGTTCCCACTCCCCTGCCCCTGACCTGCCCTTGGCTGGCTTCAGAGGGGGGTCTGATGACGAAATGTGATCCTGCCATAAAATCTATACCAAACCAACTCTTCTCACAGCCCACCCACCCGCCTCAAAGCGGGGTGCCTAATCCCCATTTATGGAGCCCAGCAGCTGGGCCCGGCCTGAGTCTTTGAACGTGAGCTTGGGGTACCCTGGGTCAGCCCAGTCTTGGCCAGAGGAACCTGAGAGTGAGGTCATTTAGGGAGGCTGAGCAAGTTGAGGGGCCAACCGGTCATGGGCCGCCCAGCCTAAGGAGCACCAGTCAGAGTGAGAGCATGAAATCAGAGGGGCTGAAGAAGAGGGTCAGTATGGACACGTCTTTCAGAGAGTGTGCACAGAGCCTGGGCTTTATCCCAGCAGCCAAAGAGCGATACACTGGAGGTTTAAAGCAGAGGACAACATGGTCCTGTTAGGAAGATGGATTGGGGACCCCTTAGTGAGAAGACTATGGAAGTCATTTGGGCAGAATGATTATCGCTCTGACCCTAGGAGTGGTGGCAGGGTGGAGCGAAGTAGAGGGATAGCACAGAGATGTCAGGAGGTAGTGGCTGCACAGCTGGGACTCGGAGGAGTTGAGAATGATGCCAGCTCCCGCTGTCTGGTCTGGGTGGTGTGGGGCAGGGGTGCTGATGCAGAGACAAGGAGCACTAGGGAAGGTGCAGGAAGAAGCTGGCTGCCCCCTGGGCATGCCGAGAAGGGGCCCGTGGGACGGCAGCAGAGATGCCTGAGGAGGACGTGAGCCTGGGGTCAGGGAAGACAGCTGGCATGGAGATGCCTAGGGGCCTTGAGACCGCTGTTACTGAGGGGAGACGAAAGAAGGGTCCAGGAGTGATCCCTGCGGAACGCCAACACTTAGAGCTGGGCAGGAGCAGAAGAGCCCACTTGGAGATTAAGAAGGCAAGTCGCAGAGGTGGGAGGAAAACCAGGAGAAGATGAGGCCAGGAGAGCCAAGGAGCAGTGAGGGCTTGAGAGCCCCCAGGCCAGGCGGGGCGGCTCGCACTGGATCAGCTGCAGGCAGTCGGCCTCACTCGCTGCCGGTCAGGGGGCCTCAGGGGCTGTGCTGATGTGGAAAGGAATGGAGGGGAGGATGTGTGGATCCTGAGTGTAGACAACTCTCTATAAAAGACTGGTTGTGAAGAGATTTGGGGGGTTCAGGAATTGGAGGAAACCGTGGGCTCGAGGGGAGGGGTTGTTTGTGAGATTCTTAAGGAGTTTCCTTGCTGATGGGAAGGAGGGGGTAGAAAGAGAGAGGCAGAAGAACAATTTTCACACTTTCTTGTCTCAACCCACAATCAGACAGACATGCCCTTCCAGATCCAGGACACCTACGTTCACTGATGCACACCCGAAACAAAAGTTTCATGACACATACCCGCCCCTACTGCGTGTGACACACTTTGATGTTTTCTCTCCTGTTTTATTTTTAAAAACTGCTGGTCACACACCCCAAACTGAATGTGTGACCCTTGAATGGTTCACAACTGGCAGTTTGAGAAACCCGAGGTGGAGGTTGTAGACAAAAAGGAGGAAATCAGTGGGCTCAGCTCTCTGGGGAGGATCCAGAGGGGTGGGGCAGGGTTGTCATGGGATGAAGGACCCAGTTTGTCATCACAGTAAGAAGGCAGAGCTGAGGTGGCAAGGAGGCACCGGTAAATGTGTGGGCTTTGTGGTTACAAATGCCATTGATGGCATTTGTTTCTTCTGTGAAGGTCACCTGTTGAAAGGGCAGGAGAAGGAAGAGAAAGGTGGGAACATCTGAGGAGAGAGGGGAAGATTTGAACAGTCATTGTGGGGGCACTAGAGCAGGGAAACAGTTGCATTTCCTGGCAGTCTTGAGGCTTGCTGGAGCCATGACTTTAAAGTGATACAGATTTACCTGTGATTTTAGTGAAGCCTAAGCAAGACAGCCCCTTCTTCTTTAGTGGGGGACATTTAAGGCCTGGCACAGAACAAGGGCACAGGGATTATTTGGTGAGTGAATGAATGAGCAGATAGCTCAATGAGCAAATTTATCAATTCAACAAATATTTATTGAACACTTATTATATGCCAGGTACTGTTCTAGGAGGGGAAAACTGGGGTGACAAGGGCAAATTTCTTGCCCCTTTGGAAGCAACATGTGCAATGGAACTTTTGGATTGTGTGAGGCTTTTCTGAGGATTATTTATTCATTTTTTAAAGGTGGCTAACCCAGTCTAGTGGAAAATTTGGAAGAATGGTCATCATCTTGCCTCAGCCTCCCGAGTAGCTGGGACTATAGGCGCTGGCCACCACATCCAGGTATGTTTTTCTATTTTTAGTAGAGACGGGGTCTCGCTCAAGCTGCTCTTGGCTGGACATACACATTATCTGTTTGTTTGTGTTCTATTTCATCCTAAGATGAAGGGAGCATCATCTTTATTTTCACCAGCTCAGAGAGGCAAAGCAACTTATCCCCGATCACACAGCACATCAGCAGAGCAGCTGGTGTGAGTTAAGGCAGTCATTTCCCACTTCCACTGTTGAGTTATTCCCGCTCACCACATGACAACGTCTGCACAGACCCTGTCTTTGGTAGGATGGTGAGGTGGGAGGTATGGGTGCTTGGACATCAGCTTTCTGGAGGGAAATCTTGACATGCTTTTTTTTTTTTCTGTTTCCCTGGAGTGGAGCAAACAAAAGGCAGTGGGTCCATCAGGCCAGTAGGTACCAGTTCCAGGCGTGGCCTGTTGGTGGGAATCTCTAGCCTCAGTGAAAAGTAAGGGTGTGTTTAGAACCAAGGCGCCCCAGCTCCCACACCGCAGACACCACAGAGGGTGTAGGGAATCAGTATATATTAAAGTGTGTGTGAGCACAAGTGCATACACACAGACACACAACAGTACAGGTGCTTGTGCAAACACAAATGCACAAGTCCTCGTTCAGACTCACAAGTATGGGTGTATGCATGGAGTACTACTCAGCCATAAAAAATGAATTAATACCTTTTGCAACAATCTGGATGGAACTGGAGACCATCCTCCTAAGTGAAGTAGCATAAGAATGGAAAAACGAACACCAAAGGTACTCACTATTAAATTAGAACTAACCGAGCAGCACTCATGTGCACAGATGGAAGTAAAACTCAACAAAAATCAAGGAGGTGGGAGGGGGAAAGAGGGGATGGGTGAAATCATACCTAATAGGTACAATACACACTATCTGGGTGATGGGCACACTTATAATTTTGACTCAAGCAGTACAAAAGCAATCCATGTAACCAAAACATTTGTACCCCTGTAATTTTCTGAACTAAAAAAAAGGCTTTTTTTTTGGTAGGAAAAAAAACTCCAAGTATGGGTGTACAGTCATATATACTGGTACACATACAAATATACTCATATTCACACATGATGTGAGTATATGTGCTCACCCAGGCACGTGTGCACACACCCAAACTGACATACACATTTTATTTTATTTTATTATTGAGACAGAGTGTTACTCTGTTGCCCTGGGTAGAGTGTAGTGGTGTCATCATAGCTCACTGCGACCTTGAAATCCTAGGGTCAAGCGATCCTCCTGCCTCGGCCTCCTGAGTAGTTGGGACTACAGGTGGTGGCCACCACATCCAGCTTTTTTCTATTTTTGGTAGAGACGGGGTCTCGCTCAGCGTGGTCTCAGCTGGACGTACACATTTTAAACACGTGTATGTTTGAGTGCATGTCTCTGGGCATATTCAAATGCACATCCATTAAGTGTATACTCACATGTGTATAAGTAAGCACACACAACAAAGATTCAAATCAAATGTAAAACTGCTCATCGAAAGTTTATGTATAGAGTCCATACTGTGTGCCAGGAGCTGGGGTAGGTGGGTACAGCTTTTATTTTTCTATTATTGTCTTCATTTTATAGAAGAGGAAACGGAAGTATCAGAGCTGGGATCTGAACTCAGGATGGACTCTGCTTCCAAGTGTTCCTCTGATTTCCCTCTTGCCCTGGATTGTCTAGACCTGCTGCAAGGTAAGCAGTAGCTGCCTCTTCAGAGAAGCCTGTTCTGTCCCTCACGCGGGGCCCCTCCGGCTCAGGTGCTCCCACACCTCGTGGCTGAGGGCCTCGAGGTCTCTGTGCGCCATCCTTCCTTGGCGGGGGCAGAAAGGACCTTCTGGGAACAAGTTTGCACGGGGTGCAGCCGGGGACGTTCAGTCACCACTGAAGGGAACCCTAGGCGGAGAAAAAGAGCGGAGAGCCGCTGGCGTCCCCCGCCGGGGCCCGAGCTCGCGCTCTCATCCCGTGGGAGAGCAGCCCCGGGACCGCGTCCCCCGGCGGCCGGCCTACCCGTGGCCTGCGCGCCCGCGTCCCGCCGAGGACGCCGCCCGGCAGGCACGCCCCGGCCGCCCTGGGCGCAGGCGGCGGCGGGCGGGCGGCCACTAGGGGCGGGCGGGCTCCCGCAGGGGCGTGGGGCGGGCGGGGACGGCGCGCGGGCGAGCGCGGCCCGCGGGGGCGGGGCGAGGCGGCGAAATGGCTTTTCCAGATTAGGGGCCCGGCCTGTGCTGTTGACACAGTCATAAGTTTTAATGAGAAATTTTGAGTATTTGTGTGGGAGACGCGGCCTCTGTGTGCACAGATGCCGCGGGCTGGCGGCGCGGGGGGCCGGCCCTCCCCGGGGCCGCCGCGGCCACAGGCCCGGCACGGATTCCTTTCAGGCAAAGGGGAAACATTTAAACTCGCTCACCTTTGAACTGCCAGGGACGCTGTTTACCTTGGCTGCCCGAGTGGCAGTTTTACAGATATTAAATACCGACCCCACCCCCGCCCGGGCGGGCCGGGCACGCGGAGGCCGGCGTGCCCACTCTGCCGGCGGCCGGGGGACTCCGCGAGGCGCCCCTCCCCGCGGACGGCTGGCTGCGTTTCGTGCTGAGGAGACGCCCTGGGCGCCCCATCCTCTCCCGCTCCTCAACCCATTCGTCTCCTAATGCCATTTTCTGTGTCAGGGCGGAGTGGAGTGGAGGAGGCCGGGCGCTGTCTGGGCCCCGCTCGCACACTTCTTGGCATCGCGACATCTAGAAAGGGGACGTCTGCAGCGTGGGCACCTTCTAAGCAGGGCTCTGCTTGCCTGGCTCTCGTCTTCTCAAGGGAGTCCTCTGTCCCCAAAGATCCCTGTGGGACAGAGGAGGGCTCTGCCCGAGCCCCAGGCTTCAGCGGGCAGTCAGAGGGCTCCCTGCAGAGACACAAGCCATGTTGATTTTACGGAGAAGGCTGCTATGCACATTTCACTGCTGATTTATTGGTTTTTAACTAGATCCTTATGCTGGGCTAAAAAAGCCATCTTGCACTTTGCAAGGCTCTGCTGACTGCTGCCGAAAATGACACACAGGGGCTCCTCCTGCCTTCCCCCTCCCACCTCACCCCACCCCGAGGTAGAGGTGTGAGCAGGGAGTGCTGTTCTGAGCAGGGAGCCTCAGCCTGCAGCCTCCCCGCCCCGACCACCTGTGGTGTGCACTGGGGTGAGTGTGTTTGTGTGTGTAAGAATTTATAGACCTGAAGGGAGGGGCTGGAAGAGGGGCGGAGCCCAAGTTGAGCCTGGGCACACACTGCCTGCCTTTTCTCCCTCGGGCCCCACAGGGCACTTGTCATATATTTTAATGAACTTTGGGGTCAGACAAATCTAGATTGACATCCTGGTCACTATCCCACCTATGTGATTTGGGCAAGTTAAGTGACTTCTCTGATCTCTGACTTCTCATTTTTGGAATGGGTATAATTTTTATCTACGATTGGGAATCACGTGAAATACTCTATGAGCCACACGAACCCAGTGCCCAGCACACAGGGCTTGCTGATTAGATTCCCTCCCAAATTCTTCCTCCCACCCTGGCTGGTCACTCGCGATAAAGGGAAACTCCTCAACACAGGGCGTGGATGACTTCACACTGTCTGCTGGTACTTCATACAGTGCTTCAAAATTCAAATGGAAAATTATAGACTAATGTATACCATAAGTTTATAAATTATAAAGCACTTTTAGCCCATTAGCTCATCAAATCCTCATAAAAGTTCTGTGACAGAAGAGAAAGGATAAAAAGAAGTAGCAAAGTCGCTTTATACAGAGAAATAAAGGGATTTTATCACAGAACTGTGATTTGAAGCCAGGCCTGACAATTTCTAGCCTAGAGTGCTTTTCCTGTTGTTACAACTAAGTCTTCTGTTATTCAACATTGCTCCTTTTCTCGGGGAGAACGGTTTTGTGGAAAAGGAGGATTTTAGATAGAGAGATCGTAGGCACACAAATGGCGTACTTTCAGGCATGAGAGCAAAGGGGAGCTATTTAGGGGACAGGGGACCCATATGAATATCCACCTGTAGGAGAGGCTTCTTTGGCCAGCCCTGGGAGAGCAACCAGGTCTGACTGAGACCCCCAGAACTCGAAGAGCCAAAGGAGGACGCTGGCCGCATCTGCAGAATCCATCAGGCTGCTTGATGGGTCGCCGTTAAACAAAGATGGGATAAAGTTACATGTGTTTTCCGTGGGAGTCGGCTCCAATTTCAGCCTGATGATTTAGTCAGGTGTAAGCATGAAGTTTCCAATTTAGAGAAATAAATCTCCAGTGATTTTATTATCCCCTGTTTTACCCTGACACCCAACTTCACCCCGGCCCCCTGTCAAAGCCCTCATGATGTGTTTATATAGGGCGCACTGTAATTGATTGGCGTGCAATAGAACATGACACAGAAAATGTGGCCTTCCCCACCAGGCCCAACTCTGGGAGCTTCCATATTTCATCATCCCCCGGGCCCAATCCGAGGCCCCCACTCCTGTGGCCGCAAATTCCTGGGATTCTGGGTTGTCTGAGAATGGGAACACAGGGCCAAGGGGTCCAGTCAGGACCCCCAAGATGGCCTCAGAGGGTGTTTTGGCCTGGAGATGTGGGGGTGAATAACACTGGTCAGAGGCATCTCCCCTGGCTGGAGGCTGGTTAGGGTGACTGGACTCATGACCTCAGAGGTCCTGCCTACTCTGAGAGCAGCCAAATTGAACCATCCATGGCTCTAAGATTTGATAATTCTAAAGTTCTTAATTTCTGAAATGGTCAGTTTCTAATAATCTGTTATTTCAAGTATATATAAATCTGTGGTCCTAGATTTATGATTCTATGATAATGCTGTATAATACATGTGATGCTATGGTATACTATGGTAATACTTCTAATAAATATGAATATAAATATAAATGTGGATTTGAATATTGACACCAATGCTAAAACTAATCCTATTTCCAATATTACCATTTATTTAGTGCTTTCAGCATGCTTAGTGCTGCACTACGCATGTTACAAAATTCTTTCTTTTTTTTTTTTTTTTTTTTGAGACAGAGTCTCACTCTGTTGCCCAGGCTAGAGTGAGTGCCGTGGCGTCAGCCTAGCTCACAGCAACCTCAAACTCCTGAGCTCAAGTGATCCTCCTGTCTCAGCCTCCCGAGTAGCTGGGACTACAGGCAGGCGCCACCATGCCCGGCTAATTTTTTCTATATATATTTTTAGCTGTCCATATAATTTCTTTCTATTTTTTAGTAGAGGTGGGGTCTCGCTCTTGCTCAGGCTGGTCTCGAACTCCTGAGCTCAAACGATCCGCCCACCTCGGCCTCCCAGAGTGCTAGGATTACAGGCGTGAGCCACCGCGCCCGGCCACAAAATTCTTTCATTTAATCTTCCAGCAACCCTTTGAGGAAAGCATTTTTATCTCTTTTTGCAACCCTATGAGGAAGACATCATTATCTCCATTTTACACATGACACCACTGAAGATCAGAGAGGGTAATAATTTGCTCAAGGCTACACAATTGGTCTCTGTTTAAGATTCTGAGATTTTGTTATTCTTGCCCGTACAGCAGCCAAGGCAAAGTAGAGAAAGCAGACAGCTATGGGTGACAGGCAATCCCAACCTCAAGGGTTATTGTCAAGAGTGGATCAGATAAGTTCTCACAGCACTGGCACAATTGTCATTGACTCTGTCCTCAGCCCCATGAGGGGTGTCAAGGTAGAGAATCCCCAAGATTCAGGGTAGAGAATAAGGATCCAGATTTCACCAAACTCAGGTGATGGGGGAGTTTGCTTCTGATTCCTTTCAGATCTTACAGTTTCTGAGTCTGAAGGAAAAAAAATCACATCTCAACCAGGTCTGGATTCTTGCCAGCCCCAGCCCCCTGATTGGGCAGGGGGCACTTTCTCTTTTGCACATCTCTAGTGACAGGGAGCTTCTATGTGTTAGTGAGCTAAAATCTGCTTTCCTGTAGCTTCGACTTAGTGATTCTAACTGTCCTGTAGATCTCCAGAGCAAATCTACTTCCTCTGCTCCATGACTTTGGAGATTTTGAGACACAGTAAATCAAATGTCTACTTACTTATTCGCCCTCCCACCCACTCAACACCCCTTCCACCCATCCTTTTATCCATCCATCCATCCCTCCATCATCCATTAATCATACACTCATCCGTCTCTCCATCACCCATGTATTTATTCACTCACAATCCACTCATCATCCATCCATCCATCAATACATCCACTCTTCCCTCCTTTTTTCTATCATCCATCAATCTATCATCCATCCTTCTAAGAATGCAGCCATCCATTGTTCATCCATTCATCCATTCACTCACTCACTTATTCACTCATTTATTAACTCATTCAGGGACAGCTGCTCAAATGGTACTTGTTAGGCACTCTCAGGAAGGAAACAAAGATGAATATGCCCTCAATAAGCGTGGGAGAGAAAAATAAACCAGACTCACACCTACAGAACTTACTTATTCCAAAATGTCAACAATCTAGGAACTTTCTCAGAAATTTGTAAATCAGTGTCCCGTGAAAGGTTTAGGCTCTAAGTGAAGTCAGGATCCAGAAGAGAGAGGGGCCAGGGTGAGGTGGGCTGCTCGGGTCAGGCTTCCTGTGCGTGACATGCTTCATTTTACAAACTGGTATCTCAGACATGATCCTGCCTGGCCCAATGTTTAAGTTTTGCACTGTGCTTATTCTTAATTCCATGCATTGATTTATTTTTCTGACACTTTTTGAGCATTATTACTTGTCAAATTCTTGAGGTATGGTGGTGAATAACACAGACAGATCCTTGCCGTAGTTGAGCTTATCATCTAGTATGGGAAAGGAATGCCAAGCAAGTGCCTAATAGAATTTCAGATAGTGATAAGTGTTATTTAAAAAAGGGCAGGAGAATGAGAGAGAGCAGGAAGGGAGATAGTATTTTAGACAGGAAGATTGGGAAGAGTTTTCTGAGGAGGTGACATTTGGGCAAGGGTAGGAATTCCCAGGGGTGGAAATTCCTGAATTTCCACTGGAGAAGGGAAGGAGGTGGACAAGGAGACTGGCATGATGGGAGGCTTGGGCCTTAGAACCCCTGAGGGGCCAGGACAGGTGGAGCTCAGGAGAGACCAAGGCCCAAGACAAAACGAGTGCCTTGCCTTTGGAGACAGAGGACAGAGATTTTATTCACTGAACATAAAATAAAAACAAGAGCTGAATGGAGGTAATCTCAGGCTGGGAGTCCAGATATCTGGCCTCTAACCCTACCTAGTTTCTAGTTTGCTGTGTGCTATGGTTTGGATATTGTTTATTTGTCCCCACCCAAACTCATGTTGAAATCTCATCCCCAATGTGGTGGTGTTGGGAGGTGGGGCCTAGTGGGAGGTGTTTGGGCTGTGGGGGGATCCCTCATGAATGGCTGGGTGCTATTCTCGCAGTGGTGGATTCTCGCAGGAATGGATTAGTTTCCTCAAGAGTGGGTTCTTATGGGCCGGGCACGGTGGCTCACGCCTGTAATCCTAGCACTCTGGGAGGCCGAGGCGGGTGGATTGCTCAAGGTCAGGAGTTCGAGACCAGCCTGAGCGAGACCCCGTCTCTACTAAAAATAGAAAGACATTATATGGACAACTAAAAATCTATATAGAAAAAATTAGCCGGGCATAGTGGCGCATGCCTGTAGTCCCAGCTACTCGGGAGGCTGAGGCAGTAGGATCACTTAAGCCGAGGAGTCTGAGGTTGCTGTGAGCTAAGCTGACGCCACGGCACTCACTCTAGCCTGGGCAACAAAGTGAGACTCTGTCTCAACAAAAAAAAAAAAAAAAAAAAAAAAAAAGAGTGGGTTCTTATGAAGCCAGCATGTCTCTCTGGTTTCCTCCTTTTACACATGTCTGCTTCACTTTTGACCTTCTCCACCATGTTTTGACCTAGCACATGGCCGTTGCTAAACAAACCTCTTTTCTTTATAAAAATTACCCAGGCCTTGGGTATTCTGTGATAGCAACACGAAATGAACTAATGCAGTGCGGGATCTTGGAAAATCCCTTCTCTTCTGGAGAACTCGATTTCACTCACTAAATTATGGCATTTAAACTAGATGACTCTTGTGAATCTTTCTAGGTAGAACATACTTGGCTTGAATTGATATAAAATAGACTAGAATTTCAGCAAGAGGGAACCAGGTTAGATAACAAATGTAACATGCAGTAGAACCATTTGCCTACCATTGAAGTTCCTTTTGCCGTCTAGAAACTTGGCAGGCAAACTCAGGATCTGTTCTGGGTCCAGGGGGCATCTAGGCCTCAGGGAATTAATTATACCTGTTTATATCCAAAGATGGCCCATGGGGACCAGGTGCAGTGGGTGATGCCTGTAATCCTAGCATTCTGGGAGGCCGAGGTGGGAGGACTGCTTGAGCTCAGGAGTTCGAGATTAGCCTGAGCAAGAGCGAGACCCCATCTCTACAAAAAATAGAAAAATTAGCCGGGTGTGGTGGTGCACACCTATAGTCCCAGGTACTTGGGAGACTGAGGCAGGAGCATTGCTTGAGCCCAGGAATTTGAGGTTACAGTGAGCTATGATGACACCACTACACTCTAGCTGGGGTGACAGAGCAAGACTCCATCTCCAAAAACAAACAAACAAACAAACAAAAAATCAAAGATGGCCCATGATAAGCCCACTCACATTGAACCTGGGCTGGCCCTGTGACTCCTTTAACCAATGGAATGTAGCAGAAGTGATGTTCTGTGAGTTCTGGCTCTATGGTTTTCTACTGGTGCATAACAAATTACTACTTAGAGGCTTAAAACAACATCTATTTATTAGCTCATAGTTCTGTAAGTCTAGACGGCATGACCAGGTTCTCTGCTCAGGGTCTCACCAGGCTGAAATCCAGGTGTTTGCTGGGGCTGCAATCTCACCTGAGGCTTGCAGTCCTCTTGCAAACTCATTTGGGTTGTTGGCAGAATTCAGTTCTTTGAGGCTACAGGACTGTGAAGCCCCGCATTTTCTTGCTGGCTGTTGACCAGAGGTCTCTTTCAGCTCCTGGAAGCTGCCCTCAGTCCTAGTGGCAGGGTCCTCTCTCAACATGGTAGCTTACTTCTTCAAAGCCAGCAGGAGAATCTCTCTCCAGTCTGCAACAATGGAGTCTTACATAGTGTAATGTAACCTATGCCACCACTTTGCCATATAATGCAACCTAATCAAGAGAATATCTTTTCCGTCATATTTTCAGATCCCACTCACACTCACGGAAAAGGGATTATACAGGGCATGTACACCAGGGAGTGGGAATCTTGGGGGCCGTCTTAGAATTCTGTTCATCACACTGGCCCAATCTTGAAGAAAACTCAGCAACTTCCTTTTGTGTCTTTTTGGGAGCACTGAGCTGTGATATAAGAAGTCCTAGGCTGGGTGTGGTGGCTCATGCCTATAATCTGAGCAGTTTGGGAGGCCAAGGCAGGAGGATCACTTGAGGCTGGGAGTTTGAGATCAACCTGGGCAACATAGAGACAAAGAGATGCTGTCTCTACAAAAAATAAGAAAAATTTTCCAGGTGTGGTGGTACACTCCTGTAGTCCTAGCTACTCAGGAGGCTGAGGAAGGAGGATCACTTGAGCCCCAGAGTTCGAAGTTGCAATTTGCAGTGAGCTGTGATTGCATCACTGCACTCCAGCCTAGTGTCCTAGCTGAGTCCAGACCTCCAGCCATCCCCACACTCCAGTGCCAGACATATAAATGAGCAATCTTGGGTATTCAGCCCAATCAAACCCTCTGAAGACTGCAGCCTCAGCTTGCATGTGGAGTGGAAGAACCATCTAGCTGAGCCCAGTCAACCAATTAGGAGAGTCACCCCGGAGCCTTTGACTGACTCCATCTGCCAAGTGCTCTTTGTTCGGGAGAAAACTTGGTTCTGTCTTTCATATTTCTGGGTAATGGGAAACCTGTCTCCTCCATGGAAATTCTCCAAAAAGGGTCTCTATTGTGTCGTCATCGAAGAGTTTATCTGGTCCCAAGGCTGGTCCTCTACTAATTATCTTGAGAGGTGGCCTGGCTGAATGGGGAAAATTCTAGACGGGAGGCCAGGGGCCTGAACTGTACCACCAATTCTGCTGCTTCCCTGCTGTGTGATCTTGGAACTATAGCCATCACTTCTATGGTGCTTTCCATGTTCCAGGCACATGGAAAGTTCTAAGTGCTTTATATATATTGACTCATTCAAACCACACAATAACTCTAGGAAATAAGTATGATTATTGCCTTTTTACAGATGAGGAAATGGAGGCACAGAAATGTTAAATAATTTGTCCAAAATCACATAGCTAGGAAGCGGTGGAACCCATCTCTTCCCTGGACACAATGGTCTGATTTTGAGATTTTATTTCCTGGTTCCAGGAGTCCAAGATTCAACAACTCTCAAGGTTCTGGTAGTCTGCGATTGTACCAGTTTGAAGATCCTTGAATTCTCAGATCTTAAGATTCTAGAATTCTCAGGTTCCAGTTTGAAAAAGCAAATGCCTGCCATCTGCGGGGCGGGGGTCAGGGGACATGATGGGGAATGACACAGCTTGAACCCTCTGCACCGCCTGGCCCTCTGCTCCTGGAGTTAAAGATGCTGCCGCTGCCCTTCAGGCACTTACTTCATTTCTCTGAAACCCGAAACCTCTCTTGGAGCTGGGAGCCCTGGGTGGTATGAGAGCAGGAGGGAGACCTCCTTGCCCCATAACGCCTGCAGCATCCGCAGAGAGGGGCCAGAATAAGCAGTGAGACCAGGACTCGGAGTTCCCTGAGAATGATAACATTCTCTGCATCCCGCAGACCCCAAATAAACCCACGTTGTCCTCAGGCTCTGCCGAGGCCTGAGGAGGGAAGGGAGGGATGGTGGGAAATGGCTGATGTTTCCATAGGCCCCACCACCCTGGGTGTTGTGTTTCTCTTGGAGCGGGGGCCACATGGCTGGTGGCCCTAGAATAGCTGTGTGCTTCAGGACCATGGGGAGGCCATCCAAGGCCCGGAAGCAGGGCTGGCTGGCCACGTTGTGCAGGCAGAGATAAGGGGCCAGGTCAGGGTTGACATGTGGAAGCATTTAGGAGCCTGGGAGATGGGGCACTGCAGAGCGAAATGTCCTGAAGGGCCTGCGGGGCCCAGGGGTGACTGACTTCAGCAGCCTCATTCTACAGACGGCGAAACTGAGGGAAAGAGAGTCGCTGCCATGGTAACAAGGAGCTTAATAAAACCTCTGGAACCGACCCCAACATAGTCAAACCCCTGTGCTTCAGCTACACCAACTAGTGGCTTTAGCCAAAACGCTGGGCCTTTGCTCATGTTGTGCACTCAGCTTGGAATGCCCTTCCACGCCCTGCTTTGCCTGTTGAGATATTTATCTTTCAAGGCACAGCCCCGATGCTACCTCCTCCTGGAAGACTTCCTTCGTCACTCCCCTGTCTCTGGTGTCCTCTCACCCCCTTCCCTGAGCACCCAGAGCATTTCATCTGCTCCTATTTTTTTGCTATATGTCACTTTCTCCGTTAGGGTAATAGTAACAGTTGCTGTTTTTGTTCAGATACTATAGGCCAGGCAATGTACCTGCATTTCCTCTTTGATAAATTAGGTCCTAATCTTCTGGATCATTGAGTGCAGCCCCAAGGGGCCGCACTTGGGGATCTTGAGGGCCACATGTGGCCTTGAGGCCACAAGCTCCCCACCCCTGGATTAGGAAACTGAAGCCCTGAGAAACAAAGTAATCTGCCTGAGGTCACATACCCAGAAAGTTCCAGAGAAGAGATTCACGCTGTGTCTGACTGGCTCCAGTGCCCTATACCCAAGGCCTGAGTTCCTAGCCCCCTAAAGGTCACTCATATTCAAGGACTTGGATCTGGTTCATGCTGCCTTTTTATTTTTCATCTACACGTCTGCCTCCCTGTGCCCCCTCCCTGTGGGCTCTCTAATGGCAGGGACCCTGTTTTCCTCATCAAGCTCTCCCAGGGTCTAGCCCATAAATGCTCAGTGAACATTGGGTTAATGATGGACTCTGAGGCCGTACAAGGTGGAGTATTTGGAAGGGTCCAGATGGTAAGTGTGCAGGGTGTTTCTGGTCTCCCTGGAGACCGCTTCCTGGAACCTGGGAGCTGAGCGAGGCAGCGCCTGCAGGAGCCACAGAGGGGCCTGTGCAGCGGGAGTGGAGCACCGTGATGCTGGAAACTCTGGTCTACGAGCCACAGCTGGGAAGGCCCTGGGACCTGGAAAGAGGCAACAGGGATCCTGGGTGGGTTCTTGGGTGGCAGAGTCAGAGATTCCCAGGGCAGCTCAGGAAGGAACTTCGCCAGACTTCCCTCCCAGCCTCTCCTGGGGCTCTTGCCTCTGCCTTTGGTGGCAAGGAGCTTATCACCTCCCTAGAGGGTGATCCTGGGGTGTTTCTGGAAAGAATTCCTGGGGTGGAGGCATCTGGAGATGATGGAGGGATGGACATGGGACAGTTAACCCCTCGGTGCTGACTGGCTGAGTACCATGTGTCATAAGCACAGTGTCACAAATTGCCCTGTCTTCCGACCAATAGTGGGTAGCCTGGGTTACAGTTTTGAAGCTCATTGATACATACACCATGTACACATAAGGGCCCAAGCTTTGGGATCAGACAGGTGAGGCCCAAATCCCAGCCTTGCCACCTACCAGCGGGTGGGTACCTTTACACATGATTTAGTCTCTCTAAAGCTCAGTTTTCTCATGTGTAAAATGGGCATAAAGACTCCTATTTCTTGGGGTGTAGAAGAGTTGGGCCACAGGAGTGCCTGGAAAGTGATGGCCATCCCTACAATGCTATCTCATCCTTCTGTGTCTCGTCTCTCCATCTGGGGATCTCCTCTTAGGGTTCCAACCACAGTTCATGCACCAACAACCACAAACCTCCATCTGCCTCTAGATCTTTCTGCAGATGCAGACTGGCTGTCCAGCTGCCTCCTGGTCAGTGTCTCCTGGATTTGGGTCCAGAAGCCTGGGTCAGCTCCCAGAATTGTTTGGCTCTCTGACTGTAAGGTTTGCAGGCCTGTGCCTTTCTCTCCAGCCTCTCTGTTGGCAGCCTTTCTCCTGTCTGCTCCTCCTGTCCCTGCTGCAGCAACACTGGATGTTTCTCAGTCCACTCAGTGTGGCTTGACTTGCTCTCCTGCCTCCCAGCCTGTTCTCACCCTCACGCTTTTGCTCGGAACAGCCTCCCCTCACTCTCCACCCAGCTACCTCTTACTTCTCCTTTTGGTTTGGATGTCACCTCTGGAGAGCAGATTGCTATGGTCTGAGTGTCTGTGTCTCCCCAGTCCCTACATTCATGTGTTGGAACCTAGCTCCCAAGGTGATGATATTAAGTATTAAGAGGTGGGGCCTTTGGGAGGTAACTAGGTCACGACGGCAGAGCCCTTGTGAATGGGATTAGTGCTCTTACAGAAGAGGCCCAAGGGAGCTTGTTCACCCCGGCTGCCATGTGCAGATGTAGCAACAAGGCACCATCTTTGAAGCATAGAGTGAGCCTTCACCAGATATCAAATCTGCCAGTACCTTGCTCTTGGACTTCCCAGCCTCCAGAACTGTGAGAACTAAATTCCTGTTGTTTACAAATTACCCAGTCTAAGACATCTTGTTATAGCATCCTGAATGAACTAAGACACGGATGATCTGGGTTCTATGGCTCTTCCCCAAGGCTGCAGGGTGATCGTTGGGTGAGTGTCTTTAAAGGGCCTGTGAAATAAGAGACATCTTCAAGCATCCTGATGGAGGTAGTGGTGGTGGTGGGGGGCAACCAATCATTCACTCATTGTTTCACTCATTCGTTCAGCAAACATTCACAGAGCTCGTGCTCCGGCACTATGGCTGGTGCTGGACCACTGAAGGCAGACGCACAGCACAGGCTCAACAGTAGTGACTTAGCTGCTCACCTGACCAAAGTATGCGTCCTGGTTCTGCCACTTTATAACCATGTAATTCTGACAGTGTATCTAACCTCTCTGGGCTTTGGATTTCACATCTGTAAAATGGGGAAAACATGGGCTCTATCTCTTAGGATTGCTGTGAAGATGGTGAGTAGGGATAGTCCTTGTTAAGTGGTTAGCTGAGCTAAACCCTTAGTCATGCGGTGCTTACTGACGGTTACTGCAAAGTCTCAGCTTGATGGCCATAGGATAATATTATTAAGAATAAGACTCAGTCCCTATGACCTTCAGAGTCTCAGGAGCTGGTGGCAGAAACTGGCCTATATGTAGGAGATGATAATGGGGGCATGGCGGTAGCCAGAGAGGGGAGTATAAGAGTGGAGTCAGGTCAGGTCCCAGGTCTTTGACCACAGCATTGTGCTACTCAGAGTTATGATCTCAAAAGTTAAGCATGTTTCACTGGACTGTGAACTCCCTGAAGGCTTATCTGATCCAACTCTGTGGGCTGAGTACAGGGTGATGCACCCGGGAATGTCTGATGGAGGACTGAATGAGTACATGAGGTTATGAATAAGTGAAAGTAACGGGTGGCTGTACGCTGGGCCATAGGGGCAGGAGGGTGAGTGGGTGAATGTTGATAGATTGGGAAGAAGAGGAATAGTCTTGGCTCTGCCCAAGGTAGTTAATCCTTTCAAAACTTAGTTTCTTTAGCTATAGAGTGGGCGTCAGCCATATAGACCACACAGTGGCTTTGAGGGTTTAATGAGATCATGGGAGCAAAGCCCTTGGCATTGGGCAATGAATGTGGCTTTTGGGCAGAGCGGCAGGATGAGCACCTGGCATAGGGCTGGGGCTGCTGACCGCTGCAGACCAGGCGAGTCTCACAGCTCCCCTCTGGCTGAAGGGCGTACTGCCCTCTGAGGGGAGGGGGTCGGCATTGGAGGAGGGTGGGACTGTCCAGCTGTGCAAGGAGCCACACGTGCAAACAGAGCTGTTCACTGGGGAGCAAGGCCATCCTGCTGGCCCGTCACGCACAATAATCCAGGACTTATCTCTGCAGGTCAGCTTGGCCCTTTTGGGAAAAAGCTGTCACTGTCTTCACCTGCTGAGGAGGGTCCCGGTCTCCAGGAAGACCTGTCCTCCCTGAGGGCCTATCGCTGGCTCGGGAGGCAGCTTCAGCCCAGCTCAGACTGCATGGTCCAGGATTAGAAGCCAGTGTTAATCTACCGGGCAGTCGTGGATGTAGCAAGAAGTTTGCTGGCACTTGGGACGTCACTGAGAATAATAGCAGTCCCTTCCACAGGCCCGGCACCCTACAGCATGCATAATCTCTTCCCCTCCCCTCCCACGTGACAAATTCCCCTCAGCTTCCTTACAAGCCTTGGGAGGTAAAATAAGAGTTTCACCATTATTCATCAGAAAAGGAAGCCGAGGCCCAGGGAGGGGGAGTCCAACTTAGGAGCAAGCTTAGGGCAGAACTGGGACCAGGACACCCACATCCTGACATCTAGCCATGTCTCTTTGCCCTGCACCCATGGGAGTGGCTTTCCTGGAGGCCACAAGGCATCGGGGACACTGGATTCCGTGGTCTTTAGGTTCATCCTCCACTCTTTGGTTGGCCATCTTCCATTTTCTAGGATGTTCCCTCCCTTTAGCTCAGCAGAGGCTCAGCATGGGGCCGGCGGTGAGGTCTTGTGTAGGCAGCGCCAGGCTGTGTGGCGACGTCGATGTCTGTTACACACAGGGCGTACGTGGTATGTGGAATTGGGGACTGAAGGGGGCTGATCGGGGTTCCCTTTGCACAGAGGCTATTAGGGCACCAGAGAGGGAGGTGATTGGGAGTCCTGGAGTGAAGGCAGGAGGGGGGCCCTGCCCCACCCTAGTCCAGGAGGCAACACGAGTTCTAGTTAAGGGCACTGTGTCGCCAAGCACATGAGGTTCCTCCAGCTCTAGGGGAGCAAGTGACTTCTGTCTCTGTGCCTCAGTGTTCTCAGTCTTAAAATGGGCACAGTCATACCAGCGCAGGGCTCACTGGGTTGTCAAGAGGATTAAATGAGGTAATACAGTTAAGTGCCTGGAGCAGTGTCTGGAGCACTCCAGAAACATTCCCCGTGACTATAACTTGCTTCCTGCTGGCCAGCCAGGAGGGAGGGAGGCAGGCCTTTTACAGTGGCATCCTTCCTCTCCCTGGGGCAGTCCCCTGCTCAGGGGCTACCTGGGAGGGTTACCTTCTTGCCCCAGGCCTGCGCTGGGGAGGGAGGAGGCCAGGCTTCTAGGACTGTGGTGCGGGGCTGAAGGCGCCGCTGCCTCGCAGCCCTGTGGCCAGCCCGTCCCCCATGATAAATCATGAACATATTTTTAATGATTATTTAAAGCTCTTGGCCGCATGCCCATCCTGGAAGGGCCATCTCAGCCCTTGTCAGGCCGTGGCAGATCGAAGGGAAGCTTGCACATTACTTATTGAGGGTGGCTTCTTTTATTCCATTATTTTTCTAATAGACTCACTGACAAAATATTGTTCTTGGCCCCAGCCTGGCCCCTCTGCTTGTGCTCAGAGGTAACAGGCTGCTCTGGCCAGGGAATGGCAAGTTTCCCATCAGGGGGGAGGCAGGCGAGGGCTCCACAGTTCCTTGTCCACCAGAGTGTTACTCACGGAGTGAGGAGGGAGTGAGCCTTGCGTGGTTAGCAGCCTGGTGTTCGGGAACCGCAGGCTTGGGCCCAAGCCCCTCGACTCAGCGCCGGACGGAGAGAGAGGGGGCAGAGGGGTTGTCTGTGCTTCCAGGTTCTCCTCTCAATCATGCAGCGAACACTCACATTGAGTACACGGTCTCAGGACCGTCCCCACCACACACTGCCAGAGCCTGGATGGCTTTCGAGGACCGGCCAGGACAGCGATGATCAAACTGTGCCTCACTGAACACTAGGGTTCCCGAGAAATAGCACCAGATTGGAATCAGAATGTGGGATGCAGACACGTAGCGGGGCTCTGGGCCTCCCCCCCCACCATCCTCAGCCCAAGCGCCTGATTTTATTTTGCTCTGACTTTGAGCTTTTTTGTAAGGTTTTATTTGAAGAAAGGATTCTTCTTGTTAAAAGAAAAGTCTGACTATTGTTTCCACTGCTGATGGGAAAGTGAATCTCATAGAATATGGGTGTTCACTTTCTTCTTTTTGGTGTATACCTTATTACTTTACTGTAGAAAAAAATTAATCAAACATTTTCTTTTCTTCAACTTTAATGTTAAATTTTCTGGGCACACATCATCTATGTAATCAATAAACTATTTACTATCCAAATAAAAAAAAAAGAAAGAAAAGTTTGAATATTATTGGCTACTTCTTTTATTGTACAAAAAGGGAAACTGAGACCCAGAGAGGGGACAGAGTTTCCCAAAGTAACAGAGACATTTGCAGAGTAAGGATCCATCATCTGGCCCCCAGTTGAGTGAGGAGCTGGGACCAGTATATGAATCAGAGAACAGGAAACACTGGGACCAAGTTTGCAAAGGTATCCCAGGTCATGAATGTTTTCACGTGTGTCCATCCTGTCCAGGTGTGTGTGCCGGACCCCAGAAGTATGTGCCCTCTCAGGGGTCTTAGTTTTCTAGGGCTGCTATTACAAAATACCATAGACTGGGTGGCTAAGATGGCAGAAATTAATTTGCTCATAATTCTGGAGGCTGGAAGTCCCAGATCAAGGTGCCATCTGCCAGCATAGTTGGGTTTTGGTCAGGGCTCTCTCCCTAGCTTGCAGATAGCTGCCTTCTTGCTGTATCCTCACCGGGCAGGGGGAGAGGGAGGGGGTGAGGGACAGCGAGAGGGGAGAGATGGAGAGGGAAGGAGGGTGAGAGGGAAAGGGAGATCTCATGTTTCTTTCTCTTTTTATAACGGCATTAATTCTTTCATTAAGGCCCTACCCTCATGACCTAATCTAACCCTAATTACTTCTCAAAGGCCCCACCTCCAATAGCCCACACTGGGGATTAGGGTTTCAACATGGGAATTCTGGGTGGGACACAAACATTCAGTCCACAGCACAAGAGTCTTTGTTTTCTTCAGCTCAGTTAAAAGGGTCCCCACTGGCATTCAGCAAGTGTATAACCCCGGGGAGTCCAGCTGCCCTGCCTAACCTCAAGGGTCAGCTTCCTGAAACTCCCATGGCCCAAGGTTCAGGGACTTTGGGGAAAACAGCTCTGGGGGAAAGCATCTATCAGGCAGGGTCCCAGGAGGAAACATGTGGCATGCTCAGGTTGGTTAGTGGAGGTGAGGTTTTTTTTTTTTCTTGTAATGGTGGTAAAATATATATAACATAAAATTTACCATTTTAACCATTTTTAAGCATATAGTTCAGTGGCATTAAGTACACCCACACTATTGTGCAACCATCACCCCATCCATCTCCAGAACTTCTTCATTCTCCCCAAGTGAGACTCTGCACCCATGAAACTCCTCATTCTTGCCCCCCCTCTGCCCCAGGTATATGCATCGTTCTACTTTGTCTCTGTGAATTTGCCTATTCAAGGCATGGAGGGGAGTTTCTAAAAGAGACTATTTACAAAAGTGTGGGCAGGACTAGGAAAAGCAAGAAATAGGGCAGTGCCCCAGGACCGGTAAGGTCAGGAGGCTCTTCCCACTCTGGACCTGATGAAGTGCAGTCAGGGCACAGCTCTGGAAGCCTAGAGCGGCTGCCCTATGGCGGGGGCTGCCTGCTGGGGGCTGTAGCGTTCCTGTTCCAGGGATGCGCCACCTCCCGGAGGGCTGGCAGAGGGGAAGCTGGTGGATAAATATCCTGTCCCCCCCACTTCCCTCTGACTGGTCTGCCTCCACCGTCCCATAAATGTGGCCCTTACAGGCAGGTCTGGATGCAGGGTGGACGTGAAGGGGCAGTGGAAGACAGCGAGCTCAAAAGCAAGCTGATGGAAGGCCTCAGATCTGTTTGATTACACAAAAATAAACCACAGAGGCAGCGCACTAAATTAAAAGGCTCTTGTGGCAGTTTGTATATTGTATGTGAATGACAATGGGAAGGTGTAAAGAATTTCCATTTCCTGTCCCTTGCTCCCTAGCAACTTCTCACACTCAATGATTGGCTTGCAAATTTGTTTGGCTTTGTGAGAGATGATATGCACGCTGAGAGGTGCTCCCCTGTCCCCCAGCGTTGGATTCTCTGTAGGAATGGCCTGTGCCTTTCTGATCTCAAATCTCAGGAGTTGCTGACTTCCTCTGTTGGAAGGGGAACAAGCTGGTGAGTGGCCTTTATTTAACTTTCAGAGCAGAGTTGAGGAGGTATTTCTTAACTCCCCTCATCAGTACCTGGGCTGTGGCATCTTAGCTCTGCCCATGTAACTTCTTGCTACATCCTTTCCATCACCTCTCACTAGTGCACATCTGGAATCCTCTCTCTCTGTCCTCTCTCTCCCCCTTCCTTCATCCTTAAATATTCTAAGTCCAACCCACCCATCTGGGCACATCCTTCTCACCCTCTGCTACCCTACTGCCCAACGCCTTCCTGCATCCCTGAGATGATGGATGATTTTTGACTTTCTGTGTCTGAGGAGGAACCTCAATCTCTAGCAGCCCTGTCTGTTTAGGGTGGGGTGCTCAGGTGGGAAGCAGGCACTGCTGAGGGACAGGATCCCTGTGCCCCATCTAGCTCTTACCTTCTGCCCAGGTAATAAATGTTGTGGTATGATGATTACTTTCTGGGAACTTTGCATGCATTGACAAACTTATTTAATTATCCCAACAACCCTGTTCAGGAGGCATTATTCCTGTTTTGTGGAGGAGAACTATGAAGTGTGGAGAGATCAAATGACTTATCAAAGGTCATACAACTGTCTATCATAGAGCGAGGACCTGAACTGAGACAGGCCGGTCTCCAAAGCTCTTCCCAGCCAACTCAGGAGGTGGTGAGTTTCTGGTCCCTGAAATCATGTAAGCAGAAGTTGAATGGCCACTTGTTATGGATAGAACAAGTACAGTCTGGGAGAAGGTTCCTTCCTGCTCTGAGATGCTAAAGATTCCAGGACTCTTGGTTCTGATTCAGATATTCTCTTGACGTGTGTCTCGGGAAGTATACGCTGGGGTGGGTGCCCCCGTGAGGTCTGTTGTATGAGGAAGAAGGAGTCCTGGGTTGCCAGGGGTGGGAAGAAGGGGCAAGAGGGTGGTGTACTAGTGAGAAGAAATCAGGTAATGAGTTCACCTCTCCCCATCCTGTTCGTGCTTGTTCTTTCTTGTTGCTTTGGGCAACAAGTCCCAGATGGGCAATATTTTAAAATACATTCTATTCTGAACAGAAATGTCACCAGGTTGTAATGTGCTCTTTATTACTGCAAAGAAACAAGCCCAGGGTGGGGAACAGGAGTGCTGAGTTTAATCTTGTTGCTGCTGCAGGTTTGTGGTGTGACCTTGGGGAAATGCCCCTGTATATTTAATGAGGGGTTGGTGAAGCTCACTGATGAGGACCTTCTGGGTCCTGACGTTCAATTCTCTGAAGCAGGCTTGCACCGTGCTTTGCAAAGCATGTTGAGCCATGGCTGCATTTTGGGGCTCCATAGCCAAGGGCAGAGTGTGGTGGGTGTTGACTCTTTTCTCCTACTCTTGCCAGCCCAGACTCCCTTGGTCCCACATGCCTCCCTTCTGAAGACTCATCTTACCCAGTTATTCACTCAGAGGAAGCCGTGGTTCCAGAGAAGGAAGAGGGCTGGATGGAATGGAGGTGGAAGCTCTCCATCTGGGGAGCAGCTACTAGGAGAAGGAGACTGGACCACCTTGAGCTCTCTTGGGCCTGGTGGCAGCCAGAGTCAAGTCCTCTGCAGACTCTATAGAGCCCTTCAGCTTGTACAGCCATAGTTCACACTGCTGGTGACCAGAGAATGACTTTTAGATTAGTGAGTGGCAAACAAGCAGGTGATACTGGGCACATGATATTTACATCAGTTATCTACTGTGGGGTGGCAACCAGGGCTGGGTTCTGCCAGTTGGTTCTTCTGCTAGTCTCAGTTGGGCAAATGCATTGTGGCAGCCAGCCTCCAAGATGATCCTTTATGATCTCTGCCTACTGGTATTCACATCCTTGTGTGGTCCTCTCCCACACTGTATCATTGTTGGTCTCTGTGACCACTAGTTAATAGTGGCAGTGATGGCATGTCACTTCTGAGATTAGGTTGTAAAAGACTGCGCTTTGTGTGTTTGGCACTCTAATTCATGCATTCTTGTTCTCTTGGATCAGTTACTCTTGAGGAAGCTAGCTGCCAGGCTGTGAGCAGTCCTATGGAGAGGCCCACATGGTGAGGAACTTAACGCCCCGGCCAATAGCCAGAGGGAAATTCAGGCCCACAAATAATCAGGTGAGTGAGATTGGAAGCAGATTCGCCAGCCCCAGTTTAGCCTTGAGATGACCAACTTATCTGCAACCTTGAGATATCTTGAGCCAGAATCATTCAGCCAAACTGCTCCTAGATTCCTGACCCTCAGAAACTGTGTGAGGGAAGAAATGTTGTTTTAAACTGCTTTGGGGATAATTTGTTATGCAGCGATAAATAACTAAAACACTCATGTATGTGATCAGATGGCAGTGATGGCCTTATTCATACATCTGGTGGTTGGCTGGCTTGATGGCTGGGGTGACAAGAGTACCTGAGCCAGGTGTCTCTTGTCATCCAACAGGCCAACCTGAGATTTTTCACATAGTGGCAGTCAGAGGCTTCCAAAGGCAGCCAGAGAAGGTAAGCCTCAATGTGTAAGCACTTTTTAAGCCTCTGCTTGCATCACATTTGCTGATGACCCATTAGCCAAAGAAACTCACACGGCCAACCCAGACTCAAGGGGTGAGGAGACAGACTCCATCTCTTGATGGAAGGGGAAGAATCTGTGGCCACTTTTGCAATTAAAGAACATGAGGCTTATGTACAATCTCCCATCACCGTAAACCTTCCTTCCTTCTCTACTTCTTCAGTCTTGAACAATCTTCCTTTTGTTATAGTCTGCCTAAATCAACAAACATTTATTGAGCAATTGTTATATGGCAGGTGTTTTCACAATTACAGCCTTTGTGAACACCTAACAACAGCCCTTGTAAGGTAAGCCACTTCGTGGGTGAGGAATGGAGACTCAGAAAGACAAGGCGATGCCCTAAAGTCATAAAGGTCACCGGCAGAGCCAGGAGTCTAACTGAGCTCTGGGGCTCCAAGTTCGGTATTGGTTTTACTTTCCCTTTCAAGATGCCTGGAACTTTAACTTTAACTTGGTCTTTTCAGATGCACAGGCAGAATGTCTGAAGGCTGGTCCCTGGCTGGGTTCTCCCCAGGAATCCCTGGCTGGGGCTAAAGGGGATCAGTCTGGGGCAGGAGGTTAGGGCAGGATGAGCAGACTCTAGGGGGCGACAAAGGCCAAGGTGACTTCTCTTTGCACCCCACACTTCCTTCTCTCCTTCCTGTCCTCAGAAAAGAGAGATGCTGCCATAAGGAGAGAAAACTTTCATTTTCAGGCACATGAAACCAGGGGAAGGAGGGAGGGGTGGAGAGAGAGAAGGTGGAGGAGGAGGGGATGGGGGAGGAGAATTAGGGTGAAGAGAGAGGCATAAGAAGGCAAAAATAGAGGGAAAGCAGTAACAAGACACAGAAAATTAAAGAGAGATGGAGAGAGTCATAGGATAGACAGAAATGGAGATAAAGAGAAAAGAGAGAGACAGATAGAAAAATAAGCCTTAAGGCAGGAATAGAGAGAGATGGAGACAGGGAGATAATGCCTGGAGAGGTAAAGGAAACAGCGAGAAAGGAGGAAGACAGAGAGGAAGTGGGCTGTGTGGTAAGAGGACGGTGTGTGGAGGACAGGGGAACAGGGGGTGTAAGTCACACTGTGGGGCCTTAGCTAGGTCAGGTCGTCTCTCTGAGCCCCATTTCTTCATCATGAAGGAGGGGCTGTCTTACGGAGCAGTCATGAAGACGACATGAGAAACTACACGCGAGCACCTTGCAAACTGTAAAGTACTACACGGATGTTCGTGAATACCATTGGCAGTAGTATCATTATTTTTATTATGTCATGGTGGGGGGACTTAATGCTAGAACCAGTGTCAGAGCCCCAGAATTTAGTGTCAACTGAATTTGGAATTTCTTGATACTGTAAGACACTACTACTTGCAAGATGCCCTATTGATTTAATTACACTTTGGAGTGGAGGGAGAATTGCCACATTAAAAACACATACTTAAGAAAAACAACTGATAACACAGTTGTTCCTACAACTGCTCACTTTTTTTTTCAGGATCACAATTAATGTCTAAAGATATGGTTGGGTGTGGTGGCTCACGCCTGTAATCCAAGCACTCTGGAAGGCCGAGGTGGGAGGACTGCTAGAGGCCAGGAGTTCAAGACCAGCCTGAGCAAGTGTGAGACCCCTGTTTCTACAAAGAAAAAAAAAAAGAAAGAAAGAAAAATATTAGCTGGGCATGGTAGTGTGCATCTGGAGTTTCAGCTACTCTGGAGGCTGAGGCAGGAGGATCACTTGACCCCAGGAGTTTGAGGTTGCTGAGAGCTACAATGAGGCCACTGCTCTCTAGCCTAGGTGACAGAGCAAGATTATGTCTCCAAAAAAAAAAAAAAAAAAAAAATACACTGGAACTTGTATATTCTGTTGAATTCCTTTGGGTCATCTGCAATTATGCAGAATATCATAGTAATGGTGCTGTTTTTGCATCTCATATATGTGAACTTTATTCCTTCAAAATTAACAGCATCATCTCAAGACATATTGAAGAATATTGGTGTTTCGTGTACATTTCCGCTTTGGATAAACATACAGTTCCCCTCTCCCCTCCCTTAACTGCATTGTATATTTCTGAAAGTTAAATAGCTTTTCTTGAAAGTTAGCTGGAAGCTTAGATAGGTAGGTGTTTAATGCCTAAGTTATGGGACTTGATGGATCAATTTGTCAGGCCTACCTCAGAAAATTCTCTGACCTATTCAGGGAGACTAGGCAAGTTTTATTGCCAGTAACAGCACTGACTGGTGGATGACAGGCCATCTCCTGCATAAACAGTAACTTTATTTTTGCATCAAATGAAATATTTTTGAGGACCTTTAAAGCAATAATTGGGGATCCAAATTTAAGTTAGCAGTCAGTTCTGTGTATTATTATCATTGTAGATCACACAATTGAAGTCACACTGCATAAACATGACAAGTACCTGATAACTTATTCCTCTTCTTGAAGGCTGACCATTATTATAATATACATTCTGATTTCAGAAATTCTAGGGTGTGAAGAAGAAAAAATCTAAGAAATGCCAGTGGCCAAGAACAATGGAAATAACCTGGGGTATCTTATGATAGGAGAGAAAACCAAATGCTCTGAAAAGGTCCTGGTTATATCTAACATATTAAAGTAATTCAAAATCGATACTGGGATGCTTTTGCCTCATTTGAATGAGATTCTATGCCTGCAATACTCCTTGCTGCCACCAGGCAGTGGTAGTGTCTCAAATAGCTTATGTGTCTGAAATGTGGTCTTTCTCTATGTGGCCAATTAATCTCTGTGGCCAGAGATTTATGTGCTTTATCTAGCCAATTACTGTTCCCTTCCCTCTATTAAAATAAGAATATGTACTATATTAAGCAAAATTTCTGGAAGTAATGTAACATAGTGCTCAGACAGTTTGGTTTGAGCCATGGTTTTGGCTAGCTCGGATAAGTTAGCTTTCCCACGTGAGGAGAGGGGAATAGCAGTAGTATCTTCCAGGACTACAGTACAGTTGTTCCTCAGTACCTGAGGGGAGACTGGGGTCAGGACCCACCACAGACACCAAAATCCACAGAAGCTCAAGTCCCTTATATAAAATGGTGTAGTATTTGCATATAACTTCAAATCACTTCTAGATTATTTATAATACCTAATGTAACGTAAATACTATGTAAATAGTTACACTGTATTTTTTAAATTTGTATTTTTTTATTGTTTATTTATTTATTTGGAATATTTTTGATCTGTGGTTGGTTGAATCTGTGCATATGCAACCCAATACCGAGGGCCGACTGTATTCTGTTTTCATAGAACACTTGCCACCTTACCAAGAACCCTCTGACCTTGCACCTCTGGAGGCCTACACACCCTGTTGTGGGTTAATGTTTATAGCTCACCTGTGAGCTGTGTAGGGCAGGGAGCATTGTCTACAACTGGACTAACTCCTTACGTTGGTACATTTATTAATCCATACTTACACGTAATAGTAGCTACTTTTATTGAGCTTGTACTCAATATCCATTTCAATACCAATTCTTTTAATCCTCACAGCCACCCTATGAGGTCAATATCATTATCATACCCATTTTATAGAGGAGGAAATCCCCAGGGTTGTGGGAAGATTAAATGAGTTAATGCATAAAACTTGCTTAGTACAGTGCCTGGGACATAGTAAGTGCTCATTATTTATAGTGCTAATTATTTACAGATGAGGAGACAGCCACTCAAGAGCTGGCTGGGGAAATAGGCTTGTAAACCTAGAAGTATTAGGATATTAAGTACGAAATGTCCGATTTCCTTAAATACTAAGTTTGACAGTATCTGTGACATTTCACTTTGATACTTCTTGTTTTTATTTTTATCATAAAAGTACATCCTCATTCTTTCTTTTTTTTGTGGTAATTATGTTCTTTTTTTCATACTCATTCTTTCAAATGCACATTTTTAAATTGTGGTTATCTTTCAAAGTTTTTATTAGAACAATTTTTGGAAAACTATAGATAAGTAAAAAATTTGTATTATTTTCAAATACGAGTTCTGTCATAAAACCAATACAACACAGATAGCTCAAAATATCAACAAAGTGTTTGGAAAGGATGTGGCTAATGAACACACAGTATATCGATGGTTTAAAACTTTCAGTTCTAGGCTGAGTGTGGCGGCTCTCACCTGTAATCCTAGCACTCTGGAAGGCCGAGGTGGGAGGATCGCTTGGGCTCAGGAGTTCAAGACCAGCCTGAGCAAGAGTGAGACCCCCCTCTCTACTAAAAATAGAAAAAATTACCTGGGCATGGTGGTGCACGCCTGTAGTCCCAGCTACTTGGGAGGCTGAGGCAGGAGGATCACTTGAGCCCAGGAGTTTGAGGTTGCTGTCAGCTAGGCTAACATCATGGCACTCTAGCCCAGGCGACAGAGCAAGACTGTCTCAAAAAAAAAAAAGTTCCATTCTGGTAATTTTAATCTTAAAAATGAGCCACATGGACCACCTGAGACCAACGTGGATAATGATAAACTAAAAACTAGTGGAACTGAATTCATCTCAACCTATGCATAAATTAACAACAAGGTTTGACATTACTATTCCACTAATATTAGACCATTTAAAACAAATCTGCAAGTAAAGAAGCTGGATAGATGGGTACTACATAAATTAAACAAATGTCAAAAGAAAAATTGTCTTGAAGCTTGCCTTTCTTTGCTGTCAAGACATGAAGGCAAACCATTTCTACACTGTATTGTTATGTGTGATTAAAAAGTGGATTCTTTTTGACAATCACAAGTGTTCATCATGATGGTTGGAGAAAGATAAAGTGCTGAAACACAGTCCAAAACGAAATATTCATCAAAAAAATGGTGTCTGTTTGGGGGTCCAGCACTGGTATTGTCCACTACAGCTTCATGAAACCTGTTCAGTCGATTACAGTGGATGTCTACTGCAACCAACTGGATGAAATGGTGAAGATGCTTGTGATTAAGCAGCTGAGACTGGTCAACAGAGACAGGCCAATCATCTTGCAAGACAATACTGGACCACATGTTGCACAGACAACGCTGCTCAAATTACAGAGGCTGGACTTGGAAATACTCTGTCATCCACCGTATTCAACAGACCTTGCACCAACTGACTACCACATCTTCCAGCCTTTGGACCACTTCTTGCAAGGAAAAATATTTAATTCTCAACAAGCTGTGGAAAACGCCTTTTGCGATTTCATCTCCACTTGCTCTCCAGGCTTCTTTGCTGCTGGCATAAACAAGCTACCGTTAAGATGGCAAAACTGTGTCGATAGTTTAGACACATACTTTGATTAATTGTACTGCTTCTAGTTTGAGATATAATTAACTACACTTTTGATTCAAAATCAGACATTTCATATTTAATGATCTAATATTAAAGAAGCAAAGTACAAGGGACTGGAGAAGCACATGAGAGGGACAATTAATTCCTCTTGGGGTGGGATCCAGAAAGGCTTCACAGAGTAGGAAACATTCAAACTGGATCATAAAGGACAAGTAGGGGTGGCAGATGTTGCTCATGTTCCCAATTCTGTTTTCCTCTTCTTCCTTTTATTTCTTATTCTTTTTTATTTCAAAGTATTACAGGGTTTCAATATTTCAAAGTATTACAGTTTTGGTTACATGGGTCACTTTTATAATGCTTCAGTCATGGTTATAAGTGTGCCCATCACCCAGACAGTGTTCATTGTACCCATTAAGTACATTGTACCCATTAAGTACATTAAGCCCGTCCCCACCTCCCCCTCCCCACTGCTTGATTTCCGTTGAGTTTTACTTCGCTGTATGCACATGTGTGCTCATCGGTTAGTTCCAATTTAATAGTGAGTACATGTGGCATTTGTTTTTCCATTCTTTCTTCTTCCTTTTAATAATAGAAATATTCCTCCCAGATTTAGCAGGACACATGGCCACCCAGTTAGAGATTATAATTATCATCATCTCTGCAGAGAGGTGAAGCCATGGGACTGAGTTCCTATGCTAACTAAATGTGAGTGGAAGTGAAATTGTTTGCTACCACTTCCCATGGCTAGAATATGGCTGTGGTGTAGGGGAACAAGTTTTGGCCATGATGGGATGGCGGAGCAACAAAATAGAAAGAACCTGGGACTCTGGATGACCTTGGGGAGAGCACAGCTGTCCCATTCACCTTGGACCACATGCCTATCTCCAAACCATTACATGAGGGAGGCATAAACTTTTGTTCAAACCACTGTACTACTGGCTCTTTTGTCTGAAGCCTACTATTCAGTCGGATGTCTAAATAGTACACCAAGCAAAGAAAGAGGAAAACTTAGAGGGCAGAAGGAACAACAAGTCCAAATACATGAAGAGTGAAAGAAGTTAGAAAGTTTTAGGAAATATTCTCATAGCATTGTTTTGAGGAACAAATGCGATAATAAATGTATATAATAAAGAGCTTAGTACAGTATCTGGCACATACAAGTTCACAATAAATGAAAGTCATTTTTTTTCTGGGTGATATAAATGATTTCTCAGAGCCTCATCTATAAAATAGCAATAATGTTACCTGCATGATGAGGACAGAAGTCTGGACCTTTATACTCTAAACCAGTATGTATAGCCTGGAGAACTTCTACTGGGAACAAGGCTAAAAGACAAAAACAGTTACCTAGAGATGAATGAGTACCCTGCCTTTCTTCTGTTTTAAATAATTTAACTTTACAAAACCTCAGTGCTGTGCTATCCTTCAGCTTTAGCTAACGCTTATCCTGCTCGGTGCACCCTAAAATATGTTAGTCGCCCCTTGAACGAGTTGTGGATATTCATTGCTCCAAAGTTTTCACAGGCAGCTTTCTCAGGTCTTTGGCTTCCAAGGTAACTCCTATTCACCCCACAAGACTGTACAAACGTGGTATCTCCTGAGGCCTTCCCTGACCTTCTGGACAGGTCTGTCTGATTCTCTGTACACAATAGCTATTCCATTGTGGCCTTATGTGCTCTCTTATTACTGGCTTAGGTGTCATTTTCACCTGCCAGACAGTGAGCCCTTCCAGGGCAGGGAGCATGAGTGTTTCATTTTTGTTTCCCCAGCACTGGGGCCACAGTAGGAGCTCAGTTCATATGATCGAATGAATGAGCTGTTCTTGGGCAAGCACGTAGACCCAGATAGAGTGTGCGCGTCTGCTTGTGGGGAGGGGAGGAGCACAGACGATTTCAGGCACCCTAGAAAGTCAGATGTGACAAATGAACATGTCTCCCATTCACACAATGTGGGAACTTTACCATCTAGACATCGTTACAGGGGAAAGAAGAGGCAGTGAGACAGAATGGAAACTATCTGGTTTAGGAAACAGGAGGCCTGGCTGCCCCCAACCTTGCTCGGGATCCATCTGTGTGACCTCAATAAGTGCCTTTGCCTCTCTGAGCCTTACTTTAGGCCACGCTCTTTCTGGTCTTCTAGGAATCTAGGCGTCCTCCCACTCTGAGATTCCTGGGGTCCCATCAGGCTGGTGGAGACGACAGGCCTGGCTCGGCCGGAGGATGCCTTGCTGCTTTCTGTGACCCAGAGATGGCACTGGGCACCTCCGGGGTCCCTCCTCTTCCTCCTTCTTTTCTTCTCTTCCTTCTCCCCTGCTCCTTCCCTCAACCCCCCTTCTCCCATACTCCCTCTTCTTCCCCCTCCGTCCTCCCCATCCGCCCCTTCCTCCGGGCCTCTCCCCGCCCTCCCCTCGCTCCGCCCTCCTCCCGCCCTCTGCGCGGTCCTCCCCTTCCCGGGCGGCGCGCGCTGGGTGGTCCGGCGGCCGGGGGCGGGCGGTAGCCTGCAGGCGTAATTGGCATGCACGCCGTTGTAGCTGAGACCGCTTAATAAAGCATTACATATCTCACCGCTTCCATATTTCATTACCTCACGCGGAGCCTGTGAGAGGGCCCTAATGGGAGTCAGCTGTGTTTTTACTTTCTGTTGTCGGCCGGGGACGGGTTTCTCTGCGGATTCTTTGAAATGAAATAATGTGATGCACGCCGCGATAAGGGCCGGCCTGTAATGAGGCCCAGGCCGCGGGGCGGCTGCTATTGCTCCAGGTGTCGCGTATTTGGGCTCGGAGGACGAGGAAGAGGAGGGGGCGGCGCCGGAGGAGGGAGGGGAGGGGGCAGGCAAGAGGGGCAGGGGGAGCGGGGTAGGGGTGACGGGTGCAAGGGGGCAGGGGGAGGGGTGGCGGCTGCGGCGCGCGGGAGGGGACGATTGGGAGAGGTAGGGGACAGAGGCTACCTGGAGAGTCCTAGGATTCACAGGGTGACTCCGCCCCTGGCTGCGATCTGAGAGCCTTTTGCCCTCTCAGGCCGCCCACGGGGGTAATGCTAATACCCACTTCACGCGGAGGTTGTGCTGAGGCAAATGAAAGGGGTTCGTAAATTGGGAAGGACAGCATCACATGCACGGGGGAAAAGGGAATCATTTATTGAGAGAAAGGAAGGGACGCCCTGCCCTTTGCACATCTCCTCTTGGCATGGCACCTGCCAACCACATGCCAACCATTTCATGGAATGAGCACAGCAGCCTTGCTTTCTAAGTATTGTTACCTTCCCTTTACAGAGGAGAAGACTGAGGGTCATAGAGGCGAGGGGCTGGCTCCAAGGCACATAGAGACTGAGGGCAGCCCTGGGCGTGGAGCCAGATGGAGACAGGAAGAAAAGAGAGAAGGGTATAAAGTTGGAGAAAAAGTTTGTCCGCTGCCAGGTGACTTGTCTAACCCGCCCACCCCCACTACTGCCCCCTCCCCGGAAGAGAGCGGGGCTTTCTCCTCCACCCTGTCCTGTGGGCCTCCTCACCTGGGCCTGAGGTCTGCGCCTTCCTCACTGGGGCAGAATGGAGGGCGGCACGTTCATGGGCATGGGGTGTGCTGCAGGACTCCGTGGGAGGGGTGGGGCTTCCTGTTCTGAGCACTCTCCTCTGTTCAAAATCCCATAGCCGCAGTCCCTGCAGTGTCCTCTATGGCCACTCTGGCTCCATCTCTAGAAAATTAATGCTCTTCCAGGAGTCCTGTTGTATCTCCTCGGTGCCTCTCAAAGCCACCCACTGCAGGAATCTTTCTGAAATGTGGACCCAGTGCCGCTGCCCTCCAGCTTTGGGCTCCTATGGCTCCCAAGAGCCTTCCAACGTGTGCCCCATAGGGCCCTCCCTGCCCGGCTCCAGGGCCTCCCCCAGCTCCTCAGCTGCGTCACTGTCACACCCCATCGCTGTCCCTGATGAGCTACGTGACTTATCTTCTCCCAAGTTCATCAGTGACCTCACGGGGCACTTGCTCCTCCTGTTCCCTCTGCTTGAGATGCCCTTCCCACACAGACCTGCCCCTGGAGTCCTGCTCGCTCTCCAAGACTGAGCACAGGCGCCTTCCGGGAAGGTTTCTTGCTCCTCTGCTTCCAAGCTGGATGTGCTCTCTTCCTTCTCTGAGCCTCAGTTTCCTCATATGTAGCATGAGGGGCTTGGGGCTGATCTCTGGGCTGCACAGTCTCATGAATTGACCTGGTTGGGGGTAGTTTCTCCTTGAAAGAGGAACAGATAGTTTGGTGTTGTCCGTGTGTTGGATGATAGCCAAGTTGTGTGTGCCTACCAAATGCCAGGCACTACGCTAGTGCTTTATATGCGTTACAAACACGTGTTGCTCGGGGTCATGCTCAGTCAATGGAGAAGCTGGGATTGGAAGCCAGGTCTTTCTGATTCCCAAGCATGTGTGTGTGTGCATGTGCACGCATGTGTGCATTTGCATATGTGCTTGTCTCTGTGTGTGTGCATGCACAATAATGATACCCAGTGTTGGTGACAAACTTTAACCTTCTTAAAACTCTCTCACCTCCAGGAGCACTTTGAGGCAGGTTAGGAAGGGATTTGTAGATGTGGAGAGGTTGGGCTACTGCCTGAGTGACACAGCTGCTGGGAGGAGTGGGGGGTGCAGAGCAGGAGAAGACACTGCCCTGGCTCAGGGAACCAGGTTGGACATTCTCAGTGCAGGACTCTCTGCTCTCTGACTTTGCCCATTTTGTTTTCCAAATGACCCTCTTCACTGCATCCTAATGTCCTGCATGCAGGGCCTGCTTTGGAGCCGTTGCTTGAGCTAGCCCCTGCATCGGGAATGCCCTACCCCAGTGCCTGCCTGGGAACATCTTATTCATCTTTCAAGACCCAGCCCAGATCCCCTCTCTTCACGCAAGCCTGCAGAACTCTCTCTCTCTCTCTCTCTGTTTCATGCCCTGTGTACACTTCTTTTGTCCAGCTTAGAGTGTCAGCTTGGAGCTTCCTTGTTTCAAGATCATGAACCTTGAGCTCAGAAGCTGAGCCCAACCCTGGGCCCGTGGAGAGCTGGCATGGAGTAGGTACATAGGATACCTATTCATGGACCTAGGAGTGCCTGGCCATGCAGGGTGTGTTTTGAAGATACTGAAGATGTAAACAAGTCCCCACTCATAGAAAATGCTCATTAAGTGACAGCTCATAGTATTGTCATTATTTATTACTATGGTGGTGTTTTGCACCAGATTTTATGTTGCAATCTGTATTTCATTGAATTCTTACACCTTTATGAGATTAATATTACATCCCAATTTTATCAATGAGGAAACTGAGGCTAACTGCCTCTAAATAACTTACCCAAGACTAGAGAGCTAATTGGTGGCAGAGCCGGGGCTCAAATCCAGTTCTGTCTGCCTGTGAGTCCATCCTTTTTGCACGCATCACACGGATCTTATTGCGAGCGCCTTGTGCTCTCTGTGCCTGTCAAATAGGGCTGCTCTATTGATTAACATGCAAATGATTTTTTGAGAGAGGGCTTAAGTGTAGTTCGGTCTCAGCCAGCCACAACTGAGATTTGCAACCCAAGCCCTAGTCCTCACCAGCCACTCTGCTATCAGGTTTTCATCTCTGGAGTGATTGACGGGTATTTTTTTCTCTCCCTGACCCAGAACGCCAGGCCTCCAATACTACTGAAATGTTTGCACAATCTTGAAGCATTTATTTAAAAGTTGCTTTTCCCCAAAGGGCCTGGCCTCAACCAGATCCTGAGCCAGATCCAAAAAAACAAACAAATCCTATCTTTACAAGCTCCTCAGCTGGGCTGCGTGGGGCGGTGGGGGTGGGGGTCCCCTGGGCCCTACCTCTCCTTGGCTGGCTGACAGGCCTGCCCCGGGGTGAGGAGGGAGCTTGCCTGCCTGTTTACGGCCCTTTCCAATTCACAGGCCAAACAGGAAAGCAGGGAGGGGTGTGTGGAGGGGGCGAATGTCAGAAGTCACAAATCACACAGTTGCTTCTCAAAGCAACAGGGGTGGAGATGTGATAGGGAAGTGGCTGGGGTTAGGTTTCTTGAATGTTCGTCAGGGACGGAGTGAGACCCTGTGCCCTACTCTGCAGGTCCCGACACCAAGTGCTAAGCCCCCCACAACCAGCACAGCACCAGCCTGGGTGCCCCTGGAGTCTCCGTCCACTCAGCTGCCTCCCTGGACGGCCCCGTCTGGCAAGCCCCAGAAGGCCTTTGAGATGAGCCCATGACACTGCTGCCCCACCGAGAGGTCCTTCTGGATTATTCTGGGGGCTGGGTTTGGCCTCTGTGCTGGCCACAGGGTGCCCAGCTCCTCTGTGATGCCTTTCCTACTGCACGCGGGTGTCAGAGGCCTTGAGTGCTACGCTGGCCGGGTCTGCATCACACTGTGTGAGCTTGGAAAGCTCCCTTCTGCTCTCTGGTCTCAGCCATGGAGGAACCATGAGGGGGGTGATCTCCAGTCCTGGCGCCATCTCCCTCTGAATCATGCCCGTCTGAGACTTTTCTCCTGGGCAAAGCAAAGGGGAGAGGAGGGAGCCCCCATTCATGGAGGGCATTTCGTGTGCCTAGAGCTGTGTGTGGGACCGTATGGAGTTCACTTAATTTACTCAGCACAACCTCCCTGAGCCATACTGGCTGCTGTCCCTTCCTACAAATGAGGCATCCAGGGCCAGCATTGGAACCCAAGGTCCGTCAGGCTCCCTCTTCCCTGTCCCCTGGTACCTCTGGCAAAGCACTGTCTCTGGGTTGGCTGGACAGCCTGATTTACAACAAGGTCTAGTGTGTGTGGAGTGCGGCATGGCCTGCCTTGTGTGCCCAGGGGTGGGACCGAGGTGAAGGAAGGGCTCTGCAGAAGGGGACCAGGGGCCTAGAGGGTGGCAGTCTCTCACTCAGCTTCTCAGTCACCGAGGAGCCATCTGGTCACAGGCAGCTCCAGGCTTGTGACTGGGAGAGCTCAAGCTAGTCCCCTGAGGCGCTGCCTAAGAAATGGGTCTCAAACATTTTGATTGTTTTTCCCGAGACCCCCGAACATGCAGCCCCGCTGCAGGGTCCCACCAGGAATTATCTGCTCCTGCCGTTGGGTCTCTGCTGCCTCCTGGAAGATACCAAACTCTTTACTGGCCTCTGTGCCCACTTCCCTGTCTTGGTCAGTGCCAAGGCCACTTAAGCCCTGTGTCAGTCCTTACACGGACGAGGCTTCCTGGGATACTTCTGTGTCATCTCGGCCAAGCAACTTAGCTTCCTGAAACCCCAGTATCCTCATCTGCAAACGAAGGCCCTTACGCAATAGTGAATGTGCAAGTGTTTTGTGACCACGAGGTCCAAGCTGGTGTATGTGGGGGTAGTTGTCACTGTTGCTGTTTCCAACTGGCTGCTCTTGTTCTGGCCAGGAGGTGCTGTTGAGTGACCAGCTGATGGACGGGCTTCTCCTCCTTGCCCCAGCCGGACCCTGCTGTGAACAGTCTGTGCTGAGCTTGCGCTGAGAGGATGCTCTCAAACAGCTGTTGTGGGAACAGGCTGGGAGCTCTAGGAAGAGGCAAAACAGAGAAATATTTTCCTATCTTTTCCCTACACCCAGTCCCCAAACTCTTGCATGCTTGTGATGGGGGGGGGGAGTGTGGCGGTAGTGGGGACAGGTTGGGGCAGTGGAAAAAGCAGGCCAGTCTGTCTCTCCCCAGCTGGGAGCCCTGGCAGGACTGGGACCACGTCTGACTTTTCCCTGCAACTCCAGAGCCCGACGCAGAGCCTGGCACTGAGCATGCGCTCACCAAGTATGTGTTGATGAATGCACATAACCTTGGGAAGGTTATCTCAGTTCTCTGAGCCTCAGCTTCCTCATCTGTGAAGTGGAGGTAATAATATTAATACCACTTAACTCCTAGGATCATTGTGAGGATTAGGAATAACAATCCATGCAAAGTACTTTGAACAGAACCTGGCATGCAATGGTGATGTTCTCATGTGCTTAGAGAAACAAAGGCTCAGAGAAGACAATTGCTTCGTTCAACATCACACAGCTAGAAGGTGAGAGAGCTAGGAATGGAATTCAGGGTGTCTGAGTCCAGCATCTGAGATGCTGACTACTATTGCACATCACCTGAAGTAGAGACTGCTGGCTGAGCCACAGCATCCCCCTCCTCCCTGTTTCAGAGTAATAGAACCTTCAAGTTTTAGTAGAGCACATGTCCATCTAGAATAAAGACTATGCTTTACGTTTTCCAGCCCCCCTTGCAGCTAGACTTGGCTGTGTGATTGAGTTCTGGCCAGTTAACCGAAGTTACTCATGAAGCTACCAGGAAGTGCCCTTGAAGGGAGAGGACGTGTGTGTCCCCTCCCTTCCTCTTTTTTGATGGTTGGAATTGCGACCTAACACTGTAGCACCAGCCAGCCAGACCCCCCAGATCATCAAGTGACAGCAGGAGAATGAAGCCACACATGGTGTAGGAACCTGGTCCCTGACATTGTAGGATCCATCACATCAGCCTGTTCTTGAAGTCAGAGAGAAACTTTATGTTGTTCAAGCCCCTGTTATTTTGGAGATGAACATAATCCTAACTCGTTCACTGCTTCTCAACGGTAGACTGTGAACATAGCATCGATCAGACCGTGGCATTGTGAAGATTGTCTGTGTTTGTCGTGAGACTGAGCTCTGTGATGGCAAGGACCATGACTGTTCTCTGCCGAGTCTCCACTGAAGAGCCCCATGCCAGCCACCAGGCAGGTTCAGTGGCTTTTTCTTGCGCCAGCTTAGCTATGAGGGAGCCCCATCTCCCAGAATCCCCTTCTCTGCATGGTTCCGGGTTAGCAAGGGCTGCAAGAGGTATTGTGCCTGAGATCCAGAAGTTGACAGCGAAGCAACAGCCATGTTCTTTGTGGACTAGGAAGGCCAGTGTAGGGCCCGAGCTTTTGCTGCCCATCACCCCTCTACTGGCTGACCTGGTTGGCACGGGTGGCAGCCAAGGCCCCGCGGCCCCTCCGGCTCTGCCCTATCTCCCTCTTGAGTGTCCCTGAATCCTGGGCCAGGTGTGTGCAGCTCCATGACAAAAGATTTGGCTGCTCCAAGAGGACATGAGTCATTGAAGGTGGAGCTTAGGGTGGTGAGAGTCCGCTGGGCTCCAGTTTGCTCTCTCTTCCCCTGTTTCATGTTCCCCTTCTGCACTGCCTGCCCGTGGACCGCACATGGAGGCATGCGGAATATCTAACCAGCCCCACAATTCCACAAGGTCAATCCCTATAATAAATCCCTTATTCTATGTATTAATATCTTCTTTCTCCCACTGATACATTGCCATTCAATAAATCCTTATTAAATGAATTAAGAACTGATTTATATGATTGGCCCTCTTATAAGTGGCACCCACTGATGGATGTCTACCACCTGCTTGGAGGCTGGAACAGGTGGGAAAGGGACTTGAGTTTATACTCTAAGAACATGTTTCCTGGCCCTTGTGGACACAGCATGTCTATCCGTGTCCAAGCAGAGTTAGAAGGGCCCGAGAGCTAGAGGGAGCTAAGAGAGAACATAAGGTGGGATGTGGGGTAGTATTGTGGGTGGCCTGGATGCAGGTCCCATCACTCTGACAATGCCTGTCTCTGCCCCAGAATGAGGATCCCGAGGTCTGGGGAACCTTCTGTTTCTCTAATCAGCCTTTGCAGAATGGACAAAGAGGGATACCTGAGGCTGATGCTTCTGACCCTCCATCTCGTCCTCACTTAAACATGTTGGTGGCTCCTTGTTATCCCCTAAGAATCCTCCACCGGCTCCCCATCGGCCTTGGGATAAAGGCCAAGCCCCTTAAGTTTGTGTATAAGACCCTCTGTGACCTGTTGTCAGTGAACCCCAGCCTGCATAATGATGTCCCACATCATCTGGCCTTTACCTCAGTGAAGCTGAACGAATCAGATGTGCAGGTCTGTGCTCCTATAAGTTGTTGTCTTCAGTTATTCTGTGCCACCAAGTGTCGGGAGACTCTTCTTGGAGGTGAGGGAGTCGAGTCCAAAGTTTGTTTCCCTCAAGAGAGATGTTTGCCCGTCCATCCATCCATCCATCCAGCCACTTATCTGTCTCTGCGATGCTCTCTGGTACTACTCTGGGCCAGCTCCTGTGCCGGGAGCTGAGAACATAGAGACCTATCAGATATACCCCCTGCCCTCCAGCAGCCCATAATGGGATAGGCAGGCAGGATACAAGTGAAGCACAAAAGTATAAATGAGCAAGTGTCCGTGTTGAGAGAAGCAAGCAGCTGTGAAAGCAGAGAGGTCCAGCCCAGCCACGGGGGTCAGAGGAGGCTTCCTGGAGAAAGAGACACTGGCGCTGGCCTTCAAGGAAGCTTTAGCGAGACAGAGAAAGAGTGAAAGAGCCGTGCAGAGGGAACAGCATGTGCAAAGGCCCAGAGAGGGGTCAGATAGCATGTCACATGGCTTGCAAACTGTGTGGTGGAGTGGGGTGGGAGAGAGGTCAAAGCTAGAGCCTAGTCCAGATTTCTTGGCCTGTGAATTTGCTCCCAATTCTTCTGGAAGTAGATTGGGAGAAGGTGCAGAGGGAAGCCCTGTGGAGACCAGGTGACCTGTGCTTGGCTGTGGGCACCAGGTTTGAGGGAGTGCTCACTAGGTCTGGGGCTTCCTTGAGCAAGAAGGTGTGAAGGCTCAATCTCAGGCCATCTCACCAACCAGGGACATGAGCATGAGCAGCCTGAGGCACAACCGTGGAGACAGGCAGATGGGTCAACTCCTGGCTCCGCACAGATGAGTAACTTCAGACAAATCACTTTGAGCCCATGGCTTAGTTGGGAGCATGTCATCTACCCTACAGGACTACCAATAAACATTACTTTTCTTCTTTCCCTTTTCCTTACAAGATTGACTCCAAATGGTCACTCTAGTTGAGGCCCAGGGAGATCCCCCCCAGAACCCAGACTTACTTTTTCCAGTTCATTTTGGTCAGAATGATTGTCTAAAATACAGTTCTGGGCTGGGCGTGGTGGCTCACACCTGTAATCCCAGTGCTTTGGGAGCCTGAGGTGGGAGCATCACTTCAGCCCTGGAATTTGAGACCAGCCTGGGCAACATAGCAAGACCCTGTTTCTACAAAAAAATTAAAAAAGTTTACCCAGGCATGGTGATGCATGCCTGTAGTCCAACTACTTGGGAGGCTGAGGCAGGAGGATCACTTGAGCCCAGGAGTCTGAGGCTGCAGTGAGCTATGATAGCACTATCATAGCACTCCAGCCTGGCTGACGGAGAGAAACCTTGTCTCTAGAAAGTTTTTTAAAAAAACAATTCTGAATGTATCACACACTGTTTGTGGGAAAAGCACACATGTCTTAGTAAGGGATTCAAGAAATCCCAGACTGTTTAATACAGTCTCTACCTCCCATCCATCCATCTACCATCCATCTGTCTGTCCTTCCATCCCTATATCCAGCCACTTACTCACTCAACAAACACCTATTTCTCGTCTTACTCTTTCCTACTTTTCTTTTTTCTTGTGCTCAGTCTCTCCAAATGGCCAGCTTCCTTGGCCTTATGTCTGTGTGAGCAGGCTTTTCCCTTCATTCAGTGGGTGGGGTGGGGGTTCTTGCTCCCCTCCTTTGCCTTCCACTCACCCACTTTTCAAGGCCAAACTCAAAGGTCACTTCCTCCATGAAGCCTCCTACCTTATCAACTACGCTCCTCCTGGGCTTCCACTCCTATGACTTGTCTCATTATGGGATATGTATTTCATAGTGTTGTTTCTGTGTCTGTCTGTTGCCCACTGACCTCCACCCTTCCCCTACCAGGGCAGCCTCTTTGTACAGCTGTTTAGGTTCTACACTGCACAAGAACACCCAGCTGAGGGATGTGCCCTGATGGGGGCTTTCATCTGCCCAGAGTGAAGAGTGCATTTTTTCCAATTCATACAAAGATATCTGTTCTCTAAGTGATGGGCTCAGGTGGCTGAGCCCACCTAGAGGGGGCACTTTTTCTATTTCCCACACAGGGCTCTTTGAGCTGGTGGTGGCCCTGCCCTGATTCTAAGTTCCTGGAGGCCAGGACCATGTTGGCTTCACCCCTGTTCCCCCAGCTCCTAACAGAGCCTCGCTAGGCCCCAAGGCCCTCCAGGAATGTTCTTGGAGTTGAAAGGGGAAGCCTATCAGTAGCAAATCTCCATTTTCTGGGCTGTGGAGGGGAAGGACTCATGCCTATCTTGTAGGGAGACGAGGCGGCTTCTGAGTTGATGTAGTGGTGGTGGCAGGTTTGTTTGGAAATTCCCCAGTAAGTGGTGTTCTTGGGCCTGTCTCCTGGGGACCTCGAGAGCTGGCTGGAGGACCCGCAGACCAGGGCTCCTCCAAATATTGTTTTAAACTGATTGATGCCACGCCAGGCTGGGAAGGGACAGGCATTTTTCATACATGAAAAACAATACATTCAGGGTCCAGAATGAAATTATTTTACATTTATACGATAACGGGCAGGGAGACAAAGACGATGTTTGAGGGCGGTTAAACCCTCAAAATCATTAGTCACTGTCCCGGCGGGCTACACAAATAAATGATCAATGCGCACAAAAACAAGGCCCTCTGAGGTGTTTGCCCAAGACCACTTATGTGTCAAACAGACTTATTAGATGTGAAGGGAATGATTATTTGTACAAAGTGAAATGAACATGTGCAATAATATTGTAAAATGTTTATTAGTCTAGAGTGTGCTGAATGTTCCTAAAATATATCAGGTTCTCAGCTTGCATTTAATGTACTGTTATAAATGATATCACATCCTTCCAAGCCGATTTTCCGCTTAACGCTAAGCTTCTTTGCTGGGGAAATCGTGTTTTCAGATCCCAAGTATGAAAACATTGTGGGGTTAAACTCACCCTTCTACTCCCTAACCCCCACCCCACTCAGTCACCTCCCTATAAAACTTGTCCCGAGTCTGGCTGGGCGGGAAGGGGCAGTTGGTCAGGCCAGATGGTGGTTGGAGAAGGAAAGGGGGGTGAGCTGGCGTGGGGGGAACGTGAGGCTGGAAGTCCCGAGACTCAGGTTTCAAGATCTGCGCATTCATTCCCTGCTGTGTGACCTTGGGAAAGTCCCTTCTGCTCTCTGGGCCTCAGTCATCTCAGTTAGAAAATGGGGATAATGTCTGAAGAGACTCCCAGAGCTAAACCTTCCCATAGTCTAAATCCCAGCTTGCTGAGTCATGAGTCTGGAAGACAAAAAGGGATTCTGGAAGTGAACAAATAAAGTGCTACAAAATATTCTTATTTTTTTCTGTGATTTTGGCAAACTCTTACTCATCCTTTAAGGGCCCTGCCTAAAAGCCCCCTCCTTTGGGACACCTTCTCTGATTCCCTAAGCAGTCTGTCACTCTGTCTTCTTTGCTCTCAGAGAACCTTGTCCACCTGTCCCTTATTGCACTTCTTGCCCCACCAGCCCGTGGTGTCACCACATCTCTGTCGTCTGGGCCAGGCACAGAGGTGGTACGCGGGGAGTGATCGGCGGACGCTGGGTGAGGAGGGGCAGAGCTGTGAGCTGTAGAGGTTGCCTAGCATGCACCCCGCACGTTGGAGACAGGTGCTTCTGCCCGGGGCGGGGAAGTTATCCGAAAGGGTTTGCCAGTGTGCACCAGCAGAGATCCAAGAAGGAAGAGGGGCTGGGCAGCTTTCTGGAGAAGGGTCACATAGAACATTCCTATGGTCTGTCAGCTCCCCACCCAGGAACGAGGGGCAGAGGAGCCGAGGTAGTTCCCCCATCCTTGGCCCTGGGCAGTTCTTGGCAACAGCTGAAGGTCCAGGGCAGGCTCTGGAGGTCATGGGTGGCTGGGGATAATGGGAGTTTCCAGTTTCCTGGCTGAGTCACATCCCCGCTCCGTGCCCTTGCCCCCACAGTTTGCTCGAAGGGCCCCTGCAGGGCGATCTTCTGTGAGCCTAACTGGCGGTCTGGGGTTCTCTGGGGAACCTCGGATCACAGTAAGCTGGACTTGCGTGCCATGCATAGCTGGACGTGCACACCAGGGGGCTGGCCAGCTCAGCGGGGCTGCATTCGTGGAGGCAGGGGTCCGGGTGAGGGAGGAGAGTCCTGCTGGTCCAGGCAGAGCAGGGAACGAGCCCCTTCCTTCTTCCTTCACAGCCTTTTCCCAGGAGGGACTGAAAGCAATCAACGTGGAATTGTATACGAAAACATGGGAAGTAAAGTTAGAAATAAGCAGTCAAGGCAAAGACTAAACAGCGTAGGGAGGTGGGCTGGGCTCTGGAGTGAGGCTCCTACACGGGGTTCCTGCCCTGAGGTGGGTCCCGCGTGCTGTGGAGGCAGGTCTTGCATTTCACTCCGGGCTTCCGGCACAGGGACACAAGCAGCTATGCGAGTTATTGTGCCAACGAGATCAACACGGACCCTCTGCTTAGCACAAGTGCAAGTCCCTTGGTGTCGAGGCCTGAGAAAAAATTCTCCTGTGATTTCTCAAAAAAAGGCACACAGTGTGTCCAGCAGCTGCCTGTCCGCAGCCTGAGCTTGCTTTCCCCTCCCCTTTCTTCCTCTTTTGCTCCACTTTCTCTACTTCCTCCTCCTCCTCCTCACTCTCCGCTGTTTACAAAGTTTTGTAAAGCAGTCCTAGGGACACAAAAAGAAGTGCTTCTGTTCAGGCTGAACCTTGAGTAGCTCTTGGGGCACTTGGAGTGGGGAGTAGGCCCTGGCATGGTTCAGATGGCCTTGGCAGGCGTAGCTCCCCATGGCGGCACTCCCCCACTGAGCGCCGTCTGCATCCGGCCGTGTTGGCTACGTCCTAGCCTAACTCACTTAGTCCTCACAACCTCCATTCAGCTGGTTCTTCTTCTTCCCAAGGTCGCAGGCAGCCTAGGGAGGAGCTGGGTGTGGCACCAGGTCCCTGGAGTCTCCGGCTAGCCCCTAGCAGCCCCACTGCAGTCTCACCGGCTCTCAGCTTCCCCATAGGTCCAGTGAAGGCCAGGTGTCCTGAAAGTCCCTCCCCCTGGACAGTCTGCGGTTGCCTGGCTCTCTGAGTCCCCCTGTGCGGTGGGCACGAGGAGGGTTCAGGGGCACAGGGACTATCTCTTGTTTTGCCCTAAATAACTCCTCACCTGCCCAGTGGGCAAAAGTTCTTCCTACCTGGTGGCCCTTGGAACCTGTCCCTGGATTGGGCCTCTCACAGTCCTCCCCCACTGCCCCCCAACTTGCCCAGAGAGACCGAGGCTCAGATGGTACCCGCACTCCTCGGGCAGGGATGGAGCCTCAACATTTAGCAGCTGAGTCAACTTCTTGGGCTGCTGTGGGTGGGCCAGGCTAGGTGGTGGTGGGGATGACGGATTCGGGCAGAATATTCTCTTGCTTTAAACTACAATCCAGATTCCACTCCATGTCCCTACGTGGCTAGGCCCCTGCTTACCCTCTGACCTTATTCCTCCTGCTCCCCCAGGGCGCCCAGCACCCCTCACATGAAGACAGCCCTTGCAGCGTCCTGTGACGGCTACTCGAGCTGCTGCAACTAATCAAACTCCCAGATTTCTGGGGCTTAGGCCAGTAGTTGATTTCTAGCTCACATTAAGAATCCAACGCTAGTTCTTCTGGTCTGTGTGGTGATTCAGGAATCCAGGAGCCTTCTGTGTGGCTCTGCCCTCTGCAAGGGTGTTGGTCCTCTGCCCTTAGCTGGCAGGTGGGGGCAGCTGTGTGGAGGACCACAGGGGGCTTTTCTGGCCCAGACCTGGGGGTGCTGTACATCACTCCATTCACCAGAACCTAGTCACAGGCCACACGTCACCGCAGGGAAGGCTGGGGAAGACACTCTGGTTGTGCACCCGGGATGAAGTGGAAATGTGTTTGGTGAACAGCCAGCCCATTCCTCTGCAGGTGCAAAAACAGGACTCAGAGTGGCTGTCTGCCTCGCCCAAGGTCACACAGTGGGCGCGTGCCTCCTGGGCTGGAGGCAGCCCAGCCACCCCACCCTGAGCATCCCGCACTGGCCTGGCCCTCCCCTAGGGCTCGTACCAATCTCTGCCCCATGTCACAGTCACCAGGGGCCCAGCCCTTCCTTGTTCAGGGGTGAGCTTCTGGAGGGTGAAGCCAAGTCTACCTTGGGACATGGCATGGAGCCTGGCAGGGGCACAGCACAGAGGACAGAGCAGGGAGGGGACTGCTACAAGTGAGAGGACAGCAAGGGTGAGTGGGCGAATGCATCCCGGTGAACAGGTGAACTTGCCCCGCAGGGGCCAGATGTCCATAGAACTCTCCTGGTGAAATCCGCCTCCCTTGTGGTGTCCCCTGCGGGCAGCATGCAGTCCCAATTCCTTACAGTTCCCTGCTTCTGCCCTCACGATGGGCCCCTTCCCACCCAGTTGCCTACCGTGCTCCAGCCTCGGGCTGCTCCTGCCTGGCCCGAGTCTTCTGCGGCCTCCAGGGCCACGCCTACCCTCCCCCACCCTGCTCTGCACCGGTGCGTCCAGTCCCATCGGCGGCTCCTGGGAGTTGGCCTTGCTATTGGGTTTGGTCACTGGGAGGCACCAAGGTCTCATTCCTGTGGCTGTATCCCCTGTAGGTGGCTTGGACTGGCCACCAGCAAAGGCCATCACTGCTCTCAAGGAAGCTGACTCTAGGTTCCAGCGTCGCTCCCTCCCATCTTCCCTTCAGGGTGGTGACAGTTTTCCTGCTATGGCCCGGGGTTACTGCTCTATTCCTGGTGTTCCTGTCACCATAACTCTGCTGTAAGGAATCCCTCCGTGAATTCCCCTGTTTTGAGTGTGCTGCCTGCCTCCTGCTGGGATGCTGACCACACTCGCAGGGCCTCTGTGCTTGCTGTTCCCGCTGCCTCTTGTGCTCTTTCTTCAGGTAGTTACATGGGCAACTACTTTTCAGCTTTAAGGTCTCAGTCCGACTGGTGTTCCTCCCAGAGAGGGGTGGCCTTCAGCCAAAGGAATTTCACCCTGTAGGTCTCAACCCCATTTCCCTAGATTATTATCTTCACTGTACTCTCGGGAGTGGGAGCTCATGGGAGCAGAGGCTTTGTCTGTCTTGCCCGTGAGCCTAGGACAGGGCCCTGTAAGTAGGCACTTACTATAAATGTGCATTGAATTTGTAAACGAAATGGACTTAACGTACAAACCAGTGAGTAGCATAAATGAATGAATGCATGGATTGGCAGGTAAATAATCTGAATTAATTTAAAAGATGAATGAATTGGGCAAATGTATAATCAGGGAGTGAATGAACGCAAGAATGAGCGAATGTGCTTGTCTGAACGTTCATGGGGAACCTAGTTATTTCTGTCCCCTTGGCAAAACAGCGGCTTTGAGAACCCAGGAGGTGAGGTGGGTCCTCGGTGCGTTTATGTCTGCATGCGTCGGGGGGAGCAGAGCTGGAACAGCCAGTCCTGGAGATCTGTGGCCGGGGTTGGGCCAGCACGATGGCAGGTCCACCCTCCCAATGGACCGCAGCAGGGAATGTGCTGCCTCTGAGTTTGGACGCTTGTTCCCCTGCCTCAAAGTGGCTCCTTTCCCCACCACCCTCTTTTGTACTGAAGTTCTCCTGGGGAGGGCACATACATCAGCCATTTATTCCTGTATACAGATTCGCAAGAGCTGCCCATGCAGCCAAGAAATAGTGACCGAGCAGCTTCTCTGGGTGAGACTTTGTGCCCAGCGAGCCAGACCCAGTCCCCACATCCGAGGGTGGTGGTCCTGTGGGGGCCGTGGATAAAGCGATGATTATGATGTCATGCGGCGAGGGCTACGTCGGGGTCTGCCTGACGGCTGTGTTTGCTCCGCAGAGGTGCCGAGCAGCAGCGTCTGGCGCCTGGCTCTTTCCTTGCCCTTCCTGGCAGGCAAAGTCTTTTCTCATCCCTGAGTCCTGTGGTCCTCACCCAGGGGGGAGCTGTTTCCTGCGCAGCAGGGAGCCATACCAGAGAGGTGAGTGACTTGTCTGTGGTCACACACAGAAGCAGTGGCTGCCTGTCTCCTTTCCGGTGTCCAAGTTCAACCATCATCCTCCCCCGCACCTGACAGAAGGCTGGGTGCTCCGTGAGAGGCGAGGCTGCCGTGCGGAACTGAGCACCGCTGCTCTGATGTCGCCGTCCGCGCGTGTGAGTGCGCATGCGCACACCTGCCAGGCGCTGTCCCGAGAAACGGCTGCACCCTTCTGCTATGGGTTGTGCTGTGTCTTCCCAAAATTTGTATGTTGACGTCCTAACTCCCAGACCCTGAGAATGTGACCTTATTTAGAGATAGGGTCTTTACAGAAGTAATAAAGGTAAAATGAGGTCATTAGGGTGGGCCCTAATGCAATATGACTGGTGTCCTTACACAAAGGGGACATTTGGACACAGATGTACACGTAGGGAGAATGCCATGTGAAGACGAAGGCAGAGATTGAGGTGATGCCTTTACAAGCCAAGGGACCCAAAGACTGCCAGCAAAGCTTCCGAAGCCAGGGCAGTGGACGGGACAGATTCTCCCAGCCCCGGGAAGGAACCAATCCTGCCCATATCCTTGATTTTGGACGTCTAGTCTCCAGAACTGTGAGATGATGTTTCTGTTTGTTAAGCCACCAGTTTGTAATACTTGTTAGGGCAGCCCTGGCTAATGAATAAACCCACTCTGGGCTTCAGGCTTCTAGAGCTTTAGAGGAGATGATCTGCCACGTGCAGGTCTTGGTGAGGCAGCGCAGTGTGGTGGAGAGAAGGGGCTTGGGGCTGGGGACAGAACTGGTGCTCCAGTCCCAGACTTGCCACTGACTTGCTGGGCTGGTCTTCCTGCCTGTGAACTGAAGGGGCAGGACTCCAAGATTTCTGGAATCCCTCCTAGCCCTGACTTTCCCTCCTTGAGGAGCTGTGAAGAGGAGGCCAGGGAGGTCAAGTGGCCCAAGCTGGGTTACCCAACAGGTTAACGGGCAGTGGTCCTGGAAGCTCAGCCTCTTGCCAATTGCAGTTTGGCTGCTCCTGTGCCCTGGTGCCTCTGAGCACGGCCCATAGCGAGCCTCACTTCCCCTCTGATCCTCTGCTCTCAGCCCTGGGTAGCCTTGGTGCGTATGGATATGACGAGGCCCCTGGCTGTTTGGAAAGGTGACTTCCTGCAGGAGGGCATGTGAGGAGGGCCCTGCTGGTATCCTGGGAGTTCAGGCTCTGCCTCCCCAGGGTGCCTGGATGGAGGGCAGAGGCCTGTGGGGCCTGTGGCCCTTGGACCCACTGTGCAGTGGCACAATGTGTCTTTGTCTGGCCAGGGCTTCTGGGGACCATGGAGGCTGATCACATATCCCCCCTCCCCCAGTATTTTCTTGGGTCCCTGGTGGGAGTTGATGCCCTGGCTGTCTTGCTGACTTCCCTTCCTGCCTACCTCCAATGCTTTCCCAGAGTCAGCTCTGGGACTCAGGCGGCTCAGCTCCAAATGAACGGCAGCATCTTAAAACCAACAATCTGCACTGCCTTTCAGGGTCTAGAAAACTGTATCCAAGGCAGGTCTATAGTGAGGTGCTGCAGGGCTCTGCCCTCAGTAGGGCTGCTTGACTACTCCCAGTTGTCAATTTCGTGGAGCTGGTTGGCAGAACCAGAACTTACAAAGGTTCAGTGTTTGAAAACATGGGTTTGAAAAGTGATGGCCAGAGTATAAGGTGGTGAGGCCTGTTTCACAGATTTTGTATGAAAAAAATATGGAGGTCATAGTGGTACCCAAGCTCAGAAACTCAGTGCCAGAGTAAGGAAGCACAGTTGAGGCTGCATTAATGGTTGTATGCAAAGAGGTAACGAGTCTGAGGTAGCAAGCCGGTCTCTGACTCATCTGACTATCTTTTTACCCAGAATTCTGTCTGCAAGCCTCCAGTAAGCAGGATTTCTCTCCTGCTTCAAGTGGCTCTGTCAGAAGGTTCTTCCATGTATTCTGCTTCCTTGTAATTTTATTCAAAAATATTTTTCAAGTACCTACTGGGTGCCATACTGTTCTTATCTCTATTCTCTGACATTGTTTAAGCTTATCTGCTTACCTGTCCTCTGAAAATCTGTGATATCCAGACAGTGATCCCATCTTTCATGCCTTCTCTTTTCTAGTGAGGACAGCCCTTCCTCCTTCATCAGTTTTTCCCAGGGCGCGGCTTGGAGAACCTTTCCTTCTTGGTTGTGACCCACTTTATTATTCACCCATTAACCCTTACCTTGAACTCCATCTGGAGCCTGCTGAGACCATCACCTCTCTTGCTCTGATGATGCTACTTCTATTGATGCAGACAGAGGTAGGAGGCCCAGGTCTTGTGCACCTCTAAGTCTCTGAGACCTGCGCTTGTAATCTTGGATGTTTCTGCAGCAATGGCTCTTTTGTCCTCACCTGAAGGGACTTGCATTAAGTCACATGGTGGATTGGAGAGCTGTGCTACTGTTTCAGTCCCATCCTGGCTACGGCCTTTCCTCTCCCCTCCTCAACTGACCCTTCCCCTTGGCTCCCTGATCAGGGCTTTCCAATTTCAACCTGTCTACACTGAAAAAAGTTAATAACTTGGAGTGCCCTAAAGCCTTGTTCAGAAAATCCCTTTCTCTCTCTGGGACTCAGTTTGCCCACGTGTAAAATGAAGGGGTCAGTCTAGCTCCCCTCTAGAGCCCCTTCCAGCCATGATATCTGGTGTGCTGAGTGCATAACGTGGGCATTTCTGCTCCCATGACCTGCCAGCAGGACCAAGATGGCGCCACTTACATCATACACCACAGTGTAGGCGGCCCTGACACTGTGAAACCTCTGCCAGGAAGATAATGGGGAGAAAAGTCCTCCCCTCACCACCCGTGGATTTCAGGGAGAGGCACCCACCCACTGGGAGAACAAACATTAGCATCCCTGTGGTCACCACTTGGAGGTGCACAGATTAGGGCTAATCAAAGGCAGGGAGAGGTGTGTTTTTGTCGATGAATCCCCTTGGCTGGGAGCAAACCTCCATCTTGGCAGGAGGGACTCTTACTTGATCAGGGCTGAGTTCTACGAGCGACTGTAAATTCTCAGTAAAACAGCCCCTTTGGGCCTAATTTCAACCACTTAACCCAGAGGTTGCATTCTTGAAGTGTTCTGCCAAACGCATTCGTCTCCGGCTCACAGCTCCTGAGCTCTTGCACGCAGCAGCTGCGTTGCCGCCAGCCTTTCTGTTCTCACCTGCCTGAACACGAGCTTGAGACCCCTTTCCTTCCCACTCCCACGTGAGGGAGTCCCCCAGTGTGGCTTCTTGGCAAGCACTGGCCACCCCTGCTCCTATCCGTTTGAGACCAAACAGCTGGGCAGCTCGGTCAAAACCTGGTCAGCTTTGGAAACCCCATCTACGTGCCTGACTAATGCAGGCAGACACTAAGTCAGGTTGGCCAAACAACAGCTGAAATGGGCAAGCAGAGCCCAAAGTACTGGTCAGCTTGGTTAAATATCAGTCGGCTGGTCAAAACAGTGCCAAAACAACCCATCAGCCTGGCCCAAGAAATGGGTACCTTCCAACATCAGCTCTGTTTGAATAACAAATCAACTCGGTCAAATAATACTGAAACAATTGTTCAACTTAGTCAAACAACCAATCAGCTTGATCAAGCAACCCTCAATCAACCTGTCTTTAGAGTTAAACAAAGCCAAAACACCAAACCAACTCCACAGCTAGCCATTAGGTCAAACAATGCCAGAACAATGGGTCAGCTGGGTCGAATAATAGCAACACGCCCCTGCTGTTGTAAACAGCCAATCGACAGTCTCAAACAATGTCAAAATATTTGGGTTACTTCACTCAAACCTCCAGTCAGTTCAATCAACCCCAGTCAACTCGGTTAATGAATGCCAAAACACCCACCCAACTTAAACAGCCAGTCAAATGGGTCTAACTGTGACAAAACAACTGGTCAGCTTGGTGAAACCACCAATCACCACAGCTAAACAAGCAGTCAGCCGCATCAAACTACGCAAAAGCAACAGGTCAAACTGGTCACCAGGCAGTAACAAAACACCCACTCTGTTCTGTCAAACAACCACTCAAGCAGGAGAGTCTGTGTCTAAACATTCAGTCAGTTCCATAAGGAGCCAGTTGCCTCCATACCATGAAACCAAAACAACCACTTAACTTGGTTAAATTAACGACGAGGCTAAGTACTCAGAGACGCGCCCTCTGCTCTGTCCAGCACGCTCAGCAAGCATCGCCAAAGGAGGTGGTCGACACAGCCAAGTGACTGGTTAACTTCTTTGTCTTTCACCAAAATGTCCATCAGTTTAGCAACATCCAGGAAGAAATCAGAACTGTCACTCCTCTGCGTAAATAAATTCTCTAACCTGGAGATTGAGTTTCTCGGGTCATGGGCAGAGGGGGAGCAGATTTGAGAAAGCTGTTTCTGTCCCTCCTCCTCAGACTGCAGTGGGAGGGAACAAGCCCCCTCCAGTGTCCCTTGTTGCATAGTATTTGTCATACTGTTTGCCAGTGACCAGGCCTTCGTGGTGTGAGCTGCTCAGCACCTGCAGTGACTTAGCAGTGAGGCATGACCCAGTGTGTTGGGTTGGTTATTTCTCAGAGTAAGGCACTAGCCCCACAGTAAGAGCCTGGTTGCCAAGTTCCAAGTCTCTCGGTGGGACCAGGACTCCTCTCATCAAGTCCAGGAGCTCTGGTCACCGCTGGAGCACAATTGTTCAGAGCTTAATAATGACAGTAACACACTGAGCTCTTACCTTGTGCTAGGCACTGGGCTAAGAAGCCCTTTACATACTTTATCATGTCTTACCTTTACAAAACCCTATGAAGTCAGCACTGTTTTTAACCCCTGTTTTACAGATGAGGTTCATGGAGGCTCACAGAGGTGAAGAAAGTCTTCTAAAGTCGCAGACCTATTAAGTGGCAGAACCAGGATTTGAAACGCACTCTAGCTTAGGAGTCAGCTATGCCTTTGAAATACCTACTGAAAGAAAGGATGAAGGAGTGAGTCGGTCTGAACGGCATTGCACCAAAGGTGTAGGTGAGCTGGCGCATTAGGAGCCTGTGTGTGTGTCTGTGTGTGTGGCGGCTGCGAAAGAAGGGATACTTCGTTCCAGTGGAGACTCAGGTGTAGACAGGTTGGAAGCCTGAATTTCAGTAAAGCACACTCTCAACTTACAGTCCACCCTGGTGCTAAGCCCTCTTGCCCAGGAATGCCAAACGGGCATTACTCATTCCCCAAGAGGCCAGTGGGTCCTGGGGTACCCCGGACCTTCAGGCAGCCTTCAGCGCTGGCTTACAGGGCAGGGGGCCTGAGATTTGCCCAATCCTCACCACTGAAAAAATAGCCCCCTTGGCACCTGCCTCCCATACCTGGGCAGCAGGCTTGACCACAATGACACTCTCCTTTCATTCAAGGAAAGTCGCGTTGACTCACCTCCCTACATCAGGCACAGACCATTTTATTGAACACTAACGCAAATCACACGGGCAGGAAATGTCGTAAAGAGAAAAGTAATCTTCTGACGGAAAAATAAATTATCAGCCATGTTCCGAAGGAAAAGAAACATTCTTAAATAATTTCTCTTGCTGTTGGTATTGGCTGGCAGTGTGGGCCAGCCAAGCAAATGGTAATTTCCAAATTAGATTATACATTATGTCATATTAGTTTTATATTAGAAAAACAAACGGGATCAGAGGAGAAGTGCCAAGGCTGGCGGACCGTGCTCGCCACGTGACTGGCTGTGTTTCCACTGCAGAATGTTTAATGATTCCGGGAGAGGTGGAAGAGCAAACATTCAGACGGCCGTGGGGGCGCGTACAGGTTGGGTGTGCGGAGGCGGGCTCTCCCAGGGGGGAAAGGACAGCTCCTGGGTCAGGCCTCTCAGAGTGTGGGCATGCAGCCCGGGCAGGGAGGCAGGGGGCACCCCCAGAACACGGTCTCACCTTTCCTTCTCTGGGGACCTGGATCTTCCTTTGGAGGGGCTGGCCCAGGGCACTGGCTCCAGGTCAGAGCACTGTGGCCAGTAAATGTTCATGGGAGCAGCAAGTGGAGGTACCACATGTCAGTTCCAAGGAGGGAAGACCTGGTGGGGACTGCCTGTGGCCCAATTCTGTATAGATCTGTCCTTTGGCAGCAGGAGCAGAGGTCTGTGTCTCCCCAGCGTGCAAAGCCAGGGCATGAGAAGGAGGAGGACTTTAAGTCAGAGTCATATTGCCAGCTCACCTTTGGTGAAGGCTGTTCCACACCAGGCGATTTACCTGTATACTCAACAATCCCACCAGGCCATGTTAGAGGTAAGGAAATGGAGAGACAGAGAGGTTAAATAACTTGAGATCACATTACGGGGAAGCGGCAGACCCTGCATATGAACCGAGGCTCCAGGACCTGAAATCCTAACCACAGCACCATTGTGTGATGCAGTGTCTTGATGAGATCACCCATGAGGGCTGGGGGTGGGGGAGGATTGCTGATCGGAGGTTCCGCCCCTGAGGTGTCAGGTGCCTGACCTTCAAAGCCCCTTTCTCCCCAAGTCTGTTGCTCAGACAGCGGCCATCTGCACGTGTTTGCGTGTGAATCTGGGCAAGTGTCTTTTATCAAACTCTGAGCTCCTTGAGGACAGAGACATTGTGTGATTATCTCTGAAAACTTCGTATCCAACACAGAAGTTGATACTGCTTTTGGTGGTTGCAGTAGAGACAGGAGAAACGAGAAATGTGGACAGTCAGAGCTGGAAAGGTCTCAGGGGCCTTAGGAGCCTGGTCAGCACTCATAGACCCAGGGGCTCTAAGTCTGCAAAACTGCCTCCTGGCCCCACGACAGCCCTGCGGACCAGCCAGGCGCCTCTGCCCTTACACATCTGCTCAAGCAGCCACTACAATCAGTCAAAGCTGGCACCGAAAGGAAACCTATTTGCCACTCTTGGTGTAGTCCCACCCTCTAGTTGTGAGAAGACTAATAGCAGGGAGAGGGAGGCAGCTTGTCTGAAATCGCACGACCAGTGTGGACAGAGTCAGAACCCACACCCACCTTCCAGAGCGCACAGTGGGGTTAAAAGTAAAGACTTAGAACAAATTAATTAGCAAGTATCTGACAGTAGTAGGGCGTGCCCAGCTCTGGAGTCTGGACGAAGAGATGAAATAGAACCTAGGGACCAATCGGGCAGTCATACAGGCTGGAAGTCCCATCACTGTGGACATTCCTGCCTTCAAAATCTTTTCCGTAGTCTTCAGGAGGTCTGGGTTCAGTGCCAGCTGGATTTTCCTTTGGCTGTCTAAGTCTTCTCCCTGGACTTCAGTTTTTCCACCTGTTAAATGGGGGCAGTGGTGGTGTCAAGCTCTCTGATGTAAAATCCCTCTGGCTCCAATACGGCAGGTTTCTGTGGTCTCGGAATTCACCCATATTCTCCCAAGACTCAGGTGCTCCTCGGGGCGAGTCAGGCCGTGGGAAGCTGCAGTAGTTCCCGTGGGCCAGCAGGGGGAGAGGGCGGCATTCAGCACGGTTCCGGCTTGACTCCTGTCTGACCCCCCTGGTGGCCTGGAGGGGTACTGCTGTTTCCGACGGCTTCCTGCTTCCTCCTGGAGTACCCTTGGCCTGGGGATTATCTGACCTGAAAACATGTGTACTCACTCACCAGATACCCACTATGCCCTTCCCCTGGGCCGGACCCCTTACCGAGTGCTAGGGGCCCCATCTCTGCCTTTGGAGGAGCCCACAGTCTAGTGAAGGGGTCAGAAATGCATGGAGGCCCCCAAATGCAGCCAGCACGGTAGGTGAGACCTGCGACTGGGGCAGCGGGAGGCTGTGGGAATGCAGAGTCTTCCGGGGAAGAGCGATGGCTGAGCCAAATCCGGGAGGAGGAGGCAGGGTTCAGCGAAGAAGAGCAGAGGTGGGGGTGCTCCCCACAGAGGCAACAGCACAAGCAAAGGCCCAGCTGTCGGGGGCAGAGTGAGTCTCAGGCAGCTCTGTGGACTGGAGAGCAGGACTCTGTGTGAGCAACAGGGAAGGTGAGCAGGGACAGGCATGCATTTGCCCTAAAATATTCATTGAGTATGTATTAAGTTGGGAAAGGCCTTGAATGACGTTCCCAGATCCTGAATCACTTCCCTTCCTGGGCTCTGGCCTGAGTGTCCATAACATTCATCACGTGACTTTGTTTCTAAATTTAGTTAATTACCGTTTGGCTTCTCCCATCTCCCCCATGGGGATAGCCGCACTAGTGGGAGTTGGGACAGGAAGCTGGGCTCAGGACTGGGAATAGCATCAGGGACATTGCAGCCCAGGAGAGGTGAGATAACAAGGGTGGGAGCCAAGGGCATGGCCTGGGACTGCCTGGCCTCTCCACCTGGCCTTTGTGTGTGTCTCCCTCGGGGCATGAGATCTGCGTCCTGGGGAACCTCCTGGGCTGGCTGGTGCAGGTGGGACAGTTAAGTGCAGAGGGTGGGGTGGAGTGGTTGAAGGGGCAAGGAGGGCAGAGAGGCCCTTGGGATAAGAGCTTTGTGATGAGTCCCAGAACAGGGAGAAAGTGGTGGTCTCAGCTAGGAGGAAGAGCCCCACCACTGCAGGGTCCAAACCCTGGGAGAACTGAGCCTGGAGGAAGCCAGAGGAGCCATCATTAATTGTACAATCACAGTGTACCAGAGCTTTGCTTATGTTATCTCACTAACATGCCTCAATAACCTTGTGAGAGAGGGTTATTACCCCCACGTTGCAGATGGGTTTGATAGCACAAACGGAGAGAGGTTAAGTAACTTGCCCAAGGTAACACAGCCAGGAAGTGGTGATGCTGGGATAAGACTGCAGTCTATCTGACTCCACAATCCCTTCCCTTTCCAGTGTGCCACTGTGGCTCTTCGCATTTCATGCTTCCCTCCTTTCCTAGACCAGTGAGCCTTCCTTCCTGCCTTCATACAGGCTGTTCTCTCTGTCTGGAGCACCGTCTCGCCTGTCCATGTTCTTTATCTGGTGATGTTCTTATTTTTCAGGTCTGGTTCAAATATTCTTTGTGAAAGTTCCTTTGACCCTTCCAGGTAGATTTCATGTTATTGTCTCCCTCTCACCTCCCTCCCTCATCCATCCACCATCATCCATCATCCATCTCTTTGTCCCTTAACCAGAAGGATTTCTGGCTGTCTAGATAGAGTTCATTGCTGCCTCCCTGTGATCCCAGGGCACTTTGTAAAAAGGTGAGCACCACACTCACTTGCACGTCTTTATCTGTTCTTGTGTCTGTCAGTTCCGCTAGCCTGGGAGCTCCCTGAGGGCAGCGGCTGGGTCTGACTCTCTTTTGTCCCAGGCGTGGCCTGGTGCAGAGTTCACTTCCTGTTGACCTCAGCCTGACTCCTCTCTGCACAGAAGGTTTATTGCATTTGGCCTGTTTCTCAAAGAAGAGAGCATTTTCAATGTCTGCAGTGATTTGGGGCTGAGATTGATAGCATTTTTTTGGTGCCAAGAGAGGCATTTACAAATAGCTGCTGTCAGCTGGGAGAATTGAACTGGAGAGCTACTAACAAGTGGCTCCATTTGCTTTCCCCAGGACCAAGGGGTGATCCTAGAACTGTTGGGAATTTTGGACATTTCTGGGACCCCGGGCTTGCCTCATCAGCCTGGGTTGCGTAAACCGTTGCTCAAGACTTGGGGAGACAGGGAGACTCAGTGTGTCTCTGGGAGCTCACCAAGGGGAAGTCGGGCGTGTGCCAGTTCTGGATGGGGATGGGCTGAGTATTAGTCAGTTCTTTTTAGGTTATGCTGTGGTAATAGGCATGCCATGGCATGCCCCAAATAGGGGCTTTACAATAATAAAAGTTTACTTCTCGCCCACATGACATTCTGTCTGCGGTGGCTGTGGGCTGACTGTGGCTCTGCGCCACGTGTCCTCTTTATTCCAGGATCTGTGTGAAGCAGCCATCCCTATTTGGGACACGACATACTCAGGGCAGAGAGCAAAAGGAGAAATGGCCAAACCACACAACAGCTCTTCCTATCCCTTTCACTCACCTTCCATCGGCCAAAGCAAGAGACATGGCTGAGTCGGCGTCAGCTCCACCCACAGGAGGCACTGCAAGCTCCCTGCCCATGGGTGGGGATGTAGCATCCTCCTGGGGTGAACAACCAGGAGCGATAGCACAGCTCCGCACAGGCTATCACCGTCGTGCACACTCAGGCCGGCTCCCTCTGCAACCTGGTGTGGCCCACGCATTTGCTTTCTAACTTTAAGAATCTGTGGAGCCTCTGGAGAAAAGAGACGCCTAACTGGACAGAAAAGTGTGGCTCAGGCCGTGGGGGTTACAGGAGTGCAGAGAAAGGAGGGACAGGTGCGGTGAGCTGGTCAGGAAGACCCGCCGTTCCATCCTTGCCCAGCAAACCCCTACTCTTCCTCCAATTCTAACGCCGCCTCCTCTACGAAGCCCTCCAGGATGGACCCTCCAAGCCAGGTTTGGTGCTCATCCTTTGTGCTCCCACTGCTGCTGTGCTTTTCTCATTTCACATCTACTAAACTGTGTGCGATGTGGGCTACGTGTCTGAACCCCCCGGGAGCAACGGTGTGCTGGAGTTGGCTCCCGCCTTCTGCGAGAGCTGATGGCGCACGTCTCTTCCCAACTCTACATTCAGTGGTATCATGTGCATAGCTTGAAAGTGGCCACAGTGGGGGTTTTTACATCACAGAAATCGGCAAAGGCTACAAATAAGGATCGTTTTCCTCCTGGAGAGCCAGTTGTTAAACATGTACGGCCAGCCATTGCCCTGGACTGTGCACAACGTGAGGGCCGGGCTGTGCCTTGTGCACCGTCTTCTTGTGGTGTCTGGCAGGGCCCTGGGCGTCCCACAGGAACGAGTGGGGAACAACTGAATGAACTCTCGGACGTAGGAGAGTGGAGAGTGAATGAATGTGCATCTGGCTGGATCTTGGTCCCTGTCTGGTCTAGTTGTCCTTCCTCCCAGGCCCTCCTCCTTCCCCCAGGTCCCTGGCTCTGTGCTCACTGCCCCGGGGGAAGTAGGTGACAGGGCAGGACACAGAAGGTCTGCAAGCCTTTCTGGCCTTTGTTCTCCAAGTCTCTGAACTTTTAGAATTGAGAGTGTTTAGGGAGGAAGTAAAGGGGAGAAGAAAGATAAACCAAGTGTCTCGGGGAACATAAAGGGAAGGAGAAGAGAGGCTTTGCTGGGGATGTGACAAGAGCCCAGTGAGGAGGGGCTGGGGTGCACCCAGGAGATGCTGCCATATTGGTGGCAGAGGCGGCCAGGTGTGCAGGGTCAAGTGGGAGGTCTCAGGTATAATCAGTGTGGACCGATGCTCAGGGACTAGGTGTCCTGCCCTGCCTGCGCCCCACATCTGACATCACATGAGATTCCAGAAATGTGGAATGACTCCAGAAACTTGGGTTAAGAAATTAAGTTATAGGAAGCAAAGAAAATGACATTTTTTTTTTATTTCAGCTCATTATGGGGGTACAAAAGTTCAGGTTATATATATTGCCCATGCCTCCACATCCCCCCGAGTCTGAGCTTCAAGTGTGTCCATTCCCTAGACAGTGCACATCGCACTCATCATGTAGGTATGCACCCATCCCCTCCCCCCAGTCAGAACTTCAAGCGTGTCCATTCCCCAGGCAATGTGTTTCTTGCATCCCCTTGCTCCTATGTGGGTTCCCATGATTGAGACCTGGATTTATACTGCCACTCATGAGGGATTTAGATCACAGGTTGGCAAACATTTTCTGTAAAGGGCCATATAGTAAATATTCTCAGCTCTGCAGGCCATATGGTCTCTGTCACAATTATTTAACTCTGCCATTGTAACACAAAAGCAGCCACAGACAATACATAAATATGAGTGAGTATGGCTGAGTTCCAATAAAACTTTATTTATGGGCACTGAAATTTAAATTTCATATAATTTTCATGTGTCTCAAAATATTCTTCTTTTGATTTTCCCCCAAACATTTAAATACATAAAAAGCAATCTCAGCTCCTAGGCGGTGAGGCGTACAGTTTGCTGACCCCTGAGTTGACGGAGCAAGTGCGTGAACTGGCCAGTAAGTGCCTGGATGGCGCGGGCAGGAGAGTGGCCTCAGTGGGGGGAACGGCGGGAGAGGGAGCTCCTCTCTCCCTCTGCACCCCACCCAACCCTGCTGCTGGCTCGCTGGGCCCTGGCGCCATCTGCAGCCATCCAAGGTGCCTGCCTACAAGAGCTGGGCCCTCCATGGGAGGGTGGCCAGGCAGCTGGACTCAGCGAGGTGGGCGGGCTGGCCGTGTTCAGTCTCCGGGAAATGAATGTGGACACGGCGTGGGCCCAGTGGGGCTGCCCACCCTGGTCTGCCTGGATCAGGTTCCCGGCGGCGTCTGAGCACTGTAAACACAGCGGCTGGACAGGCCACCACTCTGAGGTCCGTTGAAAGCAGCCTTGCCCAGGAGGAAAGCAGGATTGGGGCTGACAATTTGACATAAACCACGGGGCAGTGTCCGGCGGCTGGGAAGCGCAGCGACCCTCCTCCCCAGGGCCCTCATGCTCACTCGGGTGGCAGCTGCTCCCAGTTACCTTCCTTTGTGGAGCCAGGGGTCTTTGGAGGGGGAAACCCCTCGGAGGTCCCCTAGACTACCCCTTTTGACAAGGGTGGAGAAACTGAGGCCCAGAGAAGAACAGACAGCCACTTAATTGTTGCAAGACCAGGGCTAGAGGCTTGGTCTCAGGCCTCCCAAGACAGGCTCTGGACCCCTCCCGGATGATCTGGAGAAGGATCCTTGGTTGGCAGCTGCGACCTTGACCCCCAGCCTTTAGCTACCCTTGGGAGGGCGTTCTTTGGACCATCAAGGAACACTGTGTGGCAGTCACACACAGCAAAACCATACACGTGGGCAGATGTGGTTAGTGCATTTACATACTTAGGTGAATGGATATAGGAATCACAGTAGATGAGCACCTACTGTGTGCCAGGCTGCTAAATGCATACAATATGTCGCCTCTGGTGCCTCTAGAAGCCAAGCTGCTGTTCACACGGGAACCCATCCATAGTAGATGCAGGCACATGTACACTGACACGGGCACACAATCACATATGTGCATTGCCATGACCACATGTGTTAATACAGCCTTCGTTGGTGTGCACATCAGCACTTGTGTCTGTCTAGGTATGCTCTGGTCAGGGACACACGCATGCTCACATGTGCACATGCATGTACACATGCACACACCCCACGCACTCTCACACTCTTCCACTGGCAGCTCTGGTAGGCGTGCTGCCGCCCAGACTCGGGAGTGACAGTCCTCTCTGGGGTCTCCAGACATTCACCTTCTTGCTCTTGACCCATTTCAAAGTTCTACTGAAGAGTATGAAGATGGGGGCTGGGGTATCTGGGTGTGGAAAAACAGGTGATTTGGAAAATTCCTGTCATTTTTTGAGCTCTTTCCCAAGATGCCGTTGGGGCCTGCTGATGTCTAGCCTCAGGCTGGGCCACTGGCCAGGAGCAGGCCTCCTGCTTCCTCTGGCCTAGCCCAGCCTGTTCACCGACACCAAGCCCACCGCCCTCTGCTGTTCCACCCTCCACTGGGCACACTCAGCCCACTCCTTCCAGACCAGGCCACCCCAGCTGCACCCAACCTGCTGCAGGTTGACAATGACAGCAGCTATCACTGAGTGCTTGCTGAGTGCCAGGCACTGTTCTAAGTGCTTTACATATATTGATTCATTGTCACAAAAAACCCTATGCTTATAAACCATAGCTACGCCCACCTTACAGACAAAGAAACTGAGGCACAGAGAGGTAAAGCAACTGGCCCTAAACCACATAGCCAGGAAGTGGAAGAGCCAGGATTCACATCTCAGCAATCTGGCTCCATTGTCCCGCCTCTTGGTACACAGGGCAGGTTAACCCGGGGAGGCTGCAGGATCTGGGAAGCCCAGGGAAGATGGGGAAAAGGGGACTTCACTTCTTGCAGGCCTGCCGTGTGTCATGCCCTACTGTGTTCCAGCCCTGTGCTGGGAGGGCCCACTGGCCTAGCTGCCGTCACTTTCCACATCTCAGGCTCTCTACACTGCAGCTAGCAGGCCCCTCCTCTAACTCAGATGTGGTCCCGCTGACTCAGCACCTCCGGACTGTTGTAGTCCCCTTCAGGGTCCAGGGGTCCACATTATGAGAGTCCCACTGGGTACAGCCAGGGCTGCATGTGACAATGCTGCACCGACAGGGCTGGGGTGTGCAGTCATCTGAGGTTGAATGTGCAGACGGGGCCACAGTCCCCAAACCCATTCTTCCCTGCTTGGTATCCCCTTCTCCCCCTTGCATGTCCCATGCATGGTTTAAACTTCCCTGCCTCCTGTACTCATACTCATACTCATAATTATACTGTATACTCTCCATCACTTCTTCCCAGCCTTCAAAGCCCACAGTTGCCACCTCTTCTGGGAAGCCCTCCTAGATCACACAGCTGGTACTGGCATTCAGGCCCCTACTGCTCTGTGCTTGCCTCTTCATACAACCCTTCAGCCTGCCTTGGGTATGATGGTTGCCACTGATTCCACAGGTACTTATGAGTGCTGCCTGTGTGCCAGGGACTGGGAATACAGCTGCGAGTACATGTGCTTTCATGGGACTCCCAATTCTTCTTTCCTACTGGAATTAGAGACTCTTCCACCAACTGGAACTCATTAAGTTTATTCATTTTGTTTGCAGAGCCTGACACAGAAGTAGCACATAGTAGGTGCTTCATGCATGTTAGAAGGATGCAATTTGTAATCTTGGTTCTGGAATATTATCTTTATGAGGCTCTAAAAATGAATTAAATTAATTAATTAAAAGATTTAATATGATTTACCATTCTAATTCAGTTTGGTCTAGGAAGAAAGGGGCAGTGTGCAGGCCTGGGCCCAGGGCTGGGCTGGCAGGATGGGCGGGTGGGGATGGCCAGCCAGCAGTGGCTGTGGCAGCAGCCACAGAAGTGGACTCATCTTTGTCTCCAGACCCGGGCTGGCTGCCTGCCTGTGCGCCCGCCTGCCGTCCACATGGTGGAAACACCTACGAACAAGGGCCTTCCTGTCTTCCTCTCTTTCCCCCGTTTCTAAAAATAAGCTGGAATCCTCCCCTCATCTGCCCCCAATTTTCTCCTGCTTGACCCCGACGACCTCACGCCCTCAGATGAGGCCACATGTGTGCCCACTGCTGGACAGATGGGCTGACCCCGCGGTGCAGATGGTGGAAGCCTGGAGCCCGCCCTGGCCTCTGCCCCAGCCCAGCCAGCCCCTCCAGCTATGCCCTTCCTGGGAACAAAGCACTGCGCCAGCCCCTGGACTGCGGGTGGGGTGGGAGAGAACTTGTTTATAACAGGAAGCTCCACCCGGGTTTTATGAGCTGTCATGATAATAATAATCATCGCCCACATTTGTATACACTAAGCACTTTTACATCTGTTATCTCCCTTAGTCCCAGCAACAACTCCTGGAGATCGGTATTATTGTTAATGCCCAGGTTGAACAGATGAGGAAACCAGAGAGGCTCATTTACTTCCCTAAGGTTGCACAGCTACGAAAGAGCAGAGCCAGGACTCAAATCCAGGACTCCCAAGTTTAAAATTCTGCCCCTTACACGTTCCCTCCTGTCTGCTGATGTCTGAACCAGGCAGTGGCTTTGCGACTTTGTGCCCAAGGGTCTTCATATTGTTCTTTTAGCTGCTATTTATTGAGGGCCTGCTTGTGTGGGGGGCACTGGGCTGGGAACCCCACCCCGACCCTGGGAGGAAGGAATTATTAAACTTCATTTTGAGGAGGAGGAAGCTGAGACTCAGAGATGGACTGTGACTGGCCAAGGCCATTCCGCAGTGAGATGGGGCATCAGGGTTTGGATTGAGGACTGCCCGACTCCAGAGTTGGTTTTTTTTCTGCAAAATAGTTCACAACAGTTGGCATCACGTGCTTCATTTTTTATTAGTCAATTAATTCGACAGAACATCTTTTGAGTGTCTGCTCTGTGCCAGACATAGGGGCACATGATGAACAAGACACACAGATCCTGCCCTGGTAGGCTTTATGCACGAGTGGAGGGAAGATGGTCTTGTAAACGGCAATTATGGGGCAGAGTGACAAACCATTATTAGCCATAATAGTAAGCTTCGCACAGTGTTTATTGCTCACTGAGGCCCTGAATGGAAATCTGACCATTTCCATGTAATGCTGAAAGGACCAGTGGCTTCCCTGTTGCTGTAGCATCACGTGTGAGCCCCCTGGCCTGGCGTGCAGGCCATGGTGACGTGGAGCCCTCCTCTCCGTCCCCGCCCCCTGCCTCGCTTTGTGAGCTTCAGCGCTACCCCGGAGGTGCTAGAGGTGTCCCCCCAACACGGGGCAGTTTCTCACCTCTGAGGCTTTATCCTGCTGGGCCTGTGCCGGAAATGCCCCCCTTTGCACACTTCACTTGCTTCTGGCTGACTCCTGCCCTGCAAACTCAGCTCGGATGCTACCCTGCCCAGGCCAGGGATGGGTGGCTGGGAGGGAGAGAGTGTCCCGTCTCTGGAGATGTGTGTGCCCAGGGTGGGAGATCAGGGCAGGGAGACAAGTCACTTAACCTCTGTGGGCCTCAGTTTCTGCTTCTGTGAAGTGAGCTCAAGAACAGGATATAACTGTAGGAAGATAAAGGCCTCGCTAGAGGGGAGCCCTGCAGCCTGTGGGTGCTAAGGGGAGTGTAACTCAGCCTGTGTGGTCAGGAAAGCTTCCTGGAGGACTCAACACCAAGGATGAGCCTCAGAGCATCTTATTATGAATAGCTAGCACTCATTAGGACAGTGGCGTGCTGCTCTAAGCCCTTGGTGCGCGCTAAGTGGTTTAATCTTTGCAATAGCTCCCTGAGGCAGGTGCGCCTCCTCATTACCATCACCCTCATTTTACACATTAGGAAGTTGAGGCACAGGGAGACTATGGGACCAGCTTAAGGCCACACAGCTCAGAAGGGGCGAAGCCTGGATTGCAACCCAGGCCCCTGGCTCTGGTGTCCATGCTCTGAGCACCTTGCTAGTGCAGGAAGGGACAGAGCAGGGGGGAGAGCCAGGGCCCAGCAGCCCTCCCCCGGCCCCGAGCTCCCAGCCTCCAGGCTGCCTTGGGGTCCTGGGTGCAGTCTTCAGACTCGTCTCTCGGACTCGCTTCTGTCTGGAAGCCGGGGCACCACTCAGGCAGTGAGGAGCCATGAAGAAAATGGTTCTCTTCTCCTTCCTCCCATTTGTAGGGGCTTCTTGTGCCTTTCAAAGCAATTTTCCTGTGATCTAAGCCTATTACTACTGATAGGAAAAAAGCCAAACCAGGAAAATGACTTGTCCAAGGTCGAGCGCCTGAACCCAGGACCCTTATCACAGTCAGTGTGGTTTCCTGCCTCCCCTCCCTCCTTCTCTCCTTCCCTCTGGTTTTCTTCTTTCTCCCTGCCATAACTATTGTTTTGTACTTATTTAACTTATTTGTACTTTATTAACAGGTGCTTGCAATTTGTTGACTTTTTTTGAAAAAATCAAGTTGTAAACTTTTATTACAAGTTAAAAATGAAGTTCTTAAAAATCTCAATTTGACCAGATATGAAACAATTTAAAAACCTTTAAGGCCGTATTGAGAAAAACCAGGCTTTTTTAAAAAACATGTTTGTTATTACCAAAAAAGACGTCTTTAGGTAAAAATAATAAAAACCCCATGCTGCATAGATAATGCAAGTAGTTCTAGTTAGCTGGTTAACAGCAAAAGCAAGCACTTAAGGTCTTCAGCTCCAATCTTTTGTTCATTTCTTATTGCTGGAATTTCATGTTCATTTCTTCTTGTTGGATGACTAAACCTATGATGGTAGAGATGGTAAGCTGGCATTTGCTCAGCTCTGCCCTGCTCAGCCTCCGGAGCATATGAATTCTCAGCTGGTGGATCGGTTGCTTTAGTCTCTTTGCCTCTTGTGGTTTAGGGTTTTCTGGGCGTCTGCGTCGGTAATTGAAGTTGTGGTGGTACCGGCGTCGAGGGGGCTGCTTACCTTGGGTCTCATCTCCTTGATTCTCTTTATCTTCTTCATTGCCATCCTCTCTGGACTGTCTTTGGTGAGGAGGGCCCCTGCAGAATCGTGGTCCATAACCACCCCCTACATATTCTGTCTTACTGGTCTACCTTGTTCTCCTGCACCCTGGTTGTCAGCAGCCTCCATCACTTCTCCCTGCACAAAGGAGGGTTGGAATACTGTGGTCAATGCTCATAGGGTCTCTGCATGTAGGAGAAGGGAACCTTTGCCTGCACTAGGGCCGGGGTTGTTGGGCCTGGCCTTCAGGAGCACTCTCCGATCCCTCGATCCCTCGTTCTTTTCGCCACTCTCGCTATTCTGGTAATTGCATGGTGGACCCCTGCAACATGGCTGCCTATTGACTGCCTTGAACTGCCTTGAACCAGGGCCTGTAACATTTGCTGCTTCCACACACCCTTTTCTCCTTCAACAACGTCAAACTCCACAGTCTCTCCGTCTCCTACACTGCAAAGGTACTTCCTGGGGTTATTCTTTATGGCAGTCTGGTGTATAAATACTTCTTCCTTGATGTCATTTCTATTGATGAAACCATATGTGTTTCTTACAGTAAACCATTTTACTGTTCCCAAAATCTTCATTGTGATGAGCTTCTTGTCCCTGTGGGCAGGCGCTGCTGCTGCTGTGAGGCCGCTGGACAGGGCCACTGCTCCCTGTGCTGCTGCTGGTGGTGCCGGTGGTGCCGGGGTTGGTGTCGGCAGCGCTGAGGGCGGGCGGCTGCTGGGCCTCGCTGCTCATGGTTGCGGTGATGGTGACTGGGGCCGCTGCGGCAGCTGCCGCTCCTCCTGATGGGGGATGGTAACTAGGCCGGCGGGAGCAGTGGGGCTGCTCAGGGCTCTCTGGGGCCCGCTCTCCGCTCCCGCTACATGTTGAACCTGCCATAACTAGCCATATGGAAGCAGAGGGGAATAGGAGAATGGAACAGTGGGCATTGTGGAGGGGGAAGAGTACTGGATGGGAGTCAGGAGCCTTGAATGCTGGTCCCGGGTTTGCCATGAATTTACTACGTGACCTGAAGTCCTGTTCCCTCTCTTAGCCCCAGGTGTTCATATTGATAACTTAGGGAAGGGGACGGTCACTTCTATCCTTTTACTTGTCAGAATTGTTGTACGAATCAATTCAATGAACTATTCCTTTGTTCTTACATCTGCCATCCGCCATCCACTCACCTGTTTATCTGCTCATCCCTGTACTCACCCATCTACCCCCCTGTCTATCCACCCACCCAGCATCCATCCCCTGCCCCCTTCACTATCCCTCCTACCCACCTGCCCACTTATCCACGCTCCCACACAGCCCTCCCTCCCTCCCTCGCTGGGTCCCTGCTCTGTGCCGTGCACAGGGAAGGGCCACACCATGAGGCCTGGCTCACCTGGTGTCTCCTCCAGGTGATTGCCTTACTTCCCTGTGGAAACCGACAGCCCATTCCCACTTCTTCTTGGACAATGCCTGTCCCTCCAGTGTCACACCCACCAGCTGCCTTTTGTCACAAGGCAGCTGGTGAGTGTGACCAGCTGAAGGGCAAAGGGCCTGAGGGGCGAGGACTGAGGCGGAGTCAGCTGTGTCCCCAGCGTCGCCAGCCTGCAGCCCCCCAGAAGCATCCATGAATGTTCTCCCAGTTCACAGCTGCCGAGCCCGTCCCAACGCAAATCCTAATTCACCCTCAGCTTTCCAGGATAGTTGGAATCAGAGTAAGGAGGCTGGGGTCTGAATGGCAGACAGTTGCCTCTGATGCCCTCTTCTCTTTGGCATCTTGGTCTTACTCTCTTTGGAGAGAAGCAGTCTCACCCTCTCTGCAGAGATCTAGAGAGGCTGAGTCCAACTCAGGGTTGCACAGCAAGCTGGCGCGGAGACCTGGAACAGAAGCCCCTCTTCTCACGCTAGTTAGCCTTCCACATGGTCTCACGCAGTCGGGACCTAACCACGGAGACCTGCCACATGGGCCACCAGGTCAGGGAGGCAGCTCTGAGTCCCGGGCCTCTCTCTCCATCTTTCTGTCCTCGACCTGCCCAGCCAGCCCTGTTGTACCAAGGCCCGCTGGCTGTCCTGGCAAGACATGGGAGCTGGATGGGGACTGGAAGGCAGAGGGTTTGTTATGTTCCGGCTCAGGCCCGCTCCAGAGCTGCCAGACCTCCACTGGCTGTCGGGGCTCGCCCAGTCTCTCCTGGTTCTGTCCAGCAGGGTCCCCAGGGCCACTCTGAGTGACAGGGGTCAGCCTCTCCCAATGCCTGCAATGTGTCATGGGTAGCTGTGAGCTGGCCGGCTTCCCTGCTCCCAGGGGCTGGTCCCCACCGGAGCATGTGCTCGATGGGCGGGCTGTAAAGGAGCTGTCTGTCAGCAGAGGTGGTCTCGCTTCTCCCTCTCTTCCTCCCTCCCTTGGAGTCTCCTAGCTCTCAGCCACATTGGAAGAATTACGGGGCCGCTGGCGGAGGGAGGTGGCTGGTTCCCATGGCGGGGACCGTGCATAAGTCCTAACACATTGGCGCTGCGTGTGTGCCGGCTGCGGGAAGTGGGCCCTGGCTGTGCAGACGGACGCTGTCCTGGGGGCTCTGTGGGCAGGGCCTGCCCCGAAAGCCTTTCTCCCCAACTGGCCTCAGGGCCTTTCTGGGCCAGAGAGAAGCCTCCAGTACTTCCGTGTTTGCGTTTGCCGTAGATTCTGCTCACGCTGTGTGGGAAGGGTGCAGTCTGGGGCCTGCTCTCAGGTCCCATGTCAGCAGAGCTGCCATCGGCGCACCCCGTGACCTCTCCTGCCTGCCGTCTCCTTGTGGGGCTTCTATGGTCACTGGGAACTATTGAGTTGATGACGCTGGACATGGATCGTCACCATTTAAGCAGTGCTGCACGCCTGCTCTCTTTACCCTCTACAGTCGTGCGGAGTTGGCATTGTCAGACCCATTTTCTACATTACAAATCCCAGAGAGGGCAAGGCACGTGCCGAGAGTCACACAGCTGGGAATGGCAGAGCCGGGACGGAAACCTGGTCTGTCATGTTACAAAGTCCGTGCCTTTTCAACTTCCCTGTGTCTTTCTAGAAATCCAGTGTTCTACAAGTCTTGTGTTCCTGCTGTATACTCAACCCTGTGGGGCTACAGGGCAGGTGGGGGCCGTGGTCCCTGTCCTCATTGATCTGGGGGGCCAAGGCCCAGGGGGACAGTCAGTGACACCCAGGCTGGGGTCTCCTGTGGCCTGGGCTGCTGGGGTGGGCACAGCCAGAGTCCCCAAGGACTGACACTGCCAGGGAGGGGACTCCAGGCAAGAATCCCAGGGACGGTGCTAAGGGGGAAGGGGGTTCTGTAGCTGTTCCTACCTGTGCAAAATTCCAGAAATAAACTTGCTGCCTCCCTCCCACTTTTATGATAATTCAAAGAGGCCTCCATTCCTTTCTTTGTATCATTAAGAAGTAATGGTGGCTAAAAACCTACAGGGTGCCAGCTACTTGCTGTGTCCTGTGTGAAGCCTTTTACATGCATGCTGTCATTTGAAACCTCACACCCACACTGTGGATGAGGCCCTATTATTATCCACATTTTAGAGATGAGGGAGTAGACTCGGGGGGGTGGAGCCCCTGGCTCAGTCTCAGGGCTGTAAGTGGCAGGGCAGGGATCTGATGCCAGGTCCGCATGGGACTGTGCCACTCTCTTGACACCAGGCTGCTTCCTGGGGAGGCAGGAGGAGCAGGAGCCACCACCAGTCCTTCTCAGCCCAGCTTGGACAGGAGCAATTAGATGGGCTTCGTGGGGCATGGAAGGACTTGGGCCATGGCATCAGGGCAACGCCCAGACCTCCTTCTGGCTCTCAGTCGGGTTCTCTGTCAAATGGGGCAGTTTCTCTCTTCCCTCTCGCCTCTGGAGTCTCCTGGCAGGTGTGAAGGGGCTTTGAGGGATCAAGAGTCTGCTCCAAGAAGGAACGTGATAGGGGATTCTGGGGTCTGGACCACCAGGAAAGGGCAGGACTGCCCTGTCTGGGCAGGGCGTGAGTCCTTTCATGGCTCTATAAGCATCCAGTGCTCACCTCATCGAGCACCAGGGCTGGAACTGGGGACACATGGATTCGATTGCTCAGGAAATCTGTGTGGGGGGCCTGGGGTGGGGGAGCAGGGCGGAACAGCTGATCAGCCTAAAAATAGCAGAGCCTGGAATCCTGAGGGGCTCAAGAGTGCCCCATTCCAAATTTGGAAGTGGCCCAGAATGTTCTCTGTGGCGGGTGCCCTACATGGGTGGCTTTTCAGCGACTTAGGCAGGCTTCACTGCGGCAGCAGCACTGGGGCAGGGAAGGTTTGGGCTCTGGTCCTGGTGCAGCCTCTCCCTGGCTGAGCCACCTGGGCAGAGAAGGCCCAGACCTCTGAGCCCCTGCCTTGCCCTGGCGGCCTGCTAATTCCTGCCCTGGCCAGGTGGCTAGGGACGTGCATTTCGATAACTGTAACTATGAAGTGCTGCACACATGGACAAAGGGAAGGCACCTGGGAGGGCAGATTTCGAGACAGTGTCTGGAAATCTGGGACAAGCCTAAGTTTTCTCCCACAAGATCCATAGCTTCCAATACCTTCCCATCATTCCCAGTCTATTTTCCTAGATGTTCCCTGTTGCTTCTTCATAGAAAATACTTCCTTTGGCTGAGCTAAAATCAGAACAGTCCAACCATAGAACAGACTGCACTGATAGGTAGTGAGCTTTCTGTCACTGGAGCCATTCAAGACAAAGCCAGACAACTCCTGGCAGGGGTATATCACTTATGACTTAGATTAGATGCTGGTGAACTTCTTCTGACCCTCGGAGTCTGGCCATCTGTCCACAGGGGCTACAGTTCACCTGCTCTCTCTGTCTTGGAAGTGCCCTGCTCAGATCTGAGGCCGACCTTCTATCCTGGGCCCCTGCATCGCTGGAGACTGAACGGCCTCGGCACCCTCACTGCCCATCAGTGCTCATGGGGCCAGTGCTCACCACAGCTGGGTCCCCTCTCCTGGATATACTTCAATGCTCTGGTCAGGTAATCCCCCAGGGCCTCAGTTTCTCCACTTGCAAAATGGAGATGCCAACACCTGGCACTCCAGCTTTGCAGAGCTGGGTATGGACAAAATGACGTCAACTCACAGGCACCTCAGAAACCACAAAATTCGCCTTCAATGACTCTCCTGTCGAGGCTGAGGTCTGGGGAGAGGGGTGCTGCTCGAGGCCACAGATGAAACAGTGGCAGACCCAGCTCTCACATCCAGGTTTCTCAGTGTCCAGTCCTGGACTTGGAGCACACTCAGGTACCAAAGGGGTCTGACATCACAATTACAAACTCAAGCTTCAGTCTGGCCAGTTACTGGCTGTGTGGCTTGGTCAACTTATGCCACTTCCCTTTGCTTTCGTTTTACCATCAGTGCATTACAATATCTACCTTACGGAGCTGCAGAGGAGATTGGGTGAGACCACATGGGGAGGAGACCAGACTGTAAGGAATCAGGCAGCACGGGGCGGGCAGGTTGGCAATGCCCTGGCGCTGAGACAGGAAGGCGGAGGGGGCTAGGCCTCAGCAAAGCATCTTGCGGGCGTGGGGGAGGGAAGGAGCCCTGTCTTCAGAGGGTCTCCTTGTCAAGGTCTGACGCATCCTGCAGGTCTTAGCTCAAAGGGGCCTCTTCCGGGGAGTCCTTCCTGAGCGACCTGCGGAGCTGGCTCCTTCTCCTGGGCACCTTTGAGCTCTGTGATACCTGCTGACAGGAAAGCTTGTTAAGACCAGGGGGTGGGGGTGGGGGGACTAACAGACTTGGCTTTGAAAGCCTGACTCGCTGTATGACCTTGGGCAAGTCGCCCTTGGAGCCTTAGTTTTCTCAACTGTGAAATGGGCACTAACAGTGTCAACTTCATGGATATGTTATGAAAATGAAGTGGCTTAACATTGAGAACGTGTATAAACAAATGGTAGCCATTGTTGTGATGATGATGGTGCTGATGACATTCATTCATTCACTCATTCACTCATTCACCCATTCATTCATTCAAAACCCTTTGCTGTGTCCCTTTTCTGAGCTCCGGTTGGGCACTACAGACTTGGCAAAGGGCCAGGCATTCTCTGACTCCCAGGAGCTCAGACTGTAGGTGCTCAACCTGCAAATGCAAAATTATGACCCACGATAGTGCAAGTTACAGGGGTGGGGGTCCTATCAGATCCAGATGACACACAGAAGACCTCAGGTGGCCAGGAGAGTCAGGGACGGCTTCATAGAGAAGAAAATGTTTGGGTTTGAGAGTTGCAGGCAGAGTGGACTTTGGTCAGGTGGATGGGCCAGAGAAATGCACCCCAGGCCAAGAGCACAGCACATGCCACACAATTGGGGTGGCCAGAGCTTAAAGCAGCATCCTGGACCCAAGCCCACACCAGAGTCTTGGGACCATCTCCTCGACCCAAGGGGCTATGAGAAGTCATGGCCAGAGGACCCTACAGGAGGGGCAGGTTTTGATGATGACGGTGATGATGGTGGTGAACACGGCGTGGAAATGATTTAGTGTTGCTGGTGCCGCTGTCTAGGCCCTACTCCTGGAAGAGTGCTGCTTGCACTTGGCTTGCAAATGCTCCCCTAGGTCTGTGGTGCACAGGCAGTGGGAAGTGCCGCCGCCCAGGGCGCTCGGTAAGCGGAAAAGAGCTCTGCAGTCAAGAGTGCCCGGCCCGGCATTCCAGCCTGGGAGGACCTGGAGTCGCTGAGCCCCCACCTGGGGCTGCATCCACCTCTGTGTCCCCTGTGCTTAGCACAAGGTGGCACCAACCAGGTATTCATAAGTATTATGAAGTCAGATCTGCTTATGGCCACAAGGGTGGTGAGAGGGACCCTCAGAGAGGGACAGGGACACAGGGCGAGACAAAGTGGCCCCGTGCTGCCTATACCCACTGGCCTACCCCATTCCACCCACCGAGTCTGGCCCCTGCTCCCGTGCCCCCTTCCACCGGGTGGACAGAGTCCTCACAGGGGAGAGCTTGCTGGTTAGGCTGGCAGTCACTTCTGCCCTCCCCAGGTTCTGAGCACCCCCCTCCCCTCCACCCGCCCCCAGCCAGGACTGCCCGTGGGCGAGCGGCAGCCTTCCAGGACTCCTCGAAGCCACCCTTGTCTTCTTGACGAAAGGCATCTGGGGTCCGCCAGCCCCTCCTTGGCCCAGGAGGGAAACAGAATACGCCGATAATGATCTAATATTTATACAACGCCTTTCTACCAGATGCATCCCAACAAGGTTTACAAGCTGTCCCTGCTGACGGCGCAATGTATTCCAGATCCTCTCCCGGCCCCCGCCCTGCCCCCACCCTCCGGCCTGCTCATCCTCAGGGGCCCAAATGCCAGCAGAGGCTCTTAAATCCACCCTCTCCAGGCACTGCCCTGCAGGGGGATCATTTGTGCTCATGACTGGAAAAAAAGGCATCCAGAGGAGAGGCAGGGCCGCACTCGGGTTTTGAAGTTTGGCCAAAGCTCACAGCACCCAGCAAGCCTCTCCCCTAGCCCTCCGCAGCCTCAGACCCGTGGGAGGGACCGAGGGAGGGCCCGGCTGGCCGGGCACAAATGTTCCTCCCAGTCACTTCCTCCGCGGCCGGCTCCATGAATGAGGATTTGTGTTCGTTCCCTCCCCATAAATTGCCCTTGGTCACCAGGGCCATGTTCTGTGTCAGAGTCCCTGACCACCAGCCTCGGACAAAACCTGCTTTGTGAAGTCCGGGTGGAAGACAAACAAATGATTATTACCTTCATTTAGCCCCTCCCCCCACCTTTTTTTCTTGGCCTGGAGTTAAGACCTTTTTTCTCTGTCAACAATCTTGACTTTGTTCCCTGAGAAGGAAACGGCTCCAGGAGGGACTTGCAGAGATGCTGCTTGCAAGAAAACCGTTTGGGAGGAGGGTGAAAAAAGACAGAGGTTACAGGAAATGGCAGACATTTTTTGTTGAATTAAACCATTAGGAGTGACCCCCAAACCAGAGCCAGGCAGAGGGAACAACTGGATACATTTAGGTCAGGACAAGCAGCCAAGTGAGGAGCTGAAACCAATTACCATAAATGAATGTTTCTCTTTTATTCACGACCACCGTGCCTGTTCCCAGGATGCTCTTGGGCGTCTTATAAAAACAGATGAACTCTCTGGTTTTGTTCGGGGAGTTATTAGCTAATGCAACTGTTGGGCAATTTATCAAACATTAGCACATGCTGCGATTAATGACCAAGAGAAGTCGTCACTGGCTGGGCCAAAGCTGCAGAGGCTGCCCGGACTTCGGGGCTCAGGGTAGGGTCTTCTCATCGGTGAGAACATTTATTTAGGATTTTGGTGCCCTAAAAGTAACAGCCACCCTCAAACCTACCCCTCTTGTAGGGTCCTCTGGCCATGACTCTCCATGGTCACTTGGGTGAGAAGATGGTCCCAAGACCCTGGTGGGCTCTTGCATCCAGGATGTGGCGCTGTGCTCCGGCCACCCCGGTAGCACGGCATACGCTGTGCACTTGGGCTGGGGTGCGTATCTACAGCTCGTCCCCCTGACCAAAGTCCACTCCTCCTTCAACTCTCAGTCCAAATGTTTCCTTCTCTGTGAAGCCTTCCCTGACTCCTCCTGGCAGCCTGGGGTCTCCTTCTGTGTGTCCTCCGGACCTGATAGGACCCCCACTCCCTGCTCTGTAACTTGCCCTATACTGAGTCGGCACTGTGGGTGTGCAGGTTGGATTCTGAGCTCCCTGGAGCCAGGCGGCGCTTGACCCTTTGTTCAGCCCGAGCACAGAGAAGGGAGGCATTGAGGGTTTGTGAACGAGTGCATGAGTGAATGGCAGACCCATGTATAGCAGTGCCCCTCGTCACTCCTGTAGTCATAGGCTGTCTTTCTGTCCACTAAAGATAAGGGACTGTGGTGCTCCCAGCGCAGGTTTCTCCCTGTTGTGGTGCTGCAGCAACCTGGCATCGCACGGAGAGGGGAGGAGGAAGGCACCGAGGGGCAGTGGGTCTGTGGCCTGGTGCAGCAACTTTCCCGCTGCAGGCTTCAGTCTCCTCATCTGTGAAATGGGCTGGTGTCTCATCTCCAGACCTTCTTGAGAGGAAAGTGGCCTGGTCTTGGGGGCATTTCCAATCCAAAAGAAGAGGGAAGGAAGCAAACCAAATTAAAGCTGTTCTACTGTTTGCCCTAGAGTAACTCTGACTTGAAGAAAGCAATGGTTCAGTCTCTTCACAGCTTTCTGGCTAAAATGACTCTTTGTGTGGGGGTGGGGGAAAAAGTTGATCTCAGAATCAGGAGGAGCCGGGTCCAGTCCTGCCCAGCTGTGTCCTTGCTGCGTGACCTCAGGCAATTCACATCACCTCTTGGAGCCTTGGTTTTGGTTCTGAAAAATGGGACAATAATATTAATACTTCACACCCTGGGGGATGTCAATGTCTGGAAAGTGCTGAATCCAGTCCCTGGGCCACAGTAGGTTCTCGTTAAATAGTAGCTTCTATTCTTGCTATTAATTATATTAACAAATGCCACCAGCAGGTGAGAAGCATCTTCTTTTTTGTTTCTTGACGACAAGATATTTTGTACGAGTCTTGGTGTTACAGAACTAATAACATTCTTCCTCTCTGCTAATTGCACCGAATGTGTTTCCAACCTAGCAGAGGCCCCTCTGCCAGATTCTGCAGCGGCCTTTCCCTGCTGAGCTGCACCATCCCAGCCGGCTGGGGCTGACATTTGCCAGAAAAGCAGACCACCTTCTCGGATTTTCCGTTTGCAGCTGGGAGGGAGACAAGGAGGGCGGGCTGGCAGAGCAAATTACAAAGCAGGCTCCGGCTCCAGCTCCCACTCTGGCGGGCCAGGCCCCTCATGTGGTGGGCGAGGCAGTGCCAAGGAGCCGGCCCGAAACGGGCCTGGAGCAGCAGGCGTCCACTCACCCGGACATGCACGGGCCCCTGAGCTCCCCTGGGCCAGCAGGGACAGCAAGGACGCAGGCAACTCACGGAGGGTCTTCCTGCCTACACGGAAGGACCGAAGCTTGAATCTGGGTGCTGGGACTTCAGGCAGGTTGTTTTGCCTCTCTCGGACTCAGTTTCCCCTATCTGTGAAATAGGAATAACTATGGGTCTGACATGCTTGGGGCCAGATGCGTCTGGAAGTCAGAATTTTTCAGGCTTTTAGGAAGTAATGTTGTGTATACCATACTTTATAAAACGCCCGCAGCTGGGCAAGGGAAGCAGCCTGTGGACAGTCATTTGCTCATTTCCATAGTGAAATGTATGAATATTCACATTAAGTGGAATTGTAAAGGGCATAAATAGCCTCATGTGGGTTCAGGTTGGATTTTGTGACACCAAAAGAATTTTCTGCAAGTTTACGGAAAAATTCTCCTTTCTCAGATCCTCCTGGATTTTGGAATCAAGGATGAAAGACTGTGGCCCGTTAATGTCCCTGCCATAGGTTTGTGGTGAAAACGGCAGGCGATAGTGAATGTGAGGCAGCTTGCAGACTTTCAGAAAACGGGAGCTATTGGCTCCCCTAGACCGGTGATTCTCAACCTTGGCCACACATTGGAACCAACTGGGGAGCTTTCAAAACTGCCACCCCAGACCCCACCCAAGGCAGTATTAATTCAAAACTGTGGGCCTGCAGCCCTGGCAGTGATGTTACCAAGTGACCCTTGGGTGATTCTTTTCTTCTTCTTTTGTGTGTGAAAGCGTTTTTGAGACATGATTCAGGTACCATACAATTCACCTGTTTACAGTGCACAACTTTATGGTTTTGAGTGTATTCAGAGTTATGTACGCATCACCACCATCTACTTAAGAACATTTTATCACCTTAAAAAGAAGCCCCTACTCTTTCACTTTCACCCCCTTCCTCTCCATACCCCCAATCCTAAGCAACCAGGAAACTGCTTTCTGTTTCTGTGGTTTTCTTATCCTGGACATTTTATATAAATGGAACCATATAATGGGTGTGGTCTTTTGTGATTGGCTTTTTTCACTTAGCACAAAGTTTTCAAAGTTTAAGGTTCATCCATGTTGTAGCATGTACCCGTACTTTATTACCTTTTATGGCTGAAAAAACATACTTTGTTTATCCATTCATCTGTTTATGGACATTTGGGTTGTTTCTACCTTTGGATATTATAAATAATGCTGCTATGAACATTTGCATGCAAGTTTTTGTGTAAAACACATATTTTCCTTTCTCTTGGTTATATAACTAGGAGCAGAATTGCTGGGTTCAAGGGTAACTCTGTGTGTAACTTTTCAAGGAAATACCAGAACTTTTCCCTAAGTGGCTGCACCATTTTACATTCCCCTTGTCAATGTAAGGGGGTTCTGATTTCTCCACATCCTTGTCATTATCTGACTTTTTGATTATAGCCATCCTATTGAGTGTGAAGAGGTGTCTCAATACGGTTTTGATTTGCATTTCCCTGGTAACTAATGATGTTGAGCATCTTTTTGTATGTGTATCAACTGTTTTTATATCTTATTTAGAGAAAAGTCTTTTTAGATCCCTCATCCATTTTAGGATTGGTTTATTTATTTTTTATTTTTGAGTTTCAAGAGTTCTTTATGTGTTCTAGGCACAAGTCCTTTATCAGATATGTGATTTGCAAATATGTTTTCTCATTCTGTGCATTACATTTTCACTTTTTTGGCAGTATCCTTAGAATGACGAAAGTTTAAAATTTTGATAAGGTTCAATTGATCTATTTTTTTTCTTTTGTTGCTTGTGCTTTTGGGGCTCATATCAGAGAATCCATTGCCAAATTCAAGGTCTTGGAGATTTAGCCATATGTTTTCTTCCAAGAGTTTTGTAGTTTTGGCTCTTACATGAGGTCTTCTATCCACTTTGAGTTAGTTTTTGTATATGGTGTGAGGTAAGGGTCCAACTTCATTCTTTTTCATATGGCTGTATAGTTGTCCCTCCGTGGGTGATGCATGCATAGTTCAAGAGCCACTGCATTAGATTGCAAAGCCCTGGAAGGCAGTTTGTGTTTTCTGTGTCCTTGGCACTAGCCACAGAAGCATAGGAATGAATGGATGGATGGATGGATGGATGGATGAGTAATGAGGGCAGATGTGCCATGAGTCAGAGCTCTGAGTGTCAGGTCAGAAAAGGGGTAGGTATTGGTGAAGAACAACCTCCGTTCTGGGGGGAATCCCCTCTTGCTATGGCAGAGCTTGTCCAAGACTCTTTTGCCATGTGTTTTTGGTGGTAGAGAGCTCCCTCTCTGTAGAGGGGTCTTCTTGACCTGAAGGAAAGTTCTTCCTTGTACAGAGCTGAAACCTTCCTCCTTGTAGCTTCCCCTCACCCCAAGCCCCAGCTCTGCCCTCTGCTCTGAGCCAGCCCTGAAGATTGTATGATGATGAGGGTGGCTGCAGCTTCCTCTCCTGTAGGGTGAGCAGCACCTACCTGTCATGGGCTCGGGTTTTTAGCCCCTTACACCCTGGCTTCCTCTTCTGCGTCCATCCCAGCCAGCCCTGTTCTGCACAGGGGCGGCCCAGGACTTTACACAGTTTACCAACTGTTATCTAACCAACCAGCTCAGAGGGAGGCAGGTCTTTTTTCTCCCTCCTTTTGGCCTGAGCTCACATTAGCTCTTTTTTGTTTGTTTGTTTTTGTTTTGTTTTTTGAAACAGGGTCTTGCTCTGTCACTCAGGTGCTGGAATGCAGTGGCCTCATAACAGCTCACTGCAACCTTGAACTCCTGGGCTCAAGTGATCTTCCTGCCTCAACCTCCTGAGTAGCTGGGATTACAGGTGCACACCACCACGCCCGGCTAATTTTTCTATTTTTTTGTAGAGATGGAATCTTGCTCTTGCTCAGGCTTGTCTCAAACTCCTGGCCTCAAGCGATCCTCCCACCTTGGCCTCCCACAGTGCTAGGATTACAGGCATGAGCCATTGGCCCGGCCTTATTAGCTCTTTTTTATTAGCCCCCAAAGCCTTCTTGCTCAGATTAAGCTTGTGATACTTATTAACTCTACGATAAACAATGTATTATTTTATTATAATATATTGATAATGTCCATGTCATTATTAATAACATTAGGATATATTAATGATGATGACAATCATCTACTGCGTGCCTACTATGTGCCAGCATTATGTGCAGTGCTTTATAAACATCGTCTCTTTTGGTTTTCTATAAGGCAGCTATTATTGTACCCATTTTAGAGAAAATTGAGACTCAGATTAAGTAGCTGACTCAAGACCACAGAGCTTGGATTGAACCTGTGCTTGTCTGCCTTCGAAGGCCCTGATTTCATGCCGTCTGCCATCCTGCGTCCTGGGGACTGTCCTTCTTGAAGGAGGTGCTTCCCTGCCTGCCCTGCCTGCCCTTGCACAGCTGCAGTTGAGCCCGGGGCAGTCCAGCCCCCTAGGCCTTGTTCAGGGTCTTTGCTTCTGCCATTCTGCACACCTGCTCCCCCTTCTGCAGCCCTGGGCTTCCCGCAGTGTCCCCAGCCTGCCCTCTATGTCTTTGCCGACAGGATTCTGACCGGATCAGGGGTGAGCAGGAGCAGAATCCTTGGTATTCCACTCTTGCTCCTGCCCAGCGTGAGCAATTCTCCTCCAAGACTGTGCACCTGGCTGGGAGCCCCACTCACAGGCTTCGTCTTTGGCCCCTGGCACCTCCCCTGGGGATCGAAGAAGCAATCATCACAGCACTTTCCCTTTCCTGGTGCCTGGCGCATCCGTTGCCAGGCACGTGGAGCCCACCTCCCCTTTTGAGGAGGAGTGGGCCAAGTGTATTTCCAGATGGGCATGGAGCCTTGCCCTTCACCGAGGCCCTGGCTGTTCTCACACTGCCAGCCCCACGTGAGCGAGTTGGGTGCAGCCTGCAGAACCCTTGGAGCACGGCACATGTAAAGGGCAGTGAAGCCCTTGGAACCACGCTGCAAGTTCGTTAGGCACGTTCTCAAGGCCCAAACAGGCTCCAGGAAGTTACAGAAAATGCTGGTGGTGTAGTCTGACCAATTCAATTCAATTCATTGCAACAGACTAATTTAATTTATTCATTCAGTGATTCCCTCATTCACACATCTCTGTATTCCATTATTTTTGTTCATTTCCTCATTCATTCCTTTGCCCAGATACCTGCATAGGTCCACTTCCTCACCTCTCTCAAGTCTTTTTCTCAAACGTCACATTACTAGTGAGGCCTCCATTCCATCCCCCACTGCAGGAAAAGCCCTTACCCTGTTTTCATTTTCTCCACTGGCTTTGTACTAGCTGTCCTACCCTTTTAATATATTATCTAATTTGCTTACTTCTTTTATTCATTGTCTGACTCTGGTGACTATAATAAACAGAGATTTTTGTCTGTTGCTTTTATTATTAGATCTTCAGTGCCTAGAATAGTGTCTGGCACATAAGGGGCTTAAGAAATGTCTATAGAGGCCGGGCGCGGTGGCTCACGCCTGTAATCCTAGCACTCTGGGAGGCCGAGGCGGGTGGATCGCTCGAGGTCAGGAGTTCGAGACCAGCCTGAGCAAGAGCGAGACCCCGTCTCTACTAAAAATAGAAAGACATTATATGGACAACTAAAAATCTATACAGAAAAAATTAGCCGGGCATAGTGGCGCATGCCTGTAGTCCCAGCTACTCGGGAGGCTGAGGCAGTAGGATCGCTTAAGCCCAGGAGTTTGAGGTTGCTGTGAGCTAAGCTGATGCCACGGCACTCACTCTAGCCTGGACAACAAAGTGAGACTCTGTCTCAACAAAAAAAAAAAAAAAAAAAAAAAAAAAAAAAAAGAAATGTCTGTAGAATTAATGAATCCACTCATTTATTCAATAAAAACAGCTCTGAACATCTGCTGGAGAGGGAGTTGCTTTTGGAGGGGGTCAGAAACCAGGACGGGGCTTGGGGTGGAGGCCTGTGGATGGGGCTTTGGAGGCTGGGTTGCCTGTGTTAGCAGAGGTGGCAATGGGTGAGGGGTGGGACAGTGTGGGTTGGCGGGACAGCCAGCACAAAGCAAGTGGAGAAATGCAGACCATGTTTGCAGAGAGGCTCCTGAGGCCTCCTGGCTGGGTTTGGTGAGCAACTGACTGTGGGGGCTGAGGGTGAGGGAGGCCGTGGGCATGACTGAGGTGGTGTGTTGGAGAGTCTGGGTGGAAGGCAATGTCATTAACCAAGGGGGACACTGAGGATTTCACAAAAAGAAAAAATGATGGCTTCAAGACCTCTCTTTCAAAAGCAACTTTCAATTACAATTTGACCCACATTTTTTGTGTTGTGTTGATGTTATTTTTGATTCATGTTGTCTGGTTCTGCTAAGCGCCAGAAGAGGGTATTTTGGCTGCCTCATCCATCTCTGCTGTCTTACATCTGGGTGTCTGTGAAATGTGGCTGCTTGGTACAGACGGGAAAGGGCCTTGCACAATGGGGGACCCGCCCGGGGCTTTCCTTCCCGTGGTCGGCATGGGCTGTGGTGAGACTGGGATGGGAGACGGAGCATTAGCGTTTGACGCTTGGGTCCAATCACCTCCAAACGTTGTCTGCCTTTTGAAAATTATGGAGAAGCCTGCTTTGGAATTTTGAGCAAACATCAGCCACAGCTGCACAGTCATGGATTTTATGTCAAATTGCACTCAGAAGAGGAGGAAGAGGGAGAGGAGTGGCTGGGAAGACTTCTTGGGGGAGGAGTCTTTGAGGGGCTGTTCCCTGGTAGAGTGAGCAGACGTGTTCTGTGGGCCCCTGGGGGAGGGCACAAGGAGGGGGCTCTACAGCCTGAGGATAGACTCCCTTGTAGTGAGATATTTCCAAGGATGGGATGGGTTGACTTTGAAAGTGGTGAGCTCCCTGATCCATGAAGTGTGCAAGCAGGGGCTGAGCAGCTGTTGTTAGGGAGGCTGCAGAGTAGCTTCTTGTTCTAGGTGGGCAGCTAGAGTGGAATTTACCTTTGGGGTACTTCCAGGACTCATAGCCGAAGCTTCTAAGAGATTTCTAAGATTAAACATCACTACCTCTCTCTCAACCCTGAGACACTCTCCTCCTGGGATCCAAACTCGTAGCCTTGAATGATGGAAATTAAGGCTCAAGAATAGGTCAAAATAAAAATGTTCCAATGACTGAATTAAAAAAAAAAAAAGACAGAATTTGGTATCATTTGCCATTTTGCAATACCCAGTGAATTAATAGATCTAAACATTGAGAGTCAATGGCTGCTAACAATTCCAGAAAGAGGCACAGCCAGACATTATGTGCTTCTGGCAAAAGAGCTCAACCCCACCTATCATCTCGCCAGAGGGGCTCGAACCTGAGTCTGATCTGCTCTCTGGATCAGCTGCCAAATTGCGGGAAACACAGGACAGATGTACATGGTGAGTGGCATCGTGAACAGGCAATCAGCAAAATCCAGACTGGAAACCCTATAGGTTCTTCCACAGATAAATTGTCAGGAGAAGCAAGAGACGGAGGTGTAAATCTGGGAATTAACAGAGACCCGAAAGGCATATCAAATATAGGTCGTGGACGAGACCAAATGATAGTGTCTAGGGATGTCCACATGGGGAATACAATTATAAGGAAAAGCAACAAAATGATCATTATAAAAGCTAGGATATGTGGTTACTTTTGGGGAAGTGAGGGGGGTTGCCATGGGGATGAGGTGCTTGGACTGGCTTCTGGGATGGCTGGCCTCGCTCTGTTTCTGGATGTCGGTAATGGTTACAAGGGTATTCACCTTATAATGATTCATTAAACTATATGTTTGCTTTGTGTGGTTTTCTGTTATTTTATAATAAAAGGTTAAAAAGAATAAGTCCCAGATGCAGTGTTTTGGTTTCACCCCTTGAGTGCCAGGATGTTGGCAGCCCTTGGCTGCTCTGAGTTAGGTGGCCTTGACTGGCGGTGGCCTTTCTCCTAGCTTCCCAGATGCTCTGAACGTAGAGATAAATGGATCAAGAAAATGGAGAAAAATCACTGAGGTGGAGGAAAATCATTGCTTAAAATCATCAGCAATAGCAATAAAAACAAGAAATCAGCTGCAAAATGTGCAGGTCTCCGGTTAAGTTGGTGTGTTCCTTCCTAATTAGCCGCTCTGCACAGAGAGTCAGTCTGGGTCTAGGGTGGGGAAAGGTGGAGGTGGTGGTGGGGGAGCTGTGAGGCCATCTCGCCCTTCCCATCCCCTGGGACCACCACTGCCTGGCAGTATCGCCTGGGAACCTCTGCACGGCCCCCGGGCCTCTCAGCCTCCTGGGAGATGTGCTAATCAGTTTCCTGTGAGATAAGGCATAGGGACATATTTAGATAAAAGCAAAATCAGACTGAAATCCCTTGGGAGGTGGTGTGGAAAGGTTCCAGAGCCTGCTCAGTGGCTCCAAGTTTACACTCTGGTGAACAGGGAGCCTGGCCCATGTCCTGTGTGGAGGCCACCACCAAGGGACTAGAGTCACGGATTCCTCTGTGTGTGTGTGTGTGCGTGCGTGTGTGCATGTTTACCTGTGTTGGGGGACCTGGAAGGGACAGACCTGACCCCTGCTCTCAGGGGCTCAAATGACAGTTCCCTGGGATGTGCCAGGCAGGTGCAGCAATGGAGAAACTTAGCTCTGGGACTCGGGAGCCCTGGCACTGTCCTGAACATGACAGCGTGACTTCAGGGAAGCCACATGACCTGTCTGGTCCTTTGCTGTCTCACCTAAAAAATTAGCAGATGGAATAAGATGGCCGTGGGTCCCTCTACACTGCAGGATTTCTCTGGCTCATATTTCTTTGACTCTTATGCGGGGTACCAAAGAGCTTTCTTTCTACAAAAAGCCTGCAGCCCACACTCACGCCTCTCTCCTGGGGGAGATGCTGAGCTGCCACGGCTGGTGTGTGGTGCAGGGGCCATGCTGGGAGTGGGTTTTGGGAAGGCCCCTCTAGTATGTGTGAGGGTGGGTTCGTGGGTATATCTGAGGCTGGGGTGAGGAAGACATCAGGCTGGTTTCTGGGCTGGGTGGGCAGCTGGCAGGCTGCTGGGCAGAGCAGGACGGGTGGGGCAGATGGTGGGGGTGAGACCTGGGAGAACGTCACCAGCCTTCAGCCTGTGGAAGGACAATGAGCTCATGTTTTGAGAGCTGTAAAGTAGCCCCAGCCAGCATCCGTCTTGGGACTGGGCTGCCTAGACGCCCACTTTCCCGTGATAAATCCCACCAGGGCGAGCCTGCTGCCGAGTGGGGAAGGCAAGGCAGGGTGGGAACCAGGCAAATCTTGGGTTCCCTTCACTGTGCGGGCCGAGGGCACCCAGGGAGCTCTGTGTGCGAGGTGTGTGCACGCCAGAGTAAGACTGGGGGCGCCTGAGCGAGGCATGCAAGAGTGTGAGGCTGTGTGTATGTGTGCGTGTGGACGAGAGGATATGTCCAGCAACGTGTGTGAACTGAGTGTGGGTGAGTGTGAGATTGTGTGAAGTCCTGTGCACGAGGATGAAACTGTGCAACAATGACTGTGTCCGTGTGGGTACCTGGGTAGGCGTGTAAGTGAGTCTGTGCTGTGAGGGTGAGCATGCGTGTGTGACTGTGTGTGGCGTGTGCACGGCCAGGGGCAGGGTAGAGGCAGGGAGGTGTGGAGGATCAGTTCTCCTCCCAAGCGGGTTTCTTCATTTGCAGTGGGTGGCGGGAAGGGGAGACTGAGGGCTGCCAGCTGCGAACCCAGGAGCCCTTCTCAGGGGTCCGGGCACCAGGGCTGCAAAGGCCCTCAGAGGTCCTGCCTCCCAGGCGAATGCTCACCCTCAGCCCATGGCAATGCCATCAGGGGCTGCGCAGCCCCTGTCCTGTGGTGCTGTCTCCCTGCCAGAGCCTCTACCTGCTGCACCTGCCACCCTGGTCTCTGCTGCACCCCACTGTGTAGCTGAGCCCAGGGCTGGGACAAAGAGGGTTCAGGAAGGCCTTGGCACGTAAGCCACTTTGGGTTCCGGCAGCAGTCCCGGCGGTCAGCTGGGGCAGGGACTTAAATCCCAATTTGGCTCTTTCAGTGCAGGAGATAGTTGGTGCTCAAAACAAAACAAAACCTTGACTGGAGGCCGGGAGATGTTGCCTAGAGGCCCGGCTCTATCACAGACCTGCTGTGTGGCCTTGAGTGGGCCCCTTGCCCTCTCTGGGTGCTGGATGGATTAGCCTGGATGCTGTCTCAAGATCAGAGGAGACAATGAGGCCTATCTAATCTCCAAGCTCCAGAGACAACGTTCTATGATTCAGCTGAAACAAATTTTACCTCCCAGCTCCTGAGGGTAGGTGCTGAGTGGGACTAGCACACAGTAGGGCCTCAGGAAGTGCTGGATGAACTCAGGTGGTGACTAATCCCCTCTAGGGGAGGGCACTGGGTCTGTGCCCCAGGCGACTGGGCTCTGGGACAGGGAGGGAGAAGGGGAGGCAGGGCTGCTGCTAGGAGGCCTTTGTGTGAATTAGAAAAAGATGCCCCATGGGTAGATGTGTCCCAGGAGAATGGGACCAGTGAAGGTTCTGGGAGGACTGCCAGGTGGCAGGGAAGGGCTCACAGCGGTCCCCTGCATGGGAGCACTGTGAGCCCCACCTATCCGATGAGGAAACTGTGGCCCCGCAGCAGAAGGGTCCGTCTTTGCAGAGGGCAGTGCCCAGGGCTGACCTCTCAGAGCGGGCGGAGGATTTTCGCTGTGCAGCTTCCCGAGAGAGCAGGATTAAGGGGAACTGCTCGGGTGGGCCAGAGCCAGGGGCTAGGGGGAGGCCGCCGGAAACCCAAAACCTCTGCAGCTGTTTCCAGTTTGCCGCCCTGGCTGGACGGCGGTGGGCTGCGTGCAGAGGAGCCAGGCGGTGGTGGCCTGGAGCGCCCTGGAGTGCGTGCGGCTCTCCGTTGGTCTCTCCCTCCCTCTCCCCCGCCCCACCCCACCACACAAATCTCTCTCTTGTTGTCTCTGTCTCTGAAGGGCTCAATCTCTCTTTTTCTCTCTGACATTTTTTTTTTAACTGTCTCGGAATCAAGGACATTGTGGAAGTCTCTGGTCCCTCTGAAAGGGTGACACTGGGTCCACTTGACCACACGCTTTGCTTTCGGGAGCTTGTCTGCCATTGACATTTGCCCCACCCACGCACTCCCATGCACGAGGTGGCTCAGGTCAGGTCAGGACAGGAGAGAGCCCGTGGGAGTCCTGCTAAGGGCTCCAGGAACATTTCACCCCAGTCGGGCTGTGTCCTCCACGCCCACACCCTCCTCCCCTGGGGACCCCTTCCACCTGTTCCTACCCTCACCCCAGGCTCGGAGGGGGCAGTGGTGGAGGAGCCAGGATCCTGCGCTCAGGAGTCAGACCGGCCTTGGTGCAATTCTGCTTTGCTGCTCACTAGCTGTGCTCCCTGGAGCAGACACCTTGAGACTCAGCTCTAAAATAAGGGGTGCTTGGGCAAGCAGTAGGTGCAGTGCTTGGTGCAGGATAGGCTCCGGGACATGGAGTTGCTGCTCGATCCCTCTCCAATCCATATGATCCCTTCATTTCACTCTCCTGTTCTAATGCCTCCCATGGCTCCCCAGTGCCCACAGCATAAACCCCAAACCCGCTATGGACAGTGCAGGCCTTCCATGATATGGCTGCCACATCCACGTCTGAGCCTCTGATAAGAGAGGAACCTGAGAGAACAGGTTGTGTAAGAGAAGCTGAAACAACACACCCCACATTCTCCCACGGCCAAGCCTTTCCTGCAGCTGTAACTGTCACCAGGAGAATCTTTCCCACAACCTCCCACCTGTCCATGTATTTATCAGCGACAGGTTTGCAAGGCCTTGCCGGTGCCTTCTGCAGTCGCTCAGCCAAAGGGGTCATTTGTCTTTGCTTCCTGAAGTTGACGGTGCAGCTTTGTAGAGGACCAGCTGAGTGGCAGGCCCTGAGCTGGGCCCTGGGGTCAGAGAAGGGAGCCAGCACGGCTGTGCACTCAGGTAGCTCCAGTCCGGTGGGTTGCGGGGGGCACTTCCCCCCTTCCCCCACTTTCCAGCTCACTGGCATAGAGTTCTTGGGTTGAGCCTTAGAGTTCAAACTTCAAGTCACAGGCCAGATGCCGAGGCCACTGGGTCACTGCCTTGGGCAGGAAGCCCCTCCATGGCAGGGGTCACCAGCTCCCACCAGCTCCCCTCTAGGCGCAGGAACCCAACACTTCCAGATGGGCCAGGGAAGCGTGGGCTATACCCGTGTTTGAAGTTTGCTTCTGTTACTTTCTCACTTTAAGTTCTTGGGCAAGTTCCTTAACCTACTTGAGCTTCAGCTGCCTTTTCTAGAAAATGGAGATAAAGAAGATAATATAGAACAATGCTCCTCAAACTTCAGTGTGCACCACCTGGGAGGCTTGTTAATTGCTGGGCTCCACCCCCAGAAATCCTGGTTCGGCAGGTCTGGGATGGGGGGGGCGGGCAGGTCAAAGAATTTGCATTTCTTACCGGATGGCTAATGCTGCCAGTCCTCAGACCACGTGGCACTGAACCGCACTGATAGAGAAAAAGTGGGCTGGCGCTGTCATAGCTGCTGTTAGAGTGTCACGTGGCATGTGTCCGGTGCTCCCATCTGGCTGCCCTCTGTGGGACAGAGCCCTGGTTTGTCTCTTTCCCTCTGACTTGGCCCATCTCACCTGCCTGGGCTCTGGGCAGCAGACACTCTCCCAGCTACAACCCAACAGCCTGGGTTGTCAAACTCAAGTCATTATAAAGCCACCCAGGAGGCTGTGAGACAGACAGTCATTCCAGCTTGGTTCCGGAAGAGGCCCAGAGGGGCCAGGCTGGGTGTGGAGCCGCCAGGGAGGTGTGACCAGTTCAGCCCCATGACTAACCCTCCCCAGCCCCCGCCTCCCTGCCGAGAACTCACAGAGGTTCCTCCTGGGCTCTGTGGTCACCCCTGGGCCAGCCCACACTCCAGACTCCTGCTATTAAAGCATGTTAGGAAGCCACTTTAATTCTCAAGCTAAAAAGTCACAATGGCCGATGTCACCAACTTGCCTTGTGGTGCTCTGGGCAGTGCTTTCTCTGCTTTTTCTTTAGTTCTGAAAACAGGCTTCTAAGTAGCCACTATTGTTATCACTTGAAACATAGAAGTTAAATGACTTGATCAAGGTAACACAGTGAGGGGACGGGACCCGTCTAAAGCCATGCGGTGAGTTCTTTGTGGGGCAGGGGGCTGGGACTCGGGCCCTCTCCTGGTGTGGGGCTGGGGGTTGCTTGCTTTTTTCCCTACACTCCCAGGATGCTGTGCCCTCTCTGGTGGAAGACTCGAGGGCCAGCACCAGGTGTGTCACAAAGACACGGAGGCTGGCGGCGGTTGCCGTGCTGTGTGTGTGAGTGTGTGCTCGTTTCTTGAGCCCCTACTACATGCCTGATGCAATGCACGCATCTCATTTGCTCCTCAACCCGCCCCCAGTGTAACCAACTTTCCAATCCCTGCTGTAGAGACGGGGTCACTCAGAGCCGTCTTTGGTGATCATCTCCCCAAACAGGGAGGCTCTGCACATCTCGAGATCCCACACCCCACTCTGACAGGGCTGCCCTCACAACGTGTCCTGTGACCGGGGGCAGCTGTGTCCCTCTCTGGGCCTCCTCTTCCTTGGTTGAAGAAATGCTGGCCCATGGTCTTAAACATTCCGTCATGCTGCAGAGTGGTGAGTGCCCTGATCACGGAGACATACTGGGGTGATCTTGGCCCCAGGCTGAGCCCTGATCCTGCATGGGGCGCTGTTGGTCACAGGGGCACGTGGAAAGTGGGGGCAGCACTGTAGCTGTTTCTGAAGCAAAATCTTTTGTCCACAAAGCACCTTTATTCTGTGAAGCTATGAAATCCTAATGTATGTTTACTTAGAACTTGGAAAAGAAAATATACTCCATTTTTGTTCAGAACATGACACCAAAATGTCTATAACAGAAAACTTTTAAAGTCACCACTAAATATCTAAGGCTCCTGACCTCAAAGGCAAGGCAGGGAAGAATTTGTCCTCAGGGCTCAGAGACGGGGGTGAGGCCTGCCTTGGCACTCGCCTGCAGGGCTCTGGGGGAGCTTGAAGATTGGGCTCCAGGTCTGCATAGACAGGCCCTTGGCTTTGGCTTCTGGGTTTTGTTACCGGAGGAGAGTATGTGTGTGTTGACCCGTGTGCAGGTCCGTGTGAGTCTGTGCAGGTGTGAGCATGTGTGTGTGATGCGTGTGCATGGGCTTGCAGGTCTGCCGGCTGCATGGAGCATGGGTGGGAGTGTCCAGATGTCTGACTTCATGCCTGGGTGTTGGGGGGTGGCGTGAGTCGTGGGAGCTGCTGTCGGGTAGGTGGCTCCGGAGGGTCTTGGAGAGCTGTGTGTTACAGGGCTCTTCAGGGGTTTGTTGTGGGTTTGTGGAAGGTTATGATGTGAGTTGTGACTGGATAGCAGAGCTGACTGAGACCTGATTAGGGCACCAAACAAATACAAGAAACATATGATCTTCTAAATCTCCCCAGAGCTGAGGTTTGGGTTGATAAAAAGGCAACAGTTGGAAAACAGACCATCAAACGAGACCATTTCTTTCTTTCTCTTTTTTTTTTTTTCCCAGCAGCTTCCTCCTGATGATAAAATGAGACCATTTCTGATCCATTTTTTTTTTTTTTTTTGCTTTAAAAAAGAAACCAGCCCCAAATGGCAGTGCAATTAATACAAAAGTTCTGGCTTTCTCAGAAAAGACATCTCTCCTGAGGGAGCCCAGGTCATGCAGGGCCCCCTTTGATTCCCCCCACGTTGCCTACGATGGATCACTGCCCACCTTGTTGCCACTACAGGGTGGAAACCACCAGAGATGATGGTGGTAACATGTGCGGTGGGTGGAACTGAGCTTTCCGTCTCCCCAGTCCCCACCCATCCTCGCTGGAGATGTAGATGATTGCACTGGAGGGAGAGTTAACAGACCAGGAGGAATAAGACTCTAAAATAAGCATGAGCATCCTCAATGAGATAGAGTAGGTATTGGGAACATGAAGCAGGTCCAAGAGGAGAAACAAGAGGAGATCTTAGATATGAGAGAGTTTATGACTAAAAACTTTCACTGAAGGAACTTCTCCAAAGGGTGTGTTTGGGAAAAAGAATATTGAACCAGGAAGAAAGAATGTGATACAAAAAGGAATGCTGGGTAAAGAAAAGTACATGTGAGAATGTGTTTAAACAAACACTGACTGTCAGACAACAAAAGTGTATTAATAATATTAAAATTATGACTAATAGGGGGCCAAAAATCAAGGTAGAACTAAAATACTGGACAATAATATATAAGATGGGAGGAAGACTAATTTAAGTTGAAGCATTCTAAAGTCTTTGTATTGTTGGGGAGGAGGGAAAATACTATTTAACTTTAGACTGTATTAAGTATGCATGTTAAAAATTTGAGGGTAACTAGTGAAAAAGTAGAAATAAAATGTAGAACTTATCAGCCGGTAAAGGAAAAAATGAATTAGGGAAAAGACTTGATTAATTCAAAAGAGGACAGAGAAAGAAAATATGAAAAGAGGCAGAGGAGAAGCAGAGTAAGCACAAAGCAGAAAATAAGATGATAGATATAAACACAAATATATGAGGAATCCCAGTAAATGTAAATGGACTAAAATCTCCCATTAAAAGATAAAGATTGTCACATTGAGTAAAAATGAACAAACACAACTGTCTTCCCCTACCCTGGCAATATGCGGTTTCCCAAGACACACTTAAAAGATAAGGATCCAGAAAATTTAAAAATAAAGTGTTTGAGAAAGGTATTATGAAGAAAAATAAGACTGATGAATGATACCTTAATTGTGAAATACAGCAATGTTTATTAATAACACATTGTGACCAGCTGTGTTTATTCCATTAATCCAAAGAGGGTGTAACATTTTGAAATCTATTAACTCAATTCTAAATATGAGCAAATTAAAAGAAAGTACTAATCTCAATTCACAAAAAGCATTTGGTAAAATTCCATATCAATTTATAATAAGGCTTTCAGTAAACTAGTAATATAAGGAATATTTCTAAGCCCAAGAAAGGGTTTCTACCAAGAACTTAGGGCAAACATAGTATGTGATGGTGAAATATTTGAAGTATTTTCTTTAAAAATCAAAAATCAGGCAAAGATATCTACTATCACTGCTTAAATTCAACATTTTACTGGAATTCCTCACAGAAAGAGTAAGGCGAGATGAAGAAGTAAACCAGCTTGTGATTGATTATGATAGGATATAATGATCTATGTAGAAATCTAGGAGCATCTACAAACTATTAAAGTGATTAAGAGCTCAGTGAATTTGGTAGCTAGAAATAAGACCAATATACAAAAATGAATTGTGTTCTTATATACCACAACAAAATGTTAAAAATAAAAAAATTCAAAAATGGTATTTATAATGTGAACAGAAAACATAAGGCACTTAGGAATAAATCTAACAAAATATGTAAGAGCTCTTTTGAGAGAAAATTATAAAACTTTATTTTAGGGTATTAAAGAAGATCCAAATAAATGAAGAGATATCATACTGATGGCTAAGAAGAGTCAATTCCATAAAGGCATCTAGATTAATAATACATTTATGGGAATTAAAATAAAAAATCCCAACAACTTGTCTCCATATGTGTGTGTATGTGTGTGTGTGTGTGTGTGTATGTATGTATGTAATTTTAAAAGCTCATTCTAAAATATATTTTGAAGAGTTAAGATACAGTAACAGTTAAACAACTGAAGAAAAAGAACAAGGTGGTTAACTTTGCACTAGCAAAAAGTAGGACTTTTTAAAAATCTTAGTAATTAAGACATTGTGTACATCTGGAATAGATATGGTTGTATAAATCAGCGTTTTTCTCTTTCTCTTAGAAATCATCCAAAAGCAACAAAAAGAACGAAAAAATAAACTCTATTTTTGGCAAACCTTGAGGACAGGTATTATCCAAGACTCCCAAATATGTGTAAGAACAGTCCAAAGGAGCTGGGATTAGGAAGAAAACAAATAGGAGGAAATGAAGAAAAAGAAGCCCAGAGAAAGATTTCTTTGATGAAATAGCCAGGCAAAAATCTTCTTTGTAAAAGTAAGGGATATATCCAAAGATGCAAAAACGATATCTTCTGTTTTCAAAAACAGGTGCAATAACTGGAGTGAAATGGTGTAAAGGAAAAAGCCTTCCTGGACTTGATTTGGTTCAGAAAAGCTGAGGAAGTAGGCTACACAAAGAATCATAGGGATGAACCCCTTTTCAGAAGCAATTTGCTCCTGTGGCAGCAGAAAAGAGACCCTTCTCGTGAAAACCAGCGAGTCTGGAATTCCGTCTTTCCCTGATCAAAGCATTCTCCTGTCTGCCAATGGAAAGCCCAGGAAAACCCAAACCCAACTTGTTTAGTGCTAGCAAGGATCTTTGGTGCTATTACAAGGCGTAATAACAAGGATCGAACAGAACTTCAATACAAAGATATTACAAGAAATGCATCAGTACAAGGATACTTTTGAATACAGATAGAAAAAAATATTCAGAAGTTTATTAGTGGACAAAGACTCCATCCCAGAGAAAGGTTACTACAGAGCAGATGAAAATTGGGGCCAAACATTTTATCATGAATTTAAAAAATCTTTATAGAGCAATTGCCTCTATGAAGTAAGACAACAAAGCAAAGATGAAAGAGTCCAGGGAAGAAAGGGCAAGATCATAGGAGGAAATAACATATAAGCTGTCAAAAAGGAGTAGAAAAAAAAAAATCACCCAGAAATGAAGACAGCTTAGAAAGAGCACAAGGGAAATGGACACTGAGAAAAACAGTAAGTGACCTAGAGGATAAAAACGAGCACAGCGAGAAAAATGAAACAGAAGAATATTTTTAAAAAGGATTTGAGAGAAAATGATTAATATATCAAGTAAGCAATGAAGATCCATCCTGTATACTTTTGGGATCCCCAAAGCAATTAACCAAAGTAATAGTATAGAATAAATGTTTAAAGGATTAATTCAAGAGGACTTTTCCTAAAATAAAGTAGACTTGACTGTATTATTTATTCATGGTAATACCGAGATATAGCTTAGTAAATTTATTCTACCTCAAAGATAAAGTAAAAATCTTTTGACAAGCCAGGTGAGTTTGGGTCATGTATAAGAGGAAAAAAAAGATAAGAATAGCCTCAGATTTATTTGGATTAACTTTTAACACTAGAAAAATTTTTTTTCCTTGGGGCCATGGTGTTTTTATTATGAAAATAGAATAAAAATGTTAAAAACAAAATGATCCTTTATAATTTAATGAAAAATCTGTTATTATTTTATTGTTTTCTGTGCGTGAGTTATATGCAACTCACATAGCGCTAGAATCAATTTTTACGCTGCAATCCAGTTGAGTTGTATGTGACACACAACATACTTATTGAATTTGTTTTGGAGAATTGAGTCTTCATATGCTTCATGAGGCCCCACGCTCAAAACTAGCATGAGTTAAATACAACTCACACGGCAGTTAATGTGTTAATGTTATTAGACAGTGGAATAACATCTACAAAATCCTCAAGGAAAGAAAATGACACCTGAGGATTTTTATATCCAGCCAACTGTCCTTCAATGAACAGTTTTTCAGTTATAAAGGGGATAGACAGGCAATTTTGAACATGCATGGTTTCAGGATGATCAACCAATAGTTAATTAGGGAGATTATAGCAAAAAGACTAAAGAAACTAAAAACAGTGTAAAGATTAGGTTAACAGGAAATAAATAATACTCTAAAAATATATAAATGACACAACTAGTATAAATTGTGAGAACAGGAGGAAAAAGATTAGAGGTAGAGCATTTGCTGTTTGTCTCAACTTTACAACCAGGAGTAAAAGCATATATTTTAAGGCTGACAAATCAAGTGATTGAAGTATGTGCCTATTTAAAAGTACAGAGGTATATACTAAACAGGTAATATTAATGACAGAAGTTGAGGCATGGAGGAAATAAAGGGAAAGGGGAAGAAAGGGGAAGTACACCCCTTTAATAGTTGTTCATAGGCAGGAGCTAATAGATGCTGTCTAAAGAAATATAGAGGCCAGATGGGGTGGCTCATGCCTGTAATCCTAGCACTCTGGGAGGCCGAGGAGAGAGGATCACTTGAGCTCAGGAGTTCAAGACCAGCCTGAGCAACAGCGAGACCCTGTCTCTACTAAAAATAGAAAAATTAGCTGGGAATCATGGTGGGCAACTCTACCCGGGGCAATAGAGAGTCTCAAAAAAAAAAAAAAAAAGAAGTATAGAATAAAAGAAGTTATATAAAGCTATAATTATTAATATAACTGCTAAAGCAAAAATGCAATTTTTCTAACCATCAAAGTAACTTCATGGAAGAAAAAAAAAAAAAAAAAAGAAAAGAGATCTCATAGTAAAGAACTTGGGAAAATAACTTCAAAACTGAAAAATATGCAAAACCCAAGACCGAACACATCAGGGATACCAATAAGTGTGAACAAGCTAAACTCATCTATTAAAAGAAAAAGATTTTCACAAGGAAAAAGTCCTATGCAGTATAAAAGAGACATTAATAGTGTATAAGCAAAGCCATTCAGATAGATTGAAAATAAACATTTTGGTAGACGTCTGTCAGTCAAACACACACACAAAGAAAGTGGAGATCATAATCAAGACAGAGAGGACTTCAGGTCAAAAAATATTAAATGATCAGAGGCACATTATCCTGTAAAGGTTGCCATTTGTGATGAACATATTTATCAGTGAAAAATTAGCAGTTTAAACAATGAATGTTTATTACCTCATACAGTTTCTGAAGATCAGGGATCCTGGGGCCACTTAGCTGGGTGGTTCTGGCTCTGCTCAGGGTCTCTTATGAGGTTGCAAAAGCTGTTGGCCAGGGCTACAGCCAGCTGAAGGCTTCTGTGGGACTGGCAGATCCACCTCCAAGCTCTCTCATCTGGCTGTTGGGGGATCTAGACTAGGGAGGAAAGAGAGAGAGAGAGCGCCCAAGAGGAAAGCTCTGGTATCTCTTATAACCTAATCTCAGAAGTAATATATATACCATCATTTCTGCCATATTCTCTTGGTCATAACAACTAACCCTGGTATAATGTGGGTGGGGACTGCACACACGTGTGAATACCAGGTTGCAGGAACCGTTGCCTGCAACTGCAAAACAGAAACTGCAAGAGACACAAGGGAAAATAAACCCCAAGTACACTATTAATGGAAGACTACATTCAGTGATTGAAATATATGATAAGGCAAGGGTATAAGAAATAATTAAGGATAGGGAAGACTAATAATAATTTTGAAATCTATATTCTAAAAGCAGATAATGCACATTTTAAAAATTCAATTGCCCATAAAATATTCATGAAAATTAGTATTAGACTACTAAAGAAACCTTGATAAATTACAAAAAGCAAAAATAGCATGGACATTGTAATGTTTCTAACACAAATAAAAGATAAATGTTTGAGGGGATGGATATCCCAGTTTCCCTGATTTGATCATTACACATTGTATGCAGGTATCAAAATGTCACATGTACCTCCAAAATATGTACAACTAATGCATACCAATTTTAAAAAGTAAAAAAAAAAATTAATAATATGGACAATATTCTCTGATTATAATAAGTTTAAATTAGTAGCTAATACTAAAATTAGAAAACAAAAAGTCCTTTCTATCTAGAAATTAAAACAAACAACAACAAAAGCTTTGTGTCAAAGAGGAAATGCAAACCCACATTGCAGAATATTTAGAAAATTAATTCTGATGAGAGCACTTTGTGTCAGAGCCCATGGCTGACAGTTAAGGAAGTGCTCCCATCCCAGGCCGGTGATGCTGTGAGTGAGTGGGTAAGTCAGGCAGAAGGCACATTTCTAATACCTAAACTCCATCAACGATGAGGTGATGTGTTGGCCTCCTGATTTGATCATTACACATTGTATACAGGTATCAAAATATCACATGTACCCCCAAAATATGTACAACTAATACATTATTATTATTGTTTTATACTCAGTGGGTTCAGAATTTGGGCAAAGAAGAGGGGTGTTATTTGTTGGACTGCCCCAATACTACTAGATGATACAACTAGGCAAAAGAAAAATATTACAGGAATAAAAACTGGGAAGGAAGATGTAAAGTTATCACTATTTACAGATGATTACTTTGCTGGAAAACCTAAAGAACCTGCAGAAAAACTATTGCCAACAGTAAGAAGAGAATTTAATAAGATGGGTATGTAGTGTTAACAAACAAATATTAACTACTTTCATGCATAAATATAACCATTTGGAAGATATAATGAAAGAAAAGATCTCATTTGCAAGAGCAATGACAATAACAACAACAACAAAAATAAACTGTCTTGCAATAAAGTTAAATGTAGGAGCAAATCCTATGCAAAGAAAATGTTAAAACACTCCTACAGGACACAAAAGAAGACTTGAATAAATGGAAAGACCATGTTTTTGGCTAGGAAGACTGAACATCATAAAGATGTCAATTCTCTCTAAGTTAATTTCTAAATTTAATGTGATCCCAATAAAATACCAACAGTCTTATTTTTTAGCCAGACAAGCTGATTCTAAAGTTCATGTGAAAAAATAAAGAAACGAAAACATTCAGGAAAACTCCAAAAAGAAGAGTAATATCAGGGGACTAGCTCTACCAGATATTAAAACATATTAAAAGTCTCAATAATTGAAACAGTGAGGAACTGATGCATGAATAGCAAGACAGGCCAATCAACCATAATAGAAAGTCCAGAAATAGCAATGAATACACATATGGGAGTTGAGAATATGAAAAAACTGGCCCCTAAAATCAGTAGGAGAAATGATTAACTGCTCAATAAATGTAGTTGGGGTCACCAGTTGGCCATGTGGAAAAAAGATATAAAGTTAGGATCATACCTAGCACATATAGCAGGATAAATTCCAAATGGATCAAAAATTGAAAAGCAAAAATAATGCCACAAATATGCTAGAAGAAAATAGGAGAAAATCCTTTTATAATCTTGGAATAGGGAGACCTTCAAAAGGAGACATTAGATACAAAAACAGAAAAATTACACTGCATTAAGGAAATCTTTATGCCAAAATACAAAGCTAAAAGTTAACTGATTGGGAAATAATATTTGATACTCATATTTCACCAAAAGGTTGGTTTCCCTCATTTAAAGTGGTCCTAGGCATCAATGAGATAAAGAACCACGAGTTCAATAGAATAGGCAAAGGATGTGAACAAGCGCTTCACAGATAAAAGGTTCTACCTCATTCCTAATAGTTGAAATGCAGATTACAACTACACCAAGATACCATTTTTGATCTGTCAGAATACCAAAACAATATCCAAGAGTTGGAAAACATACTCTATTGACAAGGATGAGGAAATAATGCTGGTAGAGTGTAGACAGGTACAGTCCCCATGGAGGACAACCTGGCAAAAAAAACCATTCAAATTGCAAATGTATATATTCTCTGATCTAACAATTCTACTTCTAAGAATTTACTCTAAAGATGGATTTCTACCTAAGGGAATGGTTATATGCCGACATATGCAGAGTTCTTTGTAATAGCCAAGATTGGAAGCAACCTAAATGTCCATCAATAGGGGAATGGTTAAATAAACTACAGTTCATACCTTATTTCCATATAAAAGAAAACCATACACCTGTACAAAAGAATGAGGAAGTTCTCAATGTACTACTGACATGGAAAGATCACCAGGACATACCGTTAGGTGAAAATCTAGGGTAAATGATACATTACCATTTTTGTAAAAAGATGGAGAGAAGAGTATACATTTATATTGGCTCGGATATACATAAAAATCTCTGGGTTTATCTGTTTAGAAGTGGGACGGGGGAAGGCTGTGGGAGGGACATTTTGTATTTATACCTTTTTATTTTGCCTTATATGAATGTATTACCTGTTTGATATGGCTTGGATATTTGTCCCCTCCAAATCTCTGCTTGAAATTTGATCCCCAATGTTGGAGGTGGGGCCTGATGGGACATGTTTGCGTTGTGGGCGTAGATCCCTCACGAATGGCTTGGTGCCTTCTCCCTGGTAATGAGTGAATTCTTGATCTACGGGTTTCCACTAGAGTTGATTGTTAAAAAGAGCCTGGCACCTCCCTCCCCCCTCTCTTGCTCTTGCTCTCTCACCATGTGCTCAGCACATGCCTGTTGCCCTTTGCCTTCCACAGTCAGTGGAAGCTTCCTGCAGCCCTCACGAGAAGCAGATGTTGGCACCATGCTTCTTGTACAGTCTAAAGAACCGTGAGCCCAAATAAACCTCTTTTCTTTATAAATTACCTAACCTCAGGTATTCCTTCATAGCAAAGCAAAACAGACTAAGACACTGTTCAAAAAATTAAGTACTTTAATATAATTTTTAAAAGTCTCATAAATAAAAAAATATGATACTTGGCACAGGACTAGATAAACAGAGCAACAGATCAGAATGAAGAGCCTAGAAACAGACCCCCTACTTATATGGAAAGTTTTAACATGACAGAGATGAGATTCCAAACCAGTGGCAAAATGATGGACAATTCGATCAATTGTGCTGGGACAACTGTTAACTACACGAAAAAAGTAAAATTGGACGGTTAACTCTCACTCTGCACAAAAATTAATTCTAGAATCAGTACAAAAAAATAAGGAAAGCAAAAACTTAACACTTTTAGAAGAAAATTTTGGAGACTATCTTTATGACCTCAGGGTATGAAACAATTTCTTAAACAATTTACACACACACACAAGAAAAACACAAACAGGGATGGAAAAAGATGGATAGATTTGACTACATTAAAATGGAAACATTTATATGCATCAAAAGACACTATAAACAATGTAAAAAGAGAAGTTACAGACCAGGAGAGGATAACCAAAAAGTGATTAACATACAGAATATATAAAAGAAACCTACAAAGTAATTAGATAATACAAAGGACCCTGCCAAAAATATTCGAAGTATACCAACAGTCAATTCACAGAAGAGAAAATCTGAATTGCTAACGCATATTTGAAACAATGCTCAATTGCACTACTATATAGTGAAAATCAGATTAAAATCACACTGTGATTATATCATGCTCATATCAGATTTGCAAAAATGTAAACGTCTGACAATTTCATGTGTTGAAGAGACTATGGAGTCATGGGAGCTCTCACACAATGCAGACAAGAGTGCAAATTTGTGAAAGTACATTGAAGAATAAGCTGGTAATATCTGATAAAGATGGAAACACATTTCATATATACATATATGTGTATATGTATGTAAATATATATATGAAGTTCTCACAGCAAGAGGCATGCACAGGAATCTTCTTTGCAGCATTGTTTGAAAGAGTAAAAACAAAAAAGTGCATAGAACCTAAATGTTCATCAAGAGCAGAACTGATGGATGAGTGATGCTATAGCTCTGCACTGGAAAGTACTATATGTCAGTGAAAACAAAAACAAACCCAGAGCTACACTAATCAATGGGGGGGGGGGGGGAGGAATCTTACAAACACAGTATTGAACAAAAACAGAACAAAACAAAACAAAACAAAAAGCAAATTGCAGAAGGATATACAGTATGATAACATTTGTAGAAAGTTTAAAGGCAGGCAGAATGGTACTATATAACATTTCTGTTCATATGAACTCAAATAAACATGGAAAATGATACGATGTCACGTGTGGAGGACGACAGTGAGAGCATAAAGACACGAATGGAAAGGTTCCATCCCCTCAGGGAGTGTGGCTACCTCTAGTGGGAGGGAAAGCAATGGGCCGGGGGAGGTCCTTAGAGGTCCCCAGCTGTCTTTGTATTGTTTTTACTCTAACCGGGACGGTGGGTATGTGGGTGCTCACTTTCTTACTCTCTACACTTGCTGATGTCAGACCGAGTTTATAATTGCAAAAAAATTAAATGTTCCTATTCAACAATAACTAACTAGAAAATAGAGTAAGATCCTCCCTTTTTTTACAATAACCATAGAAACTATAAAGAATCTAGGAATTAACTTATTAAGAATGTATAAAAAGTTGATGAAGAAAAATGTAAAATTTTGGGAAAAAGAAGACCTTAATAAAAGAATAGAAACAACATGTTGATAGATTGCATAGCTGTTAATTCTCCCCAAATTAATCTATAAACTCAACGGAGTATCAAATGAAATTTCCCACTCCCCTCACCTCACCCTGTTCTTTGATGAGGACAAGTGCCCCTTTCTCCGTTAGCTGACGTCTCCGAAGGGCTGAGCACAGTGCCTCACGCACAGCAAACACAATTAAATGGGGGTGGTTAGGTGGTTCGACCCACCACTCCATGATGTGCCTTCTTGCACTTTGACTTTCTTGGGGACATCTAAAAGGTCAGGGTCCTGTGAATATTAGCAGAATAATCAATAAAACACTTGTTCATCAAAGGTGTGTGTGTGAGAGAGAGAGAGAGAAATAGCCATGCGAGGGGTCATTATTTTCAATTTACAAAAGGAGAAAATGGGACCTAGAGGTGAAGCGACTCTCTCAAGTGGCACAGCAGGTCAGCTGGGCTGAGAAGGAGAAGGGCCTGGGGGACGGAAAGCTGGGAAGGGAGAGGAGAAGCGAGAGAAGGGAAGCCACGGAGAGGCACTGAGGAGGTCAGACTCCGTTTGCGCCTATCTGCTGGCAAGTTCACGGTGGAAACGGCGTCCTCACTCACGGTCGAGGTCACAGCCACCTCCTCTTCTGGGGAACTTTACTTGTCAGTCTTGGTGGAGCTGTTTCATTTCCCAGTGCAGTGGGGTTCTTTGGCCAGCTGGGCACTTCCCACTCTGACCGCCTCCCTCTGCGGGCTCATGGAAAACCACAAGTTCCTAAATGGTCCAAAATACAATGTCAGTTCCTGGAGTTTCTGTTAAAGGAAGATTATTCAATGACACTTGTTAAAGATACTGAGGAAGACTGTCCACGAGGGACTACTGCAATGGGGCTTTGGGGTAGGAGGGAGGGCTCATCTGGCCTTGTCCAAGCTCTCCTTCCAGGTTGTGGATGCTCAAGCTCATGGCTCGCAGAGCTCTCTAGAAAATCAGCTCTTTATATCTAAGCCTGTTTCCTCCACATCCCAGCAGCACCCCTGGGACGTGGGCCTTGGCCCATGGCGTGGCTGCTGGCCCTGGCCTCAAGCATGGACACCTGTGGGCCCCACACCCGACTCCTCCTGCAAAGCAGGAGCCAATGTCCTCAGAAGGTGAGGATGGAAATGTTTCAGGGGAGGTGGCAACGGGGCTGGCTCGAGGCTCAGGGCACAGCCGTCAACTGGACAGGATGTCATCAAGGGGAGCCAAGTCTGGAGTCTGGTGCCACACAGGTGCGTGTGCAGGTGATGTTTGCCACGTGAAGTGCCTTCATTCTTCCTCATCCTCTTGCGTGAATTCACTAGATCATGCAATGCAATAGGGAGAGCTGTAGCCCTTCCATGGATCCCCGCACCTCTGGGATGACAGTCACGCTCCTCTGCAGACTGTGCTTGCCTCCCAGACCGTCTCGGCCTCTTCTCCGGCCATTCCTAATCGAGACCCTGCTACTCCCTCTCCCAGGTGCTTGCCCCTCAGAAGGCAGCAGGCTTGTTTACCTCCGTGCTTTTGCACATGGTGTCCCTCTGCCCGTGATGCCCACGTCTGGCCCACACAGTCAGGAGCCACTTCATCCAAGAACTGCCCCCGACCTGACCAGGGTGGGTTGACTGTGCTGGCCTCTGCCATGGAATCTTCCCACACTCAGCCCTGCCCTTGCCCTACCGTAATGCCACATTTCTTGTCTGTTACTCTTCCCCTAGACTGCAGCCTCCTTGTGGGAAGTGGGTCTAATCTGAGTGGGTGTTTCTAGAGCCCAGCCGAGGGCCAGGTGCAATGTCAGTGTGCAGTGTTTGAAGAATGAATGAATGAATGACATAATGTTGGGGTTGTAAGTGCTGGCCTCGGGATCCTGCTGCCACCTGGGTTGGAATCCCAGTTACTGCACTTACTGTGTGTGGCTGTGAGCAAGTTACTAATCTTCCCGCGCCTCGGTTTCCTCATCTGTAAAGTGAGGCTGAATAAGAGTGCTACCTTATGGGGTGGTTATGAAGACTCAGCAAATCAATACACGAAAAGCACTTACAGTGGTGCATGGCACAGTAAATACTAGTTATAATTGTTATTGTAGCCAAATTATTTGTTCATTTATTCAATCATCACTCATTTTTTCCCATAAAATATTTCATTCAGTGTCTTTTCTGTGCCAGGCATTTGGCTGGGCACTGGAGCCACAGATATAAATCAGACAGCCCTTGTCCTCAATATGGGTAGGGATCAGGGCAGACGGAAGCCGATATTGGTAATTGCATCCCCAGGGAGGGGTGTCCAGTGCTCCAAGGGGCCAGCGGACAGAGGTCCCTGGCCTGGCACAGACAGGCCCCTTTCCTCCCAGAGCTCACTGAGGACAAGGCCGCTCTAGGGAGAGGACCCTGCGCAAATGGGAGCTGGGTCTGGGAGCCTCTGCTTGGCCTTCATGGACAGCTGAGCCCCGAAATCCAGGGCCTTTGATTTTTCATTGACTAATGCTGCATTTCATTGAACAGAAGCTTCCTGCTAAATCAAAACAGATGAGGTTTTAAAAATAATTCTAATTGATTCCATCCCTAGAGTTCAAATCGGTAGCTCTCGGACCCAGCCAAGAGAGAAGAGCTGTGTGTGTGCGTGTGCCTGTGCAGGTGTGTGACACACAATAGCAGTGGTCGCTTTTCAGACACGTACGGGGCACCTGTCCTGGTGCTGGGCATTTTCCCTGTTTGACTTCATTTGGTCTTTACAGCACCCCTAGGAAATAAGTGCTATCATTAGCACCATTTTGAAATAAAGAGATGGGTGCTCAGGGGGGTCCAGTAACTTGCCCAAGATCATAAAGCTGTAAGTGGCAAAGTCAGGGCCTGACCTCCTTCCTTTCCCGCTTTGAAGCCTCAGTTCCTAGCAACGCAGAGGGCGGGATTAGGAGGGGAGGAGACCACAGGGTGAGAGAGTCACTGGGCCTGTTTGACCAGGCAAGGACCTGGCAGAGCCGTGGGATGACAATAAAAAATAATCAGGACGGAGGCCACCTACTGAGCCCACCTCCCACTCCCACGTGCTGGGAACTGCCACTGGTGACTTACAGATACCAAATCCTCATACTTTGTCAGTGAGGTAAATATTATTATTCCCATTTTTAAAATAAGAAAATTGAAGTTCAGAGGGCTTTTAAAAAATCCTCCAAAGTCCATATCGCTAATAAGCGTTTCTGACTCCCAAGCCCTGTATCTTTAAGGATATTCCATACATTATATGCACATGTGTGGGTGGCAGAGAGGTGCAAATTGTGGCTGTTTCTTCAGAATGTTACAAATAGTTCTCATACTATGAGGTGTGACCCGTCTGTTCATTTATCCATTTGCTCGCTCAACACCCTGGGCCCAGCCCTGTTTCAGAGCACAGAACTAGACAGACAAAGTCTCTGCTCACCAGAGACAGACAATATGCTCCTGAATTGAGTTGCCAGGAGAGCTCCTGTTGGTTGGGGATTGGCTACCTTGGTAGGTGGATTCAGGAAGGGAGAAGCATTTACAAAGATAAGAAAGAGCTGACCAGGTGATGTTCTTGGGGAAGAGCATTGCAAGCAGAGAGGACAACTAATGCAAAGGTCCTGGGGCTAGAACATATTTGGTGTGTTTAAGGACCAGAAAGAAGGCCAAGCAGCTGGTGCATGGGGGTGAGGGGACAGGTGGGCAGACGAGGTCCCAAGACAGGCGCCTGGATTAAGTAGGGCCTTGTGGACCAGTGCAAGGAGGTTGGATTATGTTTTAACCGCAATGGGGAACCAACGGAGGGTTTTAAGCAAGGGCGCAGCTTGATTTGATCTGCATTTATAAGGATGGCTCTGGCTACGGAGTGGAGAATGCTGGGGAGGAGGTGGGCCATGTGGAAGCAGAGCAGCCTATCCGGAAGCTACTGCAGAGTCCCGGAGAAAGAGGGCAGCAGCTTGGCTGAGACGTTGGTAGTAGAGATCAATAGAGGTAGACAGGTTTGGGGTGTTTCTGAGAACAGTGCTTTGCAATGGATCAGAAGAGGGACAGGGGGACAGAGGAATCAAAGATGATCCTCAGGTAAGCAAACCGGTGAAGGGTGGAGCCATTTACTGAGATGCAGGAAGACTGGGCAGGAGTGGGATTTGGCACTAAATCACACATTGGACGGAGAAGTAGAAGATGCCAGTTGACACCTAAGTCAATGCATCTGGACTTCATGGCTGTCGATTTAGATTTTGGAGTCATCAGCATAGAGACAACATTTAAAGCCTACAGACTGGCTGAGATCACCTAAGGGACAATGGGGGACAAAATTAAAATGAGCCAAGGGAAACCCAATGTGTATCCATGAGTCAGCCACGGTCCTCTTTCAAACTAGAAAGTTCAAAGTCCAGCCTCATGTGAATCTTTCGGGGCAACCATGGGGAAAGCCACAGGAGTTCCAGGCAGGAGATTGGTGTTTGAACTCAGCTCTGCTATTTCTGTGATTTCCTAACTTCAGGGACTGCTCTTTATTGAACCTCAGTTTATTCATCTGTACAATGGAACAATAATGCTCCCCAGAGAATGGGATGAGTTAATGCTTGTGACAATACAAGTATGAAGGACTGTACTGTTGCTTTGGGGTTGATTGAGAAGGAAACAAGATGATTCAGATAATTTAATGTTCTGGTTTGAAACCGGTTTTGCTAAAGATTTCCATAGACCATGCTAATTGTAGAGCCCAACCAACTTCAAATCATCCTTAAATGGTTTCCTTTCTAGATGTTCTCTGATTGCTCCAGTGCAGTGATCGCCCACTGATGCTCCCACCCATGGCTGCTCATGGGGTGTAGGAGGAGGGTGGGGAGGACGGACTTATCTGATTGCCAAGTTTGGGAAAAGGCACTGAGCTGGAGCAGCTCAGCTCCTCCCTCTCTTAGGGATGAACCTGCTCCCAGAGCAGTTGTCCAGGCGGCCTGGCCTCTTACCTACCAGTTCCACACTCATCTTTTATACCGTGAGCCAAACCTGCAGCTCCGTGGGCCCTTACTTTCCCTTCGCTCCTTTTCCTCCCTCCCTGAAAATGCTAGGGAGTCGGCTAGAGAGACATAAGTAGCGTTTCTGTTCAGCTCAAGTCCATGGATTGTCCCTGTGCCCTCTCTGTGCAGACCCTGGGACGGGCTCTGGGGAGATGGGACAAAAATCACATGAGAAACAACTGGAGACAGATCCGAGAGGGGATCTATCCCAACATGGAGAGTGTCGCTAGGATCCTTCCAGTGGTCAGGGTTTAGGGTAAATGGTTGATGGAGACAGCCAGGAGCACCCCAACCCTGACCTCTCCTCTGGGCCCCAAATCTTCAGGCCTCATCTGCAGAGCAGACATCTCCACCAGAGCCTCGCTGAGCCCTCCGTCCTCCCCCTATACCCACAGGACATCCTCCACTCCTCTCTGTCCCCTCCTTCTAGACTGTAGGTGCCAAATTCGCATGTGCTTCCTTAGCGTGGGGTATAAAGCTGATGTGGAGCTGCCTGCTGAACGTGGGAACCCAGGCCGCAGACCCTGAAGCTGCAGGGCATGTGAAGAGAAAGGGACCCACATGCAGGCTGGCAGGTCACCCCAGTGGGGCATGAGGAGGAGCTCAGGCTGGGCCCAGCCCTGTTGGGGATGGTCCTTACAAATGGCTCCAGGGCTTTCTGACAAGTGGGGAAGGGGTACTTGCCCGGTACCCCGAATTCAAGCTCTGGAGTCAGAAACACAGAGGACATAATGAATTGGCCATTCACATGGGGAAATTGTAAATGGGAAAGATAAATGTTGGAAAATTAGGCACTGACCCATGGGCTCACCAGTGGGACGGGGAAATCCGAGCCGAGCTCATGGAAAAACCATAACCAGAGCAGTCCGGGCTGTGTAGTCCCAGGGAAGCAGATGGGGGCAGCCGTAAAACATGACCCCTCCGAGCCGCCAGGCAGAGCTGCACACTATTTTTAGATGCCAGTATTATTTTAAAACATTCCTCCTCCTTTAAATGCTGCCCTCTGACCTTGTGGGCAGTGCGATCGGGGCAAGTCGCTTAACTTCCCCGGGCTTCCCCCTCCCCACCTGCGCAGTGGGGTAATCTCTCGCCCTCCCATCAGCCAGTGCGGCTACTTGGGCTAACATCCTGGAATGCGGAGATTCTTGATTCCCACCTTCACTTCCCCTATCGGCCCTCATCTGCCCAGGGGACCACGTGCCACTTTTCTCTGGGTGTTTCATAGCCGGTCCAGCGCCCAGCATGGACTGTCGTCCATTCTCACTCCCACACGGCTTCCAGGTCCCCATCCTAACCCCCAGGTGTCATGTCCTCTAGTACAGGACAAGACCTGAAAGATTATCTTGTCCAAATCCCCATTTTATAGATGGAGAAACTGAGATCCAAAGAAGGGAGGTTCGGGGTTGAGTGTGGGTCTTCTGGCTCTGAGGCCGGGACTGGCCCCCACGGTCTGCCTCCCAGAGCCTGGAGCGCCTGGGCAGGATGGGGAGGGCAGGAAAGAGCGAACTGTGTCTGGTGGTCCTTGGATCTCCTTCCTTGGGATTCAGTCAGTCTCCCGAGGGACCCCTTTGCATCTCATTTCCTCCATCCATTTTAAGGGCACGTTGCTTCTAAAACAGTCAAAATTAAGTCATTTATAGCTTTAATGGGAGTTTGGAGAGGGTTATGAAAATGTGTGGTTGGGGAGTTTTTGTTTTTCCATTTCTCTTCTGACTTTCTCTTCCAAGAGCTAAACTGGGATTGTCTGGAGCCCAGCGAACTCCCCAGAAATGAGCACCAGCAGGGCCCAGTTGTGGAAAACTGTAGGGGCATCACCCAGGCAGGCATTTCCGGGGAAGGCTGGGCCAGGACAGGCGCCCTCAGAGGAGGAGCCTGGGTGGACCGGGCCGTTCCAGGTCTGCAGCCTCAGAAACGTCTCTGAGAAGTTTCTTAAGAAGAAAGAGAAAATGGGGAAGAAGTTAAGGGAAAAGATAATAGGAAAAAATTTGGAAAAGAGAGTGCCCCCCAGGAGCAGGGAGAAGGCTGGGGCCAGGGTGGCGTGGTGCTGGGCCAGCCCCTGCTGCGGACTCTGCAGGACTGCGAGCCTCTCCTGACCCTCGGTGTCCTCATCCCCAAGAGGCAGAGGCCGGTCCTTGGCCTTCCTAAATCGTTAGTCCATGGAAATTATGGGATGTGAGAGCATCCTGTAAAGCTCTAACACAGAAAGAGAAGCATTTCGGACATCATTGTGGCTGTTCCCCAAGGACAGTCAAGCTTGGTCCTGGGCCCTGAGGAATTCACAGTGCTGAGAGAGGCTGGCCTGAGCCACCACAGAGCCCAGAGTGGGCACCCCAGCCCGAGGCCCCGTCCTGCAGATCCACTGGCCAGGGCAGGTTACTGACCTGCTCTCCCCTGTGCGGAACCAGCAGGCACAGCACTTCTCAGCATGTGGGTTTACCCATCCACGTCTCACAGAGTCCTTGCCCCAAACCTAGGCAGCAGGCAGGGCAGAGATCATTCATACCACTCATACAGTAACTTGCTCAGAGCCATGTAGTTACTAAGTGCAAGAGGCATGTCTGGAGCCCAGACTTGCAAAGGCCAGAATTCTGGCCACTGGGCCCCTTGCCTCCCTAACAGGCGAATACCAGCAAGTTGCCTCCTGTAGCCACAAAGGTGGCATCACTTGATAGCACTTGCTGATGTCTTGACATTTGCTTTGTGCCAGGTGCTCTCCTAAATGCTTCAAAAGCACAGCAATACACTTTAGAACTCACATCAATCCTAGGAAGTAGCTGCTATTATCATCCCATGTTTTCTGGGGAAATCAGAGGCACAGAGAGGGTAAGTAACTTGCCTGGGGTCACACAGCCAGGAAGTGGTAGAGCTGGAATTTGAAACCAGGTAAGCTGGCTCCAGACTCCAGGTTCTTAAACACCAGCTATATGCAAATCCCTGGGGGGAATTCCCAGAATAAAGTGGCGTGTGGCTATCTTATTCTTTCCTGAGATCAGATCCTGGCAGGAAGGCCAGAGAGCCCCAGGCTGGCGGTGGAAAGGCAGAACCTCCGAGTCCCAGCAAGAGGCTTGTTTAAGTGTCTGTTGGTACTAGGGGACCTCACGTGTCATGGACCAGTTGACAAGAGCCTTGCCTTCCAGTCTCCTCCATATGTGGCACCACCACCTGCCCAGTTCTGAGAGCCAGAAGCCTGGGTGTCATCCCTGATCCCCTGTCCCTTTGCTCTCCTCCCCACAGCCGATCCATCTGCAAGCCCCATCAGTTCTGCACCAGGGTATGCCCAAGCCTGTCCACCTCTCCGTGTGTCTCCTGCTGCCACCTCCTGGAGTCACAGCTTCTAGGAGGTCTCTCTACGTCCCCCTCACCCCCTACAAACCATTCTCCACACAGCTGCCTGGTGGAGGTGGGGGAGATTTTCTTAAAATAGAAATCAAATCACATCACTCTTCAGCTTAAAAACTCTTTATTACACTTAAATAAAACCCTGATCTCTGGCATGGCTAGAAGATCCTGAGTGGCCCGGCGCGTTAACCTCAGTGGCTTCATCTGTGCCCTTTGCCCCTCAGTCGCCAGGCCCCAGCCAGACGGGCACCGCTCAGTCCCTGCAGCTCACCAAGCGACTCTCCTCTCCGGGCCTTTGCACATGCTGTTCCCTCTGCCCACGACAGTTGTCTCCCATTTCCCTGAGGTTAACTCCTCAGAGAGGTCTTCTCTGGCCACCCTCTTGTTGGTTTCCTTCATGTCACTTGTTAGGACTTGGAATTCTTTTAGTTAGTTGTCCATTTTTTTAAACCTCTCCCTTTAGAATGTAAAATCTGCAAAGACAAGGTTGGTGTCTGTCTGGTTCCTATTTGGATCCCAGGACCAAGCACCAAGGCACGTACACGGCAGATACGCAGTAAGTGCTACGGGATGGGTGCATGGATGGGTGAATGAACCTTAGATACCTCCAAGGGAGTCTGTGGAAGCCAGAGGCCAGTTAGAAATGCTTCTCTTTGCCAATTACCTGCTCCCCCTGCCCACCGCTGTCCTGTCTCCCCACTCTCCTCCCTCAAGTCCCCTGGGTGGTGGCACGTTCACCCCTGTGACCTGCACCAGTCTACTAGCCGTTGCCTGGAGAATCTGCAGGCATCGAGCCTCCGTACCTTCTGCTGTGACCCCCATGGCAACACCCTCCCATCGTCTCTCTGCTGCCGCCTCCTTCCCAGATGGTCCTGACCACTTCCAGCGAGATGTCCTGTTTCCCAACAAGGCTGTGGCCCTAGTGGCAAGGTTGTGACTGGGGCTCGGAATTCCAGAAGTTCAGAGCTGTCAGGGACTTGGAGACCTCACCGTCCAACCTCTTTATTTGACAGATGAGGAAACTGAGTCCTAGAGAGAGGAATGGACCAACCTGAAGTCACAGAGTGCTGCGGCAGAGCCAGGAGTAGGTGGGTCTAGAGACACTCCCAACTTGTTTCATGAATTTTTCCGATTTCCCTCTGTCACTTGAGTATTTTTAGAAAAATCCATTCTCTGGTCATGAAAATGCCAGACAGCCAGTGGACCTCTTTGTGCCTCATTCTACCAACACTGAGTTCCCTCTATGGGCCAAGGGGTGATGTTGGGTCCACCCCTTGGGGCTCAGAGACCGGGGCCGAGGCCAGACACAGGCATCAGAAACCACAGTCATTGTGGTTGCCATCGTCAGGTAAGATGCGTGAGGGAGACTGGCCGAGCCGCTCCTCTACGCCAGCCTTCGAATTGGTGTTTACTCCTCCCCACCACCCCACAAGGCCAGTGCTGCTACCATCCTTACATCAAAGCAGGGCCTGTTCTGAGCTTTATTTAAGTCAGGTCCCAGTTTGGGGAGCCATGGAGGAGGGTGGCCACCCCTCTGCTGGCTGGAGTGGGGGAGCATCCCGAAGAGGGCAGTAGCTCGTCTTGAAGGGTGAGCAGTCTGGACTTGAGGATGTGAGGTGAGGAGGACATTCCGGGAAGAGAGAGCAGCGTTTAGAATGGCCTGGAAGAGGCAGAAATGTTTAGCAGGGCAAGGGGTGCAGAGGGTGGAGGTGTGGTGCAGGGAGCCCAAAAGGAGGGCAGGGCCAGTCTGAAGGGGACCCCCAAGGGTAGGACCCCACGGGTGTCATCTTCATGGCCACATCAGTAGCACCATCACCAAGGGCTGGGGGTGTCTCTGAACTTGGGAATCAGGGCCCGGGAGCCTGGTGAGCCTGGGTTCTTGGTTCCAAGGCTCTTGCAGCATCCACTTTCCAGGGCACGCTCAGGGACAACACCCGGCCCCCACCCTTCCCAGGGTTGGCTGCCAGGGGTCTCCTCGGGGTGGGCGGCTGTGCGAGGTGAGGAGAAGCAGGCTCGCTGGCGTGGCGGCCTCGAGGGTTCTGCGAATGCATGTGGAATGTATGTGCCTGCGTGCGTGGTGTGGGCCTGTGGAGGGTGCGAGCCTGTGAAGCGTGGGGTCTGCGTGTGTGTGTGTGTGTGTGCGCGTGTGCATTTCTGAGGGGCGTGCTGCATGCCCAGCTCTGTGCACACGTGTGTCTGAGAGTCTCGGTGGGGGTGTGTGTGCAGTGTACGTGAGGGCTGTGGGTGTGGGCCGCCCGTGCACAGGCGCTCCCTCAGCTGGTGTTAAACACTCTTTGGACAGCTCACTAGGTAAACATTCAATAATGTAATTTGGAAACCCCATCCCCAGGGCCCCTCTGTGTGGCCGGGCAGCTGGCGGGTGGTGGCCGGATTAAGATATTAGCGCATTAATGCCATATCAAAGCCCAGCACCCTCGGCCGCGGGAGTGCCTGCTGACAGCCCCACTGTGCCCGGGGCTTCGCGGGCTGCCCACCCCCGCCGCATCTCTCTCGGAATCACAAGGAGGCCTTGTGTTCGGGCCCGCTCTGAGAGCTGCAGGGCTCTGCAGACATGAGCTCATGCCTGCTGGTCCCTGCAGGAGGAGGTGGGTGGCCTGCCCCAACACCGGGCCTCACCCGCACCACAGGGGCCAGCCCATGGGAGGAGTGGAAGCTGGGCTTTGGGTCTGAGCTGGTCTTTTGACCTGGCCAAAGTAGGTGTTTATGTGTTTGCTGAACAAACAGATGACTGAATCTCTTCCAATGAACTTTCTTAAAATTCCTCAATAACATGGGCCCAGTCCCTCTCGCCTTGATGTTCCCAGTGCCTAGTAGTGCTTGGTATACAGCTGGTGCTCAATTATTGTGTATTGGATGGACAGACTGCTGGCAGAGAGAGTAGGACTAGACTGGAAGTCAGGAGACCCGAATTTGAGGCCTGATTTTTGCCTTTAATCTGCTTGGTGGCCCGGGGGGTGGACTTTTACCTGCCTGGGGACACCTGGCTCAACTTGGAGTAAGTGGTGATTTCGATTCTAGCCTTTAGTGCCAGACTCTGTGGGTGTGCAGGTGGCAGCTGGGTCTAATTCCTTTTCCATGAGAACTCAGTACCTGAAAGGTTTAGAATGTTGACCAAATCCTTGTCTGAGGTCCTCAGGACTGGCCAGGGAATGGAGTAGGGAAGGGGAGGGACACGGGGCTCAGGCAGATGACCGGGGTGTTTGAGGCTGGGTCCACCTCAGAGACAATCTAGCCTGATCCTCCATTGTATAGCTGTGCCAATGGAGGCCCAGAGAACAGAAGAACCCAAGGTGCCCCAGGAAAGCAGTGTCCCAGCTCGGACTGGGACCAGCCCTGAGCAGAGGGAGTCCGCTGTTCCTGGCATCCGAGTGTAGCAAGGAGGGGCTATAGAAGGAAGGGGAGAGGGTGAGAGAATGAGGCTGGGGTTAAACTTTGGGCTGACGAGAAACTTCGCCTTTTCATCCATTGACCCAGGCCCGCCCCATTAGGAAGTGGAGCATTTCCTGACACTCAGGCTGCTAAGCAGTGGCCACTACTGTCAGCAATAACAGTGACAGTTGGCAGCAACAGCATTAGTGACAGTAATAAAAACTACCTTTGATGAAGGCCTCACTCTATGCCTGGTGTTACGTGCTCTATAACTTTTGTCTTATCCATCCCCACAGAAACCCTCCCCTCACAAAAAGCTCAGAAAGGGATGGATTTTTGCCCCAGGTCACAGCGCTGGGAAGCCAAGGAGCCTATGTCAAACCAGAATGGACTTATTTACCATGGTTGATGCTGTGACCCCTCGAGGTGGTGGGCTCCCTGCCTCTGGCATCTGAGTAGGGGCTGGTGGCCCCTTTAGGGGAGATGTGGAGGGGTCCTGGCTTGAAGGCAATGAAGGATTGGGGAGGATACCTGACCTGGTGGCTTGTGAGTCTGTTGTCCTATTACTGGAAGAGTTTCTGACTGTGGTGAATCTATGCTCTGTTTAAACATCAAAGAGTTTGAAGATTTATGTTGACTTCTACCAGGCATCATGATGGTTTGCTCCTCTGACCTTGAAGGTGGCAATGGTAAAACTAAGAAAACTGTCCCAGGGGCCCAAGCCCACCTTCCAGACCAAGGAGGAGTCATGTCCAACACAAGATGAGGGACAAAAGGGAAAGGGAACCCTCTGTGCCTTAGAGGACTCTTGCTTCTCTGAATCCTGGTGTTGCAGAGTTGAGGGTTCCTTGGAGGTTACTAGCTTGAGGCTCGCCCATCGTCACAGAGCAAGTTAATAGAAGAGTTAGACTGTGCGATCGCTTCTTCAGTTTGTTCTTACTCCACTCAGCTCAGTGTGCTTGAGCTCAACTCAGCTTAGCTCAGTGCAGCGGACTGAGCTCATTCCTCTCAGCACACCACACGCCGAATGCAGCCAACTAAACCGAACCAAAATTAATGCAGGGAACAGAACTCAACCCAGACCGATTAATCAGCTTCTCGACTCATCGCAACTCAAGTCGAGTTCCAAGCAGAGGAAGCAGCACGAACAGGGATATGGGGGCAAGAACACTTGCTCGGGCGGCAGTGGGGAGGGAGCACAGTGAGCCAGTCAGCCCTGCCAGACAGCACGTTGCAAGGGACCTGGGGGCTCCCACTGCCATGCTGTCATGCAGGCTGGGGAGGCGGCTTTGTCTACCTTCCCCTCTGCCTGCGACTGGCTGATGCTGTGAGCTCCTTGGAAGAGCTCTGCTCCCCAGAGAGAGAAGAGCCGGAGAGCTCCACCTCAGTTGCAAGCAGAGCAGCTGCCTGCTGGACTTCCGCTGGGCTCTCACGGGGGAGCCACTGAGGGTCCCCATAGCCTGGCAGCATCTGGAAGACAGGTTGCCTTTTCTTACCAGGAGCTTTATCCAGAAAGGAAGGAGATAAGTGCCCTAGGGAGAGCTGGGGACCACTACTCCACCATGCATGGCTTTGGTCTTGGCCACACTACTTGTTAGCTCTGTGTGTGGCCTGGGGCGGGGCCACTTTGCCTCTGTGGCCTCAGTCTCCATACCTGTTGAGTGGAGCTCTCTCATATTATTGTGACTGTCTAACGAGGTACTTGAACTTGGCTCCAAGAACAGCACCTGGCACCCAGCAGCTGATGACACAGCAGAGCCCCTACCTGAAAGCCCAGGGGAAGGCCGGGCTCCAGGCTACGGAGAACGACAATCTGGGTGACCATCCCAGCTCTGCTACTAACACCCACCATGTGATCTTGGAAAAATTACCCCCCTCTCTCAAGCCTCAGTTTTCTCAAGTGAAACCAATTCAATATTTACAGTATGGATAGAACAGTTGAAAGCACTACATAGATCCTGGTACTTAGCAAACATTCAATAAATGCTTTTACTATTACTTTCCTCCTCCCATCCTAGATATCAATTTAAAAAAGGAAAAGCTCGTTTTCCTCTGCTCTGGGCCCCACCTTCTCCACCTGTCGAGTGGGTACGCCCAGCAAACTGCAAGTCCCCTTGCCCCTGATGTGCCAGGGTTGCCAGGTCGTGCTGGCCGTGAGTCTCAGGCCAAGCAACGCAAGAGGACACGGGGCTGGGGGCAGTTTTCTGATCTGGGGGGTGAGGCCCAGAGCATCCCTGAACCACAACCCCTGCAGGGCCCAAGGAGCCCCCGCCCCTCGCCCTTCTGCCCTCCCCCAGGGCTGCCATGGGAACCGTGCAAGCCCAAGTGCAGCAGCTTGTGATAAATATGCATGAATGGGCCGTGGCCGCGGCCCCTCCGCAAGTCCATTTGGGGCACCTCAGTGAGCTAATTGAGGGCGGCCATTGTCCCTGTGCTCCCAGCGCCTGGGCCCCGTTTTCACATTCAAGTGCCTGGCCTCGGTTTAAAGTGGCTGAGTGGCGGGTGCTATTTTATTCAACAAAAGCCCCTTGAGAGGATGGACAGAGAACTCTGTGGGCCAGCCCATTGCCTGAGCCCATTCCTGTCCCGGCCGGGGGAGGGGGGGCCACACCGGACCACCTGATGGCAATTGAGGCGGAGGCGGCAGGCTGGTCACAATGGCTGCTCAAGAGGCCGTCCAGCCACTGGGATGAATAGAGGGGACGCTTTCCCTTCAACCCCGCATTAGAACCTGGTATAATTTCCCCACGGACGGGGTGGTGTGGGGTGGGCTCTCCAGGATGAGAAGGGGAAGGGGATAAAGCCAGAGTCCCTTTGAAACCCACCCAAAAGGCCTGCTCCACTGCCAGGGAAATGTCCACTTAGCTTGGTGGTGGTGGGAGTGGCCTTCATGAAGGGTGGAGAACTTCAGGACCAGAGATGCAGTCAAGACTTGGGGTGTCGCCCCCACCCGCCTCCCATCAGAGGGGCTCCTAGCTAAAATACAAAGAGGAAGAGAACAGCAAGGACCCCCCCCCCCCCCAGTGGCTCCTTCCAAATACGGGGCCGAGGCTGGGAGCTCCATGGAAGTCAGCTCTGCGTCTGAGCCGTGAAACGGCACTAGCCGGGGGAGGGGGCAGGAGAAGAGGGGCCGCCCCACTCTGGCTGCATCCTCCTACCACGAGCATTCGTGTGAAGGGGCAGCAGAGCTGGGGTCCCAGCACCTCTGTCCCAGGTACTTCGCGAATCTCACGAGCCGTGGGGGAGGGATCAGTTTGATGATGAGGAGGCTGAGCTCAGAAAGCTGAACCGATTTGTCCAAGAGCAGGTGGCAGACAGCAGCCTGCATGGCAGAGAGGACACAGCCTTGGAGCTCTGGCGCGAACCCCGCCAGCTGGTGGTCAAGGCCAAGGACAGAACCTCAGGAAACTGAATACGCCGAAAAAGAAGTGGCCTGTGGAGAGGACAGGGGAGGACTGGGGTGAGCAGAAACCAAGAGAAGAGAGAATTTCAAGAAAGAGGGAGTAGCCAGTAGCATCAAATTCAGCAGAAGCTCGGGCAACAGGAGGACTGAAAAGTGTCCATCAGGCTTAGCACGAGGAGGTCTCCAGGGGCTTTGGTGAGTGCTGGCACTGAGGCTTAGACAGGGACATGACTTGTCCAAAGGGACAGAGTGACATCTGGCAAAGCCACAGTTAGATCCAGAGGTGTCTGGCCCTAACCACTATGCTCTACTGTTTCAGGCCTTGGAGGGGAGACAGAGTCCTAGGACTACCCCCACCCACGCACCCACCACTCATGGAAACAAGGCCCAGCGAGAGCAAAGCTAAGGAGAGAGGTAGCATAGAGAGCTCAGAAGGCTTCTAGGAGGAGGTGACTTGTGGGTTATGGGCATGGTTGGAAATGATATTCCCTCCTGTGGGTGTAGGATGGGAAAGAGAAGGAAGTGACTGTGACAACAGAGGACTAAAGGGCCAGGTAGGAAAGGGCCATCTGTCATGACGGCCACCATACATACATCCCACCCACGTGCTGGGGGGAAAATTCTAGCTTGGCCACGGTCAAGTCTCTTCCTTCTCTGACATCTTACCACCTTCTCCCTCCCTGTCTTCCTCCTTTCCCCTCCCTTTACTCCGTTCTTCATCCAGCCGCTGTGTCAAGTTCTTCTCTGGGCACTTGGGGCAAAGGCATGAGTCCGAGTCCCTGCTCTTGAGGCTTCCACAGTCTGGAGGGCGGAGAGGGTGGAACAGAAAGAGGATGTCAACAGGTATCACCACGCAAGGTCGTTTGATGGCCTCCAGGAACAACGAGCTCACTACCTAATTAGTTCACCTTACTCTCTGCTTCTTTCTTTCGCATAGGCATATCCCAGGCCCAGAGAGGGTGTGGCTTTGCTGAGAATATATGGTACCTTTACACCTGCATTAGGACCTGGCCTCTTCTTGTAATCCCTTTAAGCTGAGCACAGTGTCAGCTCCCTCAGTAATAAGGTGTCTGTCACCAGCTTAAAGGATCACATCTGAGTGAGACTGCAGTGTTGTGTCTTGGATCTGCCTAATCGTGGCCAGGTGCCCAGGCCTCAGGGCACCCTCCCATCCAGGGGAGGCAGAGGAAATAGAACTGGCACCTGCTGTTCCTGTGCCCGCCCTCCCTGGGGTCCTCGCCAACTGCATACATGGTCAAAGGCGGGGGATGGCCGCCCTTGCCTGTACCCCCAGCTGCCAGGGGATCAGTGGGTTCCACCCAAATCTGCCTCTGGCAGCTTCCTGGGGCCAGAGAGAGAGAGCAGGGGACAGTGAATGGTGGATGTTCTTTCTCTTGAGAGACAGTGCACCGGAGAGTTAAGAGCACAGATGGTAGTGCCAGATTGCCTGGGTTCAAATCCCACTCTGTCTCTCACTAGCTGCTTAACCCCTCTATGCCTCTGTTTTCACATCTGTAAAATGGGGACAGTGGTAGTACCCATCTCCCAGGGCTATGGTGAGGGCTGCATGAGTTAATGGACGTAAGGCACAGCCAGGCACACAGCAGTCTCCCTTTATCCACGGCTTCACTTTCTGTGGCTTCAGGTACCCGTGGTCAACTGCGGCCCAAAAATCGGTGAGTACAGAACAATACGATATTGAGAGAGAGAGAGAGACAGACCACACGCACATAACTTTTGTTACAGTGTATTGTTATAATTGTTCTTTTATTAGTTGTTGTTAACCTCTTATTGTGCCTAATTTATGAGTTAAACTTTATCATAGGTATGTATATAGGAAAAAACATAGTATGTATAGAGTTTGGTACTGTCTGTGGGGGTCCACTGGGGGTCTTGGAATGCAGCCCCCGAGTTAGGGGCGCTACTGTGCTTGGCCTCAGGCAGCAGGTGCCAGGGCACAGTCCAGGCTTTGGTTCCAGGCCTAGTTTTACACTCTCCGCTGAACTGTTTCACATGACCCATCCCTCCGTGAGCCTCAGTACTTCATCTATAAAATGGGACCACAAAAATTCCTGCCTCACAGGGCCTCGTGCAGGTGGGCTGAGATTATGCTCGTGGCCAGGGAGACTGACATCCGTCGCCTGCCTGTCACATCTCAGGTACTGTCTTGGGGGTCAGGGGGTGCCCAGCAGGCACTCAGCGGAGACCTGAGGGGCCCAGAGCTTTCTGCCGAGGTGGTATTGCCCACGCTGTGTCCTCTACTTAATGTGGAATTAAGTCGAGGGAGCCAAAGGCCAGGTGCACGTGCTCTCTCTGACCCCTGGATGCTTCCACCCAGGGCGCGGAACCTGCAGTCAGTGATGTACAGCGGTGGAGAGGATTAAAGTTTATCCCGCAGGAGCAGACGGGCCGTCCCAACTGTTTATTTCTGGGGAACGACCTTGGCTGTGGTTCTGCCTCTTTACTTTCCCCTGGCTCCTGCTTGTTTTCTGAGCCTGGTTCTTCAGTATTCTCTTTAATCCTGTGGCCATTGGGAAAGCTTTCCAATAAGTCCTTCTCCTCCTCTTCTCCTTTTCCTCCTCTGCCTCCTCCTCTTCCTCATCCTCGTCTTCCTTGTGGTTGCCATTGTCTTCCTCTTCCTCCTCCTTCTTCTTCTTCCCCCACCTCTTCTTCCTTCCTATTCCTCCTGCCCCTTCCGTTTCTTCTTATTTGTTTAAATTAGCCAGAGTTGGTTTCTGTTACTTGCAACTAAGACCCGTGACTGGTCTATCTGGGGACGAACTCATTGCTAGAGCTAATCGGAGGTACCGATTCATACCAAGACGTGAGTGGTTGATAGAGCCAGGAGGGCCTTTAGGGATTACTAAATATAACTTTCTTATTATGAAGAAATGGGGAAACTGAGGTCCTAGGAAGTGAAAGTATCAACCTAAAGGACCACACAAAATTAATATCCAGGACATAGCTTAAATGCCATCCAAGGTTCCCATGAGAGAAATTCTCCTCGAGACATTTTTGGAGTCCTTCCACTCCTTGCCATGAAGAAACAACTGTTGCTATGTTGCACTAAGAACTCTCTGTGGCTGGGTTCGAGTTAACGATGGACATTTCTGCCGCAGGAGTAGAGCACGGGAGGCATAGTGTACAGAGGCTTTGTCTTCCAGCCCCCCCCCACTGGGCAGTGGCTGCACGTAGGGCGGCCCTGGGCTCTGGTGACTCCCTCCCTCCCCTGGCCTTCTGACCCCCAGGTGGGACTGCTGATGGCCCTTGGAAACGCCAACAACTTGGAGCACATTACTGCTGCCTCTGATGTTTTACATGGGCTGGTCAACTTCCCCTCCAGCCCTGGGCTCCTGTCCTCTCTCTGCCACTGACTCTTCATGTGACCTTGTCTAAGTCACTTGCTTCTTGGTGCCTCACATTCCTCCCCAGTAAGATGAGACCTTTGGGCTCTTAGGGTCACCTGCCATTCTGCTCTGCATATTTTAAGGCCAAAATATGGATTGGACCAATGATAAACTGTGACAAATATCCCACAAATGGGAGATTTAAGGAGTTTCTCATAAAAATCTCAAAGATTAGAAAACAAAAACTCCCGAGAAAGGGGGAAATTAAGAATGTTTTGGAGAAAGAAATGAGACAGTGAGGGTGGGTGAAGAGTGTGGTCTCCCCACCTTGTAGAGTTGTCACAGGCCAGAAGAAGTGGCCATGATCTGTGTGGTGCATGTCCCCTGGGGGCTGGGATATGGTGGGTGCCAGGCAGGCAGATGCCAATCCTACATGAGGAAGAGCTCAACAATCAGAGCTACTCCACAGTGGAGCTAAAGCCCTTCCAGTAGTGAGGTCCCCATCAACAGAGGTGTGCAAGCAGGGAGTGGTCCATCCTGGGATGTTGGAAGGAGACTCAACAAGATATCTTCATATTCTTTTTATTAGAATCTAGAATCCTTTCAGTCACTGAGAGTGTTTGGCGTTTGCCAAGTGGAGTTGAAACCACCTGGAACAGCTTGGCAAATAACTGCCAGGCAAAAGGCCACCCACTGTGCCAGGCCAGGAAGAATGTCCATGAGGGAGCCACGGCAAGCCACAAGCTTGGCAAGACCAGATTATTCCATCACAACTGAGAGGCGTTGCTAGGGTAGAGGAACTCTGGGGGCTGTTCAAAGGAAACTAGGCCATTGGGATCTATGGCAGTTCAGAGGGGTGGTTCTGGGCATGGTTGGCTCCCTGTCACCCACAGGTGGGGGCCTGACCAAAGGGGTGAGGTGTGTGTGCTCAGCATGGCCCCTTTCTGACCATCAGCTGGTCAGTCAGCAAGTATTTATTGAGCAACTAGTATGTGCTGGGCACTGTGCCAGGGGCTGAGGCTAGCGCAGTGAACAGTGTGGCAGGCAGGCACATAAATCCAATAATCATGGGCAGCCCTTACACCGTGCTCACCTTCTGCCAGCCCTGTGTAAATGCTTGCACGGGTCAGGATAGGACAGGTAAGCCGCAGAAACAAACACCCCCAAGTCTCAGCCGCTCACAAGCACAAAGGCTTCCTTCTGGATCGTAGCACGTATCCACACGGGTCACCAGGGGTGCTGGGCATGTCCCACTCTGTCAGAGACCAGGCTGAGGCAGAGGCAGGGCAAGGGGACATAGCAAGTGTCCCTTAAGCTCCCTCTAGAAGTGACACATATGGCTTGGCTCACATTTCACTGGCCAAAGCAGGTCACATGGCCTCTGCTTGACTTTAAAGGCAGAGGGGCAGATCCGCGCTGCCATGTGCCGGGGAAGTGAGGACAGGGTGGTTGTCAACATCCCAGTGACTACCACAGGGCTCTATGCCCATTGTGAATTTAAACTTCACCGTGACCCTCTGGGGTAGGTAATTTTATTATCATCATTTCACAGATGAGGAAACTGAGCCGCGGGAGTTGAGGGACTGTCTGAAGGACACAGAGCAGGTAACTAGCAGAGCTGGGACGTGCACTAGGCAGTGTGGCTCGGAGTCTATGTCCTTAGCTGCCGTACGTCACTGCCACATGTAGAAACAGGAATGGTAGAGAAAGATGACTGCAAGCGCCAAGGGAAGGGCAAGCTTCTCCCAGGGACCCCAGCCTTGTATGGAGGTGGAGGCCAAGGACAGCGTTTGAGGAAGTGACCTTTGTCCTGAGCCAGGAGTATGTGCTGCCTGGGTGAGGGGAGAAGAGTGGGCCTCTCAGCCTGAGGGAAGGGCAGCCGTGATGGCCCAGGGAGGGAGACAGCGCGGCGTGCTGAAGAGCCGTGAACCGGGGCCCGCGGGTGAGGTGCCTGGGTCAGTGAGGAACAGGGAGCCATTGTCAGGGGGTCATTTGCAGTGATTTAGGGGAGCTGGAGGTGGGTGCTGTGAATGCACAAAGACGATCCCTGCCTGGGGACATCAGGGAGGGCTTTCTGGAGGAGGTGGCATCTAAGCTGGATGAAGGAGTAGGGAAGGATAAGCACATTCTTGGCAGAGGGAACAGCATGAACAACAGCTAGGAGGAAGGAGGAGTAGGAGGGCACAGGGGAATGTGGTTGGCTCCCCTACTGGGGGCTGAGGGTGGGAGGCGCGGTGTGGGCAAGCAGAAGGTGACTCGTACAGGGTAGGCGATGTCTCTGCTTCTGTTCGTCCTTGATGCTGGGAGTTTGGGCTCACAGGCAGAGGAAGGACTGTCTGCTCAGAGATGTTGATGAAGAACTTGCCATGTGCATAGCCCCGGACTGGGGCTCTCCCACCCTGTCTCCTGTGTGGAACCCCCGTCCTCCTGGGCTGGCCGCAGTGGGCTGTCTCTTACCTGACTGTCCTGTGGAGCTGCTGTCTAGATGCCACAGATGGGTCACTGTCTGGCTTCAGGCATCCAGGAGTGCCACGCCACCCATCCTGCTCTCTGTCTGCAAGGGCCACCAGACCTTTTTCTTGGCAGGCAAACTAGGATCACGCCCAACAGTTCGTCACAGAGTGAAGCCTGGGTCCTCGAAAGGGCAGCTTGTCCGCGCCCTGTCTTTGGACAGGGCCAGCCTGGTGCTGCATGCTGTGGGCACGGCCACCTCCAGGCCTTCGCCTAGGCTGGTCTTCCTCCCCGCATAGCCTCCAGGCCCACCCTGACCCTCAGGTGACCGTGGGCAACACATCTACTGTACTGGGAAAAGGAGACAAATCACTTCAATTTAAGTCAACTCGTCTTAACCGCACAGCTCACCTGTGCTCTGGCCCTGGCTAAGTACTCAGGACTGTTTAGTGGCCACCTTCACCCCTAGGTCCCACCTGAAGCCTACACGTGTACTGTGTCCAGAGAAAACCCAATCCTCGTTAGCGTTGTCCTGGTCCCCCAGGTGGGAAAACTCAGAGGCGCTCCACCCGGTTCTGCCTCCAGCATCCAATCCTTCACCACGTCCTGTGAGTCCGCCTCCAAAGCCACCTCTAATCCCTCCCTCCATCTCCGCCCCATCTGCTGCACCCCAGCGCAGCCTGTCAGCGTCTCTCTTGCAGAGTCCACCTCTTAACTGGTCTCCACGGGCCACGTCACAGCCAGGGAGACCCTTCTAACATGGAGACTTAACCGTGGCTTCATTGCAATCATCGCCTGCTTGCAATTCTTCCGTACTTCCCCACCGACCTCAGGATAAAGTCCAAACTCATTAGCTTGGCATTTGGGGTTTTGTATCAACTCCCAGACTGCCTCATACTCCCAGCAAAAATTGACCAGCCTTTACTCTCCACGTAACTAAGCCATTTTTATCCTTCCACACTCGATTCAGCCACTCCTCCTCCAGGAAGACGTCTCAGATGACCCAACGTTCAGATTCCTCCCACTTCTGGCTTTCACGTCTTTCCTACTCAGTTTTGTTTCAATGGATTTAGTGATTCACCCCTCCCTGTCTCCTTCCTTCCCTCCGTCTCTCTCATCTTTCTTCAGCAGAGGCTTTTGGCCAGCTGAACACTAGAGGCTGGTGACTGCCTGAATAAATGTTTCTGACTCCTTATGTGGCAGGAATCTGGGAGAGCTTCCTAGAGGAGGTGAGGACTGAACCAAGTCTTAAAAAGGGGTCGATATTTTCTAGGAGAGAAGAGTTCCAGGTAGAAGGAACAGCATGTCCAAAGCTGGGAAGTGCAGGAAACGTTGCACTTTTAGAAGTGCGTGTGGCATGAATGCAGAGTGTGAGGGACAGGTGGCAAGAGATGAGCTGGGGCATGGGGGCGATGAAGCCAGGGCCAGAGCATGCAGAGTCTTGCAGGCCTCAGTCTGGACTCCAGAGTGGAAGGTGTTAAGCAGGGGCATCACCTGAGCCCCACTGGGCTTAGAAAGTGACCGTAGCTGCAGCGAGGGGAGTCGGCTGCTGCAGTCAGTCAGGTGAGCGGGCGCGCCCAGAGACCTGGCAAGTCTCGTGGCTGATGGGATGCGGGTGAGTGGGAGGGGGGAGAGTGACGGGCACTGCTGTAGAAACCCCAGGCCCTTGGGCTCCGACCACAGTCCACGGCGGGTCCCGCTGAGTGCCTGGACACTGTCCCTGGGGCTCTCAGCTTGCAGCCCCTGACATTCCCTCACTCAGCACGGACTGTTGGCTTTGTTCCTGGAGCCTCCAGGCTCCCTGCCACTCCTGGTCGCTCTGCCACTGGGATGTTCATCTGTTTCTCTCATTATATATTCATTCATTTATTCATTCAACAGATTCTGGCTCTCCTTCCCTCTGGGCACCTGCACAGGCTCTGGGGGTAGGGTAACAAAGTGTTCAAGCCCCTGTTTTCATAGAACTCACAGTATAAGAAAGAACAGACAATGAATAGCTAGTTCTAATAGTGTGGCCAAAGCTTGGGGGGGGGGGCGCAGAGGAGGGGTTGCACCAGAGTGGGGAATTCGGAGCCAGCTTCTCAGGACAAGGGACATCTGAGCTGAGATCCGAGGATGAGGACATTATCTAAGTGAAGCGCAAGAACGAGTGTTTCATGGAGCAGAAACAGCCTCTGAAGAGGCACGAGGTAAGAGAGGGCTTCAGGTCTTGGGAACTGGACATGGGAGGAGAGGACAAGAGGGGTGTCAGGGACAAGTCCCTGGTTTCGGGGTGGGGCACCTGGTGGAGGCGCAGCCTGCCCTGAGATGGGGAACACTGAGGAAGAACCATCTCGTGGGGTGGAGAGCTCTGGTTGGGACGTGTGGGATCTTAGAGGCTGGGAGACGTCAGGGAGACGGGTGCCTGGCAGGGAGTTGTATACATGGGTCGCCACTCAGGAGACAGATGGGACATAGGGAGGGCTGGGGGCCAAAGCATAGAGCAGGGGCCCAGGACAGCTCCGGGGGCAGAGGAACACAGGAAGTGGAGAGGCACTGACTCCCCCAGGGAGCACTGCCCCCGTGATCCCACCCACATCTGGGGCAGAGACCCTCACCCAGAAGCTCTCCTTTGTCCAGGGGTGGGGGCCTCCCTGCTGCCCTGGAGGCTCAGGGACCTGTGTGGGCTGCACTAGTCCCACTACTACCTCTTCAGCAAATTGAAATGTCCAGGGTGAAGACAAGTTCAGTGTTCAGCATTCTCCATACCAACGAGGGAGGCAGGAAGAGTCTAAAGCTCCTAGAGCTCTCTGCTGCTACGGGTCTAAGTTTCCAGACTTCTCAGGCAGTCGATGCTCAGATCTTCAGGTCCTGGTATTCTGAGACCCCGTGACTGGAGACCACACTAACCTCTTCCATCGCAGACTCTGGTGGTGGAACAGTTTCGGCCTTGCCTGTGCTGACTGTTGTGAGTTTACGTGGCCACATGTGTGAGCGAGCTCATCTTTCTCCGCAGGTTCCCTGCGCATGGCAGATGCCGCCTTTGTTGACTCCCAAAGCTGCCAGGAGTCCTCTGGGGAAGGTGGGTACCTAGAGAGTCAGGCCCCATGTGGGGTCTTGGCTGCCTGAGCTTCAGCCTTTCCGAGCCTCTGAATCCGGAAGGCACCAAGAACCAAAAGGATCTTTGCAAATAACTGTTTTGCAGCAGTTTCTTCTCCGGGGCGGCCAAAGGCTGACTAGGAGAAGAGCCTAGAATTTGACCTGAGACTGTTTCCTGGGAGGAGGTGGCCGGAGCTTCCGAGGGAGAGGGCAGTGGTGTGGGCCAGGCCTCTGGCCCTGGGCCCCTGCTGTCCTCCAAGTCCCCATCTGGGGCTCGGGCCGTATTAATGATTTAAGGAACAATTATTGTAAGGCCGAGTTTCTTTCTGCAAACGCCAGTGTTCCATCCTGCAATGAATTCCAGATGGTGGGAGCTCTCGGTGAGGGAGCTGGCTCCTCCGAGGATGGCCTTCCCCCTCCAGAGTGACAGCGGCCCGGGACGAGCCAGCATCTCCTCGACACGCCGGCCTTTACAAGCTACCCGACCCCTTTCCAGTTTGTTTAAAACCTTTTTCTGTTTCCTTGCAGATGTTCCTCCGGGTGAGCAATCTTTATAGTTTTGAGAAGATTATATCAGTTTTCCATGATATTGTGTTACTGTGTTTCTTGGGCTCCCCCCGCTTTAATAGCACCAGAAAGGCCAAGTCCTTAATCAGACATTACTAATGGAATGCGGAGAGGGAGGCTGCAAAGCCGGGGAGCGGGAGCACTAAGCCCTGGGCTCAGAGTAATGCAGAAGGAAAACAGACTTCCAAGGGACTCCTTCCAGAGGCAGCTGCTATGGTCAGAAAGCCGAGAAAACTGCTTGGGCCGTGCATTTTTCGATGATTATCAAAGGTGTTAAAATAGAGACAGAGGCACATGTTTGGCTCGAGGGTGGGAGAGGCCGCCGCACAGTTTTGCAGGCTTCAGCTGTCTTGAATCAAAACTATCACTTTGATACTGGAAAATTATTATGAAAATGTTAGTTTTGGGCCTTGGAGCACTAAGCAAAGATTGCTTGGAAGGCTGGGGGCTCTTCATTTAGCATTTGTGTCAGGTCCAAAAATAACCTCTCCCAACTGTTGGATTTCACCTTTATCCGGGCTTAGATGCGGCTCCATCCTGCCCCGCAGCTCCCGAGTAAGGGACCAACGGAGACAGGAGTGAGCTGGAGGCCACCTAGTCCTCAAGCTCTGCGTAGGTGGGGGGCTCAGGGAAAGCTTCCTGGGGAGGAGGGATTAGCTGCAGGCATTGGGAGAGAAAAACAGTTTATATAGTGAGAGAAAGCAGGAAAGGGGAAATTGACATTTCGTGAGGGGCTATTCCATGTATTCCACAACAGGAACCAGCCTCCTGTTCTACAGGTGAGGTTTAGAGTGGCCACGCCACACCAGGACACCTGGTGAACAAGGTGAGGGCCAAGCTGCACTTATCAACCACATTGGCCAGGAGGAAGAGATGGCAGAGTGGAAGGGGAGGCTAGAGGCATGTGGGCCTGGGGGGTGGGGCATGGATGACCCACGGTCATCTGGGTTGTGATACAAGGGGTGGGCTTGGGGCAGCTGTGACCCTGGAGAGGGCCGGTTGAGGAGGACTTTATTCTATTAGACACTGGAGGATTTAAACAACCACTGTTCAAATTCCAAATTAATTTTTTTTGTGCTCTAAGTCCTTTTGCTGGGCTCTCTTCCCAGAAAGGAAAGGGAAGAGATCTAGACATTTACTGACCTCCTACCGTGTGCTGGGCGCCAGGAAGACACAGACCCTGCCCTCACAAGGCGCACAGTCCACCAGGAGAGGCTAGAGAAGGTCGGGGCTGCAGGAGTCCAGAGGAGAGGCTCCTCCCTGAGATCAGAGGGGCTTCCTGGAGGAGGACTGAGTGTCTGCGTTGAGTCCCAGAGGACAGGGAAGAGATGGCCGAGCTGAGCTTTCAAGGATGGCAGGTGTTTAGCCATGAAAGAGGCTGGGAGCAGCATTCAGGCAGAGGGGACGGTGAGCAGGCCAGTGTTCCTGCAGCTGCATGGGGCCGGCAAGAGCAGCCCCGAGGGTAACATAGTTGTGCAAATTGCTGAGTCTGGTTTCACCAACAGAGACATTGGAGAAACAAGGGGATCACTGCGCCTGCAGAATCCAAGCCACTCAGACTCCACTGAGGTGGGTTCCGTGGCCCTCGCTGGGAAGGGCAGTCTCCAGGGGAGGTGGGGAGGGGATGGGGGGCTCTATTCTGACAATGATGATGGCAGGAGTTGGGCAGTTGTGCCAGGAGTTGCTCAGACATGGAGCTGGGCTGCTGCCCCTAAATGTTGGCAGGCACATTCTAAGGCAGAGGAAGCAGATGTGCTCTGGGGATGTAGCCCCAGGAAGGGCTGGGGCCAGGGAGGGCAATCACTGTGATGGCCACCAGTGTTTGCACAGTGGTCAGTTGTCAGCATGGTGTTCTCTTGTGCACTCATTTCATTCCACTTCACTCCCAGACCTTCTGTCCATGGGACAAATTTTGGCACCTCAAACCTCATACCTGTGCTCCATTAGTGTGACTTTTGCCTCTAAAATCTCCTTCCTCCACCCCAACATCTCATCTCCATCTTTGAGGCTGTCCATTCCTGCAGGGCAGGTTCTTGATAGAGAGTTCATTCTTGGGAATAATTGGACCTAGTTTGGGGTCACAGGACTGGTTAGTGGGGCCAAGTCCTGCTAACTTGCTGCACAATGCATGGTGTGAGCTCGCTCACCTCCCTGGGCCTGGGATTCCTTTACTGGGCCAAGGAATCGAAGATCCCTGTTCTATCCACCTCCCTCCCCAAGGGCTGGAAGGACCAAATGAGGCCAAGGATGGTGGTAAGCACATTATAATTGTTAAAGAGGCAGTCCAGGGCTGGGAAGGACCTCCTTACGTCCTGGGCCCTGGCACTTATTGGCCATATGACTTTGGGCCAATCCCTTCACCTCTGGACTCTCAGATCCTGGAAGTTCTTGCAGGCCAGAGGTGAGGAAGTTTTACCCTCAACTCCCCATTGGAGTGATCTTTTAAAGCTGTAAATACAGAATTGTGTGGAGCCTCTGCTAAGCACTATGGGGGCTTCCCCTTGCCTGTCCCACAGGGCCCTGCCTGTCCATTCTCTATTTCTCCAACCTTGTCTTGTGCCGCTTCTTCTTCTCTCTTTGCTCTCTGCCTGCAAGGAGGAAATGCGTGGAGTGCTGCTCTGCCTCAGGGCCTTGGCACATGCTGTCCTTGTGCATGCAGCCTCTGCTTCAAACCCTTCCTCTGGCTTACTCCTGCTCAGAATTCAGGTCTAGCTTAGATGTCATTTCTGCAGAGAGTCCTCCTTAATCCCCTGCTCCTTGTATGTTCTGTAGCATGCATATGCACCTCGCATATCCTTTTCAAAGCATTAACCCAATTTGTAAATTGTGTGTTTATTTATGTGTAGGTTTGTTTTGCCTGTCTATCATGTCTGTTTTGTTCACTGTCATATTCCCAGTACTTAGTCCAATGCTTGACCCACGATAAATGCCCAATAAGTGTTTATCCAGCTGAAAGAACTAATTATCCACTAAACTAGGAGGTCATTATTAATGTGTCCATGTTGCCTATAGGAAAACTGAGGCTCAGAGAAGAGAGGTAATTGCCGGACTTCTCACAGCTAGAGAGTATAGTTCAGGCACTACTGCATCCTGAGGGCCTATTCTGGGAACTATGAGGAAGGCGGAAATAATTGAGGTGGGGGACTGTCCCGAGAGCAGCCTATGGCCTTACTTACCCTACGGCCCTTCAGCGTCTCCACACCGGGCAGGCCAGTGGGGGCTGGAGTTGGTGGGCAGCCTGAAGCTCTCCCGCGTTCCGGCTGCCTACAGGTGCAACCCACATGAGCAGGTGAAAATGCAGAGGTGCTGACAGCTCTCAACCCTGCACGCCCTGGGGCATCTGGTTTGGATTTGGTCAGAGTTTTTACTAGTTGTTTTAGAGACACTTAAGCCTGCACATTACACCTTGAGCCCACCACACAGCTCCTCCAGGGCCTCATCGAGCCACCCAGGGGCAGGGAAAGGGCGTCCCACAGACCTGCCATAGGGAAAATAAGAGGTCCCTGCCAAGGCCCCATCGGGGACCAGGCAATGAGCAATCGCTCCTGGCCTCTGACAGCGCCGTGGACCATGCCACCAAGAGATGTGGGAGAGACACACAGCAGCCTCCGAGCCTGCAGGGCTTCTGCCACTTTACCCCAATGTCCATGCCAGCATCCTCTCTCTCCCAGTGCCCACCGCGCCCTGGACCCCCTGACATATTCACCTTCTGTGAATGTGTCCTCTGTTCTGGCCTCTCTGCCTTTGCTTTTGTGCCTGTCCCTGCCAGGAGTACCCTTGTTGATGAGGGACAAAGTGTCCTGAACTCGCTTCTATCTGTCTGGCATTCTGCAGAGGGTAGAACGAGGATGAGACAGGGAGGCTGACTCTACCTCCCTGTAAGCAAGCTCTTTGCAGCAGAGCCACGCAGCAATGGGCTGACCTGCCTCAGCCTTGTCCGGGACCCAGGAAATTGAGGTCAGTCGAGGAGTCTGCCTCCAGCCGTGGCCTTTGCTTACCCTATCAGGGGCCTCTGCCCTTGGTCTTTATTTCCAAGCAGCTTCATGCCTCACCAGAGCACCCGCCATTTGCCCCTGTTCTTGTTTTTCAGGCCGATTTCCTCTCCTTGGCCTGAGTTCTGGTTGCCACCCCGGCACTGACGTTGAACTGGAAACTTCTTTCCTCCTCTGAACTTAAAGTTGGCCTGTCATGCAGGGTGGGCTGGCCTGGCTGAACAGAGCACGAGATACGGGGACTTGCAACAACCTCTGCTGGGTCCGTGTAACCCTGAAGTTCTGGGTTTCCAAGGTCCTGTGATTCTAGACTTTATTTAGCTAAGTGTTGTGACTCTATTATTTGATACTTTTAAGGATTCCAAGACCCTAAGAGTTCATGACACTTAAGTTTGTAGACTTCTCTGATTCTAGACAGTCCTGTACTTGCAAGTCTCCAGGGTCCAACCTAGGCCCTGACCCCTCATACGTGTTCAATAAATGTTTGCCTATATGATGCTCTGATTCCGTTACTCTGAAATTCTGTGTATTTCTGAATTTCCAGGCCTCCCTGAGTATGTAGTTGGTTCCTTCATTCAGCATCAGCAGAGACTGAGTTTTCCACTTCCCAGTGGATTGTTGCAGAGACAGCTTAAAAGAAGTTGCGATGAGCTGGTGTTCGGTGTGGAGGTGGGGGTGGGGAGGCATGTCACATGATGGCCCAGTTTCCCTTCCAGCTCATTTCCTCTATTTAGATGTGGGTGGTTCGATGGAGTCTTGGGGTCGTCTGGGGCAGGCTTGTGTGCGTGATAGGCTGTGGATGGAGGGAGTCCACACTGATGGCCAAATGACACACATGCCCACCTCTACAGCCCGTGTCTCAGGCTGGGAGGAGCTCCAACGAGCTGCAGGCTGGAGCCAGCACAGACCTAGGGAGAGCCTCTGCGTAGTCTCTGAGCCCCCTTGGAGCTCTTGTAAAAGGAGATGGGAGCCCTCAGGGTCTTCACCCCCTCACAGGAAGGAATCCCCAGGCAGGGCAGGCATTTGAGGACAAACGGACTTTCAGTGCTTTCCCCAGGGAAAAAACATGAGTGACTTCTGGGCTGTCCTTTCATTCTTATGCACCTAAGGTGAGCCTGCCCCAGGTAGATCAAATGTCCTCTTAAGGTGCCAGGTGCATTGGATTTGGTTTGAGGCGGAGCACCTGAGAGTGAAGGCAGAGTAGGGGGAGGATCCATCTCTGGGGAAGACCCCCCCTGGGGCAAGAGGGATGGGTCAGCATCCTGAGAGCAGAGGGAGCCTGGCCAATACTCATGGAAGAAATCCTTGGGAGGAAGATTCTAGCCTGAAAACCAGAGCCATCCAATCTCAGATATATACGGAGAGTGTACAAGAGGCTGCGGAAGCTTTTGAAGGAAAGTTGATCACATCTCTTCAAAGACCCCTTTCTGTTGAGGAAGTCTGTGACCAAATTCAGGATGCCAGAGTAAAAAGGAGCCCTTAAGATAATTGACGGCAACCTCCCTCATTGTACATACGGGGAAACTGAGGCCCCAAAGAGAAAATGGCTCACTGTGTGAGTTGATTGCAGAGCTTGGAAAAGATTTCCAAGGATTTGTTTCAAGTCACTGTTAGCTTTTTTATTGTTAGCAGCATGTCAAGTTGATGTTTTTGACTCTCCTGGCCCCTGGAATAGAGCGGTTGTCAGTAACAAACCTTCAGAGAAAGAGGGACTTGGGTTCAAGGACCAGCCAGATGGACAGATGGACACGGGCAAGTGAATCATTCCAAGCTTCAGTTTCTCATGTTTAAAGGGTAATAATAAGACCACTCAGAATACTTCCTCAGAAGTGTTCCCCACTTCTCAAACTATTTGTGGCAGAAGACTTTTTATTTTCAGTCTTTCGCTGACCAGTACTATTTTTGTGAAATACAGTCAGTGTTGTCACAGCAATGCCAACCGTCTATACACATTCCTCATCACTTTCTTTCAATTTCTGAGACTTCCTCACGAACTGGTAACCAAACTGTCAGGGACCGGCTGGCCCAGGACGGTGGCGCACACTTGGAGGGGCTGAAGGAGGCTGTGTGTACTCGCGTATTTCCTGAGTAAGTTCATGGCAGAGGAATGAATCAGCATGAATCACAACATCATCGTGTATTAAGCACCTGCTCGGTGCCTGGTGGGCTATGCACATTATTGCATGTAAAATCCCTTCCGCCTGCCTGGGTGGCATGGTGACCTCATTCCGCAGGCTTCTCTCTGCTTCCACGTTCCGTCCCCTGAGGGAAACGCACTGGATGATGGTCACGTTCTACTCTCTGCTCTAGAATTGGCCCTGCAAGGGTTATTCAGGTGGAGAAAATGAACATTTCCTGTCGTTGTTTGAGAAAATGCCTCCATGGCCCTGGTGAGAAGCTCTGGTCCCCCTCAAGGCCGATGGCACCAGCCAGGCACCTCCCCCGGCTCCTCCAGCGAGGGGACCCCACCTTCAAGGGGACTCCTAGGCACTTGACCCTTGCGTGATTGGGCACAAGGCACAAATCTATGCCTTGCTCTGCCATTCTGAGCGCACATTGGAAGAGAGATTTATGGTGGCAATCTGAGGAAAGGGATAGTTTATCTTTTAAACGAAAACTTTGGGAAGCCTCTGCTTGGGACCCAGACCTCACAAGGTTCTCATTAAAGGCCTATTAGTCAAACTAATTCCTGACATGACATTGGTCTGCTTTAGACAAACATCTCTGACTTTCCAAACAGGCTCCTGGGAGCCAGGACTAGATTGCCTGACATCTATTGATACCTAATTGGGGAAATGGCCGACAAGACGCTGGGCTGTCTGATACTGGGGTCCGGGTGCAGGAAAATCAGGAGGGCTGGTTTTATGTGGTTGGCAGGTGCTCAGCCCATAAACCCCACGGGGCACCATTTCTCTGCAAGGTGATCGCTCTCGTTGGTTTGTTGATCGCGTAAATGGTTAAGGATCTAATAGAGCCCTTGCTGGTGTCTGTGCCAGGGCATCAGGCCACTATCTCCGTGTCTCCACGAGCAGGCCGGGGCCCGGTGCTCAGCAGGTGCTCAGGAGCGGGGCAGAAGGAAGGGTCAGTGGCAGCAGCCTGGTCCACACGCAAAGCAACACAGTCCCCGTCCTCAAGGAGAGCAGAGGCCAGCAAATGGGTGCCCACTCAAACAGTGACAGGGCAACAAGTGCTGTGGCCAGACGAGCATGGAGCCACGAGAGCTTGGGGGGAGGGAGAGTGCCGAGGTGAGCCTCAAAGGCAGGGCTGGGCCCCACGCAGCGCTGCATGCAGAGTACTCCCCTCGAGAATAGAGGAGCTGGGCGTTGTTCCAGGTGGGGAGGTGAGTGGCACCGAGCCATTTACATTCTCATTGCCACCTCCTTCATCCCTTGATAATGGGCACCTGTTTGTGAGGCCATAGGTCAGAGTCAGGGCTCAGACCGTGATGAGGGTCAGGGCACCGTCTGTTTTCCCTTTGGAAAGCTCTTGGAGGCAGGAACCAGTTCTTACATCTTCCTTCTCATAATCCTGTTGCATGGTGAGCTCTCAGACAGTGTTTACTAAATCGGACTCTGCTGATTTGAATCAAGAATGGTCACAGCCTTTGCAGGATTCTTCTGTGGCAAAGGAAACAGACAAAAGGCATTTTCTGAGTGAGCCCATATGGACAGCTGCCCCACAGTCTTTGTAGGTAGTGAGTTTCTCATTACTGGAGGTGTGCAAGCACTGTCCTCGCAGTCCCACATCAAGCTAGGGGAACAGGGGACTCCTGTGCTGGCAGGACAGGAGCCACAGTTCAGAGATCTGGATTGTGGGCACCAACAAGCATGACAATCTGCAGAGAGCAGCTGCCTAAGTCACAGCCAGGGGGCAGGCCCAGGCTTCTGGGTGTTTCCCATGTCTTCGGCTCCTGAGGTCAAGCCCATCCATCAGCAATGCTGCCTGTCACCAGCGCTCCGATGGGCCTCTGACCACCAGGGTCTGCTGCTTGGTGAAAGCCGTTATTAAAATTAATCTCATTTTTACGACGGCACCATCTATCTTCTGTCCAGTGGGAACTTGGGGGTCACTATATTTTTGTTTACTGTCAGGCTACTTCCTTTGGCCATAAATTGCTTTCCTTCCCAGCTGAGTTGCAGCCCTAGAGAACAACCCAATTCTGCTTTTTGTTTTTTTAAAAAGCCAGCCCTGCTTGGGCTGCCTCATTTCTCTGGCCTCTGCTGCCCCCTCCATCTCCTCCAGCTGGGGAGTCTGCAGACTTCAGCTTTTCCTGTCTCTAGGTGGCAGCCACCCACACTCCATCCTGTGTTCCCCTCCGCTTCTTGTCTGGAGGGTCTGGTTCTTCTGTAAGTTCAAGAGGTATGAGCTGAGCATTTGTCATGAGCAGAGCTGTGTGCTAAGGGAACCAGGGAGCACAGTCCAGCAGGAGAGACTGAGAGGATGGGCCGTACTGCTATTCCTTCTGCTACAGTGTTCTTTCTCCAACTACCTCCTCCCAGGGAACTCCTACTCATCCTTCCAAACCCAGCTTCAATTGTGCCTGCTCTGAAAAGGCTGGTTCTCTTCCAAGGCTGAGTTAGCTGTTATGTCCTCTGAGTTTGTACAGAGGACATCATTTTTATTATAGCATCCCATTCTATTTTATAATTATCTGCTTATGTATTGTTCCCTGAAAGTGGAGAACTTTTCTGTATTAGTGTCCTGGGAATGCCATAACAAAATACCACAAACTGGGTGGCTTGAAACAACAGAAATTTATTCTTTCACAGTTTTGGAGTCTAGACAGCTGAGTTCAAGGTGTTGGCAGGGCCGTGTTCCCTTGGAAGCTTCTGGAGGCGCCAGGCATTCCTTGGATTGTGGCGTCACTCCAATCTCTGCCGCTGTATGTCTGTGCCTCTTCGTGCAAGGACACTGTCTTACTGGATCAGGGGCCCACCCTGCTCCACGACAACCTCATCCTAATGTAACTGATTAGAACCGCAATGACTCTATTTCCAAATCAGTCACATTGTGAGGTACTTGGGGTTAGGGCTTTAACTCATCTTTTTGGGGGACACAATTCTCTCTTCGTCATTAGATTCGCAACGTCTAGCACAGCTCTTGGCATGTAGTAGGTGTTCAGGAGAGTATGTCAGATAAATGAACACTTTCTTAAATGATTAAATAAATATATAAAATATGAGGTAGCAAAATATACAAGCCCTAACGAGAGAGATAAGTGAGTGCTACATGCACCAAGAGGAAGAGGGACTAATTCCACCTGTGGGCTTCTGGTGTGGCCTTTCTACGGGGCTTTGAGGAATCAATGGAAGGTCAATGGTTGGAAAACCTGAGCAAGGGCACAAAAAGAGCGAAGTCACAGACACACAGTGAGGACGATACGTTGACTTGACGGACCAGCTGAAGCTTGACTTTGTTTTGTGGTCACACAGCTGGGAAGTGGCAGCGCTAGCGCTGAGACCCACGTCACTCTGTTTCTAGTGGCGGTCTCTCCCTTATGATGTTTCTCTCCTGTGTTAGAAACTGAGTTCCCTCTGTGGCTCCTGGAAGACCTGTGGCTCCTTTCTTGAGAAGATCTCACTTGCCTTACGTAGGCAAGTCTCCGATGCTGCTCCCTGAGACTTCTATAGCTTATGTTCATTCCCGCTTTGCAAGCCCATTTCTCAGATTGGTGTGTGGAGGCAGAGAGTGCTTCTGTGGCTGGTCCTTCAGGTCACTACGGAGTACGGACAGGCCACACAGAGCTGCTACTTATCTGCTCCTCCCAGATGCCTCACATTCAGCAGTTCCTCCGGCATGTGTAAGAAAGCATATATTCATCAGAATACGGTGGGCCTGGAAAAACCAGCCACTACCCTCTCTCTCTGAATGAAAGTCTTGCAAGTGATTGACTCCCCCGGTGAAGCACATCCATGAGATTGTGAGGGAAAGGGCTGGGTCCCACATGACAGGCGGCCAAGAGAGGGGGTTAGCGATGTGGACCCTAAAGACGGATATTCTGGGTTTGAATCTTGGCTTTGCCATTCATTCGCCAAGACCTGTGCCTCAGTTTTGCTACCTGTAAGTGAGAATTACAGTGGCACCCAACCCATGGGGATTTTTGTGAGAATTAAATAGGGTAATAGATATGAAGTCCTCGAAGCCGCGGCTGTCACAGAGTAGGCACAGATAGAGGTGGTAGCTGCTGTTATTGTTGTACTGGATAGAGGCCGCGTGCGGCCTGGGGAGAGCGGGAGGTTGGAAGGTCTGGGTTTGTAATGCGTTACCTGTGATCATGACGACTTTTGGCTGGAGACCTTTAGCAAGGTCCAGCGTCACTGCCATGCATGGGAAGGCTGCTTCACGCTGTTAGGGGTGATTGAGCGAGAGTGGGAGGACAGGGTTTCAAGGCAGAATCTTCGTGAACAAATGCCTTGAGGCAGCAGGTGAGGGTGCTCAAGTCGGGGAGAAAACCAGACATTTAGGAAGCAATCATGGAGCACAGATGAGACTAGAAAAAACATCAGTTCCTACTTATTCTGCGTCTTTGTCTTGCTCATTTTTAAAATCTCACTTATATGTTCATATAACTGAGTATAATTTAATCTTTTAAAATTTTGTTGTTATTTGAGTATTCAAAAATGGCCCACGACTGAGGCTGGGGCAAACCAGAGGATTCTTTGTGGGCAGCTTCTCCCTCACTGTCCCCCACGTGACGTCAGTTGCCAGACGCTTGAGTCCCCTTCCCGGCTCCTCACATCTGTCCCCTGTCTCCACCCAGGCTGCCCCGGCCTTGTGTGCTCTTGACCTGGAGCCCTGCACGAGCTCCCCAGTGGGGCCGGTTGGGGGTCTGTCCCTGGTCTGTCCCTTCACCCTCTCTTCCCCATGCGGAACGGGCCTGTGGCTTCAGGGCTGGGCTAGTGGAGGCATCTGAGGCCCCCCAGGATTTGGCCCCAGCCTCTGTTTCCAAACCTCTTTCCCACCCCTCCTCAAACATATCCTCTCCTCTAGCCAAGCTGGACGGCTTATATGGGAAAAGAAAGGAAAAACCATTAGGCCCTGGATGTAAAACCACAGTTAAAAAAAAAAAAATTCACATCTCTATAAAGTTTGTGATTCCTTTTTTCACCGTGTTTCCTGAAAGACTTCCCAGGTCTCTCCCCACTTTATCTGCTGAACCTCCCCTCCCCTAACTCCCACCAGTTGTCCCAGCTCCACTCTGCCGGCCATTCCACCTCCCCAGCCCTGCCAGAGAACTCATGTCTTCTCAGGGCCTCTGAGGCTCTTTACTTTTCCATCTTGTGATTGCGATCGTTGTCTGCCTTGTGCTGTATGTCTTTTTTGTATAGCTCCTCTCTTAAGCTCTGAAGTCCTAGAAAGAATAAGCCATTTGTTGTTAATTTACTCATTCATTCATTCATTCCACCAAATGTCCAAGATGCCAGGTCTCTTCCTATGCTGTGATGACAGCATGGCAAGTAAGACAGGTTCTTGCCTCTAAGGAGTTCAACTTGCAAATAAAAAGTTAAATCAAAAAGCCAGTGGTTCTTAGCCTTTTGGGGTCTTTGACCCCTTGGGGATTTTAATGAATGCTTTCACCAGTGAGGGCATGCACACAAAATACTGTCTGCCTCTCGGGGTGTTTCCAGACGTTCGGAAGGCATGGGCGCCAGGTTTAAGAGCCCCAGATGTAAGGGAGCAGAGATGAGCAGAGCACCTACTGTCTGCTGTGCGTCACTTCCTGCAGACGGGGCTTTCCCTGCACTGCCTCTAAATCATCACACCCACCAGCCTCCCCCGCAGCCTACCGCAGGCTGACGTGTACCGGAGGCTCGGGATGAGCAGACACAGGCCCGTATGAGGGGCATGGCCCCCCCGGGCATTCGGCCACTGCCAGGGTCACTCGGGCCTTCTGTTCCCTGCCCTGCTGAGGGATGGGTGGAGTAGAGGCTGCCAGGAAACTGCCCTCCAGACGAGAGGGCTGTTTCTTCTTGCTGAGTTACTCTATGTTCTCAAAGGCAAAGGTTTTGTGTTTCTCTAAGAAACGGTTTCCTATTTTAGACTTGTCACTGGAACAGGATGGCCCCTGGCCAGCCAGCCTCACTGTGGGGAGGTGACTATATCTTGGAGTGAAAGTGTCCCAGGCCTATCACATGAGAGCCTCTGTCTGGGCCTCCCTGACATCTACGCCTGTGTCTCTGGAGCAACAGGAATGGGTGGGAAGTGTCACCGTGGAAGCAAGAAGGGACTGCTCAGAGAGCAGGGGAAAGAGGACTCCAGTCTCGAGGGGGGCACTGCCGACAGTTCTCGCTGTAGCACAGACAGGACCCTGGTCCTTGAATGCGGCCATCTTGGGTCATGCTTGCATGGAAGAACAATCTCAAAGTCCCTTCTTGGTCACTTTTCCTTTTTTCTCCCTCCAGCAGAAGATTTGTGGTATCTGGGGAAAAAAAAAGAAAGGAAAAACTATTAGGTCTTGAATGTAAAACCACAGGACTTTTTAAAAAAGTGTTTATTTTTCTGCAAAGTTTGTTTTTCTTCCAATGGGAGCCAAGACACTCTCTAATGCTGGTCTCTGCTGGCAGCTGGGAGCAGTGGAAAAGATTGCTCTATATGGAAGAAGTTTGCTGATTGGGAAACAGCAGGCCCAAGTGGAACGGGGGTCTGATTCACACGTCTTCCTGTGAGCGGCTGGCGCGGGGCAGGAGGAGGTCGTGTCCGAGGAGACAGGGACCAGGAGGAATACAAAGGCAACACGCGGCCCCCTTCCCTGGGAAGAGACCTTTCCTGACTTCGGAGCAAAAACGATGGCTACCCGGTCCTGATACCTGCTGCGTGCCAAGCACTGGGCTAGGCACTTTGCACTGCTATCATCTGCTCCTCACCAGACACCTGTGAAGTTGGAATTATTATTACCATTCCACAAATGGCAACGCTAAGGCTGCAGAATAGTAGTAATGATCCCACAGTAACTAAGTGGTAGAGCTGGAACTTGAACCAAGTCTAGTCTGAGTCCCATGACTTTGCTTTAAAGTTCTATGTTATTTAGTGTCTCTCAAATGACCTTGGCCATGCTTCTTGACCTTTCTGTGCCTCAGTTTTCTGATCTGTAGAATGGGCATAATGAAGTGTTTTGAGGATGATGAGAAGATAGGTGGAAAGCAACTTAGAGTAGGGCATGCACGTCATTGCTGTGCAAGTGTTTGCTAAAATAGTAGTAATTATTAGCATTACATTATACACAGGCTTGTGCTGGGCAACATGGGATTGATGGACGGTGGAGGGAGAAGGATGCTGGTCCCTGTCCTCACAGGGTGCACAGTCTGGTTGCACAGACAGGCCCCACCTTTTTGGTCATGAACCCCTCATTCACAGATGCTACTGCCTGCCCAGCACGTGCCAGGCCTTATGCCATAGTGAGGCTCCTGGGAAAGAGTTGGATGTAGACACTGCCCTGGGGAACACACTTGCTGGGGAGATCAGGTGGATCAACAGAGGAGGACCACACAACAACGTTGGTCCTGTGATCAGGGGCAGGCCATGATCTGCCCTCCCATCCACCCTGGATCCCACCTGGGCTCTTGCCCGGGCTGTCTGCTCTTCCTAGAGCGCCCCTCTGTCCCTCCGGAGCTTGGCTAATCCCTCCATCTTTCAGCACTGACTCAAGTACACTCTCCTCCAAGAAGACTTTCCTGACCACTCACGTCCCCATCTCCAAGCTCCTGGTGATCCTCTCTCTTAATGCTCTTCCAACCTAGCGTGCCTCCCTCCCAGCGCTCCTCCCACCCAGCACTCCTTCCCCCAGTGCTCCTCCCTCCCAGCGCTCCTCCCACCCAAGCCCATGCTCATCTGTTCCTGTCATCCCCTTCCCCGGTAGGGACTCCAGTGCCTCGCCCTGCACCTAGGACATGCTTAGGGAGTCTTCGCTGAACTTCTGTGACTCTCATTTTATTCCCTTCAAAAGTAGATGAGGCTTTGCCAGTCATGCCAAAGGAACCAGCAGAAGGGCGGAACGTCAGGCTTGGGTTGGAGGAAGAAGGGATGGGTCAGATGGGTAGGAAAGGCTTTTGGCCCCAGCTGTTGCAGCATGCTGGGATGTCAAACATGCTCCCTGGAGTTGGACAAACATGGGTCAGACTAGGCTCTGACACTTTCGCTGATGTCCTTGAGTAACTCATTTAATCTCAGTCTCCACATCTGTAGAAGGGTAACAATAGTGTCTGCTTCACAGGCTTGCCCGAAGCTTAAATGAGATAATGAATGTAAAGCACTTGCTCACCATGTCTGGCACGTGGTCAGAGTCCAATAAATGTCCGTTGTTGTCACTGTCATTACCATGACAATGACAATGGCCAACCATTGCTGGCAGGTTGAGCTGTGGCAGCTGTCAACAAGTTTATCTCCTTAAGACCGATTTCCTGCAAAAGTGCTCAGAGAACCATTGCAGCATCACCTTTGTTGGAGGAAAGAGAAATGTGTGTCACAATGTAACAGTCATATTTTAAATGTCACAGCTCCTGTATGGGGCTCCTCCTACAAGAAGCTTTCCCTGACCAGTCTGCTGAGCTCTGCTCTGTTCTCTTTGAGCTCTCACAGCACGTAGCCTGAGCTGCTGTTTAACACTTGATTACAGACTGTCTGGCTTGCCCTCTAATTGCTTTCTCTGTGTACGGGCTTGCCTGCCCGGCTAAATCACAAGCTCTGTAAGAATAATGATCGCCTCTCATTTATGTCTCTCCAAACACCTAGCTCAGTACTTTCTACACAGCAGGAATTTAATAAGTAATATGTTGATTTGACCTGCTTAAAAATTTGATGTTGTACCTGTCATCAGAGAAACACCAAGATCCCAGTAGAAATAGGGATAAAAGGCAGAATTCACAGAAACGACCATGTAAATGACCAAGAAATGTGAAAAAAATGTTTAATCTGGATTATTACAAATCAAAGAAATGTAAATTAAAGTGAGATTGCATGTTCCTTATTTGTAGGCACTCATTTAAATTATGCAAGTGCTGGGGAGGTGGGGAAGGGGCTCTCCAGCACTGCTGGTGGGAGGGTAATATTCTTTCTATGACAATTTGCAGAATATAGCAAGAGTCTAAAAAAGCCTGTACCTTTTGACTTCTAGAAAGCGTTCCCAGAAAATACTAAGAGATACAGACAAATATTTATGTACAAAGACAGTCATCACATTGTAATTTTTAATAGTAAATTTTAAAGCATGGGCTAAGTAAATTATGGCATAGGATGGATATTAGGGAGCCAATAAAGTGATGCTTTTGTTTCAAAAGATGCTCAACTCCTCTCTCATAATGAAGAAAATGAAAGTTAAGATAAGACACTATTTTTAACTACACAAATAAAAAAATAAAAATTGGATAAAACACAACCTAGAAAAATAGACATTTAAACATACTGTTGGGATAGGTATCATCAATGACAATTTTGCAAAAGCTATTACATTTTAAAAATGCACATACATTTTGACCTAGAAATCATACCTCTAAGAATCTAATCCATGGATATGACTCTACTTATATGTGCAGATATATGCACAAGATTATTTATTGTGGCATTATTTATAATAGCAAAGATTTGAAAACAACTGAAACACAAATCAATAGGGGACTAATTAAGTAAAGAATCTTGGTTGTGTATAAGGAGAGCATGTTAAAGTATGTAAATAAAGGTTTAGGGAAAGAACTGCAAGATCTATTATTAAGTGAATGGAGTTATGATCAGTAGATGTAATATGCTTCAATTTGTATAAAATCAACAGAAAGCATTTAGACAAAGGTATAGATGTAAATGTGATAGAGTTTTCCGAAAGACAGTATATGTAAATGTGTTTAAGAACACAGATTCTGTAGCCAAGTTACTTGGGTTTAAATTCCAGCTCTGCCACTTATGAGCTATGTGACCATGGGCAAGTCACTTAACCTCATTGTGCTTCAGTTTCTTTATCTATAAAATGCTATATGTGTCAGCTATATTTTTATTATTTCTTAAATAAAAAATTTAACTTTTGAGGATGGTCACCTTTGGGCAGTGAATCTGGGAGCCTAGAGAGGGAAGAAGCCTGACTTTCCTTGTATAGCTTGAAATGGCTAACTATCAGTGTACATGCTTTTTTATCCATGCACATGTTGTATCTGTCAGGGTCCCAGCAGGAAACAGATGGCACAATCAACCTGGGTGATTGGACAGGAGGTTAACAAAAGGACATTTTAGGAAAGTATAGGCAGGGTTTAGAGCCAGCACTGCAGGACTAGCAACTGCAGGGAGCTGTTAGCACCCCTAGGCCTGCAGGGGCAAGGGGAGGATGTGGTTAGCAAAGCTGTTCAGAGATCTATGTGCAGAGGGCCTTCTAACGGGGCTGTGGGTTTGGGTAGGGGGAGGCGGCCAGCCTGCAGTAGCACCAACAGGCAGGGAGGCCTGGGAATAAAAACTCCAATCTTTCCCTCTCTTTCTGATCTCCTGCCATGCCTCCCCTTGCAGGTATCCAACCAGACGCCGGAGGGCAAAGGAGAGGTGGAGGCAGTCCGGGCACACTCGTCCACTGAGGCCCCGAGCAGGGAGGAAAGGGGAAGAGAGTGTCCCAGAACATGGGGGTGGTACAAATGATATACTGCACAGGCTGTGAGAATGAAATGAGTCCATATGTATAAAGTCCCTTAGCACAGTGCTGGCATAGCAAATGTTCAATAAATGTGAATAACCTCTAGTGCTAGCATTATTCTCGGTATTATCAAGGCAAACAGAAGTCATCCTACACACGTGTATTATTTTCACAATAGTTTTTAAAAACTATGTCTTTGAAGAATTTCTAAGGACATGGGAAGATTCTTATGATATGACATTAAGAGAAAAAAATACAAAATTCTGTATTGGGTAGGGTTTCAAATTTGTGAAAATAAACAGCAAGCAAGCAAGGACAGAGCCTGGGAGGAGATCTACAGAATGTCAGCATGGTTGTTTCCGAGCGGCAGGATTATGGATGATTTTCAAATGTTCTTCTTCATGCTGTTCTGTATTTTATGGCATGAGCATGCTTTGCTTTTACAAAGAAAAGGAAAGAAAAGAAAAGAAAAGAAGCGAAACAACCCTAGATGGTTCATCATGGATAAGTGATGTCAGTGATTTAACTCTCACAACAACCTTGTGTTAGAGTCTACCATTATTAACTCTGTTTTAACATGAGGAAACTGAGGCAAAAAGAAATAGGTGACTTGCCAAAGATTTGCATGGGTGGGAAATGGCCAGGCTGGGGTTGGAGTTAAGGAGCCTGATTCCTGAGGCTGCTTTCTGAGTGACTTTCGTCACGTTGCCACCTCTTTGGTCACTAAAGTACAGATTCACCATTCTAGCCCCACCTCTGGCCACTCCTGCTGCTCCACCTAGTGTCACAGGGATGCCATCCTCCCAGATACCTGCACTGCCACACCAGTTCTTAGGAAAGGCTGTTCCTCCTGCCAGGGACATCTTTGTCACCTGCTACCCGGTTTACATGTTTTCATTCTTCAAGACTCAATCCCCATGTCACCTGCTGGGAGGAGCCCTCCTGATGTCCTGTGGCTAGGTTAGGTGCCTCTCCTGAGCTCCTGTAGCCACAGGTGTTTAACTTGCCCTGTATGCAACTCCCATTTTAATATTACTATTATTCTTATTATCAGTGTTGTTGTTGTTATTTAAAGTATTCCCTTTCTTCTATCAAATGAGAGTTGCAAGCTATAAACCTGTGGGCTGGATTAGGCCTGCAGATGCTTAGACTACGCAGGTTAGAGATAATTAATTGTTGTCAACATTTAAACACTGGGAGATCTTGCATACACGTCCTGATTTTTGGCTTCTGTTTAAAACTCCGCCTGGCAACACTGGGCACACATTCCTCGATGGCAGTAGTAGAAGCAGCTAGATAGAGATTGTTCCCTGTAGGTGAGGGCAGTTTCCCATGGGCCCCACTGCTCCTTATTGTTTACACCAAGCTCTTAATATATGTCACTTCTCTATTTACTGGCCTGGCTCCTAAGGTAGAAATGTCTTTATGAGCACTGCACTATTTAGCTCATGATTTTGTGAGCGGCAAATTGGTCTGGGTTCATTTGGGTGGTTCCTCTGCTGGCGTCAGCTGGGCTCACTCAGGTGTCTGTGCCTGGCTGGCTGTTGGCTGGGGTAATTAGGTGGCCACACGCTGGCCTGGGCTGCTTCATTTAGCAGGGGTTGCGGGATTCCCGAGAGCAGCAAGAGGGCAGGTCCACATGGGCTTCTCAAGACATGTGCTTCCAAGTCATGTATACTAACGTCCCACTGACCAAAGCGAGTCACGGAGGCAGAACGGAGTCAGAGGGTTGAGAAACAGATCCCAATCCTTGACTGGAGGGTCTGAGAAGTGACAAGGCAAAGACGCAGGCATACCGACACGAGAATTTGTAGTCATGTTTGCAATGTACTGCAGGCAGGGGCCTTATCTTGCTCATCTGTATGACCCCTGGCAAAGTGCAGGGCCTGACACATGGAAGGATAATCAGTAAATGTTTGTTTAATTAAATGGAAATTAATGCAAATGAACCTATCTACTTCTGGCTTTCAACAGACTCTTCCTCTAAGCTTTCATCAGCATCTAAGCCTTGCAGCTTCCAAGGACCCTGGTTCTGAGGAGAAGCAGGGAGGATGGGACCTCTCAAGACCCTGGGGACAAAACCCCTGGTTAGGACGAATATGGGATCAAAGCACCCTCCTAGGCTGGGTTGTTTGGAGTTAGATGCTGTTGGATCTGTGGCCACTCTAAGCAAATGCCAATGAAGCCACAGTTGAAATGCTAGTTGTTGGACTGGTCCCCTGTGATTTGAAATTGTGGTGGGGAGATCCTGACACATCTACAATGGTATTTGGTTTGGGTGGGGAAGTGGTAGCATCTTCTTGCTAAAGGGGCAGCTGTCCTGCTGTGTGGTCCTGCCCTTGCCCTTGACGTGGCCCAAGGCCCATAACTGAGACCACAGCCACCCTGAGGCAGGGATGGAGACAGGGGCATGGGTGACGGCTGGTGATCGGGGCAATTTGGTTTCCTACTTATGAGGCGCCGGTTCCTGCATTCTGGGTCAGCATGGAGAGACCGGAGTTCTCGTCTCAGCCCAGGAGGTAACTTGTTCTCCACCCTCGGACCCCTGCGGGGGCGTGGGAGGGTGGGGCTGGGCTGGGCAGGTCTCTAAGTGCTGAGTTTGGAGAGCTGGTCCACACACACACACCCCCTCCACCCCGTCTCAGGGTGCTCCCGGACTCCGGGATTCTGCTCACCAACCCCAGCTGGGAAGCCCCCTCTCTCGGGCTTCCTTGTCCACTCCCGTGGCTTCTGCTACTCACCTCCTTCAAGACTTTGCTCAAACATCACCTTGTCATGAGGCCTACCCTGACATCCTGTTTAAAACTGTCGTCCCCTCCACTTCACTGCCGTCCTCTCATCCTGCTCTACTTTTTCCTTTTGGCATCACACTCATCATCTAATATACCATACAACTTACATATTATGTCTGTTCTTTATGTATGTCTCCCTGCCTTAGAATGCAAGTATGTAATTTGCTGATGTCTCAGTGCCTGGAACAGTGCCAGCACATCAGTACGTGGCACAAACATGTGGAAGGAATTGGTCAATCTCTGTGCCGGCAACTGCCCCGTCCACTGCTCCCTCCAGCTCACTTCTGTGGCCTGAGCACCACAGCCCTAGACCTAACTGCCCACTGCCCAAGGTCCACACCAGGGTCCTGTCTGACCCTCACGGCCTCCCTTCTGGGGTGCTCATCGTTCCCAGTTTACAGCAGAAGAAACTGAGGCCCAGTGAGAAGTGGAGGCTTGTCCAGGGTCATACAGCTATTTACTGGATTCCCCCACACTCAGTGACATTTAGGCTGTTCTGAAGTCAGCAGGGTGACCCGACCCACCGGCCTGCTGCGCCACTCTTCCCCCGGGTCAGGGTGAGAGGTGCCCTGAAGAAATGATCCCTCCAGAGCAGACCAGACAGGGCCAGCTCCACAACAGCAGTGACCAGAAATAAAGAACATCTCTGGGCTGGGTGTGGTGGCTCACGCCTGTAATCCCAGCACTTTGGGAGGCTGAGGCTGGAGGATTGCTTGAGGCCAGGAGTTCGAGACCAGTCTGGGCAACATAGTAAGAACCTATCTCTACAAAAATCAGCCAGGCGTGGTGGCGTGTACCTGTAGTCCCAGCTACTCGGGAGCCTGAGGTGGAAAGATTGTTGAGACCAGGAGTTTGAAGCTGTGGTGAGCTATGATTGCACACCATACTCCAGCCTGGGCAGCAGAGCAAGACCCTGTATCAAAAAAAAAAAGGACACATCTGTCTGGGTCTGCCTGACATCCCTTCCCTCCTTCTTCTGTGAAAGACACTTCCTCTTCCTACAGGAAAGCCACTCTCCCTTTCCACGAGAGAGGTGCTCCCAGTCAGAGTCCATCCCCTCTGTTCATGGAGTCCTTTAGAACCCCATCTCTTTGAGCACAGAGATTGGCTTGAGGATGAGCACATGACCAAAGCTGGGCCATATATTAATTCATGCTTGGGAAAGAGAAAGTCTGAGGTTACCAGACTGGGCTCATGCAAGAGTGGAGCTGTCTGAGGTCCCTTCCTTCCCATCCCCCCACGGTCCACCCCAAGTCATGGAGGACAGCTGTCTAGGGACAGAAAGCCTGTCCAGGGCAGGAAACAATGAGATACAATGAGATACAGGGAGCATGAAAGAGAGCAAGAGTGGAAGCGAGTGCACACACGTGGGAGATCTGACAATGTCTTTTCGTCCCTGGAGTCTGTGATGCTAGTGCCACCCCTGGACTTTCTAGTAAAGCAAGGCAATAAATTCTCATTTTGTCCTAATGAGTTTAAGTTGGGTTACTGTCCATTACAGCTGAGAGTGCCCTATGGAATGCCCAAGGTCAGGTTCGGAGGAAATCAACCAAGGAAACTCAACCCAACAAAACCCAAACAAATGGAACTAAACCAGTGCAATTCAACCCAGTTGATTCCAATCCAAATAAAACCCACACCAGTGGATCCTAGTAGGTGGCCTCCCATTTCTGAGTCAGTATAGCACTGGGGGGGCCCTGGATGGTAGCCAGAGGCCTGGGCTCCCGGCTTGTTCCTGGCTTGCCAATGGGCCTTGGATGAGCCGCTCTCTCTCTAGGCAGCCTATTACTCCCCTCTGCCACATGAGGTCCGTGTACACCTGGCCTGGGGTACCCAGTGAGAAAATGGACAGGGAAAAGAAAAGCTAGAGTTGAGTGGGTTCCTGCTGTGGTTTGGATGTTTGTGTCTCCTCCAAGATTCATGTTGAAACTTAATCTCCAATGCAATAGTATTAAGAGGTGGGGCCTTTAGGAGGCGATTAGGTCATGAAGGCTGTGAATGGGATTAGGACCTGTATAAAAGAGGCTTCATACGGCGATCGCCACTTCTACCCTTTTGCCCTTCCGTCCCTTCTGCCACATGAGGACACAGTGTTTGTCCCCTCTGGAGCACGTAGCAACAAGACACCGTTTTGGAAACAGAGAGCAGCCCTCACCAGACAGTGCATCTGCTGGCACCTTGATCTTGGACTTCCCAGTCTCTGTGAGTTTATAAATTACCATGGTTTATAAATTACCCAGTCTCAGGCAGTTTGTTATAGAAGCACAAACAGAATAAGATAGTTCCCTGGTATCTATGGTAATGACTTTGAAGTCCTGTTTCTCATTCTAACACTCCCCGCCCCACCCCCAGGGGGCTACCTGGCGCTCACCTGGAGGAGAAGGCTGGGAAACCCTCAGACTGAGTTCTGCTTGGGCTACGGCCGCAGGCAGCAGACCACGGCTCTGAGCCCAGGCTCCTCTGGAATAGGACTGTGGCACTTGTGTCTGGACTCCAACACTTCTTAGCTCGGTGACCTTGGGCACACTACTCACTCCTAAGCGTCAGTTCTGAAATGAAGCTGATAATTGTTAACTGCTTTCTAGGACTGTAAGGATTTAATGAAATAATGCCCGTAAGGTACTCATAACCCTATGTCTGACACATGGAAAGTACTCAATAAATGTTTTTTACTATCCTAACTACTATTGGCATTTATACAGCATTTCACATTTCCTAAAAGGGCTTGTACGTGCATAAGTCTAGTTAATTCTAATCTTACCCATGTGAGGGAGAATTTAAAGTCCCATTAAATGTAGGAAAATACTGAGCTTTGGAGACACGAAGGGACGCATCCAAGATCACAGAGTTGGTGAGTGGCAGAGCCCAGAGCCAGACGCAGGGCATGTGTCACCACAGCATAGCTCTAACCAACACTTGGCTGCTTCAGGTTTCTGCTCTGAGACGGGTCACGTCTGTTGAAGGAGGCATCGCTGAGTCAATGAGCGGTAGTAAAAACCTAAAGACCTCTGGGTGCCCAGCCTGGTGCTGGGGTCAGGGTGGAGATAAGAGAAGGTGGAGGTGAAGGGAGGCCCCCCAGGGTGAACCTCACTTGGGGACGGTCCCTCATCCTTTAACGCTGAGCACAAACCCATCTCCGAGAATCCTTTGCTAGGGAGGGGAAGCGAAGGAGCTAAGTCTTGTTGAGCACCTACCATGTGTCAGGCATTTACCTATGTTATTTTATTTGATCCTCAAAAAACTTTTTTGGCAGAATCCCCATTTTACTGATTAAAAAATCTGAGGATTTTTAAGGGACTTTCCCAAAGTCATAGCTAGGACATGGTAGAGCTGGGACATGCACCCAAGTCTATCTGACTCTTTTTGTCCCAACCACAGTTCCCTCAGCAGTAGCTGGGATCCCCTGACACTTTCACATGCCTGGTGTTGCCCTGAGTGCATCGTATTAATTTTCACTTGCTCCCCTGTAGACTGAACTCCTTGAGGGCAAGGACTATGTTACTCCTCTCTGTACCTCTACTGCCTCGCACAGGCCTGGGCACAGAGAGGGAGCAGAAGAAAGTTCTGATGGAAAAACGAGTTTTGAGGGTGTTGGGAAGAGGCTTGGCCATGGTATGAGGTTTGGGTTTTAAGAGTCAGAGAAGACATCATGGAAGATGGAACTGCTGGAGTGTAGGAAGAAGATTAAATTCTTTTCTGTTTACAGGAAAGTGCAGAAGTGAAAACACACTGCTCACTGAACATCCCACAGTCTATGACCCCGTATGCCAGAAGCCTCCCTGCACCCCTCCCCAGTCGCTACTCCTGCCTCCCTCACAAACATTCCCACTGCCTGACTTTTAACACAATAAATTTGTTTAGGCCATTTAAAGACTTGGTGTAAATAAAATTATACAGTATTTTTTTTCATGCCTTACTTCTTTTACTCAGCATTATGTTTGTGAGACTTACCTACATTGCTGCATGTAATTGTCATTCATTATTTTCATGTCAGTATAGTATGCCGTCGTATGAGTGTACTACAACTTACTTACCTATTCTACCGTCATTGGACATTTAAGTCATTATTGGTTTGGGACTATTACAAATACCATTGCTATGAATATTTTTGAACGTGTCTTTTGCTTCACATGTGTGTGCATTTCTGTTGGGCATATGCCTATAAGTGAAATTTCTGAGTAATAGGATATGTGTCTCCTTAAGTTTAGTAGATAACGCCAAACAATGTCCCAAAGTGGTTATAGCAATTTATACTCCCACCAGCAATCATAAGGGTTACAATTGATTCACATCCTCTCCCACACTCATTATTGTTAGTTTTGCTTTGTTATAAATTGTAGCCATTTTGGTGGGTGCATACTATTCTTTCACTGTGGTTTAAATTTGCATTTCCTTGAGGACTAAGGAGGTTTCCATTGTTTCTATTTAGAAGTAAGCTGCCAATCTACTGGTTGCTCCTTTGAAGGTATTATGTCTTTTTTTATTTGGCTGCTTTTAAGATTTTCTTTTTGTCTTTGGTCCTCAGCAATTTAACTGTAACATGATGTGGTTTACTTTGAATTCATCCTGCTTGAGTTTTGCAAAGTTTATTGATTCTGTGGTTTGATGTGTTATGGCAACTTTAACACATTGACTGCCACACTAAGAACAGAAATTTTTCCCTGGGACTATGGTGTTTTATTAAAACAAAACAATCCTTTCTAATTGTTGTTTTTTTATTGTTTTCTGTGTGTGAGTTATATGCAACACAATGCATGTTTTTAGAATTAAATTGTCAATATTAATTGTAACAATAAGATTTTCATGAACCAGCTGCAGGGTTTTGCTTCATGTGGCCCCAGGCTCAAAACTAGCCTGAGTTACATACAACTCACATGGCAGTTAATATGTTAAAAAGTTCTCATCTATTATCTTTTTATGTATTGCTTCTGTTTTATTCTCTCTCTAAATCCATCTGGGATTTCATTTATAGATATGTTAGGCCTGTCTTATATTCTCTTTTGTATTTTATATTCCTTTTCTTTCTGTATGTCATTCTGGGTATTTCCTTCTAACCTATCTTCTAACTCACTAATTCTATCCTCAACTAATTTTTTATTAAACTGATCCATTGATCCACTAAGTTTTTAATTTCAGAAATTTTAATTTTCAGTTCTAGAATTTCTAATTAATTCTTTTTTATTATTTTATTTTCTCTGCTGACATTCTCTAATTGTTACTTAATTCTTTAAACATACTAATAATGGTTATTTTAAAAATCCAGGTTGATTAAATTATCTCATTGCTCTGTAGGTCTTTTTCTGTTGTCTCTTTTTTTTTTTAATTTACATAGTTTTATATGCCTAGATACTTTACATTGTGTTATAAATATTGTATGTGAAAAACGTAGAGATAATTTGAGGTCTAGGCTGATATTCTCTTTGTTCAGAGATGATTTACATTTTCTTAATACATTTGGTTATGGGTACTATCTATTCTGGATCACTTTAATCTAATCAGTGATTAAGATCATTTAAAACTAAGCTACAGTCCCTCTTAGAGCAGTCTATTTCCTTTTCACTCTTTCTCTTGGGATGTAGCCTACCAGGATCTCCACCAAAAGCCTTGAGTGTTATTAGAATCCTTCCTTCTTGGAAGACCCTGAACTTGTTTTTGTCCCCTTGTTTTTGTGAATCTGTTGAAAGCTCTGTTCAGTTTCTTAGTCTTTCAACTGTCTCTTTTGGAATCAGCAGATACACCTAGGGGAAAGGCAACTTCAAATGCTAGGTCTACCTGAGTTTCCTTCTTTCAGTAGTGTTCCTATGATTCTTCACTGTCTTATTGGCACTCCAATGCCTTCAGGTAGATGTGTTTTGTTGTTACTGTTGCCCAGCTTTCGTAGTTGTGCTTAGCAGGAGAGTTTTGTCTGAATTAATTAGTCTGCCAATACTAGAAGTCTTATTGAATTATATGTAACAACAATAATAAAATTGATAACCACAGTGGTGTGCTGGTAAATGTTTAAAACCATCTCTCAAGAAATGTGTATATATGTACACTTATATACACGTATATATGTTTATTATAAATTTTACTGATATAATGAATGTGTAGCACACAATACAAATATAAAACATACAATGTATTTGTTTTATTGTTAATTCCACGTAGCCAATTAATTCTTACAGAATGGTTTGTTGATTTTTTGCATCCATAGCCAGCTTATGGTTGCAACTGAAGAATAAATGTAGTTCTGACATAAATGTTGGTGGATAATTCTGTTTACATTAACAAGGAAGATGAAAGTATAACAACTAAGACATTATGTCAGAACTTCACTCATGCATCGATGTTAGCGAATTCTTTGCTGAATCGCACAATAGTTTTGAATGCTAAAGAGAGTTTCCTCAAATTTTTGTGTTACAGACATTACATAATCTTAAGTTTAATTTGCATTATTAAAATTTCCTCCATCACTTTCTTGAATCTAGACAATCAACAAGACAATAAAGCAAGCCCTGACTGGTAGCCTTTGACAATTTCTGAATGTAATTACTCCTCTCATGGCTGGTACCAAGCTACCAACATGACATCACTAAACAGCTGAGAAGGGATGCACCGTAGCACATCACTACACAATATTTATACCATACAGGTATAATAGCTGTTAAGAGCATCAATAGTAAAATGTAAATAATTAGGAAATGATGGGTTTTGAGTGTTACCATTGTTTTTAATATAACTTAATTATAAGTTTATTTATTTTAATTTTTAATAATAGCTGGCTTATATAATTCCTAAAAATTTAACAATCAGCTCTCAAAGATGAAATAAGCTGACTCCAATATTCCCTTGACTGCTAATTCCCGTAGTTCCTCAGTGTTAGGCACCATGCCAAGTTCCATACATGCGTTATCTCATGTAATCATGACAACTGTATGAGTAAAGTTCTGTTATGCCCTCTTTTTTTTTTTTTTTTTTAGTTCTTTTTTAAAATTTTATTTTTTGTAGAGATGGGGTCTTGCTATGTTTCCCAGGCTGGTCTCAAACTCCTGATCTCAAGCGATCCTCCCACCTTGGCCTCCCAAAGTGCTGGTATTACAGGTGTGAGCCACCATGCCCAGTTCCCCTATGCTCTCCTTTTTGAAGGTATATACTCTGAGACTCAGAGAAGTTAAATACTTCATTCAAGGACACACAGTTTGAATGCATATCTGTCTAACTCTTAATCATTGATAATCATCATCATCAGTTGAATAGTAACTTTGTGCCAGGGCTTTACCTAGATTAGTTCTTGTAGTCTACTTAATTCTTTTAACTGCTACCTGGTTCTCCTCTGCAGTCAATAGGAAATTCTCCTGCAGGGGGCAGCACTCAGAGCCAGTGGAGTCAGAATGCAGTCTCAGGCTCCCGGGCATGGACGGTCCACAGGATGGTCCCGAGGCTCTCCTTGTCATTCCATCCCATCTGTACACTCACTGACGTGTCCCAGCAGGCCCTTCTGCACCCCCTCGGGTAAGCACCTTCCCAGGCAAGGCTGTCCCGGAGCGGAGTGGCCACCCTGGAAGGGCTGTGTGCGCTTTGCCCAGGGGGTGAGAGCAGAGGCGCAGAGCCCTGGCAGGGAGGCTGCCGCTCCTGCCTCCCTCCTCATCCCACACCGATACCAGTCTGTCTGCAAATCCTGTTCACTCTACCTTCAGAACCTCTAGAACCTGACCGTTTCTCACCATCACCACGGTTAGCTCCCTGGTCCAAGCCACCACCATCTTGAGGCTACGGCAGTCACCTCCCAAGTAGGACAGTCATTTCACGTTGCTCCTCTGCCCAGAGTCCCCACTGACCCCCCATCCCACTCAGAGCCAGTGCCCATGTGGGCCTGTGGGGCCTGTGAGTTCTGCCCCTCTTCCTGCCCTGCCCTCGTCCCCTGCCTGGCTGGTGTCCCCTCTCTTGGGCCCATGCAGTTCCTCGCTGTCCCACAGATGTGCCAGGCATGCTCCTCTGACGTCCTCACCACCTGCTCCCCCATGCAGGCCTCTCCGCTGGGTGTCCCCTGAGCAGCACACTTGCGGCCACACAGCCGCTCACACTCCCCTCCCCGCCCTGCTGCCTGTGCCCGCAGCTCGCACCTCCACCGGACAGGCCATGCGCTTCGTGCCTTTGTTCCGTACTTGCCTTTCTTCTCCCACTAGGAGGTAAGCCCCGCGCTGGCACACGCCTGTCTCTTGCGTTCCCTGCGGCACCCCCAGCGACAGGAGGGCTGTGAACTCCCGTCCTAGTGGAGGCAGGACCACCTGGCTTCCAAACTCAAGTCTGATTCTATGAAAAGTGCAGTGGCCTTTGGCCCCAGGGAACGTGGGACTCCTTTTTTCTCTTGCTCCCCCTCAGCTTAGCCGGGATTCCCCATACTGCTCTCCTCACTGTCCCTCCATCACTGCCACCGCTGTCACCACCAGGGCTCTTTCCTCTGCTCCCTGGGACCCACCTCGTGCCGCCCACCCCAAGCCCTCCACATACCCCGACCCGCGGGGGCCCTGCTGGCCTGTGCTCCAACTCCCTGACCGCAGGTCCCGGGACCTGCCGCCATCCAGGGAGGAGTGAGCCGGCAGGGCTGTGTGACAGGCCCTGGGATTCGAAGGGCCCATACACGTGTTCTGAATCAGTGTGGACCCAATGCATGGCTTTCACTAGGGTCACAGTTTGGTTTCCTCACCGTGGTCTCCTGCGTGGACAAGACGAGCTCCCCGTCTTGCCCCCTCCTCCCGTGGCTCTGCTGTTCTCTCTCCCCTCGGTCTATTTCCTCTGCTTCTTCCCATCCCCTCCCCCTGCCCTCCCTCCAGTTGTCCCTCTGCTTCTCAGCTCCGTCTCTGGTTCTCTCCCCACCTCGCTGCCCCTGTGCTGCCCCGTCCACGCCGCCGTGGCCTTCCACTGTGCTGCGCTGCTCTTCCTCCCTCCCCGCCTCAGGGCAGGCAGGTCTCTTGCCCTGAGACCTGCACCACCCACGCGCCTTTGCTCTTGGCGCTTCCTCTGTCCCCTTCTCTCCCAGGCTCTGTCTCTGGGTGTCTTTCTCAGTCTTCCCGTCTGACTCCTGGCCTCTCTGTGCCTGTGTCTGTACCTCTCTGTCTCTCGCCCTCCGTCTCTGATCCCTGCATCTCAGCCACTCTGTGGCCTCTGAGAACAAGAGGTCCAGGCTGGAGGGGCAGGGAGCCGGGCCAGGCTGCCCTCAGCACACGGGATGGGAGCTCTCAGAACCTGCCTGGGCCATTCTGCCCAACAGAATGTGCTCTGGCCCAGGTCTGGAGCTGAGGAAATCCATCTGTCATTTCTGATGGAAAGGGCCCCGTCCCAGGAGGCCTCTGCCTCCCCCTCGCCTGCCGATGAACTCTGCGAGCACCTGAGGGAGCGCTCGTTGCCAGGAAGAGGGTTCCGCACAGGAGCAGCCTTCCAAGGAAAACACTGCTTGACAGATCATGTGTCAGGAGGGAGCTGGTTCCACACACCATAAATTGCCAGCCTGACCTCCCCCTGCGGGGCCCCGTGATCCCCGAGTTGAGTTCTCCTGCCAGGCCGGGCTGGGGTCGGCACCGCTGGACTTGGTGCCCAGAGAGGGAGGCCTGGGTGCAGGTGGCCCGAGGGTGTCCAGCAGCCAGGCCGAGACTCCTCCACAGAGGAGCCACAGAGGGCCTGTAGCCACGCTCAGGGCTCCTGGGCTTGTCGTTTATAAAGTGTGTTCACAGCCACCAGCACCTCTTCTCTTCTCCAGCCAAGGGGCCCTCCTTAGCCCCATTTTGGAGGAAGAAGAATTAAGATTCAGAGAGGGGCAATGACTACAAGGTCCACAGAAATTAGGGACAAAACTGAGAGTGTCTGGCTCAAAATCTCATCCCTTCTCCCCTCCTGTTCTCCATTAATTGTCAGAGAAGACCCTGCAGGAGAAAGCTGTTAGCTTGAGCCTAGAGTGAGCAACACCATTCGCTCATTCACCAAACTCCAGGCAGGTGTCTATTCTGTGCCAGGTGCTCAGGGGCCGTGGGAATGAAGCTCACAGTCTGTGGGTGGACAAACCCAAGGTAACAGAGCTGTATGGGGAGTTCCAGTGGGAACTGGAAGAATCGAAAGGAAAATCTGGGGAAAACCAAAGTCCCCTTCCAGCTGGGAAGAGGGCAGTTAGGGAAGGCTTCCTGGAGGAAGCGGTCTGTGAGCTGCTCTTAGAGGAAGGGTATTGCAGACGGCTAGAACAGGCAGGGTGGTGTGGAGGTGGAGAGGCATGAAAGTAAGACATGTCCAGAAAACAGGGGGTCAGCCAGCTTGGCTGGAGTAACGGGTTAGTGAAAGGAAAGGAAAGGAAAGTGAGGTGAGGGTCAGGTCCCAGGGGAGGCCCCAAGGAAGGAAGGTTGGACTTTATCCTGAAGACAAGGATATCACAAGGGAGCTGAAACGTGGTGGGGGTGATACGATCTCACATTTGCATTTTGGATTTGAAATCTATGCAAAGGGTTGGCAGGGATGCTGATCAGGAAGATTTTGCATCATGTGTGGTGATTATGACAGGTTAGAATCCCGCCTTGGCCACAGAGCCACTGTGGGACTTCCCTATGCCTCAGTTTCTTGATCTTTATAAAGGGAATAAAAACAGTACCTCAAGCCACCCCTGGGACTAGATGCGATCATGCAGAGGCTGATGGTGGCTATTGATATGATCGTGGGTGTGAATCTTAGGCCACAGATTCGGGTGTGCATAACACAGCGAGCCCCCGAGTGGCCCACACAGGAGTTTAGTGTTTGGGCCCCCACTTCACTGAGCTTGTAGGAAAGGTGACCGTAATCACTCCTGGGTTCCAGGACACTGCACTGTGCTAAGGTGGGGAGGGGGCAGCTCTGGCTGTCAGTCTGCTGAATTCACAGCTACGTTCCAGCTGTCCCTTGCCCGTCACTTGCCCGTCACTTGGCCCCTTCTGGCCCGGTGGCTCTAGGAGGCTCCCATGCTGTATTGGGGTGTGTCTGTCTAGACAGGACTCCCACAGACACATTCTCCCTGAGCAGTCAGTCCTCTCCTCTTGAGGGATCCACGGATCTTGCTCTGTTCCTCTGCACAGCCTGAATCTGTGGAAAATCCTGCTCCTTCTTGAGTCTTCCAAGCAAGTCCAACTCATTTCCCCATTCCAGCTTCTCTGCACAGCCCTATTTGTCTTTTCCATCTCCTCCGCAGAGCTTCTTGCTGCTCTTGGGCTTAGGCTTTAGAAATGAAAAGCTAGGAACGTTTCCACATTTTTTTTACTCTGCCACACACCTCCCCTGGGGCAATGAGCAGAGAGTTGGTCTCTGCTGGAGTGAGGATGAAAGCAAGAAGAAACTACACAGAGAGGAACGGAGCATAACTATTACCTTAACAGGCCATCTGATATCATTGCCATCATTTCAATAGAGGAACAAACCAAGGAGCAGGGGACAAGTGTGCCAGAGGAAGTGGCACAAGACACAAGCAAAGGTCTGCCCACTCAGCTGTGATAAGGGCTGGAGATTTTTTCTTGATGATTTTCTTGAGTCCTTTGTAGATTCTGGTTGTTAGCCCTTTATTGGCTGTGCAGCAGGCACTATTTTCTCCCATTCTATAGGTTGTCTATTCGCTCTATTGATTATTTCCTTGTTTCTATTGATTGTACAGAAGTGTTTTAATTTAATCAGGTCCCATTTATTTATTTATTTATTTATTGTTGCTGTGATTGCCTTGGGATCTTGTTCATAAATTCTTTGTCTAGGCTGATATCTGTAAGAGTTTTCCCAACCTTTTCTTCTAGAATTCTTATGGTTTCATGCCTTAAGTCTGTTATTCATCATGAATTAATTTTTGTGAGAGGTGAGAGGTGTGGATCCTGTTTCTGTCTTCTGCATGTGGCTATGCAATTTTCCCAGCACCATTTATTGAATAGGGAGTCTTTTCCCCATTGTATGTTTTTGTCTGCTTTGTCAAAGATCAGATGGCAATATGAGGATGGTTTTATATCTGAGTTCTCTGTTCTAATCCATTGGTCTATGTCTCTGTTCTTGTGGCAGGACCGTGCTATATGGCCTTGTAGTATAGCTTGAAGTCCAGTAAAGTGATGCCTCCCAATTTGTTCTTTTTGCTTAAGGTTGCTTAAGGTTGCTATTCTGGGTCTTTTCTGGTTCCATACAAAGTGTAGAATTATTTTTTTCTAGATCTGCAATAAATGACATTGGTATTTTAATGGGGATTACATTGAGTCTATAAATCACTTTGGTTAGTATGGACGTTTTAATGGTGTTGATTCTGCCAATCCATGAGCATGACCTGTTTTTCTATTTGTTTACATCCTCTGCGATTTCCTTCCTTAGTGTTTTATAGTTCTCCCTGGAGAGGTCTTTCACTTCCTTGCTTAAGCATATTCTTAGGTATTTTATTTTCTTTGTTGCTATTGTGAAAGGTATTGAGTCTTTGATTTGACTCTCAGCTTGACTGTAGTTGGTGTATATGAAAGCTACTGATTTGTGTACATTGATTTTGTTACCTGAGACTTTGCTGAATTTATTTATCAATTCCAGGAGTCTCTTGACATAATCTTTGGGGTTTTCTAGATATAAGATTATATTATCAGCAAAGAGTGATAGTTTGACTTCTCCTTTCCCCATTTGGATACCTTTGATTTCCTTCTCTTGCCTGATTACTTTGTCTAGGACTTCCAGCACTATGTTGAACAGAAGTGGTGACAGTGGGCAACCTTGTCTGGTTCCAGTTCTAAGTGGGAATGCTTTCAATTTTTGCCTATTCAGTGTGATGTTGGCTGTGGGTTTGTCATATATGGCTCTTATAATATTGAGGTATGTTCCATCTATGCCTATTTTGTTAAGAGTTCTTATCATAAAAGGGTGCTGAATTTTGTCATATGCTTTTTCTATGTCTATTGAGAGGATCATATGGTCTTTATTTTTGCTTCTATTTATGCAGAGAATCATATTTATAGATTTGCGTATGTTGAACTATCCTTGCATCTCTGGAATGAAGCCCACTTGATTGTGGTGGATTATTTTTTTGATGTGTAGCTGAATTCAGTTTGCTAGGATTTTATTGAGAATTTTTGAATCTGTATTCATGTAACCAAAACGTTTGTACCCCCATAATATTCTGAAATTAACAAAATTAGAAAAACAATGGCCGGAGTGAAGGAATTGAGAAGGGTGGAGTAGTGCCTTTGGGCAGGGCAGTGGGGTCAGTGTCTTTGCCAAGCACATCCTGGCTGAATGCACTGGCAGGGCCCGAATCTGTTCACCTCCATACCTTCAGGTTCCACACAGGGCGTGGCCCAGAGCAGGGCTCAGCAAGTGTGTTGGGGATAGACAGATGGGTGGATGGATGAGTCAGTTGAAGGGATTGGGCTCTCATGTAGGAAGAGCCTGAGGAGAGCTGGGCAAGGCACCGTCCGGTGCCAGAGTGCCCCACGGGTCAGACAGGGTAGGTGACCTGGCAGGAACCCAGAGCCTGAGCCCAAGAGAAAAGCAGGAGGGAGGGAAGGATGGAGATGCTGAGGACTTCCCTGAATGCACTTTGGGAAAGTTACCTATCCTTTCTGAGCCACTTTTCTCATCTGTACAAGGAGGGTATAAAACAGGCACTACCTCCCAGAATTGCTGCGAGGATTAAATGAGATCATGTGTGTAAAATGCTTAGTACATTGCCTAGCACATACTACGTGCTCAATACATGCTAGCTAACATTGCCATGATTGTTGGTATTCCCTCTGGAAAACGAACACACCACACTACTGAGTCATTCTGGGCCCCACCTCTCCCTTACTACACACATCCACCAATCTCCAAGTTCCTGACAATTCTGCTTCCTGTGTGGGCCTTCCCTGGGTGACGGCCTCCTCATCGCTCATGTGGATGTCCCACCAGCCTCCTTGCTTTCTCACCCTCCAGCCTCTCGTTCGTCCGTCCAGCCTCCACACTGGCCTCCAGAGAATCTCCCTAAACTGAACATCTGACTGCATGATTCTCAGGCTTCAAACCCTCCAGCATGCAGTACCACCCAGTGAGAAAGGGCACTCAAGGTCTTTCAGGCTCTAGCCTCAAATTCCAGCCACTGTCAATATGCACACCACACCCCACAGGCGTAGGGCCCGCTCCCCAGGCCCGACTATCTCAGGCCTTCTCAGACCTCTCCGCCTTTGCACTGGTTGTTCCCACTACTGGAAGGCCCTTCCCATCTTCTCAGCCCTGATATCTCTCACTAACCCTTCCTTAGAAATTGGAATTAAGTGAAACTGCCCCTCCTGCCCCAGTCAGAGCCAACCTGACCCTCTGTGGGGTCTTGGGGAGTGGGGGTCACTCACCGTGACAGCCCCTGCTGCTGCCTTGCCACTGCCTGGAGCTCCTGAGAGCAGGTGCTTGCCTTGCTCTTTGGATGCCCCTGGCACCTGCACAGGGCCTGGCTTAGTAAGGGTCCCTGGACATTCTTTGAATCACTGAATGAAGGCCCAGCCTTGGGATGTGGATACTGTTCTGTTTTACAGACAAGGAAAGTGGGGTTCAAAAAAGCTAAGCGATCTGCCTGAGCATACACAACCAGGCTGAATCAGGTGCAGATACCTTCTGCACACAGTTTTCTCTGCCTGGAATTCCGTCTTCCCTCTTTTTCCTAGATCATTCTTTAGGCCCAGCTTAGATATCACTGCCTCTAGGAAGCCCTCCAGGCCCTTTCTTCCAGGCTCACACAGCAGTTCTTTTCTCCTGACCCTGTAGAGTAGACCGTTTCTTCCACTGGATTGTGAGCACAGGGACAAGGACTGCCTCTAGGGTGTGTGTGGACCCTGTCTCTAGAAACAATCTGTGAGCCACCTAAAATCAGTATGTCAGCATTATTCCGGAGGACCAATTTCATGGTTGCCCACAAAAGAAATACCACCCTGGCCAGTGGAAGTGATCCATTGCTCAGACTGCTCTACTGGGACCAGGGCCTGGCCAGGGAGCTCTAGCACAAGCCCACAGAAGTTAAGCCTAGAGCTCCTTGGGGGCTTGGTTGACCCCATGCATGAAGTAGAGGTTTGGAAAAAGCCCTGAAAAGGAGAAATAGAACATACCCTATTCAAATCTTGGTTTAAGCTAACAGCATCCAACCTGTATGACACTGCTAGCTCTGGGCAATCCCGGGCATTCAAGAGGGATTTAGAAATTTTTGAGGATGGCCCTCCAAAGTGTGGGGCTGCCTGAGAAGTGGGGTAGGAGCGGTGCCCCTGCACGCCCAGGTCAGACTGGTAATGGCAGAGGCCATATCCTTCCCGTGCACAACGGGGGTCATGCATATGGCCTGGGCAGTTTGCACAACCCAAACCCAGGAGGAGCCTGTGGAGTGATGGAGTTGCTAAAAGCGTGGGTAGCATTAGCAGGAGAATAGGCTCTAGATCGAGGGAGGTCGGTATCTGTTATTTTCTGCTGATCAGTTCACATTTAAAATTAGGCCTTCAGTGATGAGCTCCATGTTTGAAGAGGAACAGGGGAAACTGGACTATGTTTAGCTCTTTGAAGGTCATTACATGGAAAGAAAAGCAAAATTAATACTGTGAGACACCAGAGGGCAGAGCCAGAGTGGGGGGTGCGAGCAGGGAGATTTCAGCCAGACTTTAGAAAGTGTGTTCTAATAATCCCAGCCACTCAGAAAGGGACTCCGCTGTCTGGAGAGAGAGCGAGGGCTCTGTCCCTGGAGGTGTGCAAACGGTAGGTGGGTGGGCCACCTCTGGGGGGCTGCAGGGCTTGCTCTGCCCTGGAAGCCCTTCAGTCAAACTCCCTTTAAGGCCCTTTTCAACTCTAAGACTCCAAGTCTTCATTGAGAATCTGTCTTGTGCTGGACACTACGGGGTGAAGGGAGAAGAGAGACAGGGCTCTAGCCCCCAAGGTGGCCTTATTCGGGCAGGCGAGGCAGAGAGGACATGTCATTGACGATTGAGTGGTGAGGGTCACGATGAGGGTAGAGGAGGTGCTGGGGGCGATAGAAGCCCAGAGGAAGGTGCCATCTTGCGCCATGACCACAGGTGTGTCTTGGGGTCTAAGGATGTTGACCCTTAGAGCAGCACTGTCCAGTAGAACTTTCTACAGAGATAGAAATGTGTAATGCATGCTCCATCCAATACTGTAGCCCTTGAAATGTGGCTGGTATGATTGAATTTTAAATTTTATTTAGTTTAATAGCCACATGTGCCACGTGCCTGCTGCATGGGGTAGCACATCTCTATCGTCATCAAAGTTCTGTTGGACAGCACTGCTCTAGAGAGTTCGGACAGGCAGCTCCATGACCCTGAAGCCCCTTCCTTTCCTCTCCTCGTGGTGTCAGTATCGCAGAGAGGGAGGGCTCCTGACTGGGAGTCATAGCACTAAACAGACCAGCTTGCTGTGTGACTTTGGATAAATCCCTCTACCTCTCTGGGCTACAGCACCAATAAAATGAGGGCTTAAACTTTGGGCATTGTAAAAATACTAATAGTAATAAAGACTCTGTGGGTCTAGGATTCAGACAGAGAAGGAAGCCTTCACTCTTTATCCTCTTCTGTCGACCCCAACCTTCCACCGCCCAGACCACCGCTCCCAGCGACCCCGAGAACTTTTGTATCTACCGCTTAGCACTTGTCGTACGGGTCTATGACCTTCTTTAGAAACTTTTTCTTTACGAGTTTATTTTGGCTTGTGCTGAGCATTCATAAAATTCCTAGGGAACTGGAGGTTTAAAAGTCGGCCTTGTAAAAGGAGTAGGTGGGAGGGGGTGGGAACCGGGCAGAGAGGGGAGAGGACAGCAGCCAGCCCTGGGAAGCTGGAAGAGAAGGCTGAGTTTTCCACTCTCCACTCAAGGCCTCGCCTCCCGTGAGTCCTGGGTCTTTGGGGTCGTGAACGGGGAGAAGGGGTGAAGGGGAAAGAGGAAGGGGTGGGAGGAGGGTGGAAGGCACTGCAGGCACGGAGGCCTGGGGTTTCCCTTTTCCCACTGGGCCAGCAGAGCTGAGCCCGTCTCTGATAAGAGGTCCCCCTGGCTTGTCTCGGGGTTTTTGTGTCATTCATCTCTCCTCTGGCCAGGCTGCTCCTCAGCAGGTTGGAGGCGCTGGTGAATGGCTCAGAGAGCGTGGGGCATATGAAACAAATTAGGTCTCTGTTACAGCCACCCAGAGGCGGGTGATGGATGGGGGCCGCGTTCACGGCAAAGCTAATTGGCAACACACAGAGACATCCAAGAAAGTATATTATTTTGCCAGACTTCAGAGTCATTGGACTATTTTTTTTTATTGTAGAACATTATACAGCCAGAGATAAGCACAGTGAAAGTTTTAAATCTAATAAAAGCCTTTGACTGCAGAGTAAAAATAACATACACAGAGAAGTTTGATTTGGATTCAGGTTTTATTAATGTTCTTTCATTGCAAAATGTTTCCAATTTAAAAAACAATCTGGAGAGTACTGCATTAATAAACTGCTTGTCTTTTGGAAGAGCCAGAGATTTTGAAATGCTGTGGGTGGACAAACACATACATACACAAACACACATACACAGTGCTACCAGGAGGTTATTACAACAATATCCCAAATATTCCAGATTCGGACTTATGTGGCTCAGACTTGCGTAGAGGTGAAACTTTATGACTAAGCTTGGAGGAAAAGCACCTGAAGTTTATTGAGCATCACCTGATCCCAGGACCCCCAAATAATACACAAACCTGGCTCAGATGTCACCTGCAGGGATCAGCAAAGACTAGAATATTCTAGGCCTCAGTTTCCCCATTTGTAAAACGAAGTTATTGGGTTCAGTGGTCTCTGAGGATTTCAGGATTTCTCCAGGAAGTCAATAAGGAACCATTATTGATTATCCCCACATATTTTTTAATCTTTGCTTTAGGAAAAGGTAACTAAATCTGAAATTGATCAACAATGGGAAGAGAAACCAAACCAGGCACTGGTGCTTGTGTCTAGCTGTTTGTAAAGAATAACCGATAGTATGACTAACTCCAGCTGGAAGTTTGCAAAATAACCAGCTATCTTCATAATATGGGGGGAGGGGGTCAGATTATTTTTAACCAGTAGTTTTCAAAGGGACTTCCTGTTTGCAAAATGACTGGTAAGTTAGTTCATCAGTTCCTTGACTAATTTCCTAACAAGTTGTTTTTTTAAAATAACTGGTCATTTTCAATTCAAATACTTGCCTACGTATATCCAACTGCTTTGTTTTCTACTCCTACTTAACTGGAGTTTTAACCCTGGGGAGGAAATACATTTCTAACTCCATGCTTTTTTAGGTGGCTTCAGCTGTTTGGCCCACGTGTGTCAATTTGGGGGCGGTAATATCTCCTGGGGAGACCTCTCACACACTCAGTAACCCCGGGCCCAGGAATGCCAGCCATAAACCTAAAGATAAGCACCTCCTTCCGCAAAGGCAGGAGCAGGGTCTGTTCTGGCAGGGTGTCAGAGAGGGCTGGGCTCAGGTTTCCAATGCGCTCTGTCCCATGCAGCCTCCCTGTCCCAGGCTGCCCCAGATCTAGAGCTCCGGGCACATCAAGACAGAGGCAGGGAAGCACAGTGCAGGCCCAGTGCAGCCAGCTCAGCACCAGCGTAGAGGCCCATTGCTTTTCAAATGCAAGAGAGGAAGGGAATTAACTCATCTTTTCTTTGCAGTGGCTCCTGCTCCTACTCCAACTTGCCCTTCCCCATACCTGCGGAGCCTCACACCAACTGCCAGCGGGTGGGAGAAAGAACACAGTCCCCCGTGTCGGGTCTGGGCCTGGTTTCCGCAAGGAGAACAGAGTCAGCCCGTCTCTCTCTCCAATGCACGACCCAGGACGGGGCCATCCCCTTGTCTCTGCCCCACACCCTCAGCCCTTGGCTGGCTCAGCGGCCTGGCCTGGCGGTGACTACCGCCCCGGGGCTCTCCCCTCTCCACCTTCCCAGGGCCTGGATGGCCTTTGAGTAAACAGATAGCCCAGCGAGGTATGTGATCAATTAGCTTTGCTGAAAATACAATCATTTTGTTATTCCAAGCTGATGAGAAGCCTGCTCTCCCAGCCTCCACATGCCAATCAGCCCGTGTCACCGATATAATTTTCCACATAAACACAACCTTTGTGCAACATCTACTCTTGTAAATAGATGTAATTCCCAAACCAAATAACGCACTTGGAGGGGAAATGGATATTATGCATGCAAAAAGAAAAGCTGGCGATTTTTACACTTTCCAGGCAACAAAAGATTACCCCTAATTGCGAGCGGGGGAGAGGGAGGCGGCGGCTGCGGGGAGGCTAGGGAGGCCAGCTTCCAGCCGCATTTTTCCTCTCTCTGCACATGTGTGAGCGCAGACCACCAGGAACTGCTTAACCGGGGATTTGTCCTGTTTAGGCAACTGGGGAGAACATGGTTGTTGTTGTTGATATCTTAAAGGAAACAGAGAGTTAATTATAAGGTTTGGTCTCTCTTGCCAGGAGAGACCCCCTCCAAACCCTAAACCATACACATCCTGTTGCAGAGTTTTCTCCCTGTGTTCCTGCTCGGGAATGGCCTCCGCGGGCTGTGGCGTGTGTGAGTTCCTCTGGAAATGCATTGGTGTGTCTTTCTCAATGTTCTGCTCATTTAAGTGAGTCCCCAAATTAGACCTTGAAAGCAGCGGAAGTCCCCGGGCAGCCAGGGAGCCAGAACGCTGCAGAACCCACTGTGTAATCCTGGCCAGGTTCTGGGCACAGGCTGCCTCCTGGCTTCTCCAAATGCTTCAGAAATGAAGGCTGAGACCCCCCCGCCCCCACCGCCCCCGCCACACACACACCCTCTGAGCCTCTGGCCTCCCTGTGTCCCCTGGCGCAGGAGGGAGAAAGCCCTTTGAGATCAGAGTCAGCCCCAGCCAAAGGGAGAGAGCAGCCCGGGAGGAGGGAGCGGCGGGATTGCTGAGCTGCACTGGTGCGGTGCCAGTGGCCCCAGGGACCCCTGTCTCCCCGGACCCCACAGCCAACCACACTCCGGGCCAGGCAGTGTGGCACACATTAGAGTCAGATGGCAAGACTCTGGCCGTACCCCTGCACACGTGGAAGGGGGCAGATTCACAGAAGATGTAAATTTCGACAAGGATTATTTGTTTTTTGCAAAGGCCCTTCTATTAGCAGGTAAGTAACGACACCTTCATCTCAAGAAGGTGCTTCTGAGTCTTTATTTTGTTGAAATTCAGCGAGTGAGGAGTTAGGGAGTGCAGGTCTCTGTATCAAGAGGGAGAGAGCACTGGGGAGCAGGAAGGAGGAAGCAGAGTGACCAGGGGGCTCAGGCTCCTTTCCAGGTCCTGTCCCCAGTAATACTTCAGCTACAAACGATTCCTATTTCTGACCCCCACCGCACCCCCTCCCCCGCCCACGGAACTCAGCCTAAGAACCCTCCTCCCCAAGCGTCCATCCGTCCCTGGCTCCCAAAGCCCATCTGAAACTCATTAGCTGCTTGAAATGATTGTCATGGGAGCCCTTGATGAAGAACAAGAAAGGGAGAGGGATACTTTTAAAGGACAGCAATCGGGACCCAAACGCTGGCAGATGTTTGGAAACCTGGCTGTTGAGAGGGGCCTCCTGGAGGTGTGGGGGCTAACTCCTCAGCCTGACCCCTCAGCCTGACCCCGGGCTCGGCCCCCACCTCCCCACGCTTTTGTCTGTCTGGGCAGCTCCTGGAGCCCAGCGATCCACAGCCCCGGGACGTGCTGCAGCTTGATTCAGAGGACAGCTGTGGAGGTCCCTTGATTCCTTGTCACTTGTGGCTTAATTCCTGTACTTTGTTGATAAAGTGACTTTGTAATGATGAAATTGTAAAATATGAGAAATGTTGGAATCATGATAGCATACGTTAGAATCACAGAACTAAGACTCAGAATTATAAAGTCTTCAAAATATAGAACATGGAATAAAAAGTAACTTTGTATTGTAGGATCTTAGAAACCTGGAATGTTAGAATCATAAGACTGTTAGAATTCTCGAAAACATAATTTATAGAATCACATAAGTGCTTTAGATTCTTAGTAGCATAAAACATTAGCATTATGGAATTTTACGATCATGAAATCAGAGTTCTAGAATACTAGAATTGTAGAGCATTAGAAATACAGAAGAATAAATTGATAGAAATACAGAATCATGGTCTCTGACAATCACAGAACTCAACAATGGTGGAATGTTAGGATATTAAGGAAACAGTGAATGATAGAATCTTAGAGTCACAGAATATTAGCGCCATGGAAGGGGAGAATCAGAGAACCATACAGTCTAGAATTAGAGAATAATACCAGTTTATAATTACAGACTCATTAGATTATAGACTCTTAGAATCACAGAACATTAGAATCAGAGAGTGTCTGTTTTGTTAGAGAAGTATCAGACCTATGACTTACAGAATTTTGGAAGTACAGGCTTTTGGACGTAGCCTTGAAGACTTTCATAGGCAAAAAGGGATTTAGAGGTCATTCGGCTCCACTCCTGGCCCAGTCCTATTCACACACACACACACACACACACGTGCACACACTCGGACCCTTGGCAACCGTGTGCCTGTGTCTAGACAACACAGCCTAATGTTATCGTTCCTTACATCCATGAGCTACCCACCTCCTTTCCTGCCTCCCTTGTCGGCCCCACCTCTCATCAGTACGGATTCCTAGGAATCCGGCCCTCTGTGTTTTGATAGACAGCTCGCTTTTCTTTTTTGCAAATCATCCAGCATCTTAATTCACCATGCCTGTGCCTTGCAGGACAAAACTATTTCAATGATTAACGTATCAGTGAAATGCAGCTTTGGCCCTTTTGGGGTGTGGGGAGGGGAGCAGGAGGGAGGGAGCAGATGTGTGAGTCGGGGGTGTCTCTGTCCTAGAAACAGCAGCAAACAGGTCCCCGGAGGAACCCGTGCTGCCCTTTCCTTCTTGGAAGGAGATGGGAGGCATGACAGGCTGGGATCCGGCAGCCTGGCCTTTGTAGGTGAGAGGAGATTCGAAATTATAAACCATTTCATGCTCATTTATTTTATGATCCTCATGGGCTGGGGTTTACACAAATGGGACAACATGTGGATTAGATAATTTGCTGGGAATTAACAGCCTCCGATGGTTATCAGTCTTGGGGGTGATTAGAGCTGGGTTGATGAAGATGGCTCAGCGATGAGTTGATGATGTTATCCATGTCCTCATTGGGGTTCAGAGAGATGTGAGGCTCTTCACCCAGCCGTAAATCCCCACGGGGGACAGCACAGCGGAAGAGGATGGTCAGATATCAGCTGCAGAGTAACACTCAGGATTCTATTACAACGGTTTAGGACAAAACTAAACGCAAAACAAAGCCAGCTTCAGAGTCACCCTGCTAATTTAGAAAACACTGCCTCCTGAGTTAATTCATCTCAAAACTCTGGAGAAGGACTAGCCAAAGATAAACAATTTAAATATGGAACCTCCTGCTTTTTATTCAAGCACCGTAAAGACAGGGTGTGTGCAGTGACCGCTGACATACAAGGCCGTCTTCCTCGAAAGATCTTTTCTCTAGCTCAGTTTCCTCGCAGAACCTCCCAGCCCGTGTTCACTCAAAGTGCCTCCGTAGAGAGGGAGCAGCTCGGGCTAGAAATGCTAGGAGATCAGGCGGTTTTTCCACAGATGAAGCACTGAAAGCAATCCCTTTTGACAATTTCAGATCTTTTTTTAATAAGCCATTTAGTTTAGAAACTGCAGAGCCCCATAGCAAACCGAACTGCAACGCCCAACTGGTTCTAGGAATACTATTTCGATGTAGCCGAGATTTCTTCTCCCAGACTGGAATGCTTGCCTGAGAGGCGGAGGACTGTTGCCCCAGGTACACAGGCAAACGCTGCCCGCCGGGCTGTGTGCCTCTGGGCAAGTCAGAGCTCCTCTCTGGTACAGGTAATTGGACTAAATAATCTAAACGTGGGAGCAAAAATATTAGAAACAGGAAAAGAACAATTTGGCTTTGTTTCCTTTTTATGAGTTGGATTTCAAATTAGTCGGGCCAGTGTTTCTATTTATTTTAGAGGCCGTTCAACCAAAAACTGCCGTTTTCATGGCTCTAGCTTTTGATTTCCGATGCTGCTCAACAAAACCACGACCCCAAACTTCCTAGACGACTAGCTGCAGCTATTGTACAGGGTTTTCAATGATGTGGCATATTGTTAACACAAAAGGCGCCTGTCGTGGCCTCCTCAGTTCCAAAGGAAATAAGGAAAGAAACAGAGAGTGAAAGTGAGCTAAGGGAATGGCAGACTGTCCAGAGGCCTCGCCCTCTGCATGACTCTGTTTTCCCATCTGTGAAGTGGGGAGGGGGATGCAGGCAGGAGAAATCCAGATGTTGTCTTCCTGCTGCTAAACAGAGTCGCAAGGCCACAGCCCTGATGCTGAACAAGGGAGTTGGGTATGCTGTGTATCCACAGCCCCTGGGGGCTGCCCCTCCTGATTCTGGAGATGGGAGGGGTGGGGCTGAAGGAAATGGAGAGCCTTGACAAAGGGGACAATGGCAAATCCCTGATTGTGGACAAGTCCCTTTCACTGTGAGCCTGAAAGGCCAAGGAGGGGTGGGCGGGGTGAATGGGGCTTGGGGGTAGGGGAGTGAGGACCCTCTTGCCACGGCCCCATTGAGAGTTGGTGGACCTGTCAGGGATGAAAGGAAGTGAGTTAAAGAGGCGAGTGAGGGGGCTGTGCTGGGGGCTCCGCGGTCCCGAGCCAGAGGAGGGACGGGGCCAGCGGCTCAGCCCAACCCCCTGCACACTGGGCAGGCAGGGCAGCCCAGCAAGGCTGAGGGGCGACAGGCGCTGGCTGGTTGGCCGGGTCCTCAATCTGGGCTTCCTCCCTTCTTGATTTGAAGCTCAGTTTTAAACCTCTAATCTACCTTCAGTCCTTGCACGATGGATTGGGGCGCAATTTATGCCTGACCAGTTTGGGACTGGATCTCTTTGGAAAGGCCAGGGTTGCAGGTGAGGTTGGGGAGTGTGGCTGGTGGGACCACAGGGCCCAGACCAGTCCATTCAGCCAAAACGTCCCATCAGGACGGCCCAAATCAACCGCCTGGGACCCACAACTGATCACTGCCAACAAACAGCCAGTAGGTTCTGTCCAACAATGGGTCCGTTTAGACCAAAAAACAGGTCAGTCCAGCCAAAACTGTCAGTTCAGTGGTAAAAATCGTAGGCGGGCGGGGAAGGGAGAACAGAAAAACATCAGTTCAGTTTTTACAAAGTAACCATGCAACATCTTGGCTGTTATATAAGGAAACAACCGATCAGTTTACCTACACAGTGCTGGGTCTTGTCCAAACAGCCGATCACTTGGCACGTTTGGAGATGGAAACATTTGAAAACGGTCGTTTGGTGGAGTCTGGCACCCTGTCTCATGCTGTGGACCCTCAGAATTGTGACACCGTTAAAGCCAGGGGGAGCGGGGCTTGGCAATCATGCGGTCTCACCCTCCCTCGTCGTGGGGGTGAGGAAAGGAAGCTCAGACACAAGAGCACAGGGTCCTTACCAAGGTGCCACAGCGCTTCGGGAGATTCCCCTTCTCTCTCTGAGCTGAATGCCCCTCAGTGGCCGAAAAGTTCTTCCTGGTGTCTAACCAGACTCTCCCTTGCTTCAAGACCAGCCTGGATGCTCCTCCTTGTGGCCAGTCTCTAGAGGTGAGTGTGGTGGTCCGGGGAGCCTGGGAGTGGGCTGCTGACCCTCTCCCCGAGGTAGCAGAGGGACCGCATGGTGGAGGAGAGCCGGAGGGCCGTCTCTGTGTTTGGTGAATAAACATCGGAGTCGAGTTTCTGGCCTGTCACTCTGCAGCCTTTCAGCGTGCGGGAGAGGCCAGGTGGGCCGGAGGGAGTTCCCGCGGGCAGGCGGCACATGAAGGGGCCAGGCATGCAGGCCGTGGGCCTGGGGGGATGCTGGGGCCCCAATAGGCCCCCTCTGGATGGCCAGGAGAATCAGCTTTTGCAGGCCATGGAACTTCACACCTTTGAAAGGCTCCGGAGTGACCCACAGAAAAAATAAACCGTTCTTCCCATCCGTGGCGGATCGGCCATCCTCAGGGGCTCCCCGTCATGCACACGGAAACCCTGTAAAAGGGCCCAGTGTTTCCTTTTCCACTCCCTGAGAGGATGTGTGCTGAGCCTTGCCGGCGCTGCTGGGGTCGGGAGGAGCGTTTCATCCACAGCCCCCACCCCCCACCGGGGCCTGGGGTCCAGCCCCGCACCCCGGGACAGCCACCCAGCCCCGAGCCGTAGTTTACACATCTGGCAGGCAGGCATAAAAATACCTGCCTGAGGGCTTTATTTTGTGTGTGTTTGATGGCGGAATGAGGCATACACGTATATGCAAGTACTTAGCCTATAGGAGACGCTTGATCAATGTCTTCCTCCTGTTGCTGCCTGTGGAACCTAGAACAAGTCAGATTTCCTTTAGGAGAGCTTCATTACGCCATGGGACTGTAGGAGCCACTAGATCACTTGGAAGCAAGGAGAAAGAACACAAGGATTAGAGAGTCCTAAGAATATGATTACAAGTCTGAAGCTAGGGCACAGCTCTTGTCTCATCTTGCCAGCAGGAATGGCAAGAGTCTTGAGAGCGGAGGGCCTCACTGCCGTTGGCACCAGGGAGGGCTTCCTGGAGGAGTGGTTTGCCCAAAGCTATGGAGCTCAGTCTTTCTACACAGGTCTAGTTGTGTGAAAATGCTTGAAGTGCAGACAGCTGATGGCTCCCGGCAAGTTGGGAGATATCCCCGGAAGTGTCCCTGTTCGCCTGGGATTTTCAGAGCTGGGAAGACGCAATCCAAACTAGGACCAAGACGAGGGTGAATGTAAGAGCAGATCCCAGTGTGAGCTCTCCAGCAGTGGAGCAGGCTGTGCCCAGGGGCAGTGTGAGTGCCCTGTCACAGCAGGTGTCCCGCAGAGGCTGGAGGACCCTGTGACAGGTACAGAGGAGGGACTGTGGTGGTGGGTGGGAGGCGAGAGTATCTGACAGCTGGGCTTTGGAGTCAGGCCCCCGGGCTCCAGTTCTGGTTTTGCATTTCATCCCTGTGCGACCTTGGAGAAGTCTCCTAACCTTTGTAAAGTTCCAATTTCCTCATATGTAAAAAATCTCCAGTAATTCCTACTTCAAAGAGTTGTTTTAGAGATTAAATGAGATACTGCATGTGAAGTATTCAGGATAGTGTCAGAAACTTGGGGCCTCGCCCTCCCACAGCAGAGATCGTAAGATTCTTACAGGCCAAAATTTATAGGAGGTTACTCTGAAATTACAGGAGATCAAATCTATTTATTTAACAGACACTTATTTAATGCTTATCCTATGCTGGATACTTTTCTAGGGGCTTTATAAATATTCACTAACTTAACCTTCACAACAACCCTGTGAGATAGGTACTATTCCTACCCCCAGTTTGTAGATGAAGAAACTGAGGCAGAGAGGAAGTGAAGTAACTTGCCCGTAGTCACACAGCGAAGGAAGTGGTAGAGCTGAGATCGGACACTGGTTGCAGAGTCTGTGCACAGAAGATTCTAGGACCATGAGACTTTAACACCATTCTATACTCCTAAGATTCCAGAGGATTCAAGAATGTGGGACTTTTATTAATAATAACAAATGTCCGGGATGAGATGGTTCTAGCGCAGGGGAGTCAGCAGACTTTTTCTGTAAAGGGCCAGGGAGTAAATCTTTCAGGCTTTGCGGGCCGTAAGGTCTCTGTCACAACCACTCGACTCTGCTGTTGTAGCCATTTCTAAACAAATGTGTTCCAATAAAACTATTTACAAAAGCAGGTGGCAGGTGGATTTGGCCTTTGCACTGTGGTTTGCTGACCCTGTTCTGTGGCTCATGCATCTTCGGCTCTGCTGAGTCCCCGGGGCGGGGCGGGGGTGGGGGGGACTCCCTTCAGGACTGAGTCCCAGAGGAGCCCAGCTGTGCCCCCCACTGGGAAACACAGAGGGGTCTGCAGTGGCCGGGGTGGCGCCCCAGGGTGCGGGTGCCTCTGAGTGTGGCTCTCGCTTTCTGTCCTAGAGAGGCTGTTGAAAAGGCTCCTCTCTCCAGCAGCGGAGCCTCATTACTCACGGCTGGAAAACAATGTTAATTTCCCCCAAGCGGGAAGCAGCTGCACTTGTGAGCCAGGGCTCATTTTGCTGCATGAATATTTATGGCATGTCCCCTAATTAAGCCCAGAAATAAAATTTATCCTGCTAACAGGGGCCATGGACGGCTGGAAGGCCATGTCAGGAACCAGCCTCTTACGCTGTGAAGTAGGGTTGTCAACGAAACGTTTGTTTCCAGAGCCACTTGGCCAGGGCCAGTGTCCACAGGAGCGTTTCCCTGAAGGTCAAGCACCCTTGGTGTGGTCACATGCTCATGCAGGGGGCCACCTGGGCCACCTCGCTGAGCAGTGGTGGGTGGCTATTGTCCCAGGCCTGCATCTGGTGACACGGAGGTGACTCTAGGTCAGAGACTGTTTTCTTTTGGTCAGGTTGACTTGGGTATTTCCTGATGGAGCCTCAAAGGCCACTCTAGTGTAAACAGCCCTGAGAGAGAGGGCCCCGGGGTGGGAACCAGGGAGCTGGATTCGAATTCCTGTTTGACCTGGGGCTGCCCCCAGCTCTCCCAGTCTCAGTGCCTCCAGGTGAAAATGAAGGCGAAGTCCCAGGGCCATCACCATCACGCAGAGTCAGGGGAGACAATGGAAGGTAACCTCTTTTCGGGAAGGGTCCCCACCGTGATTCTGGACTTTCCTTTACCCGCCGGCCCTCTCCCTCCCTCAAAGCCCCGGAACCAAGGAAAGCTGACTCTGCCCAGCCCAGTAACCTTGAGGGTTTCCGGAAACCATAAATCGTGGCTTTTCCTTGAGGGGTCCTATCTCCAGAGAACTGCTTGGGCCCTCATATCCTCTTCCACAGAGCCAATAAACCGAGCAAACACCATAAAGCTCCTCACCCCGTTGGGCTTTCCCTGACGACCAGAGTCGTCCGGTGGAGAACCGGGGGTTTCAGACACGACCATAAAGTGGAACGTGGGCCCTCCCTCTTCCCTTTCCAGAATGGAACTTACCTTTGATTTCTCTCTTCTGTCTTCTCTTTGGTGATTTTCCTCTTTAATTTCTTCACAGCCCCTGAGAGAGCCCCTCTTGCCGGTCCCCAGCCCCACCTCCCGGCTGCTGGCCGGGGTGAGGAGGATGCTTTCCTAAGGCGGATCCGGAGGTGCAATCATCCGGGGCCTTGAGAACCAGCACACCTTGTAAATTCAAAAGTCAACAAGATGTGGAAGCGGAGGAGACCCTCGGCTGGTGAGGAGGAAGTGGGGAGGTGAGGGTGGGCCTCGCCTCTTGAAGTGGGTCAGGGGTGGCTTCAGCGCCTTCTGCCTCCCCCACTGGGCCCACCCTACCCCCGGAGCGGGGACTTCCTGCTCTCATGTGTCACCTGCGCGTCCTGAGCTCACAGTTGATCACAGCAACAGCCTGGGCCCAGGAGGCCTCCCTCTTACGCTCTCTCTTACTACTGATGGGGAAGCTGCGGAAATGGGGAGGGCCTGGCCCTCGCAGCGTCAGGCAGGTGTAGTGGAGTAACACTGGGCGGGGGGCGGAGACCTGGACTCCGGTTCTTGCCTGGGCTGAGTCCAGACCCCAGCCACAGGGCTGTCAGTCAATTGCAGCCTCACCTTCTTACCCACAGGTCACCGAGGACACGGGAGGCAAGACCATGGCTTCCTGTGACCCATGTCAGCTGTGGGACCTGCTTATTGTTATTTACATCCATGACACCATCTTCGCCGGAAAAGGATGCCATGCTCTCGCTGGCCTGGAAGGTTGATGCAATGGGCCCATCAGGACACTTGAGCACGTGTGTGACTTCAGTCAACTCATTTGTGAAACGAAGTTTATAATACGCACCCCCCCACCTGTCCCCTCAGCTTCTGATGAAAGTCAGATGAGATACTGATTATGGTGGTGCTTTGTTAGCTGGATGTGTTTACATGTGAAAGAATAGGTATTAATATAATACCTATTGTTTTTATTATTATTTGATGTTTACTCTCTTTCTTGGTTAGCCAGAAGGATCTGGTATCCTCTGGAGGCCTGGGCCCAGGAGTAAATTCTGCCCAGTTACAGGGGCCAAGAGTAGGCCCAGGAGCTCTGCCAGGGCCCTCGAGGGCCCGGAGGATGAGGGGAGCTGCAGAGTTAGATGACTGAGACCCTTTGTCCTTGTTCAGGTACAAGCCTGTTGGCTGGATCTATGGTACCCGCGCAGCCAACCTTCTCCACAGTGTGACATCTGATGCTAAGACAGGCTCACGGAGAGCTCAGGGGACATGCCTCTTCACAGTCCCACAGACACACCCAATCTTTGCCCAAGAGGACCAGCGAGGCTCTGGTGGGTGCCTGGACACCCAGGTCCCTACCCCTAAATGCTCCTTTGGATTTCCACCAGATTGTGTGTTTGGGGGAGGAAACTGTAATACATATAATTTTGATTCATTTGCATTAAAGTCATCGCAAAGCTTTGTCAGAGCCGTTTTGTGCTTGTGTGGCCTCCTGGACCACCTTTACCATCTTTTGAAGGCCTTGTCCTCCTCTCAGGGCAAATAGGAGAAGACTCTGTGCCAGGAACAGCCAACCTGAAACCTTCAGCGCCCCGCTGCCCTGCCGGCCTCCGCACGGTTGGAAATGAGAGTCCCAAAGCTGGTCTCCCTCCGAGCACAGTGAACTCCTGGGCCTGGCAGTTCCACCCCTCCATGGTTTCCCCCACGCTGTCTCCATAGCAGCTGTCCCCTAGCTACCAGGCAGGGCTGTCTCTCCACCCAGCTGGGACAGGATGTTTGTGGACTGACTGCATTTCTTCCTCGAGGTTCCTGACGTTTTACCCATCCTTTGAGGCCCAGCTGCAGCTGCCTTGATGATCCTGAGTGAGCAGTTATCAGCTCAGGATTTGGTACTGAGTGACATCAGTAAATATTTACTGAATAAATGAATAAATGCATGGGTGGATGGAGGGAATGAGGGGTGACAGGGGCTGGGATAATTTGTCCTATATTTTCTTCTTCCTCTCCCTCTTCCTCTAAAATGTGTCAGGCCCAGGGTTTGGTGCCTGCAGAGGTTTGACAAATGCCTAAAGAGTGAATGGGTATGCAGCGAATGAATGGGCTGAATGAAAGAATAAGCATACAGTGAGGGAGGGAATGGATGTATACATGAGGACATGAATATTGGGGACAACAAATGAGAGCACGATGGTGATGATTAATTAATTATGGAGAAAAAAGAAACCATACCACTTGTGCAGTATTTATGGACACAGGGATGGGGGCCAGTGTTGCCCGAAGTCAGCCCCTCTCCTGCTTCCCAGGGCTGGGTGGGGAGAGGCTCGAAGGTCCGGGAGCAAGGCCCTTTGCATCCTGAGGTCAACATCATCACCACTATCTCAGCATCTCCGGAACTAAAATTCCGTTTCAGAGAGTGGGCATTGGTGTTGAAGACTTTAACGTGGACAATCTCAGGGCCTGCAGGGTCTGATTTTTGCTCAGCACATGGAACGAACCTCAGAGCTTTCACTACCACACCCAACACCACACGTATCCTTCACAGTGAGAAGTCAGGCTCGGGAGGGGAGGGGGCCACCCAAGGTCCTGCCACCAGGGCCCTGCCTGGCTCCAAGGGGCCTTAGACGGACAAGGCCATTGTGATCGAGCTCCTTGGTCTCTCTCTGAATTCTTCTCCTAACCCTCTCTCCTTTGCACGCGCCTCCAGCCCCACTGGCCTCCCTCTCCTGGCACATGCCGGGCACACTCCTGCCTCAGGGCCTTTGCACTCCTAGCTCCTCTGGCCTGCGATGCTCTCCCCAGACATCGGCAGGGCTCCGTCTCACTTCTTGCAGGTCTTTTCTCAGAAGTTACCCTATTGGTGAGGACTTCTGTGGCCACCAAATGTATAATTTTGTCACTGACCCCTTCCTTTTATATCCCTTTGCGTTGATGTTTCTTTGTAGCATGTATCTCACACACTGTACGTTTTTCTTATTAGCTTAACTGTTCCTCCCGTTAGGACATCAACTCCAGGAGGGCAGGGATTTTGTTTTGCTTTGTTCACTGCCGTGTCCCAGCAGCTGGAATAGAGTCTGCCACACGGTAGGTGCCACTACATACATAGTAAATGAATAAATGAAACGAAGTCTCAAACCCAGCCCCTCTTCTCCATTCAAATGCCACTGTCACTGTCTTTTCTTGCCTGAACACGGCAACAGCCTCCTCCCTGGCCCCCAAGGCTCCTCGTCGGCCCAGAGTGATCTTTCCTCTACGGTAAATATGACGGTATCATTCCCCTTCTGGAAACTCTTTCCCCTCTTTTCTTTCTCTTGATTCTATCTTTCCTGATCCTGTAAAATGTAGGTCTAAAATAATGCACATGAAGTGTCTGACCCGTGGCGCACCCTCAGTAAGTGGTGGTTATTGTCATCCCTGATGACACAGACTTCTGGTCAGGAGGTGCAGTGAGAAGGGAGGAGGCTGTTTCAAGGTGTGGTGGGTGTGGGTGGGGGTGGGACAGCATGGACAAGCACATGGGGGTGGGACAGCGTGGTGTGAATGGAGGGACCGCAGCCAGGCCTGGCACGTTCATGGGCGCTCTGATTCCAGTGGGAGGATTCTGAGGAGAATCGGATGGAATCGGGTCCCAGAAGGCATTGACTATAAAACTGAAGATCTCTGCCCCATTCTGCGGCAGTGGGAGACCTCTGTGAGCTCCTTCAGCAAAATTCAACACGTTGCCAAGCACTGATTAGAAGGCAAGTACCATGGTGGGCACCTTCACCGAGCCGGCTTCAACAGAACCCTGGATCTGTCCTTAGAAATCTGTGTTACTGTCTCCATTCTACATATGGGGAAACTACAGCACAAGGAGCTTGAATAACTTTCCCACGATAACCCATACAGCAAGGATTTGAACCCAGGCCAAGGTGACCCTAAATCTTTGCAATTTTTTTTTTTATATACCATCCAGAGGCCTAGTGCTTATCAGAGGTTTGTTGATGGGCAACCCCAAACAGCCTGGAGGCTGGTGACGTCTGGCCCAAAAACCAGCTCCTCCCTGGTCCCCAGAGCAGGTTCCAAAACTCCAAGCTGTGACTCAAGCCTTCACACAGCATTTTCTCTACTTGGAAGTCAAGAAGAGAATTCATAGTACTTTGGAAAACACATTTTCTTTTAAGGACCAATTTTTTGTTTTCATTTCAAAGAGCCCTGGCTGGTGACGAGTGGCGAGCAGAGGTGCCCTGTTTTCCATCCCAACACCTATTTCCAGGTGGGGATGGGGAGGGCTCCAACCCAAAATGTTATTCCAAAACCTTTCCGGGCCTTGCAGCTCCATTTCCCAGCCACATGCTGCAAAGCAAAGCATGATTTCCCATTACGTGCTGTTGCCCTTTCGGGTCTGAGCACCTTTCAAAGTGGGAAGACCCAGCCTGCTCCAACACCTTTCCTCTTGTCCCCATAAATAAAGTGTCACCACCTGATGTGGAGTCTAAATAAATAGGCTTGCTGGGCACCCGATGGCCACACTCCTGATACGTGAGCTTGCCAAGAGCAGCAAACTCAGGTTGCTCCTCCCAGCCCCTCCAAAGAGAGAAGATGAAGCTGGTGTTTTGCAAATGCTCCCTGCCTGCTTTCTGCCATCTGAGGTGCATTCCAAAAAGGAGCAGGCCAGCAGTCTTGTCATCTGACGGGGTGCCGACAGAGATGGATAGCGCTCTCCCTGCCAGAGGAGGCCACATTTAGACACTCCCAGATAGCCAGCTGCCACTTTATTAACAGCGAAGATCCCCATCTGAACCAGGCTGGGAAAGAAAATATTTATGCTTGCCTGTCAAGAGAACCTTCATTTTTCTTCTGGGGGAGCCAGCCAGGGTGCTAGTCTAGGGCTGAAGGAGTGTGACATCTCTGTGCAGCTGCTCCGGGCTCTTCTGCAGCCCAGGGTTGATGAAGACCCCAGAAGATCCTCTGCACAGCTCTGGGGGACAAGGGGGGGGGGAGGAGGGGCGGTTTCAGGAGAGCTTGACATGGGAGCTCAGGGCCTAAGAAACCAGAACACACCCTGGCTCCTGTTACACTGGGAATGAGAGCAGTTGGGTGTGGGCGTGGGGGCTACAGTTAGAGATCGGGCACAAATGCACCATTAAATGATCTCATTATTAACTAAAAACAAGTAGCTTCACTAATCTGAGAAGCAACTTTGTACTGAGAATAAAATAATGTTGTATCATCAGAAAACGCCAGCACTGGAGCTGAGCCTGTCGTTTAAGCTGGGCACATATTAAAATCAATTTATATTGTTACTGTTAACATGGTCGTTATTTGGAACAAAAGTTGAAAGCCAATTCTTTAATGGTTTCAGGGACGCTTGTGAGCCTGCACCTGGGAAGACCGTGCCACTCTCTGGGAGACAGCTGTACCCAATTGCAGTAATTGAGTCATAAGGTACCAGGCTGAACAAGTCAGGCAGCCCGGGAATGGAGGCTTTGCCTTGTGGGGGCGGCAGGACTGTTCTGCTTAGACCCTAGTGAGGTTGCTCTCTGAATGCTGGATCACTTGTCATCCCCACGGAACACGCTCATTGGAGTCAGGAGATCTGGTTCACAGCCCAACTCTATCACTTAGCAGTTGTGCAACCGAGCCTGAGCACCTTATTCAAGTTTTAATCTCCTCTTTGATAAAATGGAGCTAATGAATGTCTTCCATTTGGGGCTTTCCTGAGAATCAAGTGGAGGAAAGTATGTGAAATGCTCACCACAGTAAGAGGTGGACACGTGATACGCAGCTGTGATGGGAGGGATGGCACATGACATTACAGTATCTCTTTGGGAATGTAGTGGTAATTTTTTTTATATGTAATGAATATGTACTAATGTGTGAGTATAACTCCTAGTTCATATCTATCTTAGTCTGCTCAAGTTGCTATAACTAAATATAGACTGGGTGGCTCAAACAACAGACATTTATTTCTGACAGTTCTGGAGGCTGGGAAGTCCAAGATCAAGGTGCCCTGCAGTTCGGTTCCTGGCGAGAGCTCTCCTCCTGGCTTGCAGTGGCCACTTTCTTGCTGTATCCTTGCATGGCGAAGAGAGAGAGAGTACTGGTCTCTCTTCCTCTTCTTATAAGGGCACTAATTCAATCACGGGGACCCCCGACCAAGACCTCATCTAAACTTAGTTACCTCTCCAAGGCCCCAATTCCAAATACCATCACATTGGGTGTTAGGGCTTTGGCACAAATTTTAGGGGAACACATTCAGTCCATAACAGTATCTATGTGTGATATCTGTATCGTTCATATCTGTACCTGCTTGTGAACCTATATGTTGTATAGGTGCTAATGCCTACTTACGTATTATGAGTTAAAAAAAATAGAACAATGATAGCATGGGCGTTTATAGATATTTGCATACACCTGTGTGTGGGCCTATGTACACATGAGAGTGTAGCACAGGTTTAAGTCACAGGCTCAGATTGCAAGTGAGTGTGTTTGTATGCAGCATGTGCACACGTGTGTATGCCAGCGTGGATAGGGCATGGCCTGCACTGCAGCAGGCAGTAGGCAGCTACCCCTCAGCCCAGCATGGCAAGTCTCCTGCTCCCACCAGCCCATGGTGCTGCTGCAGGGGCCTGGGCAGAGAGACTCAGAGGCTCTCTGGGTCTGAGGATCCATCGGGCCTGACATCCTGGGCTGCAGGTGCCTGAGGATTTGTCCTGTGCTGTGGAAGAGCCTCTGACCCTCAGAGAACAGTTTATCTGGGGAGGGGATATGGAATCTGTCCTTAATGTTATGGGGAACTTTATTAGCTCACCTTCCTCTAAGCATGAGACCCATCGCCATCTATTCAAATGGATCATTTATCTCATTGATAGCCTTCCAAGCTCCAGCTCAAATGACATTTGCTTAGCAGTTGGCCTATTTAAAAAAGCCGATGTGTTGGAGCCGAGGCACGCAGACACTGCACCATCTTTCTGAGCTGAGCGTGCAGGGGGACAGGCCCATGGGAGAGGGTAGGAGGGAGGTGCGGGGCATTCAGTTGGTCAAGGATCCCACGGAAACAGGCAAACACATTATCCACTCCAATACAGGCAATTTTTTCCCCAGGGTGGCTAATTAGCAGGCTGCTGCACAGGTTCTCTACTTGACTTGCAGAATTAGGATGCTCAGCACAGAGATCTGTGTTCATGCTCAAAATCTGTTATCCTTCTTCCCCAACCAGGAGAGGAGCTCTGTGAGCTCTGGAGCCTGGAGACTGCTCAGCTGGCATTTCAGGGGCCTGAATGGGGCTCCTCCTTCAGAGAAATTCCTTCTTTGTTGGAGGCTTCAGAAAATGGCAAGCCCATCAATGCAGGCAGGCACAGGACACATCCACACAGAGGCACAGATATCTCTTCACTTACATAAATGTAACACAAAGGCACAGTCACACAAATCTGCCCAGAAATATAGGTGCCCACCCCCAGAGACACACACATGCACAGAGAGGTCCAGACCTTACACAGCATACCCACTGCACACACTCAGAGATACCAGAGCCTACACCTGTACCCCCAAAGAAACACATGCCTGTACACATACACCTAGACATATATGTATAGCAGATGCACCTTCACAGGCTCCCGGGAACATGTGTATAGGAGCACACATGAAGACAGAGAAGCTGCTTAAACAAATCTACGCAAACAAAAATTCTCAGAAACCAACATTGGTGACTCCAAATCAGAATCTCATATCAGAATCGAGATGAGATCATCTGATAGTGAGATATCAGATGCAATATCAGATATCTGACAGCAGATTCAGAAATTATGTGAGAATCAGAATTCTCCTATCAGTGTCACCAGGGAGCTTTTTATAAATACTCATATTGCGCTCCCAGAATCTGATAAGTCATCGATTGAGATATGGCAGTGGCCATGTGAATTTTGAAAGGCTCCCTTGTATAATGAACACAGAGCATTTTATCGTTAAAAATAAAATTAATTAAATGGATCATCCCCAGCTATTAAGAGAAAGAACAATTTGATTTGGTGAGAACTGTTATGATTTTTCCTAAGTGATGGCTTTTCTGTTTTGTGGTTTCAAGAACAGAATAACTTGGAGTCAAATTTTTCCTGGTTGACTTCTTTGTCTTTTTCAAATAGGTAAGAGCAGTGACAACAAATATTATACAACTTGTCCAGGAGATTTTGATTCACCTACAAATCAGATGTTTCAGACTCACTGTCTAAACTGGGAGGGCCTCTGTTCCCACCCCTTCCTGCTACAGATAAGAAAACTGAGTTTCAGGTAGGGCAAGCCATTGCTCCAAGTCATAGAGCCATTAGTGACTTCTGTGAGTTAATGTATGCAGAGCACACAGTAAGTGCTCAGTAAGTGTTACTGCTATTATTGTTATCATTATAATCACAAGTCATTATCATTAGCAGAGCAAGGCTAAGAATCCAGAACTCCTTCCTCCCCATCTGGTTTCTGGAGTCAGGATCCCCCTCCCAGTTGAGAAGACCTTAAGCTGGCAGTAGAAATCTCAGTCCCCCTTCCAGTCCCCTCTTCCTTCTCTAATTAAGCCCTAATGGAAATACTCCAATAATTCCACTTCCCAGTGAAAAAGTGGAAGGAGGGGTGTTGGGATCAGTAAGGTGACAGCATGGTAAACTCTGAAGGGAGGTCCTGTCTCCGTGAGGTGCTTCAAAGGATAGCAGCCTCCATCCGCAACCTTGGGGGAGGCCAGCCTCTACAGACCCGCCTTTGAGTAGCATGGGCAGGACACGGCAGTTGCAGGTAGTGGGAATGGCAGCGCCCTTTCTGCATGCAGCTCCCTGGGGAGTCTCTTCAGGCCAAGGAAAGCTTGTGTTCTAACCACTTCTCCCTGAGCCAGGACTGCTGGGTGGTCTAAGGGCAAGAGGGCAGAATGGGGGTGGGGCAGGGCAGGCCTCAGCGCCTTGGAGTGTGGGGGGCGGAAGCTGTGTGAGTGGGTGTAGGGAGGTCTGGTGAAAGGAAAAGCTGGGGTGTCAGGAAAGTTTGGAGGCACTGGGGGAGTAGGAGGGACCAGCAGATGCCAGACAGCAGGGAGGGTGCAGGGAACCCAGTGGGGGTCCATGACAGGGAGCACGGAGACAAGACCCCCTTCCCAGAGACCCTGCCATCCCAGGTGGCTAGAGGGAGGGGTCCACTGAGACCCCCACACCGTGTGTCTGGGGCTCCAGAACATGTGGCCGACATGCCCCCGCCCCCCCAAAGGCTGCCGTTTGGAACGCATTTGCAGACACATGGATTGTTTTTAAGTTAATGCTTTTTAATTCGCTGTTTCCCAGTTGTCGTTTTTTATTGAAAAGGCGGATTCTGCTGGTGTGTGTTCCTTTGCGGGGGCGCGGGGAGGGGTAGCTTCACGAGCAGAGATCCGATGAAAGAGAGTCAGAGAGACAATGAGAGGCAGAGACAGAGACAAAGGCACAGCGAGACACCGGGGACGGGTAACATGTCAGGGAGTGAGAAGGGCAGGCTGAGAGGGCCGCGTACGAGCCTGGGCAGAGAGCGCCGGGAACCCAGGAAGGGGAAGGCCCGGGCACAGGGCGCACGGCGGCACTCCAGAGGCAGGGGAGGAGAGTGCAAAGAATTCCGGGTCCCGGGGACCTTGGCAATGCCCCCACCTCCGACTAGGGCCCCTGGGGGTGAGCTTGGTTTCCTTTGGCTGGCTCTCTGGCTCTTTTAGGCGTAGACGAGGCTGAACTGGCTACAGGGAGAGGGCGGGAAACGGACTGAGTACGCAGGCCCCGGGTCGGTGAGGGCTGAGGATCTGAAATCAGAGAAAGAGAGAAAAGGAGAGAAGGGGACCTCGGAGTCGGAGGCGTTTCCCCAGGCCCGGGCAGACCCTTGGTGTTCGGGCTGGGCCTGAATCCTGCGCAGCTCTCGGAACTGGCGCCTGTGGCCTGCTGTGCCGCCCAGGGCGAGCGTCCTAACCCCTCTGAGCCCGGGCACTGCCACCTGTAGGAGAGGAGCGCCGGTGGCCCATTCGAGGAGGTGGCGGCCCTGGTGGCCTTCAAGCAGGGACGAAACGGCTTGGGGCCCCGGAACACGGTTCAGTCGCCAACACCTCGGCTCGGCGGTCACAGCAGCAATCCCGGGGATTCTCGGCCGCGGTCGCTGCCCAGGGGGCTCATGTTTATGCAGGACTCGCGGCGGATGGGAAAGAGCTGGGCGCTAGCGCTTCCTTCCTTCGCAGCTGAGAACCATTTGGCCCCCCCAGCCCCCATCCCGCGACCCCTCTCCTCCCCATCTGCGCCGGGTTCCCGCGAACCTTCCCCAGCGGCGTCTTCAAACACACAGCGGCGGACACACAAAGACTCTCGCATGCCAGCACGCGGTGGTCGTGTAGACACGGGCACACACAGATACACGAGCAGACACACGACGCAAGGTCCTGGGGACTCGGGTGGAACCTGGTCCCCCAGTCCGGGCGGAGAGGGCTCCAGCGGAGGGGCAGCAGCTCCCCGGCCGCTTTCACCCTGGGCGCGCAGCTCTCAGGCCGGGAGTCGGCGAGCTGAAAGCCCGGGATAATTAGCGCTAATTACATGTGTGCAAACAGCCAGGCAGAGGGCTCGGGCTGGGGCCGCCGGGCCACCCCTCCCCCCGCCTGACCCGGGCAGTCCCACCGCAGTGGAGGGCTGTCGCAGCTCCGGCCGAGGACTGGGGGAAGGGCGTGCAGGAGAGCCTCGGGGACCAGGAGTCCGGGTGTGCCGTAGGCCTGCGGAGTCACCCCCGACCACATACGCGCGCGCGCGCGCCGCGCCCTCCAGAGATGGCAGGTCACAGTTGGGTCAGAGACTGAGACCAGAACTGGGCTCCGAACACCCCCTGCCCTTCGCACTGAGCGGGCCCTAGCGGGGTCGGGCTGAGATTGGGGCCCTTAGGCTTCTCCGATTTTTTTGGCCTCCGGAGCAACCCGGCTTCTGCGGAAGATCGGAAGCGACTCTCTGGTACCCTGCTCCGCGAGGGCAGCGCTCCCGGGGAGAGCAGACTGGAGCTCAGGCCACGGGACTGGGAAGGGACGGAGCCTGGTGCCGGCGTGGGAGACCAGCCCACCTCTGCCAGGATGAGGAGCCACACGAACCCCGAAAGCGCAACCCGTCTCCGAGCCTTAGTTTGCGCGTCCATAAAATGGGAGCGCCGGGGGCCATGCATACCTCGTGGGAGGGGCTGAGTCCTAGGGGAGGGAGAAAGGGCTTTACACCAACTCCTCACGCGTGGATCGGGTTTTACAGTCTGCACTGCAAGCCCGAACTAGCGATCTCATTTTGCGGGCTTGGGAGGCTTTCGCGGGCTGGGCTGGAGTGGCAGCGGGGAAAGGAATGACATTTCTGTAATTACAGACGAAGCTCAGAGAGGTCAAATGTCTCACTAGAGGTTACACCGCGGGGAGGCAGCTGGTTTTTCCGACTTCAGATTTCAAGTTCAGACTGCGCAACTCTCCGCCACCCCTCCCGCACGCCCCTGGAACCCCAGGCACCTCCGGGCGCTGGGTGAAGACGGAAAGCCGAGAAGCCGCGAAGCCGCGGGCGGGAGCAGAGCTCCGAGGGGCCGCGGTCGGCGGTCCGGCAGCCGGGGCTCGCTGCGGGCCCACGGCGCCCTCTCGCGCTCGTGGCCGGAGGTGCACCCGGCTCCCGGTCTGGCGGGTGGCGGCGGTCCCGCTGGACTTGGGCAAGGCATCTGACTCCTCGGCTTCAGTCTGCGACTGTGCAGGCGAGGGTCGATTTGCTGCGGAGAAGGTGACGTAAAGTGACACGAAGATGCACTTTGTATATTGTATACTTTGTATACTGTAAAGTACCGTGCGCACTCGATCACAGCGTTTCCACCTTTGTCCTTGATTTTCACAGGAGACCAGCGACGCCGGCAAGGCGGGAATTACCATCCCCGGTGTACAGATGGGATAACCAAGGCAGGCCCAAGGTCACTCACTGGAGAGCGGTGGAGCCAGCACCTGGGCTGGGTCTGCTGTCCCTTCCCGCCTTGCACCTCGCTCCCTTGCTGGGGTTCTAGCTCTTACCGACGTTAAGGAAAAGGGTCTTGGAGTCAGACAGACTTGGGTTCGAATTCCAGTCTTGTACTGGCTGTGAGGTCTCAGGCAAACAACAGAACCTCTCTGGGCCTCAGTTCTGAATCTGTAAAACTAGGATGCTAGTGCCCCTGGCCACCATGGGGGGGGGGGTGTGGATTAATGAGCCCGGGCTGGTGACCTGAGTACAGCACCTGGTACCTGCTCCATACAGATGCTTTAATTGGGGAAGATGGCAGTTGCTGTGACTACCCCAGCTGGGGGAGGGTGTTGGAGGCTGGAGGATTACACCCCTAACCATGAACCCGGGGTGGGGCGGCTGATGGACATGTGCCCAGTGCTGGCTGCCACTGCCAACGTTCCTGCAATCCAGTGACCTTCTCCAGGGCCTTGGGTGGGTGGTGGGAGGCCTCCTCCTCCTTGCAGGTGGGGACACACAGACCCCAAGATGGGAGCCACTTTCCTGGAGCCACACAAGGAGAGGCCTGGGCCTCCGGAGACGTGGAGGGCAAGGACACCCCAGGAGTGAGGGCCAGATCTTGGTGGGGGAATGAGCAAAAGAGGAGGTGGCAGGTAGGGTCCTTGTTCTTTAGAGATAAGACCCAGGAGGCTTGCAGGACGGAGGGGTCTCAAGTGCACCTAGAGGTGACGCAGTGGATGGGCTGAACAGGAGGCACATTTGTGGCCGAGTGATAAGAACTGAAGAGCTATGGAGCTATAGCCCTCTCCCATCTGCAAGACCCGGGGGCAGGGGCTGTTGTCCTCCTCAGAGTGAACCAAAACCAGTGTGGGAGGGTGGGGCTTCCTGAGACCTAACTGGGAAGACAGGTACCTGGCTGCAGGTGCAGGGGGGCTGTGCAGTTTGAGCCCTGTGGTTCTCAAACCCCTGGAGCATCAGAATCGCCTGGAGGGCTTGCTGCAACACTGGGGTTCTGAGGGAGCACGTTTGGTGTGGGTGGGACACTGGCACTTCTAACAAGTTCCCAGGTGCTGCTGCTTTTGCTCTGGGACCCCACTTTGGGAATCACTGCCCTAACCCTTCAGATAACTTCCCAGCAGCCTCCCCAGCTCACCAGCTCCACATTCACAGTTCGTCTCTCTGGGCAGCTCTTCTTCCAGGCAGGTTCTTTCAGAGAACATTCCCTGGCCTTGCCCTCAGCATCAGCAGGAGGAAAGTGGCTGGGCCTCCAAGCCCCTCCCTCTTGGTCCCTTCACTCCAGTGGCTCAGAGAAGAATGACTTCTCCATCTGCCAGATAAGGCAGCCAGGCAGACTTTCTGGAGGAGGAGAACTGAGCTTAAAGGACACCCAGAGGTGAGTTAGGGCCACAGCCTGGCTGTGGTGGAGACTGAGCCAGAGTAAGACCTTGCAATGGTCACGTGCGTCTACATGGCGGGGACTTGGGGTCCTGCTCCATCCTCCCCCTGAAACACACACAGCCCAGGGCAACAATAAGCACTCAAATGCGTGAACTGTTGCCAGCCAGAAGTGTCACCTGGGACAGGCCCAGGTGGCCGCACAGTCCTTCAGGTGGTGGTTTGAACAGGAGCAGGCAGAGTGGCCTCAGCGGCTGCCCTTCCTGCCTTGATTTCTCCATCTGAGGAATTCGCATCATGTGTTTGCTGTTTCCCTGACCTTCCCAAGCTGCCAGCAGGATAATATATGGAAATTGCTTTGACCTCCTGAGAAAAGAGGGTCTCCAGGAATAGAAAGTTCAGCTGCTAATCCTGTCCCCCCAGACTTCCCACTAATTCCTGCTTCCGATGTCAGCCTGGCAGGTTGAGTTTAGCAAAAGAAAGAACAACTTAGAGGGATGATGGTTTTTCTAATGGCCCCAGTTCTCCAAACACACCCACACACAATACACACGCACACACAGCCTGGTCACAGACCTCCCCGCACGCACAGCCTTCCCCACCCTCACTCACACACATGTCTCCCACGGAGCAGTCATAATTGTGGAGAATAATTAAAACTAACATTTGCACAGTGCCCTGCCATTAACAAAGCAGTTCCACCCAGCGCTTTTGCTTAATCCTCACTCTGACCTGAGAGGCAGGGATTATTACTATTATTAACTGAGGCTCAACAAGGTTAAGTGACTTGCCTAAGGTCACTCAGCTAGTAGGTGACAGGCATGGCTCCAACTTGGGTCTCCTGACTCCAAATGCTGTCCTCTTGCTACTGGCGCATGCTTCCTCAGGCATTCATGCACATTCGTTTGCTTGTTTATTTATTCATGTTTCCCCTACCTCAACAAATATTTATTGTGCATCAGTCATGGGCCAGATTCTGTGCAAGGTGCCAGCTGCTTTGCTGCACCTTTTCACCTGTCCTCAAAATGAGCTGGGCGCTTTTTCCATCCCCGTTTTATAGTAGGAGAAATGGGGCAGAGAGAGTAAGTAAGTGACAGAGTTTAGATCGAGCCCACGGTGAGACTCTTCCAACCGCTCCTCTTCTAGGCAGGGCTGGAAGAGCAGGTAGCCTGCCCAGGCCCCATAGATCAGAGCCCCCAGCCTGTCCCTGTCACCCAGACATTTCAACTGAACAGGCCTAGAAAATCAAGGATAGGATTTTCTCCAAAATGCCATTGGCATCTCTGGGGACAGAGTCACATTTTCCTACTGATTACACAACACCGTAGCATTTACAATAGTCACTCCATCCGTCAATACCAGTCGGAGGCAGCAAGAAACGTCCCCCTTCCCCCTACCCTGTACTGACCCAGGCTGAGAGCAGAGGCAGGATGGAGGGAAGAGGGGACATGGCCCTGCCCTTCACAGAGCCCAGGGAAGAAGGAGAGATGTGCTCTGCTGGGGAGTCAGTGGGGAGGGGGCTGGGGTTGTCTGGCGTTGATGCCCATGGACCTTGGAGTCACAAACTTGGATTCAGATCCATGCTTTGTATGCCCTGGTTACGTAACCTTGGGCAGTTCAGTTACCTCTTCTCTAGAAGCCTCAGTTTTCTCATGTGCACCATGGGTATAATGACCCCTCCCTCTTGGGGTCTGTGCGAACTGGATGAGACTGTGTTCTGAGCAAGAATGATTTGCAGGCTGGTTGACCTGAGTGGAGACATGGTCTCAGACCCTAGTCTGGGCTGGCTATCCTTTCCTCTCTTGGAAGGGCAAGCTCGATTTCCAAATGGGATTATCTGGCATCTCCTCTGTTTTATGCCCCCAAAAGGGTCTAAATGAAGACAGATGGTGAAGGGGGTGACATTTGTTGTGCACTTGTGATACCAGGACTGTGCCAGGCATGCTCGGAGGTCTGAGTCCAGAGGCCTTTTCCCTTGACCCTGAGCCAGTGGGGTCAGGTCCAGGCAACCCCAGGGAGAAGAGATGGGATAAGACTTCCAGGACTTGGGACAAGGAGCCCATGTCACAAGGGCTGTGTGTGTGTGTGTGTGTGTGTGTGTATGCATCATCATGGAAAGAACATGGGTTTCTGCTGCTTGGATTTCTTCCCTCATTTATTTAATAAGTGTATGTGTATATTGAGTAAATGTAATTGAGCACCTACTATGTGCTCCTAGATGCTGGGGCTACACCCATGAACAAGATGGGCAAAATTGCAGACCTTATAGAGGCTGGATTCTAGTCAAGGAGATAGACAATGTTTATGTAAACAACAACCAGAAAAACGGGTCTTAGCTCTGTCGTATGTTTTCAGGAAAGCCTCTTGGCCTCTCAGAACATGAGTGCCTCTCTTTGGGATGCTCCATAATGACTCCTGCCTTTCAGTGCTATTCCAAGAGGATGTATGTAAACTGAAAATGCATGGCTGACGGGGAAGCCCTGTGCTCCCGTGCATGGCCCTGTGTGTGTAAACATGTGGGTTTGCCAGCACCCGCTCTCCTCGGCTCACTGAGCACAGCACCTGTGGGACTCCAGAACTGGTCCCAAATTCCATAAAATCCACAGCTCCTCCCACTAGAAGTGTAGGGAGGAAACCATATGGCTCCGATATCCTGACTTTGGGTTTGGTTTTGCCCTGAGACAACACATCCTGCAAATTTCTCTGCTTGGAATGTATTTCCCAAGCCAAGCCTCTTGCTCTAATAGCTTTCATGTTAAGGAGGGCAGAGGAGGCTGAGCTGAACACTGGAAATGCCCTAAGCCTGGGGATAGGTCTGGCTTGGACGAAGGGGACATGGACCTGGCCCCAGGTGGTGGAAAAGAGCCCAGTGAGGGAGGACTGACAGCAGGGCTGCTATCATCAATGACATCATCCTCCAAGTCTTCCCTCCCTAGCTCTGAATAAGTAAAACATTCACACTCTACTGTACTCAAAGAGCTTGACACCAGTGTCTGAACATTGGCCTCATAGTGGCTCCCAACACAACTCTCCCATCCCTGTTCAACTCCTGCCAACACTGCCAAGCCAGCTCAGTCCAGCTCAACCACATGCATCCCAAACCTTCCAACTTGGTCTAGTCCAACCTATCCAACACCTCTTGACCCACCGTAGTCCCTCCCAGGCAAACCATTGCAACTCATCCCAACCCAACCCCGCCTAGCTCAATGGTGGTAGATACTGTAGAGTGGTTCTGTGGCCTAAGGAGCTGACAGTCAGCAAGGAACTGCGGACCTCAGTCTACAACCACAAGGAACTGGACTTTGCCAACAACCAGAATGAGCTTGGAAGTACATTCTTCCCAGAGCCTCCCCCTAAGACCCCAGCTGGCTGACACCTTGATTTTGGCCTTGTGAGATCCTGGGCAGAAGATTCAGATGAGCCCACCTGGATTTCTGGGCTACAGAAATAGAAGATTATAAATGAGTGTTGCTATAAGTTGTTAAATTTGTGGTAATTTGTTGCACAGCAGTAGAAAACTAATATACCCAGCCTATTCCTACACTCTCAGAATTATCTTGATTTTCTTTCCTAATCAACCTGGGAGATGAATTATAGTAGAAAGAGGAGAATAGAGTATTGGGCACAGATACACTTGGGTTTCAATCCTGGCTCAGTCAGCCACCGGCCATGTGACTTCAGCTAAGTTATATAACCATTCTAAGCAGAGCTTTGTTCAGCAATAAAGTATGTAGATAATAACTTTCCTGGTCAGTTTGCTTGGAAGATTAAATGTAATGCACATTACATGTCTGACGTGTAGTAAAGCTTAAATATTTCTCAAAGACATTAGAGTAAGTGAAGCTACTGTTTTCACCACCATCATTAGTAGTAGGACAATTTTAATAGCACAACAGTGACTTGGCCCAGAGGAAGAGCTGCTAGGGGAACTGGGGCCGCGCTGATGACGAGGGGTGCCCTGCAGACTGCCCTGCACCAGAGGTCACTCAGCCTGTGTCTAAGTCTGGTTCTTGGATTAGACAACTGGAAACATGAGGAGTCCAGGCCACAGGAGGAAGGACACAGCAGTGAAATGACTCGATGTTCAATAGACGAGTAAATGGGGTGCTCTGGAAATGAACCCACTGGACCTCCCTGTCTGGCCAGAGGGAGCAGCGGAGCCCAGCGCGGCCTTCCTCTCTCAGGAGCTGCACAGCAGGCAGCGCTGTGCCCACACTGCAGCGTCTCGCTCCTGACCACGGAGGCTATCAGGAGTCAAGCCGTTTCCCGTTTTTCTCCCCAAGTCTAAACTTTACCAGTCATTGGATAGCGCACAGAAGGAGCAACTTTTGCTCCAGGGAAGGACACGCAGGCTGACGCCAAAGTCCTGCTCTGCTTAAAAACGCCTGCGGTTGCCTGAGCACGCGGAGAAGGAAGACCTGCTTGATTTCTCAGATCTTCGGATGCAGCATTTTGTCTCTCCCGCTTCCTTCCTGTGCCCACAGCCCCACCCTTACCCCACCGTCCCTTGGGGCTGTTGAGTTCAGTGGTAACATGTAACCAGGCTTGTCAGAGAGCCTGAGTTCTAGGAGCAGTGTGCGTGAGCTGCTTTGTACCCCCTGGCGAGAGCTGATTGTTAAGCATTTCTGTCCAACTCCGCTCTTCAGTGACCTCACTTGAATCCGCCATGGCGAGAGTACACCACAGACATTGGCAGGGGCACAAATCAGGTTTCAGCCCCCCGGAGAGCTGGTGTTAAACATTTACCCAGTACGTGGATGCTTCTAGCCTCGGTGGCCTGGGGGAGGGAGATTCCTGCCCCTCTCTGGCCTCTGTTTCCTCCTTAGTCAATGCCTTACATAGCCTCTAAAGGCCTTTTTTTTTTCCCCAAAGCTCATTAGATGCCAAGGAAGAGAGAGGAAGTGCTGATAACTAAATTACTGCTTTCATAGTAATACTTTAAACAATAAAAATAGTGCTCAAAGTCATCACCTTTAGAAAGATTTCTTTCTATGCTAAGTACCATGCTATGTATTTCATCCAAATCCCTCTCCTGTCTTACTCGAACCACACACATGCCTCATTCAGTCAGCTAGTGAGCTACTTGGGGCTGAAAATATTTTCCCCCTTGGCTCTGAAATTTGAATACTTGCATATAAACTGGGCTCCACCACTTTTTAATTTACTTTGACTAAGTTGTTTAATTTCTCTGTCTCTGTTTCCTATATTCTGTAAAATGGGGATGATTATAATAACAGTTTCTACTTCCTAGGATTGTTATGAGTATTAAGTGAGAAAATCCAGGCAAAAGGCTTAGATTAGTGCCAGCCGTATAGTAAGTAAGCACTAGATAAATATTAAACGTCATTGTCCTTTCATCTGCGGAGCCCACACAGGCCTGGTCCAGGGTCGGTCCCTGATAAACGTTTGTCCAGGAAAGGAAGGGAGGCTGATGGATAAGAGATGATAGAGAGAAATACTTTCGTTAATAACTAAATGAATCTTCCACATTCACGTACTTCAATCCTCCCCATTTACTGTCACTTACATATCTCACTATTGCCCTCCTAGGTGTTCTAGAAAGAGTCAGGAAATCATTCGTTTAGTCACTCCACAAGTACTAACTGAGCACCCCTGGTGCCAGGCCCTGGCTGCATGCTGAGGCCAACAGCAGCAGTGGGCTCCGGGCTTCGCTGAGAGACAGGGAGCCCTCCGGCCACCTGGCGAGAAGGCCCTGAGGGGCCGCGAGCTTCGTGCTTGCTGGGACAAAGGGTGGTGCCAGGTTAAGAAGTTGGGATGCCCAACTCCAGGGCCTGTGCCATGTTCCTGCTACAACCTGCCACCCTGGACCCTGGATCAGACGATCCTGTGTATGAACCCTGGCTCTGATATTTATTTATGAGATATGTCGCTTGTTCTTGGACAGGCCCCTCATTTTTCTAAGCCTTGGTTTCTTCATAAGTAAAACAGGGGTAAAAACTTCCACCCGGCTTCAAAGTTCGAATCCCCGTATGTGAAGGGCAGAGGGGATGCTGGCAGCTGGCACACGGGCACACTCGGTACATGCTCTTCCTCCCTCTGGACCACAGTGTGACGAAGGGAGGAGGCTCACCTTTGTTAAGCTTTGTGATTTAATCTCATGAGAATTTAATCACAGGAATTTCCCAGGTAGGTCCCCCATTTTTCAGATAAACTGAGCCCCAGAGAGGTGAAGAAACTTCCCTACGTTGCCCAAATCTTGTGTGTGGTGCGGGAGCAGGGTTCCAGCCAAGCTCTGCAGCCCGAGGTTGACCACGGTGTAGGGCTCCTGCCCCGGCTGGAGGAGAAGCCACTGGGGACCTCAGGCTGGAGCAGGCCCAGGTGGGCTGCGGGGCCGGGGGCAGGCCTGGGCCATGGACGCGTGGTGAGGCTGGGCTAGCAGATCGGTTATCCCCACACAAATAAACCCAGACGTGGGGGCCGGGCCTGGGACTCACTGGGGACTGCTCCAGGGCAGGGCTGGAGTTTCACTTTTCGCCCAGCTCAGATGGGGAGTGACAGGGCTGGGGGCTGCCTGACAGTTCAAAGAGGATATGTGGCTTGGAGGTCGCAGTTCAGTAGAGAAGTCATTCCCCAGCCCCCTCAGCTGGGAAAATGTGTTCAAGCTGTTCCCCCTCCTGGAGTGCTCTTGTCTCCCTCCCCTTGTCCCTCCCGCTGCATTGCTGGGGGGTGGGGGGGGGAGACAACTGTGGGACCCACCCGTCCTGGCTCCAGCCCCTCCTCCTGCATGAAGTCTACCCTGGACACTCCTGCCCCCACCAACCTCTTCATCTCCTTCACTCTCATTTCACTGAGCACCTACTATGTGCCAGGGCTATGCCGGGCACTGGTGACACTGAGACAGATAAACCCTGTCAGCTGCAAGAGCTCATGGGTCGGGTGAGAGAAATAGACAAAAACAGATAATGACGGTACAAATTGGTAAGAGCTAGGACAACGGTAGCTTCTGTTTATTGAGCACTTGTTATGAGCCACAGGTTCATATGTATTATATCATTTGATCCTCACAAGAATTATAATCCCTGCATGGTTGTTTTCATTCCATTTGACAGCTGAGGAGACTGAGGCTTTGGAGGGCAGCCTGCCCACGTCACAGGCAAGACTCAAGCCTCACTCTTTCCACCTGCTCCTGCCCTGGGCTCTGGGAAGGGAGGCGGGCCAGGAATCCTTCCTAGAGGAGGCTGTACTGGGCTGCGCCCTGAAGGAGAAGGCAATGGCTGGTTGGCTTGGTGGAGGGCTGGCTTTCCGACAGGAGGCTGTGCAAAGCCCCAGGGAGCTGAACACCAGGCCTCTCTTCGGGGCTGTGCTTTGTTCTTCCGACGCCTTTGACTGACGAGTTTTGCTGGTGCATCCTCTTCCCAGGCCTTCCCCTTTTACCCTGCTTCCCAGCCCGCAGGGCCTCTTTCCCTATATGACTTCATCCGCGCCCTTGGCTTCAGCTACCATCTCTCTGGCAGTGGCATAGGCGTCTGTCTCTCTCCCCTGAGCGAAGACCTGTGCATGCCACTGTCTACTTGACCTCTTCAGTGTGATGTCGTAAAGGGACTAGGAATGCCAACAGGCTCCCAACAGAATGCCTGCTCCAGGGCTCTGTGCCTGGTACCAGCACCCCCAGGACAGAGTCAGCCTGGCGCCCTTTCCTCCCTCACCTCCCCAGCTGAGCCATCGCCAAGGCCTGTGGATTCTATGTCCATCCATGCTGCCCATCTCCTCCCTGCCTCTGTGTCTGAGCTGTCATTGTGCCTGGAGTGTGGCACCAGCCTCCTCCCTGGGCTCCTCTCTCCGCTCCTGCTCTCAATCCAGTCCTCAACACTGTCGCTAACATGATCTCTTGGAAGCACGCTCCGTTCTGCTGCTACATCCACGACTTGCGTCGCTTTTAGGATGAGATTCCAATTCCTTCCGTGGCTCCCGGGGCCCAGTGGGACCCAGGCCTGCCGACTTCTCCAGGGTTACCTGAACCATCGCGCCAACCACAGTGGGCTCTTTGTAGTTATTTGAATGTTCCAGGCTACCTCCCATCCATGAGGCTTTGAGTGCACAGATTCCGCTGCTGGGAGTGTCACTCCGGACTCCGGGCCAGCCCTAGTGACTGCCCCTGTACTGCCCAGATCTCACCTCAGCCATGACCTCCTCAGGAAAGCTTCCTCCGAGCCTCGCAGTGGCCCGCCCTCGAGTGTCCTGCTCACTGCCCCTGAGCTGTTCCATCACAGCACTTACCCATCGGTCACTTCATATCAGATTGAAAATGACGCTGTTTCTCCACGCGGGCAGGACCGTGTGTACTCTGCTCACTGCTGTACCTACCCCCAGCGCCCAGCACCATCAACACTTCCTTAGTGAAGTGCTCTCTCTGCCATGAGCTCCTCCAGGGCAGGGCCCAGGCCCGGTTCCTCTCTGTCCCCATGCAGTGTCCAGTGCCGTGGCCCTCAGCCAGTGCTGCCAGGGCAGATCCCCAGCCACAGGTGCAGTGTGGTGGCAGAGGCTGTGACAGTGCAGGCTGAGGCTGAGACTGGCCAGGGCAGTGCTGAAGGGCATCTGGGAACTGCACTGCATCTGCGACGCACCCTTCCCCCCTCAGAGAGGAGACGAGCCCAGACAACACCACTGGCTTGCTGGGTGACCCAGGGCAAGACCCTTCTTGTCTCTGGGCTTAAATTACTCAGGGGATGGGACTCATGGCCTGGTGTCTCAGTCTGAGATTCCAAACTGATAAACTCTCTGGTCCTGGAAAGAGGCTGGGATGTTGAGGGCCCACTTGCAGAAGCCTCTGGAGAGGGTTAGAACGGTTCTGAAGCTGTGGAAGAGGAAGACCCGGGGCCCAGGGTCCATGGCGCTCTGCTTCCTGCTCCCACGGCATGTGAGAAGACAAGCACAATACGTCTCAGCCTCCACCCGCTCCCCCGTGACTGCTAGCGCTCACCCCTGGAGCAGCCTAGACATCTCCAAGGTCACTTTAGGACCAGGAACAACATACACATCGTGTCCATAAAGAGGCAGTGGCAGCAGTGGATGGAGGCCTTGGCCTCCCAGAGAAGTGAGCACTGCCGATGACTTGCCTTTGTCCTTTAGCTCAGGAACCTGTTTCTCATCCTATTTTACAGTGGGGTAAACTGAGGCCCCAAGAGGGAGAGTTGTCCCCCTGTGGCCACGCAGCCATGTACTGAATGGCAGAGCTGGCACCAGAGCCAGCCACCTGAGGTCGCTGCTCAGGGAAATGCAGGTGGGTAAGTCAGGACTGGCTGTGCCCAGGGGCAGGTGCACTGGACAGAGCCCTGGGCAGGGAGGCAGGAAACCCCGGGTTCCAGATTCCCCAGCTCAGTGTTGTGCCCTGGGCACGCTGACCTGCTTCTCTGGCCCCAAGTTCCCCACCTGCCTGATGGGAGAAGAGCAGGGGATCAGGCTGAGGGGGCACAGCAGCTGGGGGAGCACTGAGGGGGGGTCTCTCAGCTCCCAGAGCACCAAGAGAGTGTGGCGGGTCCTGTGGATGGCATGGCCTTGCCGGTGACAACCCCGAGGGGCCAGGGGCCAGCCCCCTTTCCTCTGCGGGTCACTCATTTACCAGGGCAGAGGCCCCAGCGGAAGAGGCCTGGGCAGGATCTTAACAGGACTGACGAAGGAAGCGGCTGCCGGGGGCTGAGGGGAAGGTCGGAAGGAAGGAGGCAGGACGCCACTCCCCACCTCTGGGGCCACCTGCCTCCCTGGCTCCTCAGAACCTCTGGTCAGGTCCTCCTGGGCACAGCTGGCATTTTGGGCAGGCAATTCTTTCATGCAGGCCATTAGCATCAAGGGCTACTCACTGTGACAAAATGTCCCCACAAATTCCCTAATGCCTCATAGGGGTGGCATGCAAGTCCCTCTGGGTCAGAGTCCCTCTGGGTCAGAGTCCATCTGCCTCAGTGCACTGATTGAGGCCTAGGCCACAAGAGGGCCAAGGGGTTCTCCAGGGGGGGAGCAAGGTATTCATTTCCCAGTGGAGAGACTGCCTGGGTCTCTTTCCCCTGACCCTGTCACACTCATGCTGATGGCTGCCATCCAGAACCTGGGCCCCTCCTTAGCACACACTCCAGGCAGCCAGGACCAGGGCGAGCAGCACACTGCAACCTATCAGGACTTTAATCCACAGTCGGGAGCTCCGGCATCTCCCCTTCCCTCTCTGAGCCTTAGTTCCCTCGGCAGTAATGTGGGGAAAAACAAGATCTTGAAAGACATTATCTTACCAGCCCGGTGGGTGCACACAATACTCTCCTCACCCTTATCTGCCAAGGGTCTGCCATTCCAGGCTGCCCGTCCCCGGAGTGACCAGCAGCAGGATGCAGTAGACAGCATGGTTTGAGTCCCAGTTCTCCCATTTGCTGCCTTTTATGGTTCTGGGGAGGTTGCTTCCCCTTTCTGAGCCTCAGTTTCCTCCTTTGTAAAAATGTGGAGAAAGGCATAAGTATGAGAATTAGCATGATACCACTGCAGTGCTGGGCACTTTGGGGGCACTTGGGGCATTCATTCAATATATACTGTGGCTATTGTCTGCATTTCGAGGGTGGAGTTGACATAATAAAAGTGGGCGGGGGGGGGAGTAACTGGTCAGACTGGGCGGCATGTAGTGGGAGGCTGCTTGGGCTGCAGAGCTTCCAAGAGGCCCCAGTCACACCCTGGACACGGACACAGCCCTGCCCACACACACAGCCCACGTGTGCACTCATACAACCCAGCTATCCACCAACACAAGTGTGAACATGTCCCTGCTCCTCCAGAGCCAGTACCCCCTGCCCCACCTGTTTCAGGGGGTGAATCAGAGGTTGAGAGGGCGAAGGGACTTGCCGCAGGAGATGGCAGAATTGGAAGGGCACCCAGAGAACTCCTGCTTCCCTGATTGGCTTGCCAGTGTACCAGCTGTCCCACTTAGATGTACAGGGGTTAGGGTGCACACCCAGGTACACAGGCGCGCTCAGGTGCGAATGCACACAGACCGTGCATTCAAACGGGGACCCTAGAGACAAAGGCAAAGGCATGGAATATACCAGGCTAGGCATATACCAGGCCACCGGAGCTCAGGAGGGTGACCAGGAGGGAGACAGACCAGGGCGCCGCACACTGGACCCCAAGCACACCCGCCCAGCCGTCCCCCGCCCCGGCCTGCTCGCCGACCCGCCCTCCTCCCCGCAGCCAGTGTGGCCCTCGGCCTGCGCTTAACCTGGGCGGGCGGGCCGGCTGGGCCGGGGCCATTATGCGGGCGCATGGCCGGCCGCGCCAGGGCGCAGAGCAAACTTAACCTTCATTTGGGAGCGCCCAGCGGCCGGAGCGCGCGGCGCAGCCATCGATCGCTGCTAATGGCCTCGTCTAAATGCGGAGCGGCTGCCTCCGCCCCCCGGGTCAAGGCGCCCCCGCCCTCGCCAGGCACTCCGTGCAAAATGGTGTTTACCAAAGTCAATATTGGCCTCCCGGAGCCCAGGGCCGGATCTGGGCCGCCAAGGCCTCGTCCTCCTGGTGTCCCAACCGGCCCTGGCTCTGGCCCTGACGAGGAAACTTTGAGGGCCAGACACAGGTGAGCCTCGCCCAAGGTCTCCCAGGACTGGACGGGAGTCTCGGGGGCCTCCTTGCCTGGGGGTTGTGCAGCCCCGCCCCAACCGGCAGCGCCTGCGGCGGGAAGAGAGAGCAGGAGGTTTGTCCTGCAGGGCACCTCGGCTTGACTCCTGGCTCCATCTTTGTGTAAATCTAGTTAGGCCCCTTCCCCTCTCTGAACCCTCAGGGCCATGGTTTTTTAACACCTTTCCCAAAGGGTTGTTGAAAGGATGGCTCTAGATACAGCCAGGTCAGGTGTTCAGCACTGAACCTGATCCTCAGAGGCAGCTCAGACATAAGGTAGGGTGGTGTCTGTCCGCCACCTTGTCACTCTTCCCTGTCCCCTGCCTGGTCCCCTTCTTCAGGGCACTGCTGAGTCGGCTGCTGTCGGCATCAGCTTATCAGGGGCGCAGCATAGACCCTGGAAGATTCTCCGTCTGAATGAATCTTGGCCTCACCACGTACGAGCCTTGTGTCCTCTGATTCCTGGCATGTAAGTGTGGGATCTCAGGGCTGCCAGGCAGATCTGCCCTCCCGGACAGGTGGGTGTCTGAACTGGGGGCCATGAGGACCACACAGGCCACGCAGCACAGGTAACCTTTGTGAGAAGCCTGAAACGTACTTTCCAGGCTGTGCCAGTAAGCCAAGTGCTAAAATGGCTTCACGTTAAGTTCATTTCATAAGAAAACCACCTCCCCATTTGGGTCCCCTTTCTTTCCCACGTTGGGGATCTTCGGATTGATAAGAAAAGCATGGTAATTGCAACTTCCCCTCACTCCCCTTTTGCTCTCTGTGCCTATCAGAGAAAGGAACTTTTAAATGAGAGCCAGAGAGAAGACTTGGGGGCTGGTCCCAGCGTCTGAGCTCCTTGGCCCTCCGGGTTTTGGAGAGACCGGTAACCCGAGCCCGCCATCTGGTGGCTGTGACTGCGCTTACAGCCTTGCTCCTAGCATGAGGTCATGGTGAGTCCCTGGGCACTTAGACTCACGCGTGAGATCTGAGAGTCACAGACTCCTAGAATCACAGGACAGTACTCCCTTAGGATTGGGGAATTTTGGATTCTTGAGACATTGCATTCATGGAATGTTAGAACAGCAATAATAACGATAATACTATTCCTCGACAGCTTTCTCTGTGTCAAAGCTCTACAGAGAGTGCTTTGTGGGAGCTATTTCTTTTAATTCTCTCCCATTTGACATTACATGGTGACTGTTTATCCCCATTATATAGGTGAGAAAACTGAGACTCTCATTAAGCAATTTGTCCCAAATTATACTATGATAAGCAGTGGGTTGAAATGTGAACTCCAGGTCTCCCAACTTCAGATCCATGCTGTTAAGCACCACAGTTTATATAGACTTTTAAGATAGTACTATCTGGAACTGCCGAATTTTAGTATCATAGGATCGTAGGGTATGAGAATCTTAGAATTGGAGAATCTTAAGATTTTGGAATCATAAAATGCTGGGAAGAGGGCATTGCAGGCTTAGGTACCATGGACAGGACTGGGAGGGTGTTTAGGGGGTCCCTGGTTTTGCACGTGAGGTCAGACAAGGAAAGGGCGTGGCTGCATTGTGCCGTACAGGGTGGGAAATCAGGGCTTCCTGTCTCCTGACCCAGAGTTCTTTCCACTGTGGGTTTCTCAATCAAGGCTTTTCCAATTATGCTCTTTTACAGCCACTGCAATAAAGCTGTGGACTTTTGCTCCAGAACAGCACATAAAATATCCCATTATTTGCCTCTTAACCTGAGCTTCTGTTTTACATCTTAAGTCTAAAGTGTAAGGCTCATAAAAGGTAATCATCTAAGGCCTGTTCAAAGAGAAGCCATAAATTGGCCATTTAGTCCAATCAGTGTTTATTGTGCTCCTACGGGGTACCCAGCCAGGGCTGGCCTGTGCCCCACGGAGAGGAAGGGGGAACATTAACCTCAGCCGTGACTGTGAGCTGCTTTACTGTGCTTTGGGGAGGAGTGCAAAGACACGGAGTCAGCCCAAGAGACAGAAACATTGCAGGAGATGTCATTCCATGGTTAGGTAAGAGATGAGGTGGGGGACATGGAGAGGGCAGTGTGGGCTGTGACAGGGTGAGAGCAGAGGGGCCCTTTTTTGCCACTAAGTATTGAGTTACTGCTATGCCCTGGACCCTGTGCTAAGTCTATGATATACATTATCACACAGAATCTTCACAGTAATTTCATAAGGTTGTAAGGACAAACCGAGCCTCAGAGAGGTTAAGCAGTTTATCCATAGTCACATAGCTAGTAAATTCTGCAGCTAGGATTTGGACCTAGGTCTATCTGATTTTGAACACTTTGCTTTTAACCACTGTGTCACACTGCCTTGGAGTTGAGCCTTAAATGACCACATGGCTGATGAATAGCGACCCCGTGAGGTCTGTGGATGTGCGAGGCTGGAAGGCAGGAGGAGGGTAAGCTCAGCTAGGAAACAGCCCCTCCTCCGTGCCCACTCGCCCTGCTCACTTGAATCTCATTCTGACCTTCAATGCCCAATGCCTGTGAGTTCAACAAGAAATCAGGTCTTCTTGTAGGCCTGGCGACCCAGAATTCAGCTCCATGTTTGGCCTGCCTTGGGTTGGGCCTAGGCCAAATGACCTTAGGCAGCCAGGGGACAGTCAAACCCTGTTCCAAACCTAACTAGAGGATCCTCCTTGCTATCTCCCCACTTTCCTACCAACTCCGAAACCGCCCCAAGACCCACAAAAGCCTAGGTTCATAGCTCAAAATTATTTTACACACTGAGATTGCCATATTACTATTATTTTACTTTTTAAACTTCGTACCTGTTGCCTGTCAAATTATTACAGAAGTACAACTCTTAACAAAATAATGCTGGCCCAGCACTTTGAGATGACGCCAATACGTACAGAACAGGCAAAATTGAACTCAACGGTAGACTCTAGGTAGACTTAGCCTGAGAACCACTTTCTCCAAACCTCCCTTGTTGCTCACATGTGGCTGAAAGGGTTTTCACACTGACTGCGACTCACCAATCACTCCCTCTGATGTGAGAGCAAGACAGGTCCATCCTGGCACCGAGGGACAATCAAAACCTAACTATAGGATGATTAATCGGCGATGCTTTTGGAGAAAGATTTTGATCAAAAGGGGAAAATGTGAAAGTTGTCAAGATCAAAAGGGAGTCACTTGTATTAGAAACCCTGACAAATGGAGTCAGGGAAGACCATGAAGGGAGGGTTCTCATGCCTGAATTTCTGATCATGAGAACTATCACAAAGACTCTACGAAAACGACAACCTTAAACAAAGGCCATTGCAACCTTACACACACATGACTACTCCTGCAAGGATATCTGCCCAGCAACTGCCTGTGCAACCTTGGACTGGCACTACCCTTGTTAATAATCCTTGTAGCCAAGGATAGTTATCTCAAAACAATTATATAATTATCTTCATTTTTTTTCTTTGAAAACCATTGTCTGTCTTTACCTCCCTGCACATAGTTTACTTTGGCATGCATATTCCTGTTGCGATGCCCATTCCCTAATAAATAGCATTTTCCTTTAGAGAGCCCTTTAGGTTGACCTTAAACGTGGTCTGACCTATGACTGCTTTGACCAATAGAATATAGCAGATGTGACATTATGCCAGTCTGGGCCTGCCTTGAAGAGGACAGGCAGGTTCCACTTTGGTCTCTGGGAGCCTTGACCTACAATGTAAGAAGTCTGGTCATTCTGCTGGAGAGGCCACGTGGAGAGGCCCTGAGACTTCATGGACTGGGCCCAGCTGCGTTCAGCCCTCCAGCCATGCCCACCAAGACACTAGACATTGGCGTCAATCTGTCTTGGATCCCAAGCCCAGTTGCTAGCTGAAAACTACTGAGTGATCTCACTTCACACTCTGTGGAGCAGAAGAACTGCCCAGCCAAGCCCTGCCTGAATTCTTGACCTATGAAATCAAGAGACATAGTAAAATGAGTGTTGTTTTAAGCTACTGAGTTTTGGGATAGTTTGCACATAGCAGTTGGTAACTGAAACAATGACGAAGGGCTATCTATGTGGGCTTGGAGAGAAAGACTCACTACTATTGGTATTTTATAAAACATTGTAAAATATATTATTAAACGTCTAATGATAAGATGTTGAAACTTTTCTTAAATATTTTAACATGTTATAAACTTAAGCACATTGTTTTGCACAGAATAAACTGTAATTACACATTTTATAATATATTTTTGACTCTCCCAAACTTGTGAAACAAACAGATAAAACATATACAAAACAGAATTATTAAAACATATTACTATGTTGCCATTTATACTTATCCTAAAAGCATCAGTTCCATGGGCTCATTTATTTCTTTATTACTTCTGTACTTGTTATATGATCTTAGTTTTTATTTATTTATTTTGATACCTAGCTAGGGTGTAATAACTTTCCAGACTGAAAAGAAAAGTAGTAGTAACTCAGAGCAGGATCTGGGTTACCAACCACGCGATTCTTGATTGGGCCCGGAATGTGGTTTCTTCTCCCAAGGGTTTTAAAAAGGAGCCACGGATCAATAGGCTGGGCTGCCTTTTTTTTTTTTTTTTTTTTTTTTTGACTTAATCTTCACTTGTTACATCAGTAAAATTTGTTAAATCTGATCTTCTACACTGTCTTCAGTTTTTATTGCAACCCAGTGTCTCTCCCCCAAATTTTCTACATTGCAATTCTTGCTTGGCCAGTGTTACATTGTCCTGTCATTGTGACAAATGGATCTGGTCTGTGAGCATTATTTAAGACCGCTAGATAGCTTTTATTATCTTGTAATTAGTGGGGTCATCTAGAGGTTTCATAGGAGGTGAAGGATTGGGGCTGCGCGTCTTTTCTCCTCCCTAAGACATTCGGCCAATCCATCACGGAGGAACACCTGGCAGGAGGCTCGCTCTGCTTGGTTACTAGCCCATGTGGCTGCCGCGGCTGGCTCCTCCGCTCACGCTCAGCCTCCACCTGACTGCCAGTGAGACCTGCGGAGCTGCACAGTCCTTGTGGTTCGAGACACAGGTCTTGCCTTTCCCATGACTTCTTGGCTTACGCATGGCTCCCTGCGATCTTTCTTTCCTGTTTCTGTAGCTTGGAACAGATATGTGGCAATTCTTTATAAAGACACACATTTACTAAAAAAAAAAAAAAAAAAAAAGACAAAACCAAAATATTGATATGTGAACATCCCCCAACTAATTGAAATAATAAAAATGAATAGATATTATTATTTTACTTTTTAATTACAACCACCTTTTTGTATACTTCATATTAACTTTTTTTTGGAGTGTCAGAATTCATGGCTTTTCATTAACTTATCTTCTTCTAACAAACTATATTTCTTCATCTCCTCCCTGTCTTCCTTCTTCTTGCTGTTTAGGTGATCACAGCTTTGCCATTGGAAGGTACCTCAAGCTTGCTCACCCCTTTCTTTTTCATGCTGCGCTGATATCCTTTAAAGCAATCCTGGTTTCTGGCAACAGCAGGATGCTTGATAGCCATTCTTACTTTTTATTTTTTCTCCAAGGCATGGAACCACCTACCATCCGAAAGATCCCAATTCTCTTTAGTGGAGGATAGTATTAGAGCCCGGGATCTGGGTGCTGTGACCCAGCTCCTCTGTTTGAGCCTCGTGTCATGCTGCCACATGGGATTGGAGGTGGCTGTGCTTCAGACCCACGGTGCTCGGCTAGGGCGTGCTGCTCTCACCAGCCTGGCCTTGGCAAGCAATAGCTGCTGCTCTCCCCTCCACTAATGTGGCCCAGTGTCCCCCTAATTTCTTGTGGAAGAATGGAGATAGTCTATATCTCTTGGTGGGAAGGTTCAGAGACAATGGAGGGGTATTCACTAGAGAATAGCATAATTTCTACTACTTGTGGTTTCTCCTACAGCCCTAAAGTCTAGATGCATTCTAAGATCACTTCCAAAGCATTCCCTGCCTACCTCTCCATCTGTTTCTACAGAGAAGAGGCTGGAACACCCCCTCCCCTGCCCCTGGCCAGCCAGAAATCCACTGAGGGTGTCTATGTTAGAATTTTGGGCCAACCGCCACAAGGCCCAATGAGAGGGAGTTTCTCTCATTCCCAGTCTAGCGGACACTGGTCCATCCTCACCAGTGTCAGGATCGATGGCTGGCTTGGATGGTTGGCAGTAGGAATGTCCATTTCCTGATCCTTTTTTAAAATAATGAGGTCTTATCCTAAGTGCCCCAGGACAATCACATCATCAGAAAGCAACCCCTGAGCATCAATCAGCACATTTCCAAAGTCTAAGCCATTTAGGCTAAAATAACCTGTGGAGAACATGGCTCAGGTCAGTTTGAGCCATGTCCAGCCTGGCTGAGTTCATTACTGTCATTGGTCCTTCAGGTATCCTATCTGGACATCTCTCTCTAAGTTCTCAGTTTAGACTGTCTGGTGAACTATTTATTATTAAACAAGAACACACACACGTATTATGAAGTCTAACTCACATAGAGCAAAAAAATTTTTTTTTATTTCTGTGGGGTTTTTTTTTGAGACAGTCTCACTCTGTCGCCTGGGCTAGAGTGCCGTGGAGCCTGCCCCAGCCTCTAGAGTAGCTGGGACTACAGGTGTGCACCACCATGCCCAGCTAATTATTTCTGCTTTTAGTAGAGACCGGGTTTTGCTCTTGCTCAGGCTGGTCTTGAACTCCTGACCTCAAGTGATCCTCCTGCCTTGGCCTCCCAGAGTGCTAGAATTACAGGTGTAAGCCACCACATCTGGCCTTTATTTCTGTGTTGTTTTTTTTTTAAAGGACAATAAAATCTACAGAAACACAGCACTCACCACAACCACATGTGGCAATTTACATGACTAAGCTATTTAAGATATTCCCCAAGAAGAAATTGGACGGTACTTGCTTTATAAGATGTTACAAAATGGTCAGTTTTTGTGTTTTCCCAAAATGAATAGATATTTTTCCCCAAAGCCAAAAATCACATGTAGATTTTTGTTTTTCTAAAAAAATTATTTATTAGCCAGATGTGGTGGCGTGCATCTATAATCCCAGCTACTTGGGAGGCTGAGGTGGGAGGATCGCTTTAGCCAAGGAGTTCGAGGCTGCGGGGAGCTATGATCGTACCACTGCACTCTGGCCTGGGTGTCTCTAAAAAAAATTATTTTTAAGATAGAATGAATTCACATGACTCTATAGAAATTACAGAAAGATATAAAGATACACAGTGAAAAGCCTCCTTCCCACCCCTGTCTCCAGCCACTGCTTCGTGCCTGAGGATCCAGTGTCCCTTCCACAGATATTTTATTCATTTGCAAATGAATGTTTGTACGGTCTTCCCCCACTTCTTAAAAACACTGGTGGGAGCACACCATACACTGTGTTCTGCATCTCACTTTTCCCACCTAACAATGTATCATTCTGTAGCAGCTCATAAAGAAGGTTCTTATTCTTTTCCATGCCTGCAAACAATGGAATTGATAAATGTACCTCAATATATTCAGTGTCCCCATTGATTAACATTTAGTTTCTTTCTAATTATTTACTATTACAAATGCTGCTTACAGATAATTTTTATACCAACATCACTTTGCATGTGCATTGTATCAGCAGGATAAATTCCTAGCAATGGAGTTGCTGGAACACAGAGTATGTACATATGTGCTTTGATGTTGCAAAATTGCCATTCAAGGGAGCAGAACAAGTCTGCACTCCCCCAGTGATGTGAGGCAGTTGGCTTCCACATATCCTTGCCAACAGAGTATATTATAGAACTTTTTGATCATAGTCAGTCTGGTAGGTGTAAAATAGATCTTGGTGAAGTGGTTTTTTTTTGTTTTTTGAGCTTCTGTTCTGTCACCCAGGCTGGAGTGCAGTGGTGTGATCATAGCTCACTGCAGCCTCGAACTCCTGGGCTCAAGCGATCCTGCTGCCTCAGCCTCCCTAGTAGCTGGGACTACAGGCGTGTGCCAACATGCCCAGCTTAGTGAAGTCTTAGTTTGCATTTTTCCTATTGTAATTGTGATATGTAAATCTTTCCATATATTTAAGACCTGCTTATATTTCCTTTTCTCTGAATTGTATGTCATATCTTTTGACTATTTTGGGAGGTGGGGTGAGGTGTTGATCTTTTTAACTGATTTTCAGAGCTTACATTTTAAATAAACTTACTTTTGCCTGTGATATCAGTTGAAAGTATTTTTCCCAGTTCATCATTTGCCTTTCAACTCTCTTATGAATAGTTTTTGCATGTTTTCTTTTCCATATGAACTTTAGAGTTTGTGAAGTTCCAAAACCAAAAAAAAATTCTGTTGATACTTTTATTGAGTGTTTTTACCAGGAAGAAAATATATAGTGAAATATCAGGTTTTTTCCATTTGTGGCTTCTTGATTTTGTCATATTTAGAAAGGTCATCCTTGCCCTGAAATTATAAAATCATTCTATGCTTATTCTGAACTTTTATTTTTTTACATTCAAATCTTTTATTCATTTGGAATTTATCCTGGGGTAAGGTGTGAGGTTAAATCTAACTTTCATTTATCCCAGAAGTCTACCTAGTTGTTTCCATACCATTTATTGAATAATTCATCTTTTCCCTACTGATTTGAGATGCCACCTTTACAATATACTAAATTCCAGTAGGTATTTTGCTCCTCTTCTGGAATTTTAATTCTGTTCTGTTGATCTCTGTGCCAGTGCCACATTGTTTTATTAAGTGTGGCTTTATAAATGTTTTAACTGTAGGGTTAGTCATCCCTCCTTACTCTTTTTTTAAAGATTTTTCCAGAATCTTACTGCACACATTTTACCACATAAACTTCAGAATTGAGTTGTTCAGTTCAAAAAAAACACTGTTGCTCCTTTCATTGGGATTACATTAAATTTTATATAAACCTAGGGAGGACTGACATCTTTACGATGCTGTGTCTTCCCGTTTGGGAACATGATCTGCCTTGCCCTTTGTTCAAGTATGTTTTTATGTTTCTCAGGAATGTTTTAAGGTTTTCTTCACATAGATCTTGCATATTTCTAGTTGAGTTTATTCCTAGATATTTTATTTTTATTGTTGCTATCGTAAGTTTTTTCCCATTACATTTTCTAATTGAATGTTAGTTGTATAAATTAGAGCTATTTATTATGTATCCAGTTGAATTACTGAACTTTCTTAGTCTTTCAGTTGGTTCTCTCTCAGGTTTTTACCTCCTCCTTTTCATTTGTTTATGCCTCAATTTTTCTTCTCTTGTCTTACTATTATACATTGGCCAGTACTGATAGCCTCAGGGAATGCATTATTTTTAGTGGCTGCAGAATATTCGAGTAAGTGGATTTGCCATAATTTACCGAGTCAGCCTTCTATTGTTGGGTGGGTTGGTTGTTTCTACATATTTGCCATTATATGCAATGATGGACTGAGTATCTTTATGCATGAAACTCTGCCCACAGGGTGAAATCACTAGACCAGTTTTAAGGCATTTGTTCCAAACAGAATAAAACCTGTGATTTTAGAGAGGGAAAAATGGTAGCTGAGAATAAGAGAAATACTTGTTTCCTCTCGCATGGCTTCCTCTGTAAATGTAAGTTCCTCTTGATGCCTAGCATGGGGCCTTAAGTATTGTTATTGCTCTTGAAATATATGCGGTATTGTAATAGCAATGAAATTATTAGCGAAAGTTAAGTAGAGAAAAACAACTGGACAGACGGAGGGAAAGACAGGCAGATCGAGTGCTAGAAGAAGATTCAGCTTTGAACAACATCCATACCCCTCCCTGCCCTGCCGCAGTTTTCTGTTTTAAAGTCTCCACTGCACACTTAGGGGATTGTAGAAATGGTGATGCCTCAAAGCCAGGAAAATGAGGTGTGAAGTCCTAGAGACGTGCCCAGAACACAGCGTAGAGCAGGCCAAGGCAGAGCTGGGCCCGGCTGGGCTGGACAGCAGTCAACTGCTCCGGGGTCGGCCCGTCTCACAGGCGGACTGTAGGTGGCGCTGTGGCCGCAAAAGTTTTGGGCTGAGGACTTTTGGCAAAGCTGTTAGGAAGCTCTCGGAGGGAGAGAAGGGGGAGAGAAGCAAAGGAGGAGGAATACTGGACTGGAGAGAAGACACACGCGCGCGCGCGCGCACACACACACACACACACACACACACGCAACCAATAACTGAGAGAAAGAGAAAGGGGATGCCCCAGGCTGTACTTGGTCCAGAAGAGAGAAGATAAACTGGGGGCTCATTCATTCGTTCAATCACTCCCTAAGCATTCACTGAGGCCCACCTTGGGCCTGACGCAGGATGATGGGGATAAAGGGTGGGCTGAGCAGCCGCATCCCTGAGGCCGTGTGGCTTGTGAAAAGCGAGCGTGACCGCATCCATCAGCCCCCACGAGTCAGCAGGGGCTTACTTGAGATGGATGCGGGGAAGGGCTGTGATGAGGGACGGGCCTGGCTTTGGGAGAGGGGGAGGATTGCCAGAGATGGCTGCCCAGTGGAAGGTACCTGAGGTGAGATGCGAAGGGAGCCAAGAGTGAACGAGGGGAGGAGGAGACTCGTGGGCGAGAGAGGAGCACGTGCACGGGCCTGCGGGGAGAGGAGACAGGCGCGGCAGGGGTGGAATCGTGGCCAGGCCAGAGCAAGGGAAGAGGGTGGGGGAGGAACTTGGGCGGGGGTGGGGAGCGCCATGCAGCGCCCTCTTCACACCAGAGAGGTTGGTCTTTGTCCCAGAGGCATGGAAAGGGCTGAAGGGTTTTACTCAAGGTAAGTGACATGCTCAGAGCTGGTTTTGGAGAAGATTGCTCTGGCTGAGGTGTGGAAATGGACTGGGAAGTCGAATAGAGACAGGGAGACTGTGGGGAGTCCATGCAGCAGCCAAGTGAGCTGCCTCGGCTGAGCACTGGACGTGGATGCAGGATGTGTGAGTCCAAATCCCCAGGGGTAAAGTTGACAGGACTTGGCCAGTGAGTAAGGACAGTCCCTGTGGTTAGACTCCTGACATTGGCACCTGGATATTGGTGCATCACTGAGGCAGTGAATCTTGGAAGATGACCAAGTGTGGGGAAGAAGACCATGAATTTGATTTTGGACACTTTTACAGGTACAACCATTTTCCTTTTCTGTTATGCCTTCCCAGGTTCATGAAATAGGCACACCCATGTCAGGAAGAGACGCTTTCTCCTGTCTGCCTCCTCCCTCATCAGGAGGGAAACTGACTTATCTGTTAGTGCAGTTACAACGAACAGGCGTGGCCTTGCCACCTTCTCTTTTTCACTGGGATGTGCTTGCCAGGAGTGTATGTTCTGTTCTGCTCCCTCTTTCACGTGGAAAGCATGCTGGGGCCAGAATCCAGCCTGCCTTCTGGAGCCATCTGGGGTTTTCACCCCCTTTGCTGTTCCCATTACGGTGGCTCGGTGGCATATGGATGTGATTCTGTCAGATTATGTTTGCTTTACTGACCCAGTGCTCACCAGTGCTCACCGGGGCTCATCACCCTCAGGACCTGAGTTGGGGTAAGTTTCAGGAAGCAGGATTGTGGCCATACATCTAAGTGGCCTTTTCAACCTAGAGTCACCAGTACTAAAGCTGGTATTTTGATCTCCTGCTATATGATTCACATATCTTTCCGCTGGTTCAGAATGGAAGAGAAGAGAGAGGTTTATTGCTCTAGAGACATCTAAGTGCAGATGTCAAATAGATTGGCAGCTTGGAGAAGAGGTCTTGCCAGAGAGAGAAATGTGAGTCACTATGAAGAGATGAGAAAGGAGGAGACTTGAGAGGCCCCTAGATTGAGCCTTGGGGAGCTACAGAATACAAAGGCTTGGCACAAGTGGACAGTCTTGCAAAGTAGACAAGACAGGGAGGGTAGAAGGAAACTCAGGAGGAGGTGGTGTCACTGAAGCCCAGAGAAGAGGGTATTTCAAGGAGGGAGTGGCCAGCAGGGGCAGGTGTCTGTTAGGCTGAGAGACAGGGAGACAAGCCATGTTTGGAGAGTGATGAGGGCCCCATAACTCAGATTGTGGTCGGGGGAAGAGAGATTGGGAGGTAGAACAGAGGTAGCTGGTGTAGACAACTCTTTTGGGGAGTTTTTATGAGGTGTAGGAGTAGACATGTCATTCTTTGTGGTTGCCCAGTAACTACAGCATGTCCTTATGTTTGGAGAATTCCCCATCTATGAATCTTGCTGAGAAAGAGAACCTGCCTCCCTCCATACATGAAGAACCAGATGGACAGTACTTGTCTTCCCAGCTGGCCTTGAGCTAGAATGAGCACAGGACAGGGCTCATCTATCAGAAGTGTCACCCCAGACTTGAAATCAGGAGCTGGTGAAGCACAAAAGGAAGGACATGGAGGAATGTTTTCTAAGAGCAAGGATGGCTGTAAAAAGAAGAGTTCCAGGGCTAGCAGATGCAGCAGAGCTGGCAACAGTGAGTGGGGCTCTCCATGGCACCAAAGGAAAGGGGAGTAGGGGCGGTGGTCATGGTGATGGTGGTAGGGATTGGTTTTGGTGATGGTGATGGTGATGGTGTTGGTGGTGGTGATGATAGTGAGGGTGGTAGTCATGGTGATGGTTATTGTTGTTAGTGGTGTTGGTGCTGGTATTGGTGGTTATGGTGATGGGGGGGTGGTTGTCATGGTGATGGTTCTGTTGCTGTTGTTGGTATTGGTGGTGGTAATGGTGCCCGTGGTGGTGATTATGGTGAAGGTGGTAGGGTGGTAGTCATGGTGATGGTGTTGTTAGTGGTGTTGGTGTTGATATTGGTGGTGGTAGTGGTGGTGGTAGTTATGGTGATAGTGGTAGGTGTGGTTGTCAAGGTGATGGTGGTGTTGTTGGTGTATTAGTGGTGGTAATGGTGGTGGTGGTGGTGGTGGTGGTTATGGTGATGGTGGTGGTGGTCGTGGTCATGGTGATGGTTGGTGATGGTGCTGTTAGTGGTGTTCTTGTTGGTGGTGGTGATGGTGGCGGTGGTGTTGGTAGTGGTAGTGGTGGTGGTTATAGAAGCCGACCCAAGCTGGTTTCCTCATCCTCCTGGCAATTCTATAAGCCGACCAAGTATTCATCTATGTATGTATGTATCTATAGTTTTCTAGATCAACTTCATTGAGGTGTGGTTCAATGAGTTTTGAAAAATGTACACACCTGTGTGATCACTTCTCTAATCAAGATATAGAACACTTCTATCCTCCAAAAAGTTACCTTGTGCCCCTTCACAGTAAATTTCTTCCCCTTCCAGGCCCAGGTAACCACCTATTTGTTTCTATATCTATAGTTTTGCCTATTCTAGAGTTTTATACAAATTCAGTCAATATTGCTGTATCTGACTTCTTTCTCTCCACTTAATGTTTTTGGATTCATCCATGTAGGTGCATGCTTGCCTAAAGTAAACATGTTTATCCACATTAGTTCATTCCTTCTTGCTGCTGGGTCGTACTCTACGCTATTTAACATACTGCAGTGTGATTCTGCACTCACTTGTTGGTGAATATGAAAGCTGTGTCCAGCTTTTGGCTACTACGAGTGAGGCTGCTATGAACATTTGTGTACGGGTCTTTTTGTGAACATATGTTTCAATATCCTTTTAATCAGTTCCATTTTTGCTTAAATCAGCAAGAGCTGGCTTCTGTTACTTGTAGCTAAGGGATCTGGCTGCAATAGAAGGAGAGAAGGGAAATTAGCTGGCAACTGGAAGGGGATGTTGGGTCAAGGAGAGGATTTTATTTTTAAGATGTAAAAGACTTGAACATGCCTAAATACTGATGCCCATGATCTGGTTGAGAGAGAGCTGTTGAGAGAAGAGAAAATTGATCCTGTGAACCCCTGCAAAGCAGGGATGGGGAGAGCTCAAAGCCCAGGCAGTAGGAATATCTTGGGAGGGGAGCACAGGCAGAGCCTTGAGTGGAGCAAGAGGAGATCATGGGAGGAAGGGAGGGTGAGTGTGGAGGGAGGATAGCAGGAAGTTGGGGGAGCTTTCACCTGAGGGCTTTGACTTCCACAGGGAAGTAGGTAGTAAGCTAACATACTGAGACTGAGGAAGGAGACAGGCTGCCAGAGGTCTGGGGACAGGGGCAAGTATGCCATGGTCATTGCAAGGAGGGCAATAGGGCGCTGACTGGAGAAGTGAAGCAGTAGTGCCTGGCTGCATTAAGAGCACAGCTGAGGCTAGTGACTAGGACATGGAGTATCTCCATGGGAACCCACTGTTGATGCCCCAGCAGAGCTGAGGTGCTTGGAGGCAAGCCCGGGGAAGGGGCTGAGGGCATGGGCAGCTCCTCCAGGAATTAGGGGGCTGCATTGAACATCCTTGCTCTACTGCGAGGATCTAATACAGTGCCCTGCATGTGGCAGGTTAAATATCGGTTGAATGGATGAATGAGTTTAGAGGCCCTGGGGAATTAGAGCTTAGCACTGGTCTGGTATAACCTCCCCACTGTATAGAAGAAAAACCTGAAGTACGGAGAGGGGAAGGGGCTTGGCCAAAGTCACACAGGCAGAGATGGGATTTGCTCTCAGTTCTGTCCAATCTCAAGTACAGAGCTCTTTCCACAACCTCTCCAATCACTGTTGACTGAATGGACAAAGGTCTGTGTTCAAATCCTGTCTCCACCGGTGGCTCTCCACCTGACTTTGGGCAAGTCACTTAAGTGCTAGAAAGCATTGTTTGCTCCATTTTATAGATGTGGATACTGAGTCTCAGAGAAGTTAAATGGGACTAGGGCTCTGTAGCTGAGAACAGGTAGAGCAGGGATTTCACACATTCCATTTAACCGTCGCTTATTGGGGCAGATTAAATTTTTGGTCCCACGTCTTCACTCCGTCATAGCAGGACTACACATCTGCACTCTTTGCCATGTACCTTTGCAGTGAGGGAGGTGTACTTCCTCCTCCCCGGCTGAACTTGGCCACGTGACAGTGGAGAGTTAGTGAGTGTGACATGGCAGAGGACTTAAGGGAGCTTGTGTTTTGGTGATTGCCACAAGAAGCACACACTCTAGAAAGCCACTGTCCCTTCAGCCTGCCCCAGAATGCACATACATGGGCCAGACCTGAGCCCAGCTGCAGCCTGGAGCCCAGCCAGCTGCCCTTCAGTGTGGACACTGTCACTCCACTGAACCCGGATTAGAATAGCCACGCTGGCGTTGACCTGCCGTCGACTCCTGAGCAGGAGAGCAAATGCCTGCTGTCCTAAGCCACTAGGTGTTGGGAGGCTTGTTACGCAGTTATTGTAGCAGCTGCTGACTGATAGAGGACCAGGTCCTATTCTAAGTGCAGACTTGGGTTACAGAGATGGCTCAGATGTTGTCTCTAGTCTCGGGGGCTCACAGTTTATTGGAGGTGGCGGTGGCATCACTTGAGGTTTTTTTAAAACCAAATTCTAATCTCTAAAATTCGTATCTAAGAGGCAAATGCAAATTTTCTCGTAATTCTTTTTAGAGCACCCTTAGATTATTCTTAGAAGATGAAACTGACAATTTTTTTTTTAAACTTGCTGAATTTCTGCAGTGCACAAATGACAGAATCTGTTTTGTGATAACAAGAGGCAGGTGAGCTGGGAAGGTGACTTTGTCGGATGATGTCATCCAACATTGTGTTTAATGGGCCGGAAGACAAACATCAGCAGCTGGTTTAATGAATGAGGTTAACCTGATTCTTGATCCTAGAGTTGTGTAAAAAGGTGGATGGTAATGATTTCACCATTTTATCACTTTTTTCTCAATGAATAATAATGATGCTCACGAAAACATGTTAGTTTGCAAAGTGCTTGAAGCAATTTTCAACCTAACATGAGTTTTTAGTGAGGGTTGAATCCACGGGACGAATCCACGGCTGTGTGATCCCACACAGAGGCCATCTCCTGGGCTCGTTCCCCCGGGACCAGAACAGCTTACCTCCGTGGGGCCGCTTCCCGATGTTCCATAGGGGAGCCCGACTGATTGATCTTATTACAATGTAAAATAGTGACTTTAATGCTCATCTCCTAGAGTAAATCTGTAATGAAAGCACAGAGGCTCTTTGGGAAGAACTCAGAAGAAGATGCTTGTCAAAGTTCTCAATCGTAGGGTCAAGTTTTTTTTTTGTTGTTTTTTTTTTTTTATCAATCCCTTGATGGCTGGCAGGGTGGGAGGCATGTGAGCCGCTTTTGCACTGAAGGCAGGAGACAAAGAAGAGGGGGGCTGAGACGAAGGGGGTGGGGGTGATTGATGATGGTTCAAGGTCCTGGAGAAGGTAAAGGGAGCAGGTGGGGTCCTAGGGAGGAGCAGAGGGGCCGGCCTTGGAAAGGGAAGGGGACCCTCCCTCCCTTGACCATGTGGAAGTAGCTCATCTAATGTACGTGGGATAGGGCAGGGCAGAAAGCTGAGGAGGTTCAAACCAAAGGCCTCAGTGAGGTAGGAGGCAAAGACCTTCCCTTGTGACCTACCTTTGTGGCTTCCCCAAAGCCAGGGGTGGGAAAGAACAACAAGGGGGTGGCAGCAGAATGAGGGGGTGGCACAGGGACCAGGGGCTGACAAGGACCAGGCTTGGTGGTGGTGGTGGTGTTGGTGTTGGTGGTGGTAGTTGGGGGGTGTCCTGATGAGGCCAAATGTATAAGTAAGTTCCTATCTGTTCAGCTGAGGGACTTTGCTTCCAGGCCTGTTTATTCTTCATGATTCAGCTCCTGTAGTGCTTCCTCCAGGAAAGCTTCCTTGATTCCACTCCCGTACATGCATCCTACCCCCCAGGCTGGGTGGGGCCCCTCTTGGGTGCTCTGGAAACCTGGTGTGTTTCTTTGTTATAGATTCTTCCTGCAGCTTCGTGTCCTCAGCCCGTGCAGTACACGGATCTTGGCTGGCCCTGGGCCCTGGAAGTCTGGGTGGGGGCGGGCGCAGACTCAGCCTGGCTCCCCTCCCCTCAGCCAGACTGGGCCAGGGATGGACATAGGGCAAGTCTGCTTGTCTGTCCTCCCCTCGCCTCTGTTTCCCCCCTCCCACCTCCCCCGTGCCCTGTCTGCTCCTTCTCTTCTTACTTTGCTCGCCTTTCGGCCCTTGGACTGAGCAAGTCCCATCATTCTGGGGCCTTCTTGCAGGTTGTCCATGTGTCTCCTGCCTGTGGTCCCTCCTTCAGGGACATAGCTTCCCCATGTGTAAGGCGGGACACCACATGCTGTCTGGGGTTGTTGGGGCCACTCACACAAGGCGATCCGCATGCAGCACATGGCACGGAGCCCCGCACAGTGAGTGGAGGTCCCACTGCCCCCAGAGACCTCCCGTCTCGGTCCTGCTCTCTGGCTCGTCACTCACTGGCATGTCAGTTTCCTTCTCCCGGCCTTGGTTTTCCATCTGTGAGCCACCACCATCAACAAACGTATTTATTCCCCAGCCCGTGAAGCCTGGGGGCAGGACCTGTGTTCCCTTCACCACACCCCTGGTGCTCGCCACGGGGCCGAGGGTACAGACGCGTGCAGTCGGTGTGGACTTCTCACGGCTGTCATTATTTTTGTGACGCTTTCTGTCACTGTAACTCCGAGCAATGGCCTTAGTAGTACAAGGGTGCGGCCCGTGGTTTGTAACAGAAAGGTTGCTGTTAAGTGGGGTTCACTCCCACAGGGCCAGAAAGAACACTCTTTACTTCAGGTCCCAGCCACACCCTGAGCAGCAGGTGTCACTTACTGGGGTCCTCAGGGCCCTGCCAGGGCCTGACACTGAGCATGCACCTCAGGCCTGGCCAGAGGCTCAGTCCCTGAGTTGGGGTGAGGGGCCAGGCCTCCAGCGGCCTGTAATTATCTCATTAAATATGGGACCCTTATCTCACCACAAACAGACTTTCCAGTATTCACAGCACAAACAGTTTTTGAGAGCCAGCTTGTTTTTTTTTTAATAACTCAGGACTTTCATTTGAGATTGTTCGAGCCATACCCTGGAATGAGAATTATACCGAGCTTACTATGTAGTCAACACAATCATGTTTAATTGTTCTAACGTGCCACCTTGGTGAATCCTGAGATGGGTCTCCTGTGCGTCCTTGCGAATGACCTGGGAAGAATGAGACGGATTGCCCGGCACCTGAGGGCAGGTCCTGGTGACGGGCTGGTTTGGATTCCTTTTCTCCTTGCCCTGCCTGGTGCCGCCTGTGCGGCCCTCTCCGATGGCCTGGTTTCCGAAGGTAACCTGCTTATTGATGTCGTTGGACCCAGCAGGGAACCAAGAGGAAACAACTTTAATTCGTTTCCCAACCACCTCCTTCAACCGCCTATATGGCAGACCATTCCCCATCCCCGGGGGGCCTCTCATGTAGATCCAGCAGCTTTCCCTGGCACGGTCAGGTATTAGAAGAGTCTCATTTTCATGTATAAACAGTTCCCATCTGATCAAAAGCAGTTTAAATTTCTCACCACATTCAAAGTGTTTGTCTACCCCTAGCTCAGGGTAAGCCCAAACCCCTTGCCCTCTCTGGAGGCTGCTTCTGTCCCCTGCAAAGGATGTGTATGGAGGGGAGATGAGATGTAAAGAGGACATCAGTGCCCTCTGTGTGGGATGTCCCAATGCTGGCTCTTTCTCCGGTCAGGGCTTCTGTGTGGGTTTTTTCAGAGCCACTGTGCTCTTCCTGATGTGAGTCCTCCTTGGCTGGTATCTCCCAACCTCTCGCAGCTCCCGCTCTGATGGTCCAGTCCCACTGCCTCCTGCCCCTGCGGACCCCCAGCCTCAATCTTACCCATCTGCTGGCTGGTTGGGACAAGTTGGGGGGGGCGTGTATGAGGCTCTGAAGCAGTTTTGCTGGCCCTTGGCAAGCCCTGCAGGGGTGGACTGGCTCCCTTCTTCCAAATGGCGACGCACTACCTTAAGCTTCGAAGCCTCAGCTGTGACTTGCAGAGACCAGAAGTTCCAAGTAACATCCTGTTATACAAGACATTAGTTCCTTCAACTCAGATGCTCAACTTTTATCTTAAGCGTGGAAGAGTGGTTATGTCTGCAGGTTTTGGAGTTTGACACTGGCTGGGCAAATCATAACCTCTCGGAACCTCAGTTTCCTCATCTGTAAAGCGGGGACAATGGTCTTTACTGCAAGGATGTTATGAAGGTTGACTTATTCTTTAGGTATCAGGTGGTGCACAGCAAGCCCTCAGTAAATGCAAGCTCTTATTTGTGCATTTCTGAGGAGTCCTCGGTTCCCCCATCCCAGAGTGGACATCAGCTCTTCTTGCCAATCCAGGCACTGCTCCCTCCTGCCGTTTGCCTGGCCTGCGGGGCTCTCTTTGACAATAACACAGTGTATTTTGAGCATCACTATCTTTACACCTCAGGACACCCTTGCAGGGTAGATATTATCATCATTCCTACTTACACATAACAAAACCGAGACTCAGGGAGGTTGCTTCACTTGCACAGGGTCAAATAGTATAAAGAACAGAACTGGGATGTGATCCCAAGCCTGTCTAATTCCAAAGCCTACATGTTCTCCCACTCATTTTGCCTCCTTAACCAACTTGCTTTTTGTCCTCTTTGTTCCTTTTGCAAAGAACAACTCTTCTGCACTCTGTGGACATATTGATAATAGTGGATCCCTTTGAATGAAGTCATTTCCTGGTTAGAGTGCACCCTGGAAATGGATCCCCCACTGCCCAGTAGAATGACACTTCCTGTGTTGCATAATAACAAATATACCCACAGCAGCTTTGCAGAGGTAATGTTGACTCTATCCATTTCCTGTCTACTGTTATTTAAACTATATAAAGTTGCCATTTTCATGGAAAGCGTCTAGTTACTATTGATTCAGTATCTGCCAGGTGCCCAACATGGGATTAGTCAAGAAGGGGAAAGTGTGTTCTGATCCTAAACCTAGAATCTATTATAAGAGCTAAGACGTAAAAACTTGCCAGCAATGCCAAGATATATGTGGTAAATACCTGTGAAGGGGTACAGGAAGTTAACACCAGAGGAACTCAAAGCAGAGACCAGTCTGGTGGCTGGGTGGGTGGGGACGGGTAGGGTCTGGGAGAGGAGGTCACATAAGGCTTCCTGGAAATCTGGGGCTGGTGCTGAGCCTTGAAGGCCAGGTAGAATTTGTAGAGGTGAAGGCGAGAAAGACATATTTGGTGTGTTTGCAGCAGAGAGCGAGCAGAGGCCCGCAGAGGCAGGAACCCAGCATGGGTGCAGGGATGCATTCTTCCAAAAGAGTCTCTCTTTACAACCGTGTGCCTCTTTGCTCCCTGCATGGGGATTTTTATGACCCCATCCATCTGTTTGCAGTCAGCCTCAGGTTTGCTTTGAAATTCGAAAGCTGAAGGGGAAGTGTTATATTGGAGCCAGAGCAGCAAGCTGGGCAGCTTTCTCTGAGAAGGAGGGAGTGGCCTCATGGAGCATAAACCACTGCAGGCAAAGTACGTCTCCTGTTGGCCTGAGTCCCTGTGAAACATGGGACCAGGAGTGTTTAAAGGGTGGTGGACGACCAGCCAGGGGAGGAGCTCCTGGCATGGGTCTGAGCTGACAGCCTTCGTGCCCCCAACAGGCAGCCCATGAGTGTGCGAGGCCAAGTGTGGCGATTCGGGGGTCCTTCAGCGGGCTTCGTGCCTGATCCGGATCCGTCCGTCCTGTGTTTGTTTCTCTTTCCTGCTCTGGCAGACGGGCCTGGGCCCGCTGGGAGAGTTGGCTCAGCCCTCCGTGCCTCCTGAATTCCCTGGCCCAGCTACCACCCCTTGCATTCCTTAGGAGCCTCGGTGTCCCAGAGAGACAAGATTTTTTCCATCCTCTCAAATAAAAGGCTTTTAGTGACAGTCATTGATTAAGTCCAAGATCCACAGTCTGGACTTCCAAGTCCTGCTCCAGACCCCTCACTTCCCTCAGCCTCAGGTGCCCTAAGACCACATCCTAGCTAACGTGCATGGCCTCCCCCAGCACGTCTCTCCACGCACTCTCTGTCATTCATGCGGCCACCAGAGGTCCACAGCCCCCCTTTTGAAAGTGCTCCTGGGTGGCTCCCCCTTACACAGTCTGTCCACACCCCACACTCCATGGCTGCCTTTCCTGCCTCTGCTTCCAAATACCCGCTGAGCCTGCTCTCCACGCCACGACCAACCACTTCCCCTGGCTGTGCCTCGGTGCCTCTGCTCGACTGTGTGTGGAATGCTCCTAGCGTGGATCTGGAGCTTCTCCACGTGGCCTGGAGAAGTTAAAGGGCCCCTTTGAAAAAGAGTCACATTGCCAGGCTGGCAACAACCAGCTGGTGGGCTTTATTTAGCATTTGATGCAAATTAATTTTTTAGAAGGAATGGCTTCAAAGCCTAGAAGTTGGAGGGTGGAGAAAGATCTTGAAATTCTAGCCTGTCAAAAATTAGAGGGCTCTTTAAAGATCATCTGCTCTAATTCCTGCGTTTTTCAAATGCGGAAACTGAATCTCAGTGAGGGGATATCCTTGGCCTAACATTATTTATGAAGTCAGTGGCAAAACAGAACTGGAACCCCGTTTGGGTCCTGAATTAGCTATAATCCTCCAGTCGTACCACCTGAGGGCCCTGAGTGAAGGTTGGGGGACCGTGGACATTCCGGGTACATGCTTCCTTCCTCTTTCAAGAACCATGACATCACGTGTTGATGTAGAGTTCACAGATACGAAGCACTTCAGATCTGTTGTCTGAGTTAATCGCTGTTACAACTCTATAAATTAAGCCAACCTTATCCCCATTTCCCGGTGAGGCAAACGAGACTGGAGCTAAGTGACACGTCCAGGGAAGAACACCTAGTAAGTAGTCAAAGAGGGTCTTGAGCCCAGGGCTGCTGCTCTTTGCAAGATATCACATTATCTCCTGTTCCTCGAAAGATGTTAAGCTTTTTAGGAAAATCATGCAGAAAAGGCTGAGGTAGAAAGTAGAATAAAGGGACTTTCGTTCCGGGTCCCAGGGACTGGGACTGCCGCTCTGTGCTTTTCTTCCTCATAGTGGCAAGAGACATGTAGAGCAGCGGTGTTTACCCTTTCCGATCCAGCGTCCCATTTTATTGTTAGAGTGCCCCTCTGCGCTGAAATGGAATCTATGGAGAATAGGACACACCTACACATGTGATTTTTAAAAAATTAATTTAATGCCCTAATTGTAAGAAAAAAGATATAGTAGGTTACAATAAAATAACATGTAATTGGGTGTACTGATGCTTGAGCACACCACCACTTGCAGACGTAATGCAGTAGTCAAAAGCTGGCCTTGAACTGTTGAGTCACCGTGAATGTGACAGCTAAAATACAGAGGGGCACAGATGTATGTTGTTCTGACACCTCAGGTACACAGGCAGTGTTGTCAGTCAGGTGGTGTTCAAAATTGGCGAGCGACTCCTGGTAAAGTTCAGAACAAAACAAAGTACATTCTTCTCTCAATAAACATGGAAATTGCATGCTTGTAATATCCAGTGTATATTAAAATTTTGCAAACAAATATTATGTTTATATAAAATAGATTTAGGTTCTAGGCTCAGATAATTACAAATGATTTTTCCCCTCTAATGAATGTTTGCCAAGATACACAAAAACTGTGCAGGATGAGGGGGTAATTCTTTGTATGGGACTCTCAGCAGGTCACTAAGCATCCTTGACCCATGACCACAAACATCCCACTCCCCCAACCCCCCCCAACTGTATGAAAGCCAAAATTTCCCCCACAGATTTCCAAAAGCATCCTCTGGGTGGTGATACTACCTCTGTTGAAAAACACTGATTTGGAGATTTTCTCTTAGAAGGCAGGCATAGAAGAGGGAAGGCTCAGACCTGTGTTATACCTAGATGTTTGCATTTCCTTCAGTTTTGCTTTTGATGAACATAATTTAATACCAATCTTGGATGACACCTAGTCTTCAGGCTTAAAATTCATGAAATAAATATTAATTTCATGTCCACTATTTCAAAGACTCTGCTCACTCAGGGGATGCAAAAATGAGTAAGACTCTGGCTCTGCACGAGTAGGCTTTGCCTTTTTAAACATTTGAAGGTGATAAGACATACAAAAGCCGCAATTTAAGACTGGATGCACGTAAGGCTTGGGGTGTCCGAAGGGTGTAAATGTGAGGTGGGGGGGGGGGACCAGGGCAGACCGCTCTGCAGAGGTAGAAATTTAACTAGGCCTCGTGAGAGCAGGAGGCTGCATCTCTCTGGCTGGGAGCACAGCGCGTGGTGCAACGTAGCTGCTCATTCTTTGCTGAATGATGTTTTGTTTTTAACAAATCTACGTGTACCTAGTTCTGAGCATGGGACCCAGCACTCTGCAGGCTCAGGTGTGGGGAGTGGAAGGTTCCTGAGGTGAAGCGGCCTCTTTGTCCTGTGCTCTGTGTCCCGGTGGGCCACAGTGTGCTGAGGCCAGGAGGGGGCCTGGGAGTCCCCAACTCGCCTCCAACTCGCACGCGCCAAGAGGCCTGGGGTGGGTCTGCCTGTGGTGGTCCCCTTATCTGTTCAGTGAGGGCCTGGCCCACAGACGAGCCCTGTCCTCTCCAGCTCCCACCTTCAAGCCTTGCTCCTTGGGGGTCACCCTGTGCAGCCCAAGGCCACAGCCTGAGCAGCACTGCCCCCTGGTGGCAGCTGCCAGCCTGCAGGAGCGCCAGCGCCACCTTCCAAGTCCAAACCGCCCCCTGGTTGGCTGGTCTAGTGCCTGTGTCTTCAGGCATGGCTGAGCTGGGCCACGCAGAGTGGGTGGCGGGGGCAACCTGGCAGAGTCGGTCCCTTCTCAGGGCACTCCTGGTGGTGCCGCCAGTGTCCTGCCAAGTCGGGACCACGTGACTTCATGGGTCACTCTGTCCCTGGGACCATGGGGCACAGGGGGAGGTGGGGCTTGGTAAATACCCTCCTCCCTCATCATCTTCGTCATCACCACCACAGCAGCAAAGGACTCTAGGCACTTGGGTGCTGCAGAGCACGGGCACATCCATGGCTTCCTGAGTCCTCACGGTAACGGCGGGTCGGGGCATCCTTTTCCATTTTACTGATGAGAAACAGACTCAAGGGAGGACGGGTGGGGGGAAGAGACGGCCCCGGGCACCAGGCTTTTCCTCTACAGCACACTGCCCACGGGGAATGTCCCAGCCCCACTCCCGCCTGTCCCCTCAGCGGCTGCTGGGGACCCTGCCCTCCGCCAGGCCGGACGCTGCGAGGCCTCCAGCTGCCTCGGCTGCTCCCCGACCCGCAGCCGGTGCTGCTGGTCTTCGCTGCCCGCAGGGGCAGCAGTAACAGCTAACATGTGCGTTGGGCTTTGTTTCCCAAAGCGTTTTTACATCCACTATCTCATTAAAACCTCACTGAAAGCTGTGCCAGAAGTATTTTTATTATCCCCAGCATAGAGCTGGGGAAAATGAGGCTGAGAGAGGGGAAAGGACCACTGGGGACAAGGCCGAGCCAGGTCCCAGGCTCCTGAGAGCTGCCAAGACCCTGACTGACCTGGGAAAACTTTGGGGCAGGGATGAAAGGTGGGGGCCCGCTCTACTGAATTTGAGGAGCCGACTGGCCCCCGAAGCAGCCTGTGTTTCCAGTCTCCCTGGGAGGAGGCCGCTTGTCCCAAGGAGCTGTTTCCAGCGGCCGCTGCGTCCTGCCCCCCGGCCCCGCGCTGTGGATCCCAGCCGGCCTGCGAGACCCTGCTGTGTTCCCACCCCAGCCAGTCCTGCCTCTCTCCTGCCACCCTCTGCCCCCACCCCGGCCCTCCCAGCGACTCCCTTTCTATCAGCAGCACCGACCGCCTCTCCTGTGTCATCTCTCTGCTGCTCCCTCTTCTGTGTCCTCGCACCCTCTCTGTCCTTCTTTCAGCGTATTCCTTGTCTTTCACTTATTTTCTCCTGCGTTCCTCACGTCCGCCGTTGGTCACCGTCCTACTCAGCCCCTGTCCCCCTTCCCAGGTCTCAGAGAAGAGGGGCTGAGGGAAAGCTAGGAGGGGACGTCTGGGAGCCTGCACGTCTCCAGCCCTTCCATGCCTGGGAACTTATGTCTTCAGGTTGGAGATTTTATCACTCTTTTTTTGTGGCTGATGAGGGAGGAAGAAATGAAGAAAAGAAAAGAAAAACACAGGAACTATTTTGCAAGCCCAGAACCAACCAACATGAAACAGGATTTTATGAATATTTTCTGAAAATAATTTCATTTTACAATGCCGTAACTGTGCCGGCCTGGCCTGCCTGCCTGGCTGGCTGCAGTGAGCAGCAGCTGGAGCCCCCAGCCCCATCCCACCCAGCCCAGCCCGGTGTGGCCTGGATTCTGCCCGGCCGGCTAGGCTGGGTGCTCCCTCTGCTGTGGCAGCCCTGGAAGGTGGTGGCAAGGTGGGGCATGGGGCACCCTGCCTGGAGGGCCCGGTAGCTCCTGCATCCCTTAGCTCACAGAAGCCCGAGGCTGGCAGGTCTAATATTATTCCCATCTACCTGTAGCCCAGATGTGGCTGGAGTGTCCCTACTCCAAATTACCTGGTCGGACCGTCCAGGACACCGTACTCCTGGATGGTTGGGTCCAGGCCCTCCCAGAGCTCCTGGTCCCCTGTGCTCACACACTTGCCATCTCGGCCTCCAGCTCGCTGCCTCTGCTCCACCTCACCCATGTCCACTCAGAGCAGTGGGGCTCATGGCCCCTGTGACAATGACGACCGTCGGCAAGTTTCCTCCCCAACGAGGAGATAGATGCTCCATCGCCTTCGGTTCCTCTCCATTTTCCGATCTCCTCACTTCTTGTCCATCTCTCTCTATTCCTTCTTTCTCTTGCTCTCCTTTTCAGGAGGAAATGATAAAATTCCTCCCCGGTCATAAAGGGAATATCTTCCCTCCACCTCCTTGGAGGTGGCAGAAGGTGGTTTTCCTTCCTACCTTGAGCCTCCAGATGGAGGCCACCTTCCAAACAAAGAGGTTGGTTTTTCTAAAAGGAATTTTAGTGAATACAATTTGCTCCACCTGCTTCATGCAAATAAGGAGGCTGAGGTCCAGAGAGGGGCAGACCTGGCCCAAAGTCACACAGCAGGCCACAGCCATGCTGGGGCTGGAACCCAGGGCCTGTGGTCCTCTCCTGGGAGCCTGTCTGCTGCAGGACGCTGGCTGCTGGTGCTTCTGGAGAACCCGAGGTGTTCAGGGGTGGGGGAGAGAGGCCTCCGAGGACATAGGAAGACAGAGAGGGAAGTGAGCACACAGGAGCGAGAGGTCAACAGAGAGAGGACAAAGACAGAAGATGGACAGCCAGCCAGCCTGGGGGGGATCCCTTCTCCATCGAGAATTCCCAGCCCCTGTTCACACCTTGGGCAGCGTGTGCTGCTTCTGGGAAGCTCTTCCCTTCGCTGAGCTGAAACCCACCTCCCTGTAGCTTCCCCCGAGGGCCCAGCTCTGTAGCTACCTAGAGAGGCCCCTGTCTGGGGCAGCCTTACAGAGGTCGATGGCTGGGATAGGGCAGCCCTGACGCTAACGATCGATTATCAGACAAGGTGTCCACTTTCTCCCTGGAAGAGTAGTTCAGTAGGAGCCAGCTCGGAGCCAGGCACTCTGCCTGTCGGGCAGGAGGCGCTGGGGCGGGCTCCCAGTTAGCAGGTGCACTTTCCAGTGACTTGTACCCCTTGCCCTGAAGTTCCAGTGACTGACTCTCCCTGGTGGAACATGCAGCACAACATCTGTGTAGATCCCAGCCAGCGACACTTGATGGTCTGATGTGCTGTGATACGATATAAAAGATATAACATTTTATCTGAAGGGCATCACTCTTCCCCAGGTTCCCACTACATACAGTGTCTACATGGTCTGTATAAACTGCACGTGTGGGGCCGACCATACCGAGGTGCACACCTGTGGGCCCGGCCCTGGGAAGCCACGGGGATGGGTGGGCGTGCGCAGATCATCTTGGCACAACATAAGTGCAGCAAGTAACAGGAGCTGTGGGGACAGAGAAAAGGCGTGGCTGACTCGGCCTGGGGCACTGTCGGGTGGTGAAGGGTGGGATGAAGCTAGAAGACCCTGAGCCTGGCGGTAACCCTGGAGTGTTGAACCCTGGGAGAGGAATTGGCCAGAGGTCATGTTCATGCAGGAGACCCGGGCAGGGACCAGATCTCAGGGGGCCGTGTGTGACCTTTGTCAACAACACTGGGGGGACACTGAAGAATTTTAAAAGCAGGGGTGATGCATGGTCATTTTAGCGGTTTGTAGAGCTCGCTCTGGCTGAGGGGAGAGTGGCCTGGAGGGGACACAGTGGTGGGTGGCAGTGGCTCCGATGAAGGCCCGGAGCAGCGCGGGGCAATGGGGATGGACAGAGGCCGCAGACTGGGTGGGGAGGCACCCGCAGGCCTTGGCGAGCAAGGGAGCCGGGAAAGGGGGCCCGAGGGGGAGCCCAGGTGCGAGCCGTGGTTACAGCCCCCGAGCTGCTCCTCTGCGGGGAAGAGGTCCCCTGCCAGGCCCGCTGCTCCACCGCCGCCTCCGGCCTTGGCCTCGCAGCGAAGGCAGTTCCCCACACGTTCCCTGGCAGGAGGGGGGCAGCCGTCACACACAGAAACACCGAGCCTTCGAACTCATGATGTCTTTTATTAATATATTATGCTACAAAAATATTTTTGGCAAAATAACATTAATAGCATCTTTCTTTGTTTTCTGTTATACTCTTAAAGAACTCTCATGATAATTCACAGAGGCGAGGGGAAGAGGTGACTAGAGAGCAACACCGTGAACACCTTCCAAATACATCAAGATCTGAAGCTCGTGTTGCACAGGGAGTCAAGTCGGGGACCCTCTGCAGTCTCTGGAGGCTCAGGAACGGGGCAGGGGCTCTGGCCTCCCCTCCTCTGGACTGGACCCTACTTTGGCTGAGAGTCAGCCCCTGCCCACCCCAGCCACAGGGGACCCGAGGTATCAGACAGCATTTGTCCCTGGCAGTTCATGGGAAACATCTCAGACTGGGATCCCACTCAAAGCCCACTCTCCCCACAGCAGGACTTGGGACGGAGGGGCCTTCAAGGCTGGCTACTCTGTCACCTTTCCTGCCTGCCACATGCTTCCCATCCCATGGCAGCCTGGGGAAAGTCAAGTGCTGAGCCTGGGGAGGGGCCACACCGCACTTTCATGGAGCCCCAAGACTGTACACGTCACCCCGACGCCCCAGCCCCAGAACAGCCTGGGCAGGAAACAAGGTCTCTGTTTGACAGATGAGGAAACGAAGGCTCAGAGAGCGGCAGGGGCTTGCCCCAGGTCACCTAGCAACGTGGAGGAGGCTGCAGAGTTTCTCCCGAAAGGAAGAGCCAAGCTCCCATGTGGAGAAAGGGCGGGGAGAGCTGCCAGTGCCTGGAAAGGGCCAGGTGGGGGCTCAATCCTCTCTGTGAGCCCTCTCTTCCCTCCCCCAGGGCCAGAGGAGCCCAGAGGGAGGGAGCTCAGGGACGCGGCTGGGGGCCTGGGGTCCAGTCTGCCCTCTCCCACCTCCCAGAGTCCCCTGCCCTGGGCAGCAGGCACGCCTGCCACTGCCAACTCACAGCGGGCCCAGCTGGGGTGTAAGAATCGGGGAGGGACAAGGGGCGGTGGGGGGGGGCTGGACTGATTTCTCAACCTTACTGGTTTAGACAGCGAGCCGGGGTGGGTTTTTGGCTGTTTAAATGAATTTTTGGAAAAATAACAATGTTCAAAGAACCTGAGCAATATGGAGCCGGGAGTGACCCTCGATGTCATCTACACTAGTCCCCTGCCAAGGCTTCAACTCTCCTACCACATCTGCGGCCAGGAACCCTCTCCTGACGGGAAACTCACCACCGTGCGGGCCCCGCGCCACACTCGGACAACTTTGGCTTGGCGGACATTATTCCACTGGCAGAGCTGAGGTCTGCTCTCTCCTCCTTTCCTGCCTCCGTTCCTTTCTTCCTCCCTCTCTCTTTCCCTCTCTACACATCACTTGAGCACCACCTTTGTGTTAGATGAGGATACAAACACAAACTCACACGACCCCTCCACCGAGTTGCTCACAGCCCAGTAGGGCAGCAGAAACACCACTGGACAGCCACACCACTGGGCAGCGGGGATTGGGGTAGATGCTAAGGAAAAACAGAGCAATCAATGGGGGCTTCCTGGAGGAGGTGTGGAGTGATCCTCAAAGGATGAGCAGTTGGGCGCAAGTTCCCTTCCTTGGGATGGGGAACATACTGTCTATTCTAGAAATGACTGTGATTCAGGCTGGCTAGGCACAGGGTAGGAGGGACAAGAGACGTGTCTGGGAGGTCAGCAGGGATGTATCATGGGAGTATAAAGTGTCAGCCCAGGACCTGGGCTCTTATCCCACTGCCACTGAAAAACTATCACCAGCCCCAGTTCTGTTCTCTGCCACACAGGACACCATCAAAGCTGCAATTCCCGGATAGAACTTCTCTTGTCCTTCATGATGTTTTTAATAAACTTTCCTTTTGGCAGAAGGACTTTTCCCTCCTCTTTGGGATCTGTTGTGACAGTGGCACTGGCCTGGGTACCAGGCAGGTGGGACAAGGGGCCCAAGCCCCTGGGCTTGCTGGAGGCCAGGAAGTCGCAGAGGACAGAACATTCAGCGTGAGGAAAATATGCTCAGGTCCTTCAGTGCGAGGGCGAGTGTGCTCACAGCATGAGATTCCAGGCTCCGGATCTTTCAGGGTTGGGAGGCCGTGGCGGCCCCTGTAGCTCCCTGGCAGCCCAATTCTTCCCCCTCCCTGTGGGGGATGGCGCTCCCTGCCTCCGTCTGGCCTGCCACTAGAGGAAGACCAGGAGACACGGCCACTCCGACCTCCCCAGAAGACACCATGACTGTGCAGTCAGCTTTCCTGAGAGACAGGGGACCTGGGGCCACACCAACCTTAGGCAGGTCACTTAGCGGGTTGGGTCTAGGCCCTCTGTCTTTCCTGCCTGCCTCAGAGTGGAAGACAAAAGTCCTAATAAGTGTACACAAAGCTCTCAGAGGAACGGGGGCATTTTATGAGGCTGGGCATATAGAATATTTCTGGAAGACACGCCAGCAGTGGTGGACAGATCATTCCAGAGGTCTGAGTGGCTGCTTATAGAATGGCGGTTCTCTGGCAGACGAGAGAATTCCAGTGCCTCAGCCATGCAGGTTCCTGTATACGTGCCTCAGATCTTCAGGGACGTAAGTCGGCAAGGTGAGTTCGTTTCAAACCCTGGCCAGCTGGCGGTCCGCAGGGACCAGTGAACTTAGCTCCTGATGTCTGACCCACACTGGCTCTGGCTCTGCTGTTGGCACATGTCTACCCAGTGGGTCGGTCCCGCCATCTTGCTCTAAACACTGGAATGTTCGGTTAGGGGAGAGTTTAGAATCCCCCAATCTGCCCAGAGGAGGGATCCGGGAAAGACTAGGGCTGAATCTGCTTGGAGTCGGGGGCCAGGACAGGACAACCCAGGACTGGGCTGCTTGTCCTGTCTTGATACCGAGTTCCTCTAGGCCAGGAAAGGTGGTTAGATCCAGCTCCAATACAGAGCCTGGCATTGCGTGTGCTCGATAATTACACACTGCATTCATTTACCTTTTTGGCCCTGTGCCTGGCACAGATCTGGGCACACGGTCAGGTGCCTGGACTGTTTATCCGAATGCTTCGTCTTTAATTAAGCTCAAGCTCTATCTTCATACGTCTCATGCCATACTCTGCCCCAAACAGAGGGGAATCTGGCCTGTGTGTTTCTAATTCCTTTACACTTATCTCATTCAAATAGCGCTCTGCACGATCCGTTTGATGTCCAACTTCTGAGCCTGCTTTATAAGTCAGCTAAACCCCTTCCCGCTCAGAAACAGGAAGTCACATTTTTGCCAAGGATAAACTGACTCCAGCCCTGGCCGGGGTCAAGTTCAGTTTAGAGTGTGGTGCCCGTGGGGCTGGCTGGACCCTCTGAAGCAGAGCTCCAGGCTTCTGCCGGGTCTCAAGCTCAAACACGTCCACCAGAGCTGAGCTGAAAAGAATTCAACTGCCTGCCAAGATGCCAGTGGGACCCCTGACCACCCCATGAGCCTCCAGCATTGTACCGTCTCACAGACAGCTGCCACGCTGGGCATGATGGCACTGGGGCCTATCGGTCGCCACTGCGCCTGCCCGGGAAACCTCTGGTGCAGCTGTGCAGCCCTGGAGAAGTGTCTCCCCTCTCTGGGCCCTATTATTACTCCTGCAGTCACCTGTCAGGTGAGGGGTCCTTTCTGCTCTCCAGTTCTAGGACTCTGTGATCAGCGAGCCACCAGCCTGGCTGGGATTCAGGCCTGGGAGTCAGCCTGCTGGGTCCTCTGTCTCCTCAGCCACCACCTCGGGGAGCAGAGGGGCTGGGCCGGTGTCTCTGAGGCCCAGTTGCCTGCCTGCCCCCACCGGCTGCCCTGCCTCCCTCGGCCCCCGCAGCTGTGCCCCACCCCCAGCCTCTGATTTGGCAGGAAAGCCTCTCACCGGCTCCAGTATTTGACAAGTCAGGGCACGGGACATGTGGCACATGCTGCTGCCAGAGCCCTTTGGCCAGAGGGGCCAACATGAGCCTCTTTGGCTGGAGCGAGAAGCCTGTGCTGGCCCCAGTTTGGGTAAGAGCTGCCTCCCTTGTGCCGTGCCTGGCAGAGAGCATGGCCGGGCGCGGACCAGGAGGCAAGAACTGCTTTTACACCACACTGGTCTGGCGCTGCATCCCTGCTAAGGGACTTTCCGCAAGTCCCTTCACCTCTCTGGGAGCCTCAGTTTCCTCATCCGTGAAACGGGGATAGTCACATCTCCCTGAGCTGGCGTGAGGATCAGCGATGAAGTGAGTGTGCAAAGTGCCTGCCACGCTGCAGCCTGGGACAAATGGCAGCTCTCATTGCGTTGCTACTACCACCAGAGGCCCTGGCTTAACATTGCCCTTGTGTGCCCACTCTGTCCTTCAGCCCAGCTGACTCTAGCTAGCTGTGACCTCAACAGCCTCTCCTGCACCCAAGCTGGATTAAAGACACCAGAACACAGAGGTCTGGATTCATGTCCTCACCTCCCTACTTGCTGCATGACCTTGGGCAGCCCATCTTGCTCTCTTTGGATCTTGTTTAATCATCTGTTACGTGGGGCTGGGACAGCTTCCCTCAGCACCGGCTTCCCACCTCCCACCCCACGCCAGCGTTTTGGTCGAAACACCTAACAAGAGCTCTGGAGGGCCCGTTCACAGCCACTCGGGGGGTTCAAAATAGCAGCATTGTCTTTCCTAGAGTACCTCCCAGGCCCTGGGATGCGTCCAGGGGAGGGGAGGACGGTCAGCATTCAGACCTCTGGCTCCCAAATCCAGCTTCACAAAAGCTGAGCTTGTCCGCCTGCCCCTCCCTCGGACGTCCCCACGGTGGGAGAAGCCAAACCCGGACCGAGGAGGCGTGGGCCATCCCGGAGAAGCCAGTTCAAAGCCACAGTCCGCATGAGGTCACAGATGTCCCAGCAACCTTGGTTCACTCCTGGCTCTGCCCCGGGGCTAATAAAGGGGTTATAACATAGGCCACATAAAAATAGTTTAATTGGTAGAATAAATACATTTTTCTTTTTTAATATGGACACATATTTTACAAAAGAGCCCCATAGCACTATGGGAAATTAAGATCCTTCTACAAAAAAGAAGATGTAACTTAGGTACAATAAAGCTCTAGTGTTCTAACTGACCCCGTGTGGCCTGCCCTTGAGGTGTGGGGCACCCCTGGGAGTGGTGGCAGGAGCTGGGCTGTGGCCGCAGATCCTCGCATGGCTGGTCTGGCTCCTCTGCCTGGGGTGGCCGAGGTCAGGAGGGCCTGAGGCTGTGCAGCAGGAAGGGCGCGGCAATGGTGGCAGCGACGGCGGGGAGGAGGCCCAGGGCAGGACGTGAGCAGCTGCTCACCGGGCTCGCCGAGCTGCTGGCCGGCCCGGGTGGGTCCTGCTGCTGGAGCTGGTCCGAGAGCTGGAAGGGGGGCTTGGCAGTCCCGGTGCTGTGGGTGGGCTGGAGGGGCAGGGGGGGCGGCGAGGCGGTGGTGCTGGAAAGGAGGAGACACGGCAGTGTGACCCGCAGCCTCATCCTGGGCAGAAGCCCTGGGCTCAGCGGTCGCTTTATCAGATCCATTTGTTCTTATAAAATGGAGAAGGAAACAAGGGACTCGGAGAATGTGCAGGACGGAGCCATACAGCTAGCCAGGCTGAGCTCCAGGGCCACACTGACCCTGCAGTCCCAGGCCCCGGGGGGATGGGCCGGGCCCTGGGGGCTGCAGGCCTCACGTGTTACCACTCAAGGAAACGGGTCCCAGGCAGGAAGAATTAGTGTCAGGGAGGAGATAGATCTGGGGCCCCTCGGGAGCTGTCGGCCTCCACACCCCCGTGCACAGGTGCCCTGCCCCCCTGCCGCCGCCACCCACCCCCCCAGACTGCAGACATGCACAGACAACAAAGCCAGCAACCCCACCGTGCCCACCACCCTCCTCATCACAACCACGACTTATCTGGCACCCACTGTGACTTCAGCACTTTTCGGGTCCTCTGGAAAAACCTTCAAAATGGGTCTCATCACTCCCTTTCCACACATGAGAAAACTGAGGCTCACAGAGGGTGTGGGTGGGCAGAGAGGGTACATGGTGGGCAGAGAGGGTACGGGGTGGCCAGGTCACAGAGGAAGTGGGGCAGCACGTCCCTGGGGCAGGAGCCCCGGGGTCTGTTTCACTTTGCACAAGCACAGGTGTGTGTAGTGAAAGTTGTAGAAGTTCATGAATTTACGAAAACAGAATCCAGTTTTGGAGGCAACAGGTGAGAATCTTGGCTCCAGAAAGCCCATGTGACAGACAGAGTGAGATAGCAGGGATGGACGGAGACGAAGTGAGGAGTGAGCTGGCAGGCGGAACTGAGCCCGCACGCGCAGGCCTTGGGAAGCTGGAGGTGAGGGGCCCGCGGGACTCAGCACCAGGTCACTGCTCGAGTCCAGGAAAGAGAAATTGGAAATGGATGAACAAAGAGAAAGAGAGAGAGAGAGAGACAGAGGGCAAGACAGGGACTGAGGAGGGGAGAGGACAAGATCATGGTGTAACAGAGAGGGGCACGAGGACAGGAGTCTGCCGCGAGACCTGTGGACCAGAGGGACAGGCTGGCGGGTAAAGAAAAGGCTGGGCCCAGCAGCTGCGGCCAAGCCTGCCCTCGGGGAGCCCCGGCAGGAGGAGGCAGATGAAGATGCAGATGCAGGCAGAGGCGCCCGCAAGCCCTATCACACAGGGGCAGCACAGGGGCACGGGACACACAGAGGGGCCCCTGTCCAGTGCGGGGCCAGGGAGGCCTCCCGGGAGAGGGGACAGTGCAGCCCTGTCCCTGGGCCGGGCTCTGTGAGCAGCACGTGCCATGAGTTGACCTCTAATCATCATGACAACACTTGGGGCAGGGACGGCTGCCACCCTTGTTGTACTTAGGAGGAAACCGAGGCGCAAAGAGGTTAAGTAACTTGCTCTGGGACACACAGCAGGGCCAGGATCTGATCTGGGCACAGAGTAGGTGCTCCCTCGCAGATGGGTGGGCCGGGAGCTTGCCCCTCCCTGGTGAGCCCAAGGGCCAGGCTGGCAGAAATGGGACGGGCAGTCTCCTTGGGGTCTGCAGCGTGGGTGCCTCCGTGTGGGGCCTGCCCTGCTTCCAGTGCTTGGCCCGCTCCCCGACACCCGCCGGGTCTCCCTGGGCCGCACTTCCTCAGGCTGGGCCATGAGGTCCTAGCCGCTGGCCATAATCACAGTGGCTAGAGCCTATAACCACCACCAGAGCTCAGCCCGTGCCACTGTCCTGCCCGGGCACCTCTCACGTAGGCCTGCTCAGCCTCAGCCTGGGAGCACATCCGGCCTCCACAGGGGCTCAGGCTGGGACCTCGGCTTGGGAGTGCGCATCCAAAGGGCCTCTGGGCACCCAGTCCTGGCCTGATGGGTCTCAGTAGAGAGAGGGGTCCTCACTCACGGCCCCGTCCCTCCCTGTCGCTGCTACGCTGGTGGTGTCTGACCACAGAACCCGTTGTGTCCTACACAGGTTCGTTCCACCCTGGAGTTTACAGGGGTGATGAACCATGATCTCCTGTCTTTAGGAAGTCTCAGAGGAGATATCAGGAGAGGAGGAGGATGCAGGGATGGTGTTCCAGAGCAGAGTGTGTGCGCGTGCAACCCAAGGGGTGGGCCAGGTGGCTGCCAGGACACTTACTCACCCACAGAATGGAGCGTGCTGTGCCTCCCACCTGTGCCAGCCTGACCCGGCCTGGCCGCCCTCCCCTTCCACGGCTCTCCCAGCACACACTGCCCTCTCCGCCACACCTGCGGGCTTGCGGCCATTTGCCCCTGGAGAGGCCTTCGTCGGTCTGTCCTCCAACCCTCAATGCCACCTGGGGTCATCAAGCCTCCCCCCGTTTCTCACTGGCTTCACTGTGTCACAGGTCTCTGTTTACTGTACACGGTTCGAACAGTGCCGGGCACACAGTGCCAGATGCGGCTGGCTGTTTCCAGCATCATCATTAATATTTTTGTTTCCGTGTTTCCCCCGCTAACCACATCCTCCACTTATGGAGCACTTACTAAGTGCCGGCAGACACTGCTTGGTGCTATCCCCGTGTCATTTGATTATTATTTCCACTTCCAAGATGAGGAAACTGGGCTTGAAGAACATTAGCTTCTTGCAAGAGACGGGATGTGCACTGTGGCCGTCTGTCTCCCAGCCCGAGCCGCACCACGGTGGTGTCCCCGACGGAGCAAACCCCGGATGGAGAGCCCGTGGTGGGAGCCCCGCCAGGGTCGGAGACCGAGGCCTCATCCAGCCTCCGGCCTTGGAGGGGATCAGGGCCTGCACTGCACGGGGTTCTCAGCCCCTTTCCTCCCTTTCTTTTCTAATGAAAAGAAAAACAAAAACCAGAAAAACAAAAGAACCCCCACACAACACAAGGAGTCCATAAACATTCCTTCCTAGCAGCTGCCCCGTTTCAGCCTGAGCCGTTGGGAGGCTGGGAGGCTGGCTTCGGGGGAGTGGGGGCCCAGGCTGGCCTCGGCCCGCCCCCGCCATGGGAAGGCAAGACCAAGTAGGAGTTATGAAAACTACGTCTCACAAGGCGCCCAAAGGCATTTTCTTTCACACTTTGAAAACCAAAGATGAACCCCCCCCCCCCCTTGGAGCCAGCGCAGGGTTTTTATTGCTTGGAAGGAGTCCCAGGGAAATGGGGTAGGACGGGGCGGGGGGGGGGGGGGGGGGCGGCGGACAGAGGACAGGCCCCTCCAAATGCCCCTCCGCTGGCCCACTCTGCTCCCAAAGCTCAGTCCTCCAGTCTAGAGCTCTACCCCCGCCCAGCTCACACTGGGGAAAATTGTCTCATGGCAAAGCAGCCTTGAAGCCAAACCAAACACCGTGAGCGTTCCCAGGCCCCGCAGATGGCTGGCACCAACGGGCTGAGTCTGCTCTGAGTTGACAGGGACCCTTACGGGGGAAGGGCCTCTCCACCTGGGCAGAGGCACAAGTTCCATTCTAGCCTGTACTATCTTCCTGGTTCGCCATGTGACTTTGAGCAAGTGCCATCCTCTAGGCCTCAGTTTCCCCATCTGTACAATGAAGGAGCAGGAACAGACCCATGGGCTTTAAAATGTTTCTAAGCAGCAGAAGCCAGAGTGAGACCTAAGGCGGAAGCCCAAGGCTGGTGCTTGAGACAGTGCCAGCTAGCTTCCTGGAGCAGGGCGGATCTTGACACTAGAGGGTCTCTGAGAACCATTCAGGGCTAGGTTCTGGGGGTCCCAGGCCTTGGCCTTCTGGCCAGTACAAGGGGCTGGAGAGCTGTGCCCTGTGTGACATCCTTTGAGAGCTTTAAGGAGGTGCAGGGGAGACCAAGTTTGGGGCACACACAGCCGGGGTGATGGACGACCCCACTGCCTGGGGGTGGAGCCCTTGATGTGATCGGGCTGGAGGACCCTGTTATGAGTCCGGTTTGGGGCTCAGCCTCTCTGGGCCAAGCAGGTCAGTTGTAGAGATCCAAAGCAACCAGTGTGCCTGCAGCTCCAGATATCTAGGGCCCTGCCACCCTCCACACCTTTGTCCATGTCGTCTTCCTTGCTGGGAATGCCTTCACCCTTCCCTTGGGCTCACTAGACCATTTCTGACCAATTCCTTTGCAGGCACAGGGCAGACTGCCTGGTGTGTTTTCAAATAGCTTCACAGCAGACCAGAGCTGGGAGGGCTTGTCCGTCCCTGAGATGAAAACGGGTCCGGAGAGGAGACGGGACTTGCCAAGGTCACCCAGGAGAGCTGAGGCAGGGTCTCTGGACTGTGGCTCCAGGGCTCTCTCAGTGGCACCATACTGGGAGCCATCTGTCCCTGGCTGTGACCTGAGACTCCTCGTGCTCCTGAACCTCACTAGCGCTAAACACAGTATGTGCCCTACATGTTCCTGTTAAACTGCGGGGAGTTCACGGCACCCACCCAGCGGCTCATTTAAGGGCCCGGAGCAGCTTCCTGCTGGGAAGGCATCTCAGCCCACAGACTGAAAGTCACAGGCACCAGCACGAGCCACACTGTTACTAAGACTTACTGGCGTCTGATGCCGGCTAAGAGCTGTCCAAGCACCATCTCTCTTAATCTCTGAGCCCCAGAGCAAGTGCAGGGAGGGGCTGGGTTTGAACCCTGTTCTGCCCGAATTTGTCTGTTTTTATTTACTGGGGGATTCTATTTCCTATTCCTCATAGGGCATCTTCTGCCTCTAATCCAGTGGGGTCTGGGCCTCACATGGAGGCTGTGACCATCCTGGACCATCCTAGGAGAAGGCCTGGCCATGCTGGGGGGGAGTGGATCTTGAGAACCTGGGGACAAGAAGGGCAGGCTAGTGGAGAGCCACACCCACCCCCCAGAGCAGGAACTCTGTGTCTCCTCCTCTCTCTAAGGGCCCAGGCCATCTGCTCAAACCTCAGGGGAAACAGAGGCCCAGAGGGCAACGAGCCCTGGTGCACTCATGTCCTGCAGCCCCACCCCTGCATGGTGGTACCCACCAAGGCCCTGTGTCCCATCTCCGTGCCCTGCTCAGAAGGCACTCTCTTCCCTACACCTGCCCCTCATGACTGCCCTCCCAGTCGGATGGCCCAGCCCTCCTCTCCCTCATTTATGCCCTACCCCTGCCCTCCCAAGCCAGCTGGGGACTTGGAGAACAAGAGCTGGCATGACCTCCAGAGGCAAGTCAAGGCCCTACCTGCACAAAAGGAGAAACTGAAGGCTTGCCAGGGGTCCCAGGTTGCATAGGAATGGCCTCTGCCCTGGCTTGCCCCCGGGCACAGCACTGCCCTGCCCCCACCCGCTCTCAGATGTGGTGGAATTCTCGGCCACATGCTCCGCCCTTTCCAGGGGTCCCCATAAATCATCCTGCCATGGGCTGCTGCTTCTCTAAACTTCCTCTGGTGTGTGTTTACACCTCGGGTAATGAGGGGCGAGGGAGGCCAGCCTGCTCCAGGTGGTGTCCAGGCCAGGCGTGTGCAGGCCGCATCCCGGCTCTTTCCCTCCTCCTCCCATTCACTCTGGGAACCTGGAGCAGTCCAGCCCGGATCCAGTCCCCAGGACCTCCCCGTCTAGCGACAAGAGTGGGGAACTGCAGTCTGTGCAGGTGTACCAGGACAGGGGTGTCCACGGGTGCTTCGGGGAGGCCAGAGAGGGTGGGAAGGGCAGTCATATGGTGGTGGGTGGTGATGGGGACCCTTACTGTTAGGCCGGGACGACTCTCTGCGTGGTCTCTCTCAAGCAAGTTACCTGACCTGCTGGGTCTGTTTCCTTGTGTAAAACCTTCCACAATTCTTGACAGGACGTGGGCAGGGGACAGGATGAACGGAAGTGCCTGGTTTGGTGGGGGAGCTGGGCTAATGTCTGCTGGCACCCCAGCCCAAGCAGAGAGAGGAGCGAGGACACAGGTGAGGAGGTGGCCGGGGCATGGCCTGCCGCAGGCTGCACGCAGCGCTGGATGAGGCGGGAGGGAGGCAGGGCCCTGCACACGGGTGGAGCAGCAGCGGGTTCTCCTGGCGGTGGTGGGGGCACCGCAGGGTCTCAGGCCGATGGCAACACGTGAGAGCAAGACTCAGGGCCCGGAGACCCGTGAGGACCCTGCTGCAAGATCACAGGCGCTAGATGAGCTGGGAGAGGTGATGGTGGTGGGGGTGGCTCCAGTGGGTTTAGGAGGAAGAAAATGAGAAAAGTTGGAATGAAATTAAAGCTCTAAGGAAAATGGTTTTGTTAAAAGAGCTATCAGTGGGCCCCAGGTAACCCCCAGAGAGGTCTTCTCTGCTCCCTCTCAGAAAACTGGAAAGTCGGGGACCCCAGGAGGGGGCAGTGAGTCCCCCAGGGACAATGGAGGCTGTGCCCTGCATCTGAGCCGCTGAGGAGCTCAGGGCCTCAGGGCCTGCTCCCCCAAGAAGCAGCGAGAAACTTTTAATGACCAGGCTGTCCCGGTGGAAACTTTCTTCTCCAGCCCAACCAGATGGAAGAAAGTTTGCCAACCACTATTTACCTGTTGGAATGGAGAAGGGGCTCCCCTCTTGCCAAAGAAAAGCTGTTTTCTTCTCCTGAAATCAGGCTCTGTATTTCAGAGCTATGTGTTGTGAGAAGGAAGCCGTTTGGAGCCATTTGCAGGAATTTACCTTTCAGACATGGTTAGGGGCTGCAGGGCTGTGGCTGGAGCTGACAGCCCCGCCTCCTGTTGTCCCATGAGCTGGCCTCCCCACTGGCCTGGTCTCCTGGTCCCCTGGCGTGCTGATCAGTGCTCTCAGTGACCAGCCTAATTGGAGCTCTTAATGGGCTGCCAGCTCCTTCATGTGCCCCGAGCCTCCCTGGCAGCCCGAAAGCCCTCCCCGCTGCTGAAGGAAGTGGTTCTCCGTAACTCTACGCCCTCGCTCCCGGTTAGCAGGGGGCGGCCCACGCTGGGCGCGTGACCCAAATGTGTCATAGCCAATATAGCTGTAGTAACGCCTCCACCTTGGGCAGGCAGGGCCGGCGAGGGCTCCGCAGAAGTACAATTCCCAGAAACCCAAGTCAGGCGCTTGGAAACCAATGTCCAAAGGATCAATGAGCTCCCCTCTTACTTGCTGGAAGTCTTTTTAAGGTAGTGCGCACCATGCATGTTATGACGGTGCGCTGGACTATTCTGTCAATGGCTCAGACACCTGGCTGGCAAAGTGCAAGAGGCAGCCCCTGATTCCTGTGTGACCCTGGGCAAGCCCTCTCCCACTCTGGGCCTTGGTCCACCATCTATAAAGGCAGAGCTGAGCCAGTGTTTCCCAAAGCTGCTCAGAAGAAGCTCCAGGTGCACATTCAACACACAGATTCCCAGGCCTCTGTCCTGCAGGTTCTGATCCACGAGGTCTGCGGCAGGGCCTGGGAATTTGCTTATTCAGCAAGTACCCAAGGTGATTCTCTCCAGGGTTGCTGACAAAAGTCCTGCATGGGTGATGTGTAAAGGGTCCATATACAGACTCCGAGACTCCAAGGGCCCACTGCCAGGAGTGTCATGTCCGGGGCTGGGCTTCCCCTTCACTTGCGGTCTCTCCCTGGGACATTCCCAGTGCTCTGGCAACACTGTTCACCAAATATGGACATTCCTGCCCCAAAGTGGAAGCTAGGGAGACTGCAGGCAGAGGTTGGAAGAAAGCATCCTGGTGACAGCAGGGGCTTTGGTGACAGACAGGCCAAGAGGGGCGGTGCAGGTGGAGGGAAGGGCGTATAGGAAGAGGACAGAGGGGTCTTAGTACGTTAGGATAATTTCTGTGCCTGCCCATTTTCAACAAGGTTTATCACAAATCCCCCATCCACTTCCGAGACAGAGCCCACAGCATCAGGGGCATCAGTCACCATCTGTCCCATCTCTCTCACAGAGCAGGGTCCCTGTTGCAGCCTCCCTGCCAGGGTCTCAGCCACTCAGAGCTTCAAGGCCCCGGGAGCTCGTGGCCTTTGGCATAGTCAGCCTGCTCCGTTTCCTCCTGGCTTCACCTCCAGTCCAGGGGCAAGTGGACCCACCGTGCACACCAGGACATCCCAGGAAAGCTAAGTGTCAGGCAGACTTTTGTCCACTGCACCTGAAGGAAGCTTCTACTTCCTCAGCTTTAACATGCAGAGAACTACACTTTCTCTTGTTTTGAACGGGAACGTGCGTATAAACCCGGAAAGATGACCCTGAGGATCCTGTGTGAGTGGGAAGAGCCAGCCCTGGAGCTTCCACGCAGATCCCCACCCGCCAGGTGTCCTCAGAGCGGGGACTGGCCTGGTGGCAGTGTGCCCGGCCATGGGGGGCCCGGGTAGGCTGCCAGGTGCAGGCGCCCTGGGCAGACCTGCCCTCCCGCTCACCTGTCCTCGATGCGGACCCAGAGGTCGTTGAACTGCCGCGGCCGCTGGTGTGTGCTCTGCCTCTTGTGCCACTTCCTCTGCCGGCCAAACTCCTCCAGCTGGCTGAGGCTGTCAGGGAGCAGGAGGTGTGGGGACAGGGCTGGATCCTCCTCCTCCTCTGGCGCGGCAGCGGGGGTCGCTGGGGGCACTGTGGGGACGGCGGTAGCTGGTGTTGCTGGGGCTGGGCTTGTCGAGGTCCCCTCAGGAGTGGGCGCTGGGCTCTGGGCAGCAGGGCTGGAAGGGGCAACAGCACAAGGAGCACCTGTGTTGGAGCACGTCGTTCATGTGTGGTGGAGAATATAATGCAGTGGCAAAGCTGTCACAGCAGGAGAAAATGCCAGCGTGCCCCTGCTGGGCCTGGTGACAGTAATCCAGGAAAGCCATTTTCTGGAGCTGAGAGACAGAGCTTTCATATATTTAGTCAACAAATATCTGCTGAGCACCTACCCTGCGCCAGGTACTTTTCTATGAGGTAGGTAAGTACCAGCACGGCGGAAACACACAATGCCTCTGCCCTCCAGAGCTCACATTCCAACGCGGAAGGCAGAGTGACACAGAGGACGTCAGACGGTGATAACCACGGTGGATAAAACGAAGCAGACAGGAGCGAGAGCGTGGGGTGGGGCGTGCTGGTCAGGGAAGGCGATCTGATCACTGGCAGGTGACAGGTGAGCCCAGACTAGAAGGCGGCGAGGGAGCGAGCCCTGGGCAGGTCTGTGAGGCATATCTGATCTTGGTCGGGGTCTCATGCCTGCAAAACTCTGGCTGAGGGGCTTTAGGCAAATTCCTAACTTCACTGTGCCTCAGCCTCTTGTTCTGTAAAATGGGGATACTGCAGCAAACACTGCAAAAACACACATTTACTGTGCGTGTTCTCAGTGGAGGCAGGACAGGCTCAGGGGGTCAGAGCTGGAGCTGGAGGTAGGTTGATGTGGGTTCACAGCCTAGCTCTGCAACGTGCGGGCCGTGTGACTAAGGGCAAGTGACTTAATCAGCTCAGCAGCAGTTGGCTGTAGCACAGGAGTAATAATGCTACCTGCTTCGTTGTCATGAGGATGAATGAGACGGGGTCTGAGCACAGTGCCTGGCACATGAGCATCTGTTTGATGTTGGCCAACAAGCAAATGCACCTGGCTGTCAGGCAGGCACTAAAGTGCCATTTGTCACGTTCCATACAGGGATGCGCACATGCACCTCTTAGCCTGGGAACATCCTCTACTCTCCCTTTCATTCTTTCCTCTCTGTGGTCCCAAAAGAATTCCTTTGGGGGCCCTCTGACCCTGGGAGCAGGATGAGTGGGCAGCTTGCAAGGTAAGGCAGCACCCAAGACGGCGAGTGGCCTGTCTTCCCGGTCCCCTCTCATACTGCACGATGGGCGAGGGGCTGCTCTCTCTCGAAGGAGCAAAGGGCATTAGCTCAGCCTCTCCTCCCCCAGCTCCTATGGCAACCCCAGATTCCCAGGGTCCAGGCTGCCGGGAGATGCGCAGCTGCTGGAGAGAGAATTCAAAACAGTCAGACAAAGAGAGAGCTCTAGGAAGCACCTGTGGCCGGGTGACGGCTTTTATTGTTGGAGCCTCCTCAGCATCCTCCCCGCCCCCCACCCTGCCAGCTCCCCTGCTCCCCTGTGCAGGAGACTAAGTCTGAGAGCCCTCGGAGCAGAGCCTGCAGGGGAGTCGTGGGGGCCCCCCCTCTAATGCCTGGGCTCTGAGATGAATAGGATGTTCGCCTGCCTCCCCTGCCCTGGCCTGCAGACACAATGGGCTTCAAGGAGAAGGTCCTTGGGGCTTCTGGGGTGAGGGTGAGGGGTGTAGTGAGGGGAGGGAGGGGAACTGAATACACCCTGAGACAAACTGATTTGTGTTAGGCTCAAATGGTTTAGGCAGGAAGAGCAGTCTTGTCATTTTGACCCAGAAGATGAGAAGAGATGCGAGGCCGGGGTGCATTCCCCATGTGAGGGTTTGTAAGGTCCTCTAGAAGTGCCATGGAGCCAGGAGGAGCTAGGAGATTGGTGGCCTAGTGCTCTGGAGGACCCCACAAGCCCTGCCTTTCCCTAGGTGACCCAGGTCTCGTCTCTGAAGAGCAAGGTCTCAGTCATTTCTGAGCCCCAGCCCCAGAGTGGGTGTAAGGTGTGGCTAGGAGCCTAGGGAGGCCCTAGAGCCACGCTGCCACTTACACGAGCTGTGTGTCTTTCTGCAAGTGACTTTACTTCTCTGGGCCTTGGGCTCCTCAGTGATAAGGGGCTACTCATAGTTCCTACCTCACAAGGTGGTTGTGAGGATTCAGTGAGTCAAATGCACTTAGAGCCCAGCACAGAGCGAGCAGCCAATAAATACTGCTATGATTGTTCAAGCTTCTTTCAAACTCCGGGTTTCGTAACGTCAGGGACGGGGCTGGAATCACACTGTGGCCGCCCTGTGGCTGATGAGGAAGGTTGCTGCATGAAGGCTGGAGCATGGCCCGCACTGAATCCCGGGGCTGCCCAGGACCCGAGCCCGGCTCTCACCACACTTCGCCCTACCGGCCTGGTGACGGTGCCGGCGCTGTGGACCCGCAGAGGGGCTGAGCTGGCCCCTGCCCTCGCGCAGTTCCCAGACTGGGGGCGGGCGGACAGGAACCACTCAGGGGGACAGAGGGTGGCTGCACGGCTCTCTGAGTGGAGTGCGTGTGCCCGGGCAGGAAAGCCAGGCGTGAGGGGCACGGAGGTGGAGAAGGGGGGACTGGGTGTGTGGGGCTTGACCCAGGGGAGCGGCCAGGCCACTGCTTGTTTCCCACGACTCCATCTGCATTGAGGGACCGGGCAGCCACCGAGTCCTCCAGGCGTCACTCCCCCCAACCCAAACACACCAGTCTTAAATCCTAAGCGTCTCTCCCATCCTGACGCTGCCCGCACTCCCACTGCCACGCCTTGGCCCCATCGCCACCTCTGCTCAAGGTGGCTCACCAGCTCCTTCCCAGTTTCCTGCCTCCAGCCCAGCAGCCCCTCCCGCACAGGGCCGGCAGTCCCAAGACACCTGCCCTCCCCCCCCCCCCCCCCCCCCCCCCGGCCCCGGCTGCTCACCTGTGGATGGCCTGCCCTGCAGGTGTGTGGTCCACCTCCAGCCCTGCCTGCCGCAGGATGTCTATGACTGTGTTGTTTCCCAAAAAGTGACCTGGAACACAAGAGACAACACAGGCTCAGCCACATGCCAGGCCACAGCCACTGGGGACAGCCTTGGGCCATCTTGGTTTGTGTCTGGGGCAGTGGCCTACACCAAAGTCGAGGCCCCAGACTCCCTGAGAGGCAGTATGGCACAGTGGGCAAATGCGGTCCTGGTGCCACCCTGCCTGGGTCCAAATCCCGGCTCTGCTGCTCACTAGTTGTGTCTCCCCATGCCTCAGTTTCCTCATCTGTAAAGTGGGGATGCTCGTGACAGCAAGCTCCGGGGTGTTGTGAGGATTACAGGGAACAGTGGCTGGCGTGTAGTAAGGGCGTTGCACCCGTTGCACTGCTGCGCCTCATACCGTTAAGCTGACCCCTGACCCTCCAGGCTGACATGCCTCCGGGACATAAAGCCCAGCTCCAGGAAACCCCCAAGGCCCCAGCAGGCTGACAGCTCATCTTCGAAAGTTCCACTGGCAGCTCTGGCCTCCTTCCCTTAGCAAGGGAGTGGGGTCCTGTGTGTTCGTGTGGGTCTCCTCACCAGGATCCCACAGGGCAGAGACTGCATCTCCACCCCCTGCACAGGCTCTGCATGTGCTGGTGGGACCCGAGCATTCACGCACTCATCTCTCTGCCATTTATAGAGCATACCTTATAGCCCAGGTCCTGCGAAGGCCACTGAGGACTCACTGAGGGGTAAGATCCCAGCGGGGGAGACCAATAAAACCCCGCTGATTGCAGGGCCCAGCAGACACTGACAGTGGCCTAGAGGAGGTACCAACACAGAACCGAACCCTCCGGAGCTGTGTGTGGGGAGAGGGGGCTGCTCTCCATCTCACTCCCCACCCACTCCTCGTTTATTCAGCAAACATTTGTGACACACTTGTTCTGTGGCCAGCTCTGTGCTAGGCACCATCAATAAAGAAGTAGATAATTTAGTCCAGACCCCAGATGAGAGTGGAACTCGCTCTTCTTTGTTGGGATGCAGGCTCAAGGTACGAGGATCCAGGGGAGGCCTTTCCAGAGCTCTGGTTAGACTCCGAGGGTGGCCAAGTGACCATGGCCCCAGTCGCTGCTGGGAGTCAGCACCCAAGGACGCCCCTCTGCCTCCTGGGTCTCAGAATCCTCCACCTCCTCAATGTGGGCAGAGTGGGGGTAGCAGGGTGCTTGCCCAGGGCCCCAGGGAGCCCCGGGCCCTCCCGGCTGTGGCTCTGCCCTGCGGCCCCCTCACGAGGGCAGCACTCTCCCCTCCTGCTCACCGTTCATCCCAGACCCTGGGGGGAAATCCCTGCACTATTCCTCTAATTGCCCGTGACGGGTGGTGACAGGTAGGAGCCGGAAGGTCAATGTGCTGACAGCCCCAGGGAGGTCTAAGAGAAGGAAAGTGGACAAGCTGTCCGGGAACAGAGACACTCCCAGCAGAGGGAGCCAGGTTGGGACTGCACAGTGACAGGAGCAGAGGGGCGGACCTTGTAGCCCTCTGGCGCCGCCAGCCTCACACACCTCTGGGCTGGTTTCGAGACTCCCCAGGAGGTCCCCCAGCCCAAGATCTCCCTCTTGCTGGCCTGCCACAGTCCCTGAAGTCTCACCTGAGCATCACTGGGAAAGATGACTGGACTGGGAATGCCGGGGGCTCCAATCTGACATCCAGCACACTCAGCTGACACCTCGGGCACAGGGCACACCTGTTACCCCGTAATGCCCTCGTTTCTCGCTGTGGAGAGGGAGGCATTGGGCTGCATAATGCCTGCGGGTTCCTCCAGCTCTCAGAGTGTGGGGAAGGTTTTTGTTTGACTCCAGAGACCCTTATGGAAAGACATTCCCCTCCCTCCTTCCCTTCCTTTCCCCACCTATTCATTTCATTCGTTTAACAATCACTAAGTGGCTGCCTATCTTGTGCCAACAGTGGCAATAGGCAGGTCCTGTTCCAGGCACTCAGAGCCTCAAAGATCGGGCTTTCGGAACCCAGGCACTAAGTCTAACGCAGAGGGAAGCACGGGAGCTTGTGGGGGCCCACAGGAGGCGTCTACGCCAGCCCAGGGTCTGGGCAGACTTCCTGGAAGGGGCATTGCCAGCTGCAGGGTGGGATGAGGGTTAGTCAGGTGAGGATGGGAGTGGGTGTCACTGAGGGGGAGGGTGTTCCAGCTAGGGAACAGCATGTGCAAAGCCAGGAGGTAAGCAGGGTATGTTTGGGAGGCTAACTATGGAAGAGACAAGAACAACACAGCCACGAACAGACCCTTCCAAGGCTTTGGCCCCGACCCAGTGCTGTTGAGGATAGAAGACCAAGGCTCCTGCCAAGGCTTCGTGTATCCCCCTCGACCTGTGATCCTGAACAAGCAGCTTCCCTGCCAACAGCCTCAGTTTTCCTGTTTGTCAAAGGGTCCTACGGCCCTTTGACGGACTCCTTGGGAGCTCTAAAGCCCTCACGAGGCAGGATCCTTTGGAAAAGCCCAGAGTGCAGTCCTGAGTGACATGCTGAAGGCAGTCCCTGGCTGGGCCAGCGTCAGTCCACTCTGGCTTGCCCCCATAGCATGCATGATCGGGCTGGACGGGCGCGGGGAGCGGTGGCCTCCCGCACACAGGCTGTGGGGACGCTCTGCCAGCAGCTCTTGGACTGCACTCCTGGCAGCAAAGGCGATTCCTTCTCTGCTCCATGGAGACTTGTTTAAAGAGGAGTCCTCGAGGCCCAACAGTGGTCCCTGTGTCTGCCCCGAGGATTTCAAGAGCCGCCAGGGAAAACAGCCCTGCCTCAGGCTGTACAGGAGCAGCAGCAAATATTTACTGACAGCTCTACAGCTGCTCCAGGAGCACTGCTGGGGCGGTGTGGACAAGACACTCGAGGGGCCCGGGCCCGGCACGGTCCCAGCCAGCCACCTGAGGGCAGGGGCAGGCGGTGGACTGCAAGCACTGCGTGGCGACATTTCACGTGTCTGCTCAGTGCTCCCATCCGTCCCCTCAAACCTCACGAATTCCAGACCTTTACTGCTCTTCTTAAGACTCTAACAGAAGACGTTAGGGAAAATGAAAGAAATCAGGAATAATCCTTTCAAATTCCCATTCTCTCCTTCTCTAAGGCGCAACTACCCCCCTGTCCCTCCCGCCAAAGCAGGGAGAATGGTACCCGCCCCTCTCCCAGGCTGCTCCCTGCACAACTCCAGAGGGGCCATTCCCAGGTGGCCTGCGCCCCAGAGCTGTTCGGTGCAAGCCATGCGCTTGAGCCCACGTCCCCCACCTGCCCTCTCTGGGGCTTGGTTCCACAGCACCCCACAGTTGGGCTGGCAACACCGGCAACTTGCCCCGTTCTGTCCTGGTCCTCCCCGCACTGCTCTCGCTGCCCAGCCTGTCCTCTCGGTGGGCTTCTCCTTCTGCCCCGTCAGTGTGGGACCCCTGCAAACCTTGCCCTGGGCCCACTTTTCTTCTCACTTTACTCACGCTCCATGGCCGAAGCGCCCGCCCTGATGGTTTCAGTTACCACGCAATCTGGCCAGTCTGGAATGGCCACCTTAGCCCAGCCCCATCTATCCGGCGGTCTATTGGACATCTTCACCTAAACATCCTCGGAGCTACAAAGTCCAACATACCCTCCTCTCCAAGGATGTCTTGTGTCTTGACCAAGCTCTGCTATCCAAGCCACGTGAGCCTTGTCTTGACTTCTCTCCCTCCTCATCCTCAGTCAGTCCCCAGGGTCCCCTGATGTTTATTTCTGAACACGCTTGACTCTGGACCAGGTCACAGCACCTTCAGCCTGAATCACTGCAGAAATCGTCCTCCTTGTTCCCTCTAGTTCACCCTCCTCCCTGCAGCTGAAATGCTCCCACACCCCAGAGCTGACTCTCAAAGTGAGTCCCCAACCAGCCACCTGAGGGGGGACTGTGAGCTTTCCGAGGGCAGGGGCCATGCCTGGTTCATCTTTGTCCCCAGAGCTAAGGCCAAGTCCAGCATGTGGCAGTGGCCCCGTGAACGTTTGTTGAATGAATGAGTGACAAAACCTGTTACTCCGTATCCTTTCCATGATCTCATCCTATCCCCAGGGGACCTGAGCCCCCGGAGCTCCTCCTCCTGTGACTCGGCCCCACCCCTTGGCGATGCTCCTCCAGACTCCACCAATCCCAGGAGCTCGGCCCTTGGACCAGCCCTCGAGAGTGGGCCCAGCGCATACTGTCCCCAGGGGCTGGCAGACAGGCTTAGGCTTGCCTCCAAGGTCAGAAATCCTGAAAAAGGCACCACACCCATCCTGGAACCTGCAGGGAAGGTCGTGCAAAGTCTCCAAAGGGGCCCCTCGGTGTTGGGGCTTAGCCTGCATGGCTCGCCCAGGCTCCCTGGGTCTCCTGGCCAAGGCTCAGCAGCTCCTTCCAGCACTGACAGCTGTTCTCCGGCCAGCTCTCTGCAGGAAGACATGTTCCATTTCATCTGCTGGGGCCGTGTGGACGAGGAGAGGAGGAAAGAGCGGGGGATCATGAGGGCAGGGACACAAAGCCATGGAGACAGGGAGGGAGGTAGGGGAAGGGCAGAGCAGAGGGCCACGGAAGGGAAGAGAGCTCCAGGACCAGGGACTCAGAGCAGAAGGAAAACAGGGAGGGGGGGAGGCAGGGGCCCAGGGGTAGGCAATGAGAGACTCAGAGACAATGGTAGGGAGGGAGGGAAGAGGAGAGACACTGAGACAAAGAGAGAATAGACAAGGCCAGGGTGAAGAGAGACAGAGATAGAGAGAGAAGGAGAGAAGGGGAGAAAGAGAACCCAGAAACAAAAACAAAGGGCGTGGTGGGAGACGCTAATTCACTGAGAACAGCAGGGATGGCTTCCTGGAGAAGGGGGCTCAGGTAGCAAGGACTCTCAGGAGGGGTGGAATTTCAGACGGAGATGCAAGAGAAGACAGGCAAAGCAGGGAGGAGCAGAGGCCTGGAGGGGGACTGGGTCTTATAAATGATGGGTCTGGGTTGGTGCTTCTCTCTCCTGAAAAAAGCCAGGGTCCTAATTAGACATTTGTACACACACAGGAAAAGGAACCCTGCTCTGAGTCGGTGCAGCCCCTGTGATGCTCTACTGCGGAAGAAAAGGCTTCCTTTCTTCCTGGCGCGAGCAGGCTGGATCTAGCCCCTCCCCATCAGCGGCAGCGCGACAGCCCCCACCGACCCTCTGACACTGGGAGTCAGGGCAGAGAAAAGAATCCTGTCCTGGGCTTAGGACAGCAAACTGGGTTCATCAGCTGACCGTGTGACCTTGGGCAGTTTCCTTTCCCGCTTTGTGCCTCAGTTGTCACACATGGTGCTGGGCTGCATGGTCTCATGGGCCCTCCCATCTCTACGGTTCTTCATTTGATGTCACGAACTCATGCTTAGTGGGCCCCTGGGTACAGGGTGCTTCTCCAATGCCACTTCATTTCATCCTTGAAGCAGCCCTTCGAGAGGCTGCCAGTTCATAGGTGAAGAAACTGAGGCTCAGCAAGGGGACAGCGACAGCACTTGCCCAGGGTCACGCACCTGGCAGAAGGCAAAGCTTGGCCTTCGATGGAGATGTCCCAGCCTGCTGCATGTTCCACTACACCCACTCTGAAGTGCTGGCGTGAGGGATCCAGAGTTCGCGTTTGGGGGCAGGAAATTGTCAGAGACGCGTGTACCTTCCAAGGTTCACCAGATTGGAGAGATGAGTGTGAGAGTGCTCAGCAAGAACAACGCGCCAATTAACAGGGCAATTTCAAGACCGTGTTGGGGGGCTGGGGGGAAGAACCAGATGTTCCCCCAAAGGCTCCAAAGTAGCACGGGCTCCCCTCGGCCAGCACACATGTTTTCTCTCCAGTGAGTACGCTGGGTTTCCCGTTTTCTCCTCCTGGAAGAGGCATCCCAAGCCCGTATTTATGTTCCGTCTGAAATTAATGCAAGGGAAACTTTCAAATGCTAATCTAGCTGCCAGGACCGGCCGGCCGGATATCAAGCCATGGCGGTGTTTGTTTTCCCGAGGAAGTGTGACAGGAGAGCCGGACCAGTGGGCCAGCGGGTGCAGGGACAACCGGTGTCCCAAGGAGTGTCTGGCGGGAAACCGGCAGACCTGAGCTTCCTTTCTCCTGCTTTGCAGGCCAGCCCAGGGCAGGACTGGGGCCTTTACAGTTCATCGAGGACTGAGATGACACCTCTCTGTACCCAGCTTTGTGCCAGGAGCTGAGACACACGGTCCCCAGCCCCGAGGAGGTCACGGTGCGGGGGGGAGATGCGCAGGCAAACACTTGCAGGACACAGCGTGAGCCATGCAGTGACGGAGGGACGCCAGGGGCGATGGGCGTGAAGTGGAAGGCGTGGGACCCAGACCAGAGCGTGAGGAGCGAGAGGAAGAGAGGAGGGAGGGCGTTCCCGACAGAGGGCACAGCAAGAGCACAGGCACAAAGGGCAGAGACGGTGCGGCGTGTGCCGGCCCCACCAGCAGTTCTCCTTGTTGGATGGAATAGAAAGCGAAAGGGAGGTGGGCGATAGCACAGGCTGGGGCAGGAGGCTGTGCCTCCCCCATGGAATTCTGATTGCCATAGGACAGGTTCAAGCTGGAACCAAAGAACACTCTCCCAGGCAACTGATTAGCCGCAAGGGAGTGAGTGCTCCGTCCCTGGAAGTGTGTAAGCAGAGGGTCCACGTGCGCTTGTCAGGCCTGCACAGGTATTCAGACATCCTACAGGGAGTTGGCCGTGTCCGGGTGGAATCAGAGATTCTGTACACTTTGGCAGCTTTTACCGCCCGCGCCTCTCTGGAGGCTGCTACAACCTGGATGTCAGAAATGAAAGGGCCCCAGGGCTTCAGCTGGCCAGCTCAGCTCTGCCATTAACACTGCAAAGATGGCACAAATTCTAAGAGCAGCCACCCCGCCTACGCTTCTCCAACACTTAGAGTGTACCTAACACTTGATTCCTTTCTTACTTGCCACCCTGCTGAGGCTAACAGGACTTGCTCCTTGTCACACAGGCAGAAAGGGACAGGTGTGGCATGGAGTGTGTCCATGTCAGGACCCCTTTGTGGAGGAAGCTGCCAGGACGGTGGCTCCCCTGGTGCAGGGGAAGCTCCCTCTGGGGGCAGGATCTGCTCTGGGCTTCTGACGCCTGCCTGGTGGTTGTCCAGGCTGAGGGTCCTCTTAAGGACCTCGCCCTGTTGTCAACTCCTCTTAGAAGATGCCACCCTTCCCAGACAACCCTCTTGGTTCTTCTAAAGTCCTCTGGGTGTGAGTCTTTTATTTCCTTCGAATCAGATCCTCTTTCCAATGACTATTTGGTTTAGAGGCCAGGAAGCCCCCTCCCCTTGGTTGGGACATAAGCCCTGGGGGCTCTGACCAGCCTATGCCCTGAGGGCCTGGAGTCCACCGTGCTTTCTCCACCAGCCTTTACTGGGCCCTAACATGTCAGGCACGTGCCAGGCCCTGGGGACCCCAAGATGAGTCAGACGTGGACCCCTGTCTCCCTGGGGGAGAACTCTCCAGACGCAGCAAAGACCATGCAGGGTGATTTCAGGCCAGCTCAGGACGGAGCCTGTGACGGGTTCCGTGGACTGTGGGGCAGTGCACAGGCTGTGGCAGTCACTCTCGACAGCATGCAGAGGCTCCTCTCCTGCAACTACAGCACCCCAGGACCAGCCACGTGGACAGGGACAGGGGCCCATTCCTCCTGAGCCTCAGGTCACTTGGAGCCGAATCTGGCTCTTAGGGTTTCCCTACAGTGTCCCAGCTGGGTCCTCAGAGGCCTCAGAGCACTCTGTCCCCTCCATCCCAGGGCCCTCCTCTCTCCTGTGTGGGAGTCCTGTCCTTGAGGACTTTGGGCTATGAGGGGCCAGGGACCCTGAAATCAAAGTGGCAACACAGAGCTCCCATTAATGGAGGGTCTGGGCCGTACACGTGCTGCCGGCTGGATCGCAGCCTCCCGGCAGAGGGAAGACCTGAGGGCTGCGAGAAGCTGAGCAACTGATCTGCCCAGGCTACTTCTCATAAGGACCACACTGGGCTCTAACTCACGCAGTCTGGCTCCAAGCGCATGCTTTTAATCTGCGACACTTTCTTCTCCTCTTGCCTTTCCCAGGAGGAGTGCTGAGCCCATTGCTGAGATCCGTAAATCCTCATTCGTGATGCAGCAGCCCTGAGACCAGACTGGGCCACCGGCACTCCGTTCCTCTAGACTCTGTTCCAGAGGGCCAGGGCTGGCTCCAGCGAGGGACACGCCAGCATGGGATATTCCTCTGGCTGGCTGGGCGCTCTTGGCTGAAACAGGGATGGCCACTCTGGCCAAGGACTGCGGCCCACAGCAGGCATTCCAGCTGCCAGATGTATGTACGGTGGGGCGCAGGGCCCTTTGAAGTACCGTTGGAAACTCTGAAACACTTCCGGGTGTTGTGGGAAGTGGGCAGGCCGTGGGCGCTTGCCAGGGAGAGGAGACAGTGGCTGGGCGTGTGCTGCCCCTTGTTTTCCAGGTGAGAAAGGCCCTACATGGACCACGGCCGCTCTTCTGTGCCCAGCCATGAGCTCCAAGGGGCTGCCACCAACTGGAGGGAGGTGGGGGGTGTGGGCCCTGTCCTGAGGACCAGGTGATGATGACAGGAACTGGAAGGCAGCTGGACCTGCACCAGGGAAATTTCAACCACTTCTCACCTCCTCCAGGAAGACTTTTCTGCCTCCTTTCTGTGCCAGTCACTCAAACCTCTGCTAGGCACGCATGCACCTGCGGAATGCTGGGGCTGAAGGGACTTCGACCTCACTCTGTCTAAGCCCCTCAGTGTGCATATGGGGGAGGAGAGGCTCTGAGAAGGCCACGGGCGGTCTCAGAATGCAAGAAGTTTCCATGACACCAGGATGGCTCCCTTCCCCACCCTCCTGTCCTTGACTTAACCCTCACCCTGCCCTACTTTCTTTCCCTCCCTTAAAACCCTCCTGCTTGGCACTCAGCTCTCCTCTCCTCTAGCCTCTGACCACATGGTTTACTCAGCAGTACCTGGGCCTCTCTTTCTAGTTGGTTCTCGGGTCTTTTCATTTGTCAGCCTCATCTTCCAAAGGCAGAAACTAGGGACCCTAGTTTCCCACCATGGGGGCAGCGGGTGTGGGTTCTAGTTCAGGCTTTGCTGTGGGTTAATGCAGGGGCAGGGGCCACTCCTGCTCCTGGGCCTCAGGGTCAGTGCATTAATTCATTCAACAAGCCAGTAATGCGCACCTTCTCAGTGCTCAGGGAAGGGTCAGCCCAGACTGGGAGATGACAAATGTGCTGGGCATGAGCAGGGCGGTGACAGCGACATCCTGTGGGACCACAGGAGCCCAGAGAGGAGGGGAAGAGCATGCTCAGCAGCACAGAGGCCCAAGCAGCAGCTGGATGGATTTCCTCCAGAGAAGCTGGCCATCCGGGAGAACAGCTTACACAGCACAATCATCATTTTGCTCCAGTTCTAAGACTCTGACTTCCTATCCACACCTTGATTTACTGCTCTGCCAAATGGAATAATAAATACCACCCTGTCTCCCTCCAAGAAGCACTGAGGATGTGGGGGCCATTTGAGTTGATGGATACGAGTGTTCTTCAAGCAGGATGGTGTCCACCCTCCAGGGAGTCACTGCTGTTGTTATTAATGAAAAAGATTTTAATGGTTGTTCGTATGCTGGGCTTGTAACTCTCCCTTCTCTCAAGCCTGAGTCTTCACCACTAATCCGCTCTGTGTCTCGGATCCACAGGCGTGTTTCTGATTACGGGTCTACAGCACTCCAGCTGGGGTAGGAAACAGAGGCTGGTGTAGGCCTGGGGGCCGAATGTGCTGGACGTGTGTTCTCCGGGATAACAGACCCAGCGTCTGTCTCCAGTGCCCACACTGCTGACCTTTTAACATTCAGATCCTCCTTTCTGCCTGGACTTCTGCTTCCTACGGGGCAGGTGGAAGCAGCCCTGCATGGAGGGGTTTCCAGGTGCTGGAAGGCTCTTAGCTCCATACGTCTCCTGAGGAATCTAAGAGTGTGTGGGAAAACTATGCTAGAATGTTAGAATGCTCTCACGATACAATGTTAGGAAGTTAGAACCATGACATCTTAGAACAACAGGATTCTGGAATGTCAGAAGTTAGAATTATATTCAGATAACAGCACACTAGGATTACAGAATGTGTGAGAACCCCTGGTTCTCAGAGTTTGAAATGAATGGGCCGTAAAGTTACTTGCTTTACCCCTGAGTCTGGTTCATGCCTCCAACCTAGTTCTTCCTACCTAACTCATTCTATTCCAGGAAAAAAAAAACATGCTAGAGTATTCCTGGATGGCTGAATACATGAACATCCTGAAAAAACCTGTTTCCCTAGAGCTAGGGATAAAATTACCGTTTTCTTTTAATGCCTGGGACTTAATTCTTCCACCCCTGCCCCCAAGAGGCCTGGGGCCCAGGAGAAACCATACGACCGAATGGAATAAATTTCATTTTGTGTGATTTGGTCAAGCATGTCTTTATAAAACATCTCCTGGGTGTTGGCAATTTTGAGACATACGGGTCCTGTCCCAGATAAGTGTTGAACAGTGGGTACTAGCATAACATCAGCAGGATGCAGGCCTGGGGGATAGCAAACACATTCACACCCTAGCTGCTCAGCGTTGCTGGAGATCACCTTACAACCTGTGACTTGGCAGGTTCATGGGCCCCGACTGCAGGCAGCACCCCCGTGTTCCATGCACAGGCAGAGCAGATGTCCCGCACGCTTGTGCCCATCCTGGTTTCCAGCAGACATTACCAATCAATCAGGACCCCTTCTCTGCTGAGCTCTGACATGGATTTATCATCCTTTACACCATCTCCCTCCAGACAGCTGCTGCCACTCAATCACAGTTGGCCTTGGCCGAAATCTATTGAACTTCTTGTCCGGTCAGCTCTTATGGCCAGTCTCTCTCTCATTTATGTCAGATGTTCTTCCCTCTTCAAGCCAAGAGCCCTGCCTCCTCCCTCCTCTTCCTCTGCAGATTACTTCACCTTCCACTCCAGACAGCAGAGCCCGGATAGAAGCCATCAGCTGGGAGTCTGCTCCCCTTTCCACCACCCAGTCACCTGCCTGCCGCCGCCTCCCTGCTTCCCTGCGCTTACAGGTGAGGGGCGCCTTCCTTACCTGAGGGCAAACCCTGGATCTGAGCGCTGGTCCCACACTTTCTGCTTTCTTGGAACCCACAGCTTATACTTTTCTCCCTCTCTCTTTCGTATATCATCAGCCTCACCCCTCCTAGTGTGTTCTTTCCATCATGTTTTAAGCATGCTCAATTCTTTCCCATCTTATAAAAAACAGGTGGTAGGTGGGGAGAACAATATAGTTACCAGCTTTTTATTTGGCCAAGTAGGGACTTTAAGACCCCTATCTGCCTTCTATACCCACCATTTTTTTTTTTTAATGTAGAGGATATTTTAACTTCAAACACAGTAGAAAGCAGATAATTTTGGAAAATAAGCCTATAAATTGAACAAATTTAGCTAATAAAAAATTCACCACCTTGTACTTAATATTTTTCTCAGTTATTTGCAGATCAGAGAAAGTCCAAGGACCTGCATCTGCAAGTGACCGGAATGGAAGATCCTGGGGGGTCCTTCAGGCTCAACTTGTCGAACTACATGAGCCTCGCAGCTGGGGAACGGGTCTCCTCTCCCCTGGGGCTGACACCCCCGCCCCATGGCAGCAGCCTGCCTCCTTCCAGAACGTCTGGGCTTGCACATTGGCCACAGCCACCTCCCAAAGAGGCAGAGCTTCCATCTGGGCCCCTGACATCACCCAGGCCTGTGCAGAGCTGTCCCAGCTGCCCCAAACCTGCAGAGTAACCTCTGGAAGAGGTCACACAGTCTACAGAAACATGACAGACACAAAGATTATTCTTCTGGGGGATGTACCAGCCAAACGGATACTTGTTTCCACAAACTCATCAATATTTCTGAATGTATACAGCAAGCGCATCATGTGCAGGAGAAATGGCCAGGACTGGGATGCAAGAGGCCAGGGTTCACGTCCAAGGTCTGCCTGTATGGCCGTGAAGAAGCCAGACATGCCTTAGTTTTGATCTGCAAAGTGAGGATAATAAAACCCGCTTTGTGGTGTTATGGTGAAGATCAAAGGTAATGTAATCAGAGGCCTGGAATGGTGGCTGGCACATAGTAGGGGTTTTATGACAAGAATCCCTCTAGCACGGTAGAGTGTTTTAACCCTGTGATCTAAAATGAGCATACCCAGCACAATCCCACGAGGCAGGTATGTTACCCTGATTTTACAGATGAGGGACTGAGGCCCCTGGAGGCGAAATGGCTCTCCCAGGGTCTCAGCTGACATCAGCAGGGCCATGTTTTACACCCAGGCCTGCCGACTCCACAGCTCTTAAACTTACAGCAGGACAGAGGCAGGGCCAGACTGCCATCAGCACTGGGAACCCCAGTCTGTCCTCTCGGGCTCTCAGGGTGGGATTCTGGGGCTGGGATGGGCGGGGGTGGCTCTCATAAGCACTGGTGGGGCCAGGCAGGCAGAGGTTTACTCTGTCACCTCTGCTTGTGTGGTCCCTGCCAGAGCTCCAGAGCCACAGAGCCTCCAAGGCCATCCGCTGGACCTGCAGCAGGGGCCTGGCTGGGACATCTGGCAAAGCTGGGCTGGGATGTCCTACGTGGTGCGTCTGCTTCCTGAGACAGTTCTTAGAGATACCCATGGACTTTGGATCCGAGACCTCTGCATGAGCACACAATGCCTGGGGCCTGGGCAGGTGCATTCCCGGAAGTGCAGACCCTTCCTCCTGCCCATGGCCTTGGGGGTCCTATGCTTTCTTTGAGGACCTGGCTGGGAACGGGCAATAACAGCCCAGCTGCCCGGCAGTCTGGGAGGACCCTGAGATGGGACTGCAGAGGCTCCCAGAGGGGAGCGTGACAGTGGAGTGGGTGTGTCTGCAGGTCACACTCCACCGAGAGAGTGCCTGGCCCCAGCCCTGCACGTAAATCCTCCGGCCTGTGACCGGATGTGGGGCTCGGGAATTCCATGACCATAAGAACGTAACAAGGCGGGAGTGGACGTCTCTCCCCACACGCTTCACGTGGATGCGTTCCATGCCAACGCGCTGACTCTGCAGCAGGCCCGCTGGGCTGGCTCGACGCCCCGCGCACGGAAACAGAGCCCTTGGATCCCAGCTCCAGGGCCTGGGGTCCGGTCCTGGCTCTGTCCCAGACTTGCCGTGAGCTCTGCCCACGTCCCTACCCTCGGTGGACGTCAGTTTGCCCACAGCTATGCTGAGGGGGCAGGCTCGGGCGCAGAGGCTCTGTCCAGCTTTGAAGTTCACAGAGCGGGCTATTGGTTCCAGGCGTGGCGGAGCCAGAAGTGGCAGCTGCCAGCAAGATTTGCACGCGGCTCCAGACCTGTTGATTTTGGAGAGCTGGTCTGTGAGAGCGGAGGCAGGGCTCACTCTGCCCTGACCCGGCTGCTGGCCTAGCCCCATAAGCTCGCTGTTCGAGAGCAGAGCAGGAAAGGAGGCCGGGGCCGATGGAGGGTTGAGACAGTGGCAGTGGGATGCACAGACTGGACTGAGGTCTTTCTGGTGACCTGCCAGTAGGACTGACCAGAGACTGACCAAATTTCGGAGATGGGAGAAATGAGTGGAGCACGATGCTTGTGTGCGAGCTTGGGGCTTGAGTGGACATTTGTGCCCCCACAGAACTCGGCTCTCAGAAAAAGGAGGCGTTTCCAGGGCTGCCCGCACTGCTATGACTTTTATCTTTAGACTCTCTTGATTCCTTGCCCATAGGAAAGAGACGGTGTTAACTACCCCTAGGCTGGGGTGACCTTGGTCCTGGGCCCTGGGGCAGGCGAGACGGGGAGGCCCAACCAGTCAGGTCGGGCACGTGGGATGCTGGTTCTCTCACTGGTCTCCTCAGTGACTGCCCCCTCTGGGGCTCCTCCGAGGCCCAGGGAAGAGCCTGGGGGTGGCTGACTCAGATTGGGTCCCCATTTGAAGTCAGCTGGGGTCTGTCCCAGGGCAGGATACTTGGCCCAGATGCCCACAGGAGGGAGGGCCGGGGAGGCCGCTGGATTGAGAGTGAGAGGGAGAGAGTGCACGGGGAGCACCTCCCCAGCTGCACAGATCCTCAGGCTGTGCCGACTGTCGCCGGGCAGCCAGCAGTGTCCTGCAGCGGAGAGTGGCTTGCCCTCTCCGTGTGGCGGTCAACGTCCTGCTCCTGCCGGCTCCTCTAGGAAGCTCCTCTAGACACCACTCCAGGCACCTGCCCCACCTCTGGAACCTGTGGCTCAATGGTCCCTGAATGCCAGATGGCCCAAGCCAGTCCTGCCCTTCCTGTTCAGATGAGTAAACTGAGTCTGCGAGAGGGGAAGGGACTTGCCAGAGGCCACAACAGCCCATGGCAGAGCTCCAGTGTGAGCCCAGAACTGTCTGCCAGAGGTTGGTCCCAGAGGGCCTGCATCCATTTCTGAGCCCCCCCCCATGGCCTCTACTGCACCGAGTTTGCAGAGGAGGGAAAAGAGGCCTGGACAGACGGACCCCTGGCTCTCGCCCTTGAGGTATTTGGGGCTCAATGGGGGGGGGGGGAAAGACCTCAAGCAGTGGACATACTTCATTACAAAATCAGGTCGTCTACAAGGGCTTCTGTGGGTTAGACTGACTGTCCTCCTGGAGGGCAGGGCGTGGGTGACAGGGGGAGGGGAGGGCCGGGGCAGAGCTGTGAGAGCAGCCCCAGGTGCAGACAGCAATCCCCGAGCCCTCTAGCTTAGTCCTCACAAAGCAGGAGGCAAATTCTGGCAACTCGATTGCAAGTAACGCGAAGGAGAAATAAGTGTTTGTTGCTGTAAGCTACTGAGCAAAAGCCGACTAATAAAGAGGCGAATACTATATCCGGGTACCAACGTAGACATTGCTGTCCCCAGCAGAGACAGCCACAGAGAAAGGAAGAAAGGGTGAGGGAGAAGAGGGAGAACGACAGGGGAAGGAACAGGGAGGGAGACGCGAGGCGGGCCTTGCACCTGAACACCCGGACTCCCCTTTGCACGAGAGGCCAGGTCCCCCAGAGGAAAGTGTCAACTTGAAGGCCCCACACAGGTGATGATAATGACGGTCACAGCTACAGTTTGAGTTTCTACTATGAGGAAGGTTATTCAAATGTTATCACTAGTCTTTACAATGATTCTACAAGGTAGATACTTTCAATTCATCACATAGTTACTGCTATCACTGCCCACTTACAGAAGACAGAAGTGAGCCTTCCAGAAGGTACCAGCCAAGGTGATGTGGCCAGCCTGGGATCTGGAGCCAGGACTGTGAGATGCCAGAGGCCATGGTCTCCCCACTGGCCACACGGTCCTCACAGCCTTGGCCCTGGCTCTGCTGCGCTGGCCAGAGGGGACTGGCTTCAGCTCTGGATTCTCATGTGACTGCCTGGGGCATGAAGGGGCCACAGAAGCTATCCTGGCCTTGGCAGGGTCACTTCCCTTGCCCACAGGGACCGTTATGAAAGAACTCCTGACCAGAAGCCGGAGAACAGCTTGGGGTCCCAGCTCTGCCACCAGGCACTGCATGGCTTTTCCTGCCCCATTCTGGGCCCCAACTTTTCTCTTGGTGAAGTAGGAGTCAGGGAGGGGCCCGCAAATCTCCCAGAATTCTGCCAACTATCCCTTCCCCACTGTGGTCCAAACCTGCTCCGAAGGCAAAGAAGCAGATCTTGTCTTCGTTCTCCTGCAGAAGCGCCATGACCCTCTTCCCCATGCGCTCGTTCCTCTTGTAGATGAGCTCCTGGCGGAAGTAGCTGTCGATCTCCTGGGCTGTCACCTGCTCGTGCGGGGGGAGGGTGGTGTTGATGAAGTTGGGCAGCTGCAAAGGCAAGGCAGAGGCTGCCTTCAGTTCCCCACGGAGCGAGGTGGACTTCAGATAAACATGCGCAGCACAGCCCACGTGGGGCTGGCGACTTACCTTTAGGAGGCCCCTGTAGTGGGCCATATGTTTTGTACATGCTTCTTATCAATTCCCAAACCCTTTGAGACGACCACTGTTACTCCAGCTTTACAGATGAAGCAAGAGGGGCAGATCCAGAGACATGAGCAAAGTCACCCAACTGGTGAAGCGGCAGAGCCAGGACGAGAGCCTGGCTACAGATGCCCCCATGTACCGCTCTGCCTTGTGTCTGCCCTGTTCAACCTCGGCTCCCAGACGCTGAAGTCCGGGAGGCTGGGAAACTGCTCATCTCACTAAGTGCTCTCACTTTACCACTGGGCTAAGCACTGGCATGCACAAGGAATTCAGTTCACCAAGAGGGCGTGCAGGGTCAACTGAGCCGCCTGGTGTGGCAGAAAGGTCACGGGGTCCAGGATTAGGCTGACCTGGCCTTCAGCCCCTATGCTGTGTGGTGCTGGGCAAGTTACTTAACTCTTCTGAGCCTGTTTTCTCACTTGTAAGATGGGACTGATGCTATCGTGGGGAGTAAATGAGAGGAAGGGTGCTGTTGTGGGCTACGTTCAGCCCCATCACCCTACAGAGAGAAGAAGAGGGGTCATCACCTTTGGTTTTCCCAATGCGTGGGCCACCATCTGCTGCCACCACCCTCTCCTTATCCCTGGCTGCATCACTTCCCAGGATATAACCCAAACCCCTCCGTCCCTTCTTGAGGACCTCAACTCCAGGACCACCGCTCCCCCACGGCTTCCTCAACAACCTGGCGTGTAGCTACCCAGCTCTCAGCCATGGGCACCTCACCATCACCCCACGCTCCGCACCCAGCCATGTGGCCCAGGAACAGCATCAGTAGCAAGTTCTGGAACTAGGCCGAGAGCTCTCTGGGTTCAGGGGCAGAGGCTTTGCCATTCCTGGTCCCCAATGCCTGGCACAAGGAAGGTGAAGGTGAACCTAGTGACAGTTCCTTGAACCCTGAACATAAAGGTGTGCTGCCCCTTCCTGGTCACTGTGGCCCCTCCTGAGTTCTTCCATTCCCAACACTCTGTCTTTCCAACCTGGATGGCAGGTCCAGGTGTTCCAGCACCATCTCCTCCAGCCTGTGCATGGGGTTGTTGAGGAAACTGAGGCAGTGAGGCCGAACATGCCCTCCCTTTCCCCACAGCCTGTCAGTGTCATTCCAGCCTCCAAGCTGTTGCTCACAGGACATCTTCCACCTGCTGTCCCCTCTTCCACTTCTCTATCTTCACCTTCCTGGGCACAGAGCACGCAATGCCAGGCCCAGCTGACTGATGGGCAAGGCAGGTGGAGAGCCTGGCACAAGGAGACTAATTTCCTGCAGGTTTTAGCTCCCAAAAGGGTCATGCAGCCCAGCCACATGGCTTCTAGAGCCAGTGCAAAGTTGTCAACATTACGAGGACAATGGAGGTGTCAATAGAGGCTGAACCCTGAGGAACTCTGAAGAGGCTGGGACATCTATCTGCCCCTGCCATCTGCTGGCCAAGGGCCAGTATGCCCCCCAGAGTGAGAGGGGAGGTAAAGGGACATGCACCATGGGCTTCTCTGCCAGAAAGGCCTGATTCACTGCCCTGGCATGAAAAAGGCAATAAATAACGTGCTTGGTGTCCCCTAACCTTGTGCAGTGCACAACCTGCACAGATGTATGCAGCAGCCATGCTAGTGCATAATCAGGGATGGCACAGAGTTGGTGCCCAGGGATGGTTTGTTTGGCAAATAGATAAATGAGGGAATGAAGTCCTTACCCCACGCTTCACTATGGAAGTGATGACTGGCAGCCCGGACACAACAGGCCACACTCAACATGTGTGCAGCTGTAGGAAACACCAAAGGCTTCTGAGTGGGGCAGAGCACAGAGAGACTGTGATTCAGAGGGGCAGTTTCTGGAAATAGGACCTCACAGGCGTCTCCCCATTCCTTGCATATGCGAGAGAATGTGAAACTATGTTGCACCAACAAATAAATATTTGTTCAGTCAGTGAATGAATGAATGAGCTCAGAGGCGGCAGAGGCACAGGGGTTAGGAACATAGATCCTGAAGTCAGACAGCCAGGACAATTTGGGTTGGAATCCCTCATTTGCTGCTTACTAGCTGAGTGGCTTCTCTATAACCAGAAAGTTACTTGGCGTCTCTGAGACTCAGTTTCCAAATTGGTACCATGAGGGTAATATATGCTGTTGTAGAGATTAAATGAGTTCTGAAAAGTACTTAGCACAGTGCATGGCACAAAGGAAGTCTTGAATCAATGTCAGCTATTATGCAACTAGCCTGGGGGTGGAGTTGGCTTCCTCACCTTTGCCCTGTGATGTCAGAGGCTGCCAGTGAAGGGTGGCCTCGGCAGGGGGTAGCGAAAGAGATGACAAATAGATGGCCTTCAGAACCATCCGAGAGCCATGAAGGCAGCATTCTGCTTCCCTCCCCCTTCCTAGGCTCCCTGGGACCTGTGGACATGTCCAGCCCTTCCTCCTGTTTCCTGACCGCAAATGTACATTTGTGCAAAGATGAATTTCCACTCGTTCTTCAGGGAGCCAAAAAAAAAAAAAAAAAATTCACAAAGATAAGAACCTAAAAGTTAAATTTCAAAGCCATGCAGGAGTTGGGCTAGAGACACTCAGGTTCCCCGGGCCACCCGGCTGCTGGCCGGCACCGTCTGCGTGCTCCACGCTGATGGGCCTTGGCTCCGCGCCAAGGATGGGGCCTGGGTTTGCGCCAGGGCTGGGATGGAAGCAAATTAATGATGTCATTAGACTTGTCGGGGGTCTTAAATCTTCCCCGACAAGTTTAAGTGCAGGATGCACAATAACCTTTTAAAAAGGACACGTAAGGTCCCCAGGGATGGGGTGATGAGGAGATGGGTCGGGCAGCGTCAGACAGGGCTGGGTGGGGCCATGGGGGTGACGTCAGGGTAGACTCTCCCCAACCCATGACCAGGACTGGGTCAGGTTTGACAGTCAAGTACTCAGGTCTGCTGATGCCACCGATGTCAACGGTTGCACCCTTCCCGTACCCCGTCCATCCAACAGACACCCCCTGAGAACGTCCAGAGGTCTGGCCCTGTGTAGGACTGGGGGCCACGGGGCACCCTCAGACTGGGTCTGCTGCCTCAGTGAGGTGCACAGCTTCTCAGGGGGGGGGGGTCAGACATGCCCATAAGAACACGGTGGGGTACATGCTTTGAGAGGGCAATGAGGGTATGTGAGCCCCAAGGTGGCGTCTAATCGCGTGACCACGTGTCTTGCTTTGTCCAGGACAGCCCAGGTCTGTGGCTGGAGGACATTGCCTCATGCCTGTTACTCATTTGGACCCTGAATTGTATTTGACCTTTCACTCTCAAAAGTCTCTGGGTTTGGACAATACAGATATGTGGCTACTCTGCACTGAAGGCAGGCTGGGGTTCAGGCCAGGCTTCCCAGGGCCCGGCCTTGGATCATCCTGCTGACGCCAGGCACTAACAGTGCCAGTGGCCTGGGGGCTGCAGAGGCCAGGGCCATGGCCATTTGCGAAAGTGGGGATGGGGGACGGTGGGGCAAGGGTGAGGTGCACCCAGGCCCCTGTCCCAACACCATCAACCCAGGCCCTGCACCTGTCCCACTGTGGCCTCCAGAGGCCGTGTCCTCACCCTCCACGCTGCAGCCAGAGGCATCCCTCTGACCACATCTCTCTCTCGGGTCTGAGCTCCCCAGGGCTCCAGCTCTCTGCAGGCGCTCTCCCCCGCTGTGGCCTGGCCTGCGCTCTGCCCTGCAAGACTTGGAGTCTTTCCTGCTGGCCCTCCACCAACACAGCTTGCTCCCACTGGGTGGGCTCCACTCTCAAGCCTGGTTTCCCTGTCACCTTCTCCCTGAAGCCCTCCCCGACTGCAGACAGAGTGACTGTGGCCCCACAGCCTCTGCAGACTTCGAGGCCTCCAGCTGCAGACACAGCCCCAGCTCAGCCATGTCCCTGTGGGCACTGGATTCAGCCTTGCTACGCTGACACCCAGGTAGGGCTGCCTGTCCCTCCCAGAGCAGCCAGGTTCTGCCTATGCACCCTGCACCCTGGGTGCAGCGTGGGTTGCCATTCTAATCTAGGTGGCCCAACCTACCTGGTCCTCTGTCCCACTTCAAGTATGAGAATGGTCACGAGACCCCTGAGGTGGTTCTGCTTGCCAGAGAAAAATCAGTGGTCTGAACACAGGTTCAAAGAAAATCTGAGTTGGCCTTCCCCTGAGGTCACCTCACGCCTCCCTTCCTCAGCCTGTGGTCAGCCACAGCCTGGCCAGGACCTTGTCCTGCACACCCCCACCTCCAGCCTGGCCACGTCATAGCTGGGCCACCCTGAGTGGTGACCAGGGCACCCTCTGCCACTGAGCTCTGGCTGGCCGGGACTCACAGGCCTCTCCCCCAGCAGATGATGGGTGGGGCCTTGCCACCAAGCAGGTCACCAGCGAGATTCCCAGGAGCCCTCGGCGTGAGGGTTCTTCTCTCCTGCACCACCGAGTCGGTGCTCTCAGAATCCTGAGCCTCCTGCATTGTGGCAATGTCTCCAGCTCCCTCTTCTCTCGTTGTCTACACAGCAGCAAGCACACCACACGTCTCTGTTTGCTCATGCGGCAGTTGCTCCCTGCCACGTGCTCTATGCCAGACCTGAGCTGGGTGGTGGGGACCAAGAGATGGGCAGCACGGCCTTCCCGCAAGAGCTCCTGCTCTGGGGGTGGCCGGCACAGTCGGGACACCGGCCAGCCCCGTGGCCTAGCTCGGCTCTGGCTCCAGCCTACACTCACCTCCCCACCCCTCTCCTGCTCCCTCTTGCCTCTGGCTCATTTGCACGTGGTTTCCTCTGCTGGAACATTCTTCCTCTCCCATCTGTAGCCAACTCAGGTTCTTCTGTGACCATGCAGCTTACAGGAATCTTTCCTTCTCTCTCCAGCGCCAAGCTCAGCCCCAAGCCCACCTAAATTAGCTGTTCCTGCCCTGGGCTCAAACTGCATCCCCCACCCCTCCCGCACGGCAGGGATCACACTCTGGGGCAATGACTCCTGGAATCTGCCGTCCCCAGTGAGACCATAAGGCCCTCAAGGGCAGCTCTCCTGCTCCCCGCTAGATCCCTTTTCATAGCACTCTGTCTAGCATTATAAACTACTTCATTCATTCAGCAATTATTTACTGAGTCCAGCTCTGAGCCAAGGACTCTCTAGCCAGTTGGGATATATTGACAAATAAAACAGACCAAAACCCATACCCTCATGAAACTTACGTTCTAGGGGGAGAAAAAGACAGTAAATAGTCCCTAATCAATGGCCCAAGTAGATGGTGAGTTAGAGGCTGGCAGAGGCCATGGGGAAAGGGGAGCATGGTACAGAGGGGGTGAGAGTGTGGGCGTGGGGCCAGGCTGCAGGCCGAGCAGAGACTGTGAGATGTGTGCGTTGGGCAGAGAAGGAGTTAGCCATGGGGTCGCCTGGGAAGAGCCTCAGGCAGAGGCCACAGTCAGCAAAGGCAGAGGCCTGAGAGGTGGGTTCATGGGCCAGCAAGGAGGCCTGTGGGTGGGGGGAGGAGGAGAGGGCTAGGGTGGGGGCAGGGCATGGGGCCACACAGGCCATTGCAGAGACTCTGGCCTTCACCCTGAGAAAACCCAGGAGCCCGTGCTGTGTCTTGAGCAGGGAAGCGGCCTGCTTTCTGATCCCACTGCTTCTCGCATGAATGGCCGGTCAAGCTCCATGGCAGAGGAGCCACAGGCGCCTAGAGGTGCCTGAGAGAATATCTAACTCCACCCATGGGATCTGGAAGATTTCTTAGAGGAGGTGACATTTGACCATGGCCAAGTGAAAAGAACCCAGGGGGAGGGCAGAGCCTGAGCAGGGGCACAGAGGTTTGGAAGAACAAACTACATTAGCACAGCTGCAAGTTCCACGAGTCAGCAGAACAAGGTCTGTCGGGTGGGGGACCTGGGCTGTGACAAGGCCAGCAGAGGGCAGGTCCTGAGGGCCTTGAATGCTGGAGGAAGTATCTTGGGATTTACCCTGAGAGCAACAGGGAGCATGGCAGGGTGTGAGCAGGGGTGATCCACACGCAGCCCCTTGGGGTCCTACTCACCGTCTGAGCAGCCTAGTGGTCATATTTCCTCTAGGACTTGAACCAAAGCAGAACCCAAATCCAAGCTCTCAGTAACCGTGGGCTTTTCCTCCCCTGGGCCTACATTTCCCCAGATGGTGAACCGAGCCTCTCAGAGGCCCCCCTGGTCTTGCAGGCTAAGCTCCCAGGGTCCCAGGCCCCAGAGCCACATGGGCCTGGCTCAAGTTGCTGCTCTTGATAACTCGGTAACTCAACAACTAGTAAGTCGTGTGGCCTTGGGCAGGTCTCTTCCCTTCTTGAGCCTCCATTTTCCCACCTATAAAAGGGGGATAACGATGGCTCCTGTTTACCACGGCTGGAGAGAAGATTGCCTGTGCCTGACACATAGTAGGTATGCAGTCATTGCCAGGTGGGTCCACAGGGACCTGGCTCGAGGTCTTTGGAGCTGGTGACCCAGAGGCTATCCGGGCTGGAGGAGAAAGCCTCACCTGGGACGTGTCGTGGTTGAAGATGACTGCGTTGAGGTCCCCGCAGTTGTAGTGCTTGATGAGGTCCTCCGTGGTGTAGGGCGCCTGCAGGCTCCCTGCCCGCACGCTCTCGTGCTGCAGCAAGGTCTGGTTCAGGGCAAACAGCACCTGGGCCGAGGAAAGAGAGAGGCGTGAGAGCTGTGCTCAGGGATCCTGGCCAGGCTCCAGGACCAGCCCTCCTCCCTCTGGACTGGGGGCAACAGGCCTGAAACAGAGAAGGTGTGGGGGGCCGGCACCAGCTGGCTGGGGCTGCACGTTTCCACACTTCCTGCCCCGACTCACTGGGCTCTGCACACGTTCAGCCTGCTCTCACCTCCAGCCCTCTGCCCACACGGGTCCCCAGGCCTGCTCTGGGTCTCAACAGCTTATTAATGACAAAATAAGAACCCTGCTGTGTCTGGGTTTTGGACCGCCAGGATTTTCTTTTGACTCCTTTGTGTTCCTGTGCTTAGTGGGGCTCTAGAATGAGTATGGACTAATTTGTAATCAACAGCACTTCCAAAGCAAAACAAACAAATAGAGAAAAACAAATAAAAATCCGTTAGTTGTCAAGGCCCAACCTAAAGGCCACCTCCTCGGGAAGCCTTCCTGGCCCAGGGCAAGGCCTAAGGAGCTGGGACCCTCAGAGTCAGATCCACGCTAGCATTGATTGCGGGTGTCCTCAGGCTCCTCTGTCCTCCTGGCCACCGTGCCTGGCCCTGGGGACAAAGCTGGGCCAGCCAGATCTGCCACGCATCAGGGTCACTTGGCGTGCTACACAAAAGTCAGACGTGCAGACCTCACCCTGCGGGGTCAGAATCTCTGTATTTTTAACAGGCTCCCTGGGCACTTCTTAAGCAGCCTGACCGCCTTTGGCATTTGAGGACCATGGCTCCAGTGGAACACAGCTGCCCGAGGTATAGGCGCCCTGAGAGATTTTCTAGTCCAGTACCCCCATTTCGGATGGGGAAACTGAGGCACAGTGAGGGGAAGGGACTTGCTCAATCCACGCAGCTGGGACTGGCACTAGCTTCATGTGACTAAGTATCTTAGACTCCTTTGGCCGACAGAAGGGAGGACCCTGACCATTATTTGGGTTATTTAGCAGAGATATAGAGAAAAACTTGTTGCAATTCCTGTGCAAAATGTCAGGAGGCAATCTCAGGCCACCTGTCCCGGCTATTTCCCCAGCCCAGCCCTCAGCCCTCAGCCCTCAGGCCCTGCTTATCCTGTTGGCACAATGCCTTGGACAGCCAGCCCCCAGCCTCTTCGCCCACACTGATTCAGGCCAAGCATCTCTCACTGGGTCCACTGCAATGGTCCCTCCCATCTCTCTGCCCCTCCCAGCTATCCCAGCAAGATTATAATATATTTAATTCACACCCGGGGGGCTGCACACACCTGCCCTGCTGCTTCTGCCATGGTCATCTCGTAAAAACGTAAGTCTAATGATTTCCCCCTCTCTCTTTTTTTTTGCTCAAAACTTTCATGGGTCCCTTCTGCCTGCAGGTTTAAAGGCTAGCTCTTCAGTGGCGCCTCCAAGGCTGTAACCTAGACCTTGCTGTGGTCTTACTTCATTTCTTACTTGGCCCCCATGCCTCTAAATACCAAACACTCAGCATTCTTCAGACAAAAGTTTTCCACCTCTGTGCCTCTGCATATGCTGTTCTATATGCATGGAAAATCCTGACCCCTCTGTTTTCCACTTGCAACCTCCGACTTGGCTGTCCAGACTCTGCTCAGCTGTCTTCCCCAGGAAGCTTCTCTGATCAGCTGGGGGCGGGGTGAGGCCCCTTCCCGGGTTCCCCTGGTCTCTGTGGGTGGTAGACCGACAGATTAATGGCCCAGAACCAGAACACCTCCCTGGATTCATGCCCTTTGCTGTGGAACTTTGTAGCTCCTTCCCATTCTGACTCTGGACCTGCTTTGGCCAGTGGGGTGCCAGTAGCCATTATAAATGAAGGCAGCTGCGCCGCTGCCCTGAGAACGCCCAGGCTAGCCTGCTGGAGGATGAGACATGATAAACAGAGTTGTCCAGCCACAGCCATCCTAGACCAAGCCCAGCCAACAGCCGGCCAAATCCCAGACATGGGAACAAGCCCAGCCAAGATAAGCAGAGCTTACCCACAACTGGCCCCAGATGCATGAGCAGTAAACACTTGTTACAGAGCATAATGTGGCAATAGACAACTGACACAGCACGGTGGGAACATTAGGTTGCAATTGTCAGCTACTAGCCTCCTCCACTAGATTATGAGCATCTTGAAGGCAGGAATTGTGTCTTAGTCATTTTTTAATCAGCACTGTGCCTGGTAAAGAGAGGGTGTCACCTCATCCTGTCTTGATTTCTTTGAGCACCTTCCTAGGCTGCTCATTAAGCCCTTAGGACTAGCTCCTAAAACTCTGGCACTCTGCATTTTGAGGCATGTCACCACCACGTGGCAGAAGTTCCCACCAAGAGGCAACAGTCACTTGGTTCAAGAACACATAATCTTGCACAAGAAAGCTTGCAAAACAGGTACACACAGCCTGGCCGAAACAGACACAGGCAGCACGGCCCAGCCTGTGCTCGTGAGGTCACTGCCACCCCCTCCCGCTTTTGCTAATGGCTGGGCAGGGGAGCGGGACCGGGCTGGGTGCAGCAGCCCGGGCAGCTCCCCTAATGAGCTGGCTGGAGATGAGGTCAGAGCCCCCCCGCCCCACCTCTGGGCCTTTTCCAGGCCTCTAGGCTCTGGCCACCGCCACTGAAATCCGATCTGCAGCCATCTGGTGCAGGGTGTCCATGGCAGCACGGTGGCTGGGGACGGGTCGCAGGAGGCAGCGGCCCTGTTGCTGTGGACATTGCTAAGGCAACAGGCCCTTCCTCCCCTACGGCACATGCCTCGGGTGAAAGTGTCCGTGTCGAGCTGATCCACTCTCCTCCTCTGGGCGCCCGGGACACACAGACTTTCCGTGACCACACCCAGCTGCTGCGCACACCTGCCCCGCTGCTTCTCAGACTCAGCCTGGCCAAGACACCACCTGGCCTGTGGTGAGGTCATCGGCCCGGGCACCCAGAAGACCCGGCTGCAGGGGAGTGGCTCGCTTGGACCTCACTTCATTCGCAGGGTCACTTCTGCAATCATGCGGCCCTCACAGAGCTGGGAAGTGTTCTAGAGAGTTAAGTGTGTTACAATCTGTAGGGTGCTACGGACAGTCCTGCATGTAGTAAGTGCTGGATAAGCGCTTGTTAAATAAAACTTAGAAGAAAATAGACCCAAACCTTCCCAGATGGGAGCTGGAAGGGCCCCTAGAGGTCATCTGGTCCAGGGGCTTTTCAGGCCTTTTATAGCCATGGAATCCTTTCTTCTTGTTGTTGTTTTCCAAAGGAACCTTACTTGGAACTCAAAATGTGCAGCAGATAAAAATGGAAACTGCCCTGGTTGCTATAAGGGAGCCAGGCTGGAGCCTGAACTCCCGCCAGCTCCATGTCCCCCAGCAGCAGGGACTCCTAAGGCCTGCCTTCCTGGGGAACCCACAGGTACCCTGGAGCCCAGTTTGAGAACCACTGATCTCACGCCGTCATCATATGAAAGAGGGGAGGAGACAGGAGCCAGAGCAGGCAGGCTTGCCTTGCCCAGGGCCACCCAGTGAGCTGGGGGCAGAGTGGGCTCAACCCCAAGTCTCCTGACTCCCGCCCAGGACCCTGTGCAGTGGGTCCACGGCCACAGTCCACGTTCATCCACACGCATCGCCACACCCGTTTCATTTTTGCAGCTTTGTGAAATAGCCAGAAAGATCCAAGGAATTATTTATTGTTTGTCTGTTACTAATAAGTCTGCTATAAATAGTCTATTACTAAGATATAAAATTGAGGCCAGACCATTTAAGAGGCATTCCCATGTGCCACAGTAGGAGTGTGGTGGGGACAGGACTGAAACCCAAGCCTGTCACCCCCGACTTCCCGCAGTCGGGAGGTTTGGTGCCTCCCACAGACCCCGGTGCTTCGCTTGGTCTAGGCACTCATCCCACGAGTCGTCCTGCTCCCTGCCTCCCCGTTCGCCACGGAATCCCAGGGTCTCCACAGCCGACACTCAGGAAGGACGCTGAGCCTGGACACGAGCTCTTTCCCCTACGCCCCGCCCTGGATCCACCCTTTGCAGTTTATAAGGAGGTCTTCCTCCGTTCGTTACTAGGATTACGAGGTTTACTGAGCACTTCCTATGTGTCAGGAACTTTCGATTTCTAAGATCATGTTAATTTATTTAATCTTTATAGCAACTCTGAGTTAAGTCTATCATTAGCTCCATTTAATAGATTAAAAAAAAGCCAAAACTACAGCAGAGAGACATTAAGTACCTTGCCAGAGGTGATAAAGCTAGAGAGGGTTAGGACAGGCATTTGGGTCAGCCTGGAATGCGTCCTCCTAGCTAACCACTGCCCACTGAGGCCTCCCTCCTCTCCCTCCAGGAGAGAGCCAGCAGGAATGGTGTCTAATTCACAGAGAGGAAGCCAAAGAGGTAGAGGGGAGTGACGGGCACAAGGCCACAGAGCTGGTGAAGGACAGAGCTGGGTTTGAAACTACAGCTCTCTGGCAGCAGCCCCGGTTCCCACGGCCAGGACTTCAACAGCATGGAGGCTCCTTCGCAGCATTCTCGGTGCCTCCCGCAGAGGGAAGCCACACTCATTCACTCAACAAACGTTTACTTTCAGCTGCTTCTCTGCAGGGATCTGAGATTGGTGGATTCACTGGACTGGGTTTCCATCTGTCCGGGGCTCATTTTAGAGGCAATGCCATCACAGTGAGGGTGGTTTATAATGAAGTGCCTGGCCCTGCCTCTGCCTCCCTCTCATCCACCCTGAATTCCCAAGCCTGGAGCTGCTCAGACTCCTGGGCTGCGATGCTTTCTGCTCCCGGCCACCTCAGAATAACAAATCTCTGTGCACGTAGCCTCAGTGGCCCGCTCTGGGATAATGTTTATGACAAGGCTTTGACATGGAATAACAAACACTGGGCAAAGGCTAGCGCCGTCTCACCGCACCCCTCCACCCCCCCCGATCCCCATGTGGGGGCCCAGCCTCCAAGAGCCCCCAAGCATCCCAGGTGGCCCTCCTTGCCAGGGCTTGCAGGGCATGAGGTGGCCCACGGCATCTGCTGAGTGCAGGCCCGGATGGCGTGAGGCAGGCGCCAGGAAGGTGGGGACAGGTTTATTGTTCCAGAGCTGTCTAGTAAACAGTCCTGGATGGGCTGGGATGGTGAACACCAGGGCCTGTGTTCACTGCGTGGCCCAGCGACGGCACTGCGAGGACAAGGCAGCAGGACCCCTTGGTCAAGAAAGTCTGGGCTGGGGGCCCATGGAGACGGGCCTGGCTCTCAGGCTGGAGGTCTGAGGTGGGCCGATGAGCTCTGCTAACCCGCCCTGAAGCCCAGGGGAGTCACAGGGAAGACCCCAATCCACTCCGCCATGCTTACTGAGCACCTCCCACAGTGCCAGACACTGCTCTAGGTGCCGAGGAGTTAGCCAGGGACAAAACAGACACAAATCCCTGCTCTCACAGAGCTTACCTGCCAGGGGGGCAAACAGAGAACCAAATTATTAGTAACAATATTCATGTACAGCATGTGGGAGGCTCAACAGTGATTCCACTGAACTGGAAGTTAGAACTGCCACCCGGGCACGGCGATGCCTCATGCCTCATGCCTCGCAGTCAACAGGCCAAGAAGGGCGTCCCTGTGCTGGCTGCGGTGTTTGAGCCTGACCGTCAAGGGGAAACTGGGTTGCGACTCCAAGGGAGGAAGGAAGAGTATGTCTGGAATACAGGAGATCTATTAGGGCATCTCAGTATTACCGCACCCTGGGATTGAAGGCAACGGAAAACTACAATAACCCAGAGCAGGCAGGACGGCTCATGGCCCAGACCATTCGGGAATGAAGGTTTGGGTCACCCCGCCCGGTTAAGAACCGTGACCAGTTGATGTTGCTAAAGGCAAAGGGAATACAGAATGGGCAGTAGAAACAGAATGTGGTTATAAATACCAGCTACAGCCGCATGACCGGTTATAGAAACAAGGACTGCTGTTGTCATGAGTATTACTCCTCATTTTGTTACAAATACGTGTGTGCATGTGTGTGTGTATCTATCTCACATATCTTCACTTTCTACCCTCTCTTATCCCTTTATCATGTAACGTAAGATATATTTATTGACTTTATATCACAGTGTTTAAGTATTGGTAACTTTACATCATAGTATTTAAGTTACAGGATATCAAGAAGAATACACATTATCCAAGGACGTTGTATTCTCTTCTGGGCAAAGAATCAGTGCATTTTGGTTTGTATGCAGTAGAGTTGCATCGTGTTAGGTGGAACTATGACCACGCTATTGTCTTTATTTGGAGATTAAGTACAGTTTAAGGAGATGTGTATAGGTGCCCAGTGACAGGGCTGGACTTGTGATGGTTAGTTTTATGTGTCCACTTGGCCAGGCCACAGCACCCAGATTTGGTCAAACTCTTTTTAGATGGTTCTGTGAAGATACGTTTTTAGATGAGACTGACATTTAAATCAGTAGATTTTGAGTAAGGCAGATTATTCTCCATAATGTGAGTGGGCCTCATCCAATCAGTTGAAGGCCTTAATAGAAAAAACCTGACCTCCTTCAAAGAAGGGGGAATTTCAAGGCAGGAGACTGCCTTCAACTTGAACTTGAACTGCTGCATCAACTCTTCCCCAGATGTCTAACCTGCCAGCCTACTCTGCAGATTTTGGACTTACCCACCCACCCAACATATGACACAATTCCTTGAAATCTCTCCCTCTCTCTCCCTCCCTCTCTCTCTCTCTCCCTCTATGTATATATGTTATATATATATTATATATATATAAATACATACATTCTACTGATTGTGTTTCTCTCTAGAATGAATACAGGGTTACAGAAAGAAAATAAAGCAGGAAAAGGGGTGGGGAGTGAGGAGGGAAGCAGATCAATGGTACAAAGGCCCTGTGCACACTGAGGACAAGCAGAGACCCCAGTGGCTGCAGCTGGGTCAACAAGGAGGACAGAGGGGAGAGGAGGGCCAAGGTAACGAGCAAGCCACATTATATGGGCCATTGCAAAGATGCTGGGAAACCACCCTACACCATAATCCTTTCAGATAAGGATTGTTATTTCCATACGACAAATGAGGAAACTGAGGCCTTGAGGATGGTAAAGTCACTTTGTACAAGATCTCACACTGAAGAACTGGATCTGTGATTCAAACTCAGGTCCAGCTGGCAGGTCCTGGGTTCTTTTCTGCTATCCCTGGGCCCAACAGGCCAAGCCACCTCCACCCAGCCATTGGTTAGAAGGACAGACATAAACAGACAAATGGGGGTCAGTCTGCGAGGCCCAGATTCTGAGTGGTCAGCTGGGAAGGAGGGGTGTTAGAACCTTAGCCATGGGGCACTAGGAGAGTGACATATGTGGGAAGATAAGCGGTCACTGTTGCCAAGGTAACCCCACCTGGTACACAGCCTCCCTGCTCTGTTTTCACTCTGTGCCCCGCCTGATAGAACCTTGTTCCCAGCCCTAGGACCTTCACCTATGTGTCCCCTCTGTCTGGAACCCTCTCTCCACCCACCAGCTCGCACCCCCTTTGCACCCGGCGGTAGAGCTCCTTCCTTCAGGAGAACTGTCCTGAGTCACGGACCGGGCAGGGTCCCTGGTAGGTGCCCCCAGAGCACCTGACACTTCCCAGGCCACAGCTGGACGGGGAATGCGCTGAGGGCAGGCAATTGTCTGTCTGGGTCTTGACTGTTTCCCCAGAGAAAGCACAATGCCCAACACATACATAATAAATGCTTGAGAAACATGTGTAGAATGAACCAACGAACAAAAAGCCGAGCGAGTCACCCATCCCAGGATGCCCATCCTGAGCAGCTCCTTGCCAGGATGCAGCACCTCCCGTGGCACCGAGCAGGGAGCTGAGCCCCTGGACCCGGGACCAGATGCATCTGTCGGCACCCTGGGCCGGGGGCGCGTGGCAGCTCCAAGGCACAGGAGGCCTTCTCTAGCGTGGGGGCCGTTTCCTCAAAGGCTAGCGCCGGCCAGGCTCTGGCTGAGGTTTATTTATTTATTCCCCTCGCCCCATCGGAGGCACCAAAGCAGTGCCGACGACTTCCTTGCTTCCTGTGCAGGATCCAGAGTCTTCCGGGTCCCCAGAACAGAATCCTGTCTCCAGACACTGGGCTACTGAGCAGAGGCATCCAAATAAACACAGGGTTTCCTGGAGCTGGGCTGGCTTGGAGCGGGGAGGCGGCACGAGAGATCTCGTCACCACCTACTCTCCACTATGAAGCCCTGGGAGAGTCACTTTCCTTCCCTGGGCCTTGGTTTACCCACCTGTGAAAAGAACTAATTTACACATTCATTGTACAGATATTTAACGAGCACTTATGTAGCAGAGACTTTTCCAGGCCCTGGAGGCACAAGAGTAAACACAGCAGTAAAGGTCTCTGCCCTAGTGGAGCTTTAATTCCAGAAGGAGTAAGCTGACAATAAAGAAAGCAATAAGTAAACTTTCTAGCATATTGGGAGTGATAGTTGCTAAGGAGAAAATAAGGCAAATAAAAATACAGGAAGTGTGGGTGTGTTGGGGGTAGACATTTAAGATAAGATGTCCAGGTAAGGCCACCGAGAGAAGTGACATTTGAGAAAGGACTTGGAGGAGATGAGGGAGGTAGCTGAGAATATGGCTGAGAGAAGAGCTTTCTGGGCAGAGGGGAACAGTAAGTGCAAAGGCCCTGAGGCAGAAGCAGGGCTGGTGGGTGTGAGGAGCAGGGAGGAGGCCAGTGTGGCTGGAAAGGAGTGAGCAAGGGTGAGCTAGGAGGTGAGCTCTGTCTCAGGCAGGGGCCCAGCAGGAAGCAGATGGCACATTGCCAGTGAAGTCTGTTCCATGCAGTCAGTTCAATTGAAAGAGTGACTGGAGAGCACTGAATGATGGGAATATTCACAAAGGTGTGGACAGGGGATGGCAGAGCAGTGTGGAATGGCAGCAGGGGAAGCTCTACTGCTCCTAACCTTTAGGGGAAGGCGTGGGGCAGGGACCCGAACCAGCCCAGAGCCACAGGCTTTGGGGAGGGAGCACAGCTACCACTGAGTGTGGCCTGGACCACGGCAGTGCCCGGGAGGGAGGTGAGTGGTGGGTGGAGGCAAGAGATGTCTCACCTCCCTTCCCTGTCTGCCTGCCCATCTCTTGCCAGTTCTCCCACTGGAATGAGGATGAGGGGGAGCCCCAGTGATATCAGGTCAGCCCAGGACACAGAGCAGGGCAGGAACAGTGGAAGGTGGATCGGGGAAGCAAGCAGAGAGAACAAGGCAGAGAGGTTAGGGTGAGGTGGGCGCTGGGGGAAGGTCCTGGGGGCTTTGGGGCTTTGCAGGCCTTTGGCTTCCCAAGTGATGGGAAGTCATGGGGCGTCTGAGCAGAGGCGTGCTGGGGAGGCAGGGGTGAAGCAAGGACGCAGGCTGAGGATTAAGTCGGCTCTGCCCTCCTTCTTCCCTTCACCATCTCCCTGTCCCGATGCCCAGCTACGACCCAAAGAACCATGGACTCAGCCTTGAGCACAGATGTCCCCTGCCCTGCCAGTGGACGCCTGCCAGTGGGACCCAGCGGTGCTGGCCACACCTCCTTCTGCCCTGCAGTGTGGGCTGGCTGAGCCCTCAGCGCTTTTCTGGGTGGGCACTGGGAGGCCTGACTCACCCTAGCTTTCTTTCCTTCTTTTCTCTGAATGCTGAGTTTCTCCACCCAAAGACCACCCTTAAAGATCCCAGTGTTCTTCCTCTGTCCTTCAAGTCATGCCAGGAAATGCTCATAAATCCGGAGCCACCCACATGATGAGATTAGCATTCTGTCGGGTAAGGAGGCTGATGGCTGGGACCGGCTGGGACTGGCCCAGAGGCTTGGGGTCTCCAGGAGAGGAGCTTACGTGGGGCCTGCCCCCCAAAGCGTCCCTTAGTTTTTGGTTTTCAGCACAGAGGCTGAAGACCTGGACTCTGGTGCTGCAGGCTCTGACTCGGCCCGGCTGCAGGACTCACACTCTGAGCCACAGGCCCCCTCTGAAACACGAGGGTGTGCGGGGACCTCTCAGCTCCGGGAGGCCTACTGAATGTGCCTAACATTTTGGAACATTACACCCCACCACCTCAGGATTTGCACAGTCTGCGCTCCAGGCACTTTGCATGTAGGGGCTCATGTGTTCTACATAACAGCCCCGTGAGGGCGGCAGTGTCGATCCCATTTCACAGACAGGAAACCCAAGGCTCAGAGACGTAAGTGGCAGCCGCCCCTCCCTGGTGCTGGGGCCTGGTGCCCACTGCCTGAGCTCTGCCCGGGCTTCACGCATCATGCCCCGCCGCCCCCGCCCCGCTTCTGCTCCCAGTAATCACCTCTGGTCTCCTAACTGAATACACTCTGCAAATGAAGGAAAGGCAATAAAACACACTGGAATGTTCCAGAGAATCTCCTAGACTGACCAATTCTCAGTTTCAAAGCTTTGAGCAACTTCAAGGTGAGGGAGGAGATGGACAGAGGAACAGGTAGTTATAACGCGGTAAGTTAATGGTAAAACACAAAGGGTTGGGCCTTGGAGCGGGTTTCTGACCCCGCTGGGAGTCAGTGATGGAATCCCAGGCTCCGCTGGGTTGTGAAGGCTGAGAGGGGGTAGGGGAGGGCACGGACCTGCACAGTGTGTTTAGAGATGTGTCAGGAGTTAGCCCTGGAGGGATCCCGTGGTGCAGGGTCTTCTGTCTCACGCCTCGGGCTCTGGACTCTACCCAGCCAGCCTGCACCACCCTCCTCCACCTGCTCTTCAGACAGTGGACAAGTCACCTGCAGAGGCCGACGTGGATGGGGACCAGAGGTGAGCGGACCGAGACCTGCGGAGGGACAGTGGTCCACACGGGAGGCAATTGGTCAGTGGTGACCATGGTCACCATCGTCGTCATTACTATTGTCAAGCAGCTGTTTCCATTGGCTTGAAGAATGTCATTTTTATTTTCCTGCAGTCTCAGACTTGCCCTGCTGACACAGCTGCCTAGACTTCAAAAGGCAAGTTCCCATTTTCATTTGCAAAATCAGTATGAAATTCCTAGAGGGCCTAATTCCTCTGGTCTGACCACACAGCAATTTCCAATTTGTGGGGGGTAGGGGGGTCTCACGGCCCTCCAGCGGTGTGGGGCCCTCCTCTCTGCTGTGGTCCTGGGCAGCGGCCAGGGAGGACTGGTTGAGTGGGGACCTCCAGGTGGCCCAGTGTGGGAGGAGAGGAGCTGGCTCCGTGAGCACTGCATGCTGAGGAGAGAAACTGTAACCCACCTCGGTGTTTGTCTGCTGGGCCACTGGCTACCGAGCGCTTCAGAGACAAGCAGCGGCAGAAAGGGCAGGCCCTGACCCAGCTTCAAACCTGAGACCTGCTAGGGACCGGCTGTGTGAAGCTCTGGTCTGGCTCTTTCAGTGATGTGCTGGTAAGAAGGTGGGATGGGCCCTTATCCTTGTGGAGCCTCAGCTTACCCATCTGCAAGTGGGGAGAATAATATTTGACCTGCCTGCCTGAGGTTAACATTCTAAAACCCTTGCAAGGCTCTGCTGCCCTTCCTTAGGACACACACACACACACACACACACACACACACACTTTCAGGGAACTTCCGTTCCCTAAGCACTGGGGTAGGTCCCCGCTGCAGGAGGTGTTCTGAGGAGGGGCCAGAGTTCAGCGTGTGTGGACGGGATTCAGTGTGCAGTCTGGACTAGCGCCAGGCCCTGTGCTGGGTGCTGGGGCCACGGGGCCCAATCAGTGCTCCTTCTCTCCTTGAGGAGCTGGCGGTCAGGGGTTGGGTAGAGCAAGGGATGAGGTTCCGAGGACTTGCGACAAGATCGCACACACTTGTTAAAGCTGGGGCCAGCGGATGGACAAGGTGCTGTGACAGCCCAGTAGAATAGGCGGGGGTGCGGGGAGCACACACAGGAGATCCCAAAGGCGGCGACTCCGCAGCAATGCCCTGTGGGGAGTATATTTGCCACGCAGAAAAGAAAGAAAAGGCATTCCAGGTAGTGTCAACAGCCCGTGCAAAGGAATGGGGGCTGGCGAAGCTGGCAGGTGTGGGGACACGTCCATGACAGTCCTGGGCCGGAGTGCAGCACGTGGAGGAGGGTGCAGGATGGACCCAGGGCAGGGAACAGAGGTGGATCCACAGCTCAGACTCTACCCGCGGACTACGGGAAGCACCTGAAGGTTGTAAGCAGGCGGTGCTCAGTCAGGCCCTGGGTTTAGAAGCTGCCCTCTGGCTGCTGCGTGGAGGTCAGGCTTAGAGGGGCAGACAGGGCAGGACACAGTCTTAGCCCTGGACCTGGAAAGGTGAGGATGCCCCTCCTGGGCCCCCGGCGCGCAGGGGATGCATGGAAGAAGCGAGGGGTGGGTTAGAATTCCAAATCTTTCCAGGCTTGCACATTCTAGAACCCTTCAACTCAGGGTTCTGAGGTTCTCCCATTGCCCGTCACTGCCCCCTCTCCCATTCCCTAACTTTTGAAGCTGAGGCCTCCACCCCCTCCTCCTCCATTTAGGGATCCTGGAGCCCCCCTCCGGGGAGTGGCCGGACAAACCAGGGGCAGGCAGAGCGGCAGGAAGGAGAGCAGCCTGCGTGGGACCCTGTGGTGCTGACAGTCCAGGGAACGGCACTCCTCCTGGTGCATCAAAGGGGACAGCTGCACAGAACTTGGCCTCGCAGACAAAACCAAATGCAGTGCCAACTTCTCTTGCTTTGAGCCTGTTTGAAGTCACAGGAGATACTTCCTGGCAACAGGATGGGAGTGTTGGAGACTTTGGCACCACCAAGAGACCATCAGGCGAGGGGGGATGGTCCTTCGATCCTGCATGGGGCCTTTCATTGTGCAGAGAGGACAGTGAGCCCCAGAGAGGGCAAGAAGGTGCCCAAGGTCACACAGCAAGCCAGGGGATGTGGACTAAAGCAGGAATGAGGCACCCATCTGCTTCACTTGGGCAGCTCGGGTCTCCTATGCCCCCTTTTCCTCTCTTTCCCCCTACCACAGAAAGGGAGAGTGTTTTTAGACCCAAGGCAAAAGAATGTGAAACTGAAATCTGAGCCTTAAGTTTTGGGAAAGGAACATAGGGGAGTCAGACACATTCTGGATGAGCAAAGATCGGCTTACACTGCAGATGGGAAATACTCGGTGCTATCCAAGGCCCTCTTATTGCGCAGGTCCGACCTGGGAGGGTGGACTGAGTGCAAGGTGATGGGAGCAGAGAAGGACCCCCAAGAGAGCTGGTTAAGGGGGCCAGCCTGCTTCCAGCATCCGCCATGGGCAGAGGGAGGTCCGCTCCAACCTCTTAGCTCCCTGCCCAAATCTCGTGGGGCCTTGGGCCCTTGCTGGCATCCCAGCATGGACGTGCTGCCAGGGCCCTGCTAGATCAGGGGCAGGGGTCCTTGCTGGCCCCACTTGTCAGCCCACACATCCATCATGCCCCAGCTGGCAGCTCATCTCCCCTAAGAAGTTCTCCCCTTCAGCTCCAGTCTGTGTTTGTCTTCCCCTCGTGTGAGCTACTGCAACTGGCAGGCCAGAGCTGCTTTCTGCCCTGGGGTATCTGGGGCTCCATGTGATTGAAGGTTGTGTAAGAATGTGTGTGCACATGTGTGTGTGCAAGAGAGATAGAGATGGAGACAGAGATAGGTAGACTGAGTCAGGACAGCAGTGTGGACTGCGCTGTGTGCTATCCTAGCCACTGAGAGGCCTGACCACAGACTCATATTCATGCATGGAATGAGCGTGTGTGTTTGTTCCTGGTCAGGTGCTGTGCAGGGGTTCTGGGGAGCCTGAGATCAATGGGGCTCAGTTGCTCCTTTCCCGACACCAAGGGGTCCCATGGATCATTCTCCACGTTCCAGTCTTAAACTGGCCCACCAGGCCCCCTGCGATCTGGTCCCAGGCATGTTTGTGTCTTCAACCTCATCCCCCTCCATGCTCTCCCTTTTGCTTTTTTCTCTCCTTGCTGCTGGAGGGCACTGTACACAGTGGTCTCAGGCCCTGGGGCCCGGGCTGCGTCTCATATCCCGAGCACTCCTGACCTGATGCGGGTCCCACTGGTTCTGGGCCTAACGGGGAAAGGGGATGCTGTGTGTGGGCGCAATATTTAAAAATCATAAATGAGACTACGGCACTTCCAGACTTAAATTCCACATGGCTCTCCTCTGGTCCAGGAATAACAATGACCTTCCTAGACACGGGCTCTCAGCAATACTGTCCCCCAGACCCATCTAGCCCCCTGACCTCCTCATTCTGTGCTTTTAATGCTTTATGTGGTGCCTTTATAGTTTTTTGAATGTGATATTTCTTTCCACTTCAGGGCCTTTGCACGTGCTGGTCCTTCTGCCAGGTATGCCCTTCCTAGCATCCTCCTTTTTTCCTCACTGACTCTACTCAGAGAGAGAGTTAACTAACCCGATTTCAGAGAGTGGCTCAAGGATCACCTCCTGAACCTCCTTCCCTGATCCCCCAGATCAGCTCAGGGGCCCCTGTTCAAAACTCTCCTACACTCTGTGCTCTTCCTTCAGAGTACTCATAATAATATGGCTTTATATATTTATGTGGTTGATTATTTGTTTAATGTCTACTTATTCTAATAATGATATTAACTACCACTGATCATTTGTTCTATGCCAGGCACTGTGCAAAGTTCATTACAAATATTATTTATTTAAGTTCCAGCAACTCTGTGAGGTGGTTCCCATCTTTATCCCCATTTTACAGATGAGGCAAAGGAGCACAGAGTGGTTAATGACTTGCCTGAGGTCACACAGCAAGTAAGTGGTAGATGAACGAAGACAGTCTGGTAAAATAAGCCATGTCCCAAACAGTCTCCTGCCAGCTTCTCTGCAGACATGACCACGGTGGGGACCATGTCGGCTTTACTCATCCTCATATCCCAGGACCTCGTCCAGGACCTGCCACTTGAAGCCTCCCACTAAAGAGAAGAAAGGAATAGAGAAAGAAAAGGGAAGGAAGGAGGGAGAGGAGGGGGAGAGGCTGGCGTGCCAGCTGTTAGAAAGGCATCTTTGCTCAGCCAGTCTCCCCAGGAGATGCCTCTAGAGGCCAGGTTTTCCTCCCTGCCATACACACCCCTGGCTGCTGGATCAGAGTGCCAGTGTTCAGAACCAGTAAGTGTGCTTGTAGGAACGTGCTGGGAGCCCAGATGAGAGCCAGAGCTGGGCAAAAGCCCACAGTCAATCAGAACCTCGGGATCCGAGGGGCTCAGAAATGGCACAGTCCAGGGGGTCTGCGCTGTGGGATTTCTCTTTCAGAGCACACTCTTTTCCCTCCACCCCTGGCTCTTGCCACAGCTCCTTGGGGGACACACCTCAGTTTCAGGGAGGGGGGTTGTCAGTGCAGTGACAGGGACCTCGTCCCCTGCCTGGTCGGCCCATGTCATTGTGGGGCATGGACATGGCTGTGAAGAGGACCTTCCTCACATGGCCCTGAAATCCTCCTGGAGGCTTTGTGCCCACTGACGGAGCCCACCCTACCTGACCTGCTTCTGAGACTGGCGTCTGTTCCTTTAGAGGTGAGAGCCCAGGCCCTTCGCCCACCCCTGGCCACTCGCCGCCTTGGCGGGGCTCCGGCCATGCCAGCCGCACGCAGACCCACGCAGCCCTCCGCTGCCCTTGGGGGCCGTGGCCAGGGCAGGCCTGGGAGGTCAGCGAGCCTGGGAGGCTTCCACCCCGGCTCCTCCGCCCCCCTTTGAAGGGGATCAGGTTCCCCCACAAACATAATTGAACGAAAATATGAGAGAGAAAAGGTCTTTGTTCTCCCATTTACAGCGTCAGAAAATATGTAACAAATTAGCCGTTTATGAGGTAAGAGAACGGGGCTGTGCGCTGCGGCGGGGAGGCAGGGCCACCGCACAAGGGGGCCTTTCAGCGGCCGCGCGGGGGGCAGCGGGGAGCGGCACGGCCGGGGCGGGGGCAGCTCTGCCCGGGGCCCGCCTCGAGCATGGCCTGGCACCCACGGGACGCAGGGCTCGGGAGGCCCCGCCGGCCCCCTGGCACGGCCTCTGGGCAAGGCTTGGAGGGCAGGAACAGGGCGCCACGAGCACCGCTCTTGCAGGAGTCCGGCGAGGCGAGTGGGAAAACTGCAGAACCGGCTTCCAAACCCGCCTCTGGCCGGCTCCCTGGGTAGCCCGGGTCTCCTCCCCTTCTCGGGACCTGTTTTTCCATCTCTAGCAGGATGATCTCTAAGGGCTCGTCCGGCGCTCTCAGGGCACCAATGTCCAGCTGCAGACAGGCCTCCGTGGCTTCCCTGCTGGTTTCTCTGAACCTTGGCAGGTGGGGGGAGTTCTTGGCATTGCACGTGTTCTTCCAGGGTTTGATGGAGAACCCCGGCGGACGCGGAGGACAGTCACTGAAGCCAAGGGGAGGGTGGCCGGCCAGGCGGGAGGCAGCCCCTCGGTAGGCAGAGAGGGACGGGCTCTCCTCTCTTCAGCCTCGTCGGGGGCTTTATTCGCTTCACGGGGTGTGCAGAGTCACGGGAGCGGGGGGACGAGAGCAACATGGAAGACACCCCTCGCCCTATCCAGTTTGGTGATTAAGCACTTAACGTCCTCTGACTTGTCCCACTGTGGCTCTGATGCCTCATGACACTAAGGCTTCGCAAGTCTGTCACTCACATTCCGTGGCTTTGGCATCTCCAGATCTGGAGTTGGGATTCTGTGGTTAGACCATATGTTTCTAGGCCCTGAGTTTTCCCTTCATTTTCTAAAAATTCTTAAATTTATGATTATTGTCTAGAGACATTCATTTATTTTTGAAAGTATAAACCATCTAAATGCAGACAAGCCCGCGTTTGGGAAAGGGCTCGGTGTGACAAGGCGTTTAACCTCCAATACGGTCTCCCAGGGCAGGGCAGGCCAGTGACTGCCCCGCAGGCAGGGAGTCTCCCAGCCTCCAGCCCTGGGGATGGGACTCTCCCGCCCTTTCCCCTCCAGTCGCTCCAGGGGCGGGAGGCCCACGGCCCGTGCCAGCCTAAGGCATCCCTGAGAAAAGCGGGGTGCTGGGCTTCTGCATGAATATCCTGAGTGTTTGGTCTGCAGTCACAAACACATCGCTTTCCTGGATCTGATTTTATTTATTTTGGTTGGATCTTTAACAGTTCTTTACAAGGCTGAAACTGAAGCTGCCTGCGGTCCCCGGGAGACTTGCTAAAACTTCAACTGCACCCAGTTTAGCAGAGCAACTTGAAAGTTAATCAGCGGTGAGGGACAATTTGCCTCATTATTTCCAGCCCTGGAATTTGGCGGCAGATGGAATTCGGGGCCTGGTGTGGACGCGGCAATGAACACAGCAGGGCCTGTCGCCCCTTGGTACGTCCTCGCAGGGTCTGGGCCTGATATTCCCTGTGATGGTGGGTGGTGCCAGGAAGGATTTCCCACTTGGGAGAACAAGGGCAGCGAGGCTGCCCCATCCCAGGTTCAAGGCCACTGCTCCACACCCGTGTCGATTAGTCCTTTAGATAAATGATTCCGAGCACTTATCCGGGCTGAGACCTGCGCTGGGTTCTGGGGAAGCAGGGGTGGAACTGGGTTTGGTTGCTGTCCGCCAGGATGCAGACCAGAGACACTGGGCCAGATTGGTACAGGAGGGAACACCTGCGGCTGGCACCTTCTCCATCACGCTGTGATGTCCCACTTGCCATCACTTTCTCAATGAGGTCCACTTGGACCCCCTGACTTTAAATGGTAACCCCCTCCCAGGTACCCCCGGCTCCATTTACTCTGCTGTACTTTTCTAAATGGACTTATCACCTTCTAACACACTACCTTAGTTACTCGCTTGTCACGTTCATTGTTTAGCACATCACCCCCCACCGGAAGGTAAGACCCTTTTGTTTTGTTCACTGATACATCTCCAGCCCTGGCACATAACACGTGCTCGATAAATGTCGTATGAACACAGGAATGAACCGTGTGGTATTTTATTACCATTTCCGGGCAGCCCCCAACCGCCTTCCACCAGCCTTGAGCCTCCATCCTTTCAGCAGCAGGGTGCTGGTGCCTGGGGAGAAGGCAAGGCGGTGCTTATACACCACCAAGGGCAACTGCTCACTTTACAAAGCTCAGAGACAGGCAGGGGCCTGTCTGAGGCCACACAGCACGAGAGCACATGTTTTAGACAGACCTTGGGATATGCCTGTGAAACCATCTGCTCCCCAGCCAGCCAGTGGGCACCTGGCCTACTCCAAGCTTGGTGGGGCCCCAGGAAAGTGCCCCCACAGGGAAGGGGGAGTGGGAGTTCTCAGTGAGGTCAGCAGCGGTGGGCTAGGCCCTGGCTGCCGGGCTGCCTTTTCCCTGGTCAGCCCAGCCCCACATTGCTTCTAGCACCCAGCGTCCTCTGCCTCAAGTGCCCCTCTTGCCCTGTGGGTCTCGTGCCCCAGCCTCCCTCAACAGGTAGGAACAATAATAATGTGAAGTCACCGGATACCACTGAGAACTTCACGCACACACACACCACACACACACACACATATACACACACTCACTCATTTCATCTTCCCAAATCCTCTGAAGCAATTATTAATATTTCAGTTTTAAAAACAACAAAACTAAGGCTCAGAGAGATCAGGAAGTTTTGACCCTAGAGTTCTTCCCTTCCTCCTGGATCTTTGGACGTGCCTCCCCTGGGCACGTGTGTGCTGTGCTGGTGCCCCTACCTGGGTCCTTCCAGAATGTCCCCCCCACCCCCAGTGAGCACAGGTTCTCACCCTCTGAGCTGGGAGGGGCTCTGTCGCTCCCAGCAGGGTTCCTAAGCTCCAGGCATCGACTTCACCCGGTGCTGCTGAGCAGGCAGCCAGCCAGTCAGCAGCGACCCCCCAGGTGGCTGTTCTGCACAGGGCTTTGTGCTATGGGGACTTGAGAGGTGGACAGAGGGTCATATTAGCAGTCAGAGGCCCTGGGCTCGAGTCCACCCACGCACGGTTATGGCAAATCAATTTACCTCCCTGAGTCTTCCATGTCCTCATCTGAAAAATGGGTATAAGAAATCCCAAGACTGTTTGCGGAGCCTGACTCGGCTCCAGGACCTGGCTGTGGGAGCAGGAAGCAACAGCCCTTATCTCAGGACTGACTGGAAGGAACCTGCCTGTCTCCCCAGGGTGGGAGTTGCCTTGGCGATGTCCCTGTCAGGAGGTGCTCAGGGCCGTGTCATCCCTCTGAGGCAGGAGTTCACATCCCAAAGCAGCCTGCCACATCCCCAGACCACTCCCATTGCTAGAAAGTGCTCTTCATGCTGAGCTGGACCCTGCCTGCCTGTCCCAGTCCAGCCCACTGGCCCCCAGAGCTCATCTGTGCCCTGCGATCCTGGACAGGCCTGCAGAGATTTGGGGCAGTGACCATCCCCCGTGCCAGTCCTTCTCCAGCTTGGATTCCAGGCCAGCCCCCAGCCCTGGTCACCCTCTGTACACCCTTCAGGCTGTCATCATCCCTCTTCAAAAGCAGCAGATGCAGACGTTTGAGGAGAAAAACCTTCTACAGGGGTTGGAACAACAAGGCACTGCTGACTAACTCTCAGCCAACCAGAAAATGCAATTAACCTCACTGCCCAGCCCTGCAGCACCGGGTAGTGTCTCACTGTCTCTCCCTCTCTCTCGCAGACAGTCACGCAGACTGTCACACAAACACGTGCTCACACACTCTCAGTCACATTCGCATTCTGAAACACCACTGGGATCTTACCCAAAGGTGTGTGTTAAGGAGGTAGACACACAAACCTAGGTGCACACAGCCCCCCAGGCACGTGTGCATGCACACACACTCACATACACACGCTCACATAGACACACGCACATACACACACACTCCTCCAGCGGAGACTCTGCACATGCCTAGGCCTGGCCAGTCCACTATGCCTTGCTCTGGCCTCTCTTCCTTCCTCCCACACCTGTGGGCTCACTCTGGGGACAGAACTGTCCCCCTCTCTACTCTGGGCATCTATGAATCCCAGAAATTAGGCCACAGCTTCGATTTTAGGTTCTGGTGTGAAGTGCAAGTAGCCTCTCCGCTGTCTTGGGGCTCAAGTAGGCCCCTTTTAGGACAGCCCTCCTCCACCCCGAGCTCTGAGCTTCCCCATCACAGGCAGTGGGGGAGTAGGAGGCAGACAGGGATCAGACTGTGGAATCAAATCTGGCTTTGCCACTTGCTCCGTGACTTCGAGCCAGTCCCTTTTGACCTCTTTGAGGGTATTTTCTCATCTGTAAAATGGGGGTGTCTTTCCAAAGGGTTGCTGTGAAAGTCAGAGATAATATACATACTACGGTTTTCATTTTTAACCCTTTGAAGTCCTATGAGATAGGTGCTATTATCCCCATTTTAAAGTTGAGGAAACTGAGGCACACAGAAGTTAAAACAGCAACACATGGTTGTGATTATCATTTGTAAGCATGATCCTTTCTCCAGAGGCCTTTACATTTTGGTTCCAGCAGCTGAGGGACAGGACATCAGCGATGAGATCACACTGGTGCGCATTACTGACCCCCGATCCAGGCAGCCTTGCAGGGAGGCTGTGGCCCCATCCAGCATGTTGTACAGAGTGCCACCTAGGCCACACCCTCAGGTCCTGCAGTATTTGACTATTTCCAAGGTGCCATCTGCCCTGAAGGCCCTCATGGACATGGCCCTGGTGCGGCATTCAGGGTGTCCGAGTGAGAGGTGGGGCTGGCCCTGCAGAGCCATTGGAGTGACAAGGTCTTGCTGTGCTCATGCGTCCCCTGGGATGCTGCAGGTTCTCGCCTGGAGACTGGTGCAGGCCGGGAGGCAGAGGCACTGAACGGGCAGCTGCACGGGGGAAGCAGACGGCAGAAGGTCTGCCAAGTCACTGCAGCGTCAGCACATTCTTGGAGCAAATGCACTGAAAAGCCGGTCCTCCTCCAACTTCACTTCCAAGTGAGAATGAGGGCCTTGCTGTCCCGGCAGGGTCGTGCTGGGTCACTGACTGGGGCTGGAGGCTTTGGGGAGAGGGGAGAGGCCTCGGAGCTCTGCTAGCTGCAGTTCTACTGAGGCAGGCCCCTCCCGCCACATCTGGCCTCCCTGACGCAGAGCGCCAGCCTCTGCTTGCATTCCCCTAGTGACGGGGAGCTCGCTAGGACTTGGGGCTTCAGGGAAGGTCGATCCTTGGTAGGCATGCCTGTGTTTGCTGGGGCAGGCAGAGCAGAGGGAAGAGCAGACGGACAGGAAGGAGAGAGGCACAGCCTTGCTGCAGACTGAGACTGGGGTGGTGAGAGAGAGGCCTTCAGCCCAGCTGGACAGGAAAGCAGAGACTTTGCTACAGAGAGTGGCATCAGGGCTGCAGAGATCATCCTTTTGGTCTAATCCTCTGGGTTTTCACAAGGTGGAAACAAGGCCCAGAACTGAAGCCTGTTAGTTCCCAGTTCAGAACTCCTTCTGAGGGGAAGCTACACAAGGGATAAGATTTGAGGGGCTCCAGGAATCACCCCCAACCTCAAGAGGGCTCCCCTGGGGCCTGGCTGAAATGGTGCCTTGCTCCCTCTCTGCTGGGAGGGCTGCAGGTGCCCACTACTGGGGGCAGCTTCCCAGGTTCCCTGCCTGGGGGAGGGGGTGGTCCCGAGTCTGGAGGCCTGCTCCCCAGCACCAGCCCGCGGAGGATGTTGGCAATTCCCGCATCCTTCCTGAGCCTGGACTTCCTCACCTGTGAGGTGGGGGCTCCTCAAACCTACCCCACAGGCTTGCCGTGGGGGCCAATGACACACAGGACAGCACTTGGCACACGGCTCGGGTCCTTAGGCAAGGGACCCCCAGGCTGGGTGTGGGGTCAGGGACTGCGGGGAGGCAGCCCACGGTCACACATTCCACAGCCTCTTCCCTCACTCCTTCCTTCCCCTGCTGGAGAAGGCAGTGTCTGGGCAGGCCTGCCTCCTCGGGCAGCACAGACCTGGAAGGCCAGTTGCTGCCAATTCTGCAGAGGCAGGGCCGGCGGAGACTCCTTCTGCTGTGAGGGCTACCAGCTCCCTCTCGGCGGTCTGCAACTCAACCCTGAGCTCTGGTGACCACCTCCTGCCCACCCACCTTGTGTTGCACGTGCTCTTTGCCCCACATTCACACTGGTGGAGGTGGGTGGGGCTGCCACACCCGCTTCACAGATGGGGAAAATGAGGCCCAGAGCAGAGCAGCAGTGTGTCCAGGCACCCAGCTTCCCTGGCAGGTGGAGGATGTGCGCGCAAACCCGTGCATGCCTAGCTGCAAAGCTCATGCTCCATGCCTTTTGCATGCAAATGTACTGGGAGCAGACGACACAGGTGGAGAAGGACTGTGTGGGAGAGAGGTCCCTACCACCAAGAGGGAGAGGTCCCTACCACCAAGAGGTCGAGCGTAGGTGCAGGATGAATTATTGAGGGTGTCATTCGAGGATCCCAGCCCTTTAATAGTTTCTTTCCTTCCTCTGTGTTCCATTGTTCCCAGGCCCCAGGGCTGCCTGTGGAGCAGCTAATCAGGGGCAGTTACCACTGTGGCACATCATAAACAGTCTGTAAAAGGCCCAGGGAGCTCGGCTCACACCCTAACAGAGCCAGGCGCACCCCTCCCCAGCACAGCACACAGGCTGCCCACAGGAGGAGGCCACCCTGGCCGGCACAGGCCTGGCCCTGCTGGGTCTCCGTCCTGGCCACAAGCCCCTGTGAGGAGGATGAACAGCCAGCGCAGTTCTACCCGCGAGTATGGCAGGCAGCTTTCCCAGCGTCACAGAGCGGGCTGTGGGAGGAGCAGGGACGGGATGTCTTTGTTTCACAGAGCAACACGAGCGGGAGTAAAGGCCGGCCCCACTGTCTACATCTGAGGTCCCACAGACTTTCACAACAGCATTTTGTAACCGCAGGGAAGAAAGTCCATCACCAGCCTCGCAGGGAACGAACGGCCTCCCACAGCAGAACTGACAGCAGGGCCTTGCTCCAGAGCCGCTGTGGCTCCCACCGCCTCCCTACGCTTCACGGCTGACACCGCCCTCCTTAGCTTCACTGTCCCTCCGCCACCTCACGGTTCTGAGAGGTCAACTGACTACTCCTGAGTCCCCCAAGACCCCACTGTCTTTCACAGCTCCGCCCCGGGAAGGCTCCACCACCCTGCGGCCCGCCTGCACTGAGCACCCATTCTTCACGGGCTACGTGTGGGAACTCAGCAGCTTCCTCCCAGCTTAGTGCCAGCCTGAGGATTCCCGGAGCCCTTCGGGTTGGGAGGGTGGGTACCCCCTGCGAGCTCAGACAGTGGCCTCCGGGGGTGGGGGGCTTTCCTACTCTGCACCAAGCTGAGTGTCGTGAGCTGTGCCCAGGACCACTGTGTTCCTGCCCTTGCCGAGCTCAGCATCCACTCCCAGGGACTCCTGAATTCCTTGGTGCAAGCCTGTGAGGTCGGCTCCGGCATCACACGCAGGCCGGGCAGAAGGGCCGGCCTGGAGCCAAGCCCCAGACTCACCTGGGGTCAGAGGAGGAACACCTGGCTTCCTAGATGGAAGGACCTTCTAATATTATCACTGTGTTGGGTTGTCGCTGAACTCACGACATATTTATTAAATATAAAATATATTTAACTCATATGACATATGATGTATTTTACACATGCAATTTATTTTAAAATATTTATTTATTTTAAATAAATCAAAGAGAGTCTGAGTTGCTCAAGCCGAGTTAGCAGGAGCCCTGGTGTTGCTGAGAAGCACTGTCCTGGGTGCAGGGATGCCTCCAGAGAGCCATTCTCACAGAAGGTAAGGCTTAGAAAGCCACCAGAAGTGCTGGGTTAGGGCCCCTGAGTTCTGTTTCTGCAGTGGGGCTGCGTGTGTGACTGCGGGGTGGGGAGACAACGGTGCCCAGAATGCCACCCCTAACACCACCCATCCCAGCAGCCTCCCCAAAGTCAGCCTCTGGTGGCTGAGGTGAGTGACAGACTGGCTGCCAGGGGATTCCCCAGCCCAGGGCTCCGGAAACGTGAACGCATCAGGGAAATCTTCAGGCAGCCCCGAAGACGCGCTTGATTTGTCAAATGCAGAGGTGCGTTTGCAGCATCTGCATGTGCTCTGCAGTGGGATCAAATGCCTGTGACATCACTCTGTCTGTGTGGCCCATGGCAAGTCCCTTAGTCTCTCTGCTCTGCATGCAGGGCCCATCAGCTGCTGGGCTGTGAAACATTCGGGGTAGATGCAGCCCAGGGAGCTTGTAAAGGCTCCAGAGCCTGGAAAGAAGCATTTCCCTCTCCTTGGATTCTCAGGGGACCTCGCTGTCCCTGTTTGTGGTGAGGTCAAGGTTTCAAAGCCTTGAGAAAATGAAGGGCAAATTGAGAAGGGGCCTATTAGGGAAAATCATCAGAACAGCCACTTGTCACTGCTCTGAGAATGGGAGCTGAGCCCCCAACAAGGGATGGTCACCAACACTTGGGCCCACGATGAGGTTCCCTTGGTTTTTAAATAGGAGGGATTTAAATAAGTGACGTCATCAAGCTGGACATCACCACCTCGGGACAGCCACTCAGGACCCAGTCTTGACAGCTGAGATGCTAGGGCCGAGGGGTGGGGTCCAGCGAGGTCAGGCAGGCTCTGCCACCTCAGCCTAGTGACTTCAGGCTGGGACCCTCAGTTTCCTCATGTTAACTGGGGACAATGAGCCCCTCCTTGCAGGCTCACCTGAGGTATTAACAACCCAAATGGGGGTTCAGGGGCTCAGCCTGGGACCCTAAATGGTAGACGTTCCTGCCTCTCTAGGGCTCCAAGGTTCAGCTCCCCTTCCCGAGTGCCCTCACTCCCTCGGACAGCCCTGTCCCTCTCACTGGCTGGTCCCTGGAATTCCGCAGTCTTCCAGACTTCCCACCTTCCTCACAAACAGGCCCCTGAACTGAAAATCTCCCCCCAAGCCCCTAAAAGCCTCCTCCCACCTGGAGTTCCTTAATGTGTAACGTGGCCCCCCTAGCTTGGGTGCCGTGCAGGCAGGAGGGCCGAGGGGCAACCAAACTGCCTGCCCCTCCCATCCCCCTCCCCTCTCGCTGGGCTAGAGGGTCTCCGCGAGCGGGCAGTGCCCGAGGGCCACTCGGTCGGCAGCTGCTGCAGCCTTTGAGGGACACATGGCCTGCAGCTGGCAGAACAAATAATAAAGAAAAACCACTCAGCAAATGGTTCCCTTTTGTGGCCTAGGTGTGCAGAGGCCAGCGGTGCAGGGCCCTGGGTCAGCACTTTCCAAGTGGCCCCTGCTAAGATTTGGGCCCCCTGCTAGGATTTCTCCACCCTCAGTCTCTCTCAGAAGCTGTCCCTGGTCTTTCCTAACCTAGACGGACTGAATTTAACCCAAAGATGAACCGAGCCTCAGTGAAGCTCCCGTATCCTAGAAAGTGGGGCCCTTAAAGGAACAGGGAGTTTCAGACTCTCGCACGGGAGCTGCAGCCCCTTCCTCACGGGGCCCCCGGCCACCGCAGGCTGCCTCTGTTCCGTGCACGGCCTCTGTGCGCTGTGTCGGCACACCCCGTGGACACACGCTGTGGGAATGGGGGCTGGAGCACGGTGCTCTCACCCAATGCCTGCTCTAAGCCTGCCATGTGGGCAGGGCGGGGGCGGGGGTGATTAGAGCTGGGGAAACTGAGGACGACTGGCCCAAGGTACCCCACAGCGGTCCTGTGCCTGCCTTGTCTCTTACGCCGGGACATCAGGACTGGCCTGGCCTTGGCTTTTCACATGCTTACAAGAAGCTAATTTTAAATATCCCAGGGGGCAAGACAAAAAGAATGTGCTGGCTTCTCAGAGCGTGAGCTGCCCATAGAGTTCCTCTTTCAAGGAGAAGCCTCCCGCCCGGTCCTGGAGGAGCTTCCCTCACCCCCGCTGCCCGGGAGAGGGCGGCGCTGGCAGGTGCTGCCCAGGAGCTGCAGCTGAGGCACCGGGCTGGGGCTCGGCTACTGCGCTGGCGCACGGGGACTGGGGGCACGACACTCCGCTGGGCCTGGCTCCTCACAGTCAGGGGGGGCGTGTGAGCCAAACCCACCTGCAGGGGCAGAGGCCCTGGTCTGGGGTCAGCCTGGACTGCACCCTCTCTGTCAGCTCCCCGCCACCCCCACCCCCACCGATCACCAAATCTACCTCCCGACTCTTCGATCCACTGCTGCTCTCTGCCCCCGCTCCCCCGTTCAGATCCTGCCTTCCTCCTCTGCGCCCCTTCACTTCATTCTCCATCAGTTCCAAGGTCCAAATCGAAACACAGCACCTATGGCACTTTCAATGAATATTCCACGAATAAATTCACCCATGACACTTAAGACACTCTAAAAAACATACATAACCAACAAGAAAAAGTCCTTTGTTGGACCCCATTGTTCTTAGGATAAAATCAATTTCATAACCGAGCGGCAGGGCTACTGGCCCCCAGGGCCTCTCCCTCCTCATCTCTTGTCACTGCTCACCCCACAGGTACGGGCGGCCAAACTGGGCGTCTTTGTGTCCAGCCCTCTCTGGCCTCTGGACCTTGAACTTGCTTCTCACTTCCCTCCCCAGCCTTTTCCATGCTCCTCTGCCTAAATTCTATCCATCCTTAGAAATCCCAGCTGAGCACCACTCCTGAGGCCCTTTCCTGCCTGGTCAGAAGTCCCCCTGTGCTCTCTGGGGTCTCACTGCCCTGCCCCGGGCTGGCGGGACCTCCCTGAAGGCAGCAGCATGTCACTCTCATTTACCCCTGGCCCAGCTCCCAGACCCAAGGACGAGCCTGGCCCAGAGGATACCCTCGATACATCTTTGATGGACACGTGGAAGACAAGTTGCCTGTAATGACATCAAATACTACCCTTGGCAAGACAGTCGGGACAGAGGGATCTCAGGGGCTGCATGTGCACCGGGCATTTGCTACCAAGAAATGAAGCAACTTCATAACTTCACTTGCATGAGGAAACCCTCCAGGCCGGGAATCAGAAGAAACTGGGTTCTAGACCCAGCTCTGCCTCGAAGCCAAATCACCTCCCTTCTCCAGGGCCTCAGTTTCCCCTCCTGACAAAAAGGACATGCCCCTGCTTTGCACGTTTTTGAGGATCACACAACAAAATGGTGGTGAAAGGGGGCTTTGACAAGCCCAGAGCTCTAGCAAGACGTACAGGATGACTGATGCTATTCAGGCACAAAGAGGTTTCTCTGAGGTCTGTTGTCTCTCTTTTACTTTCTTTCAAGGAGACAGTTCAGCCTGGCCTGCCTGCATTATTGTTGGCACCGCGAGCCAGGGAGAGAGGGAGGCAGAGAGGGAGAAGGAATCTTTAAGAGAGACTCTCTGGGGGACACTAATATTTTTAATAGTTTGTGGGTTATGAAGCAAATCTCTGTTCTCCGTATTATATATCTCGGCTGAGTCCGAAGAATGTTTCCAGCGTCTTTAATGAAACTGAAGCAGTAACCCAGCAGAGAGAGAGAAAGGCAGAAAGAGGAGATTTATTTGCAGAGATGTTTGCTCAGAGAGAGGAGAAAGCGGCTGGAGGCAGGGGGCCGACTCAGCCACATTCCCCCAGCCCTCGAGTGCCCTGAGCTGTCCCTGGTCGCCGCCGGACCACCTGTCCTCACCTTTGAAGAGTATGGGAGGCGTAGCCTGGCCTCCTCTCCCCATGGCTGGGGGGCGCCTGTGCTTTTCCCTCTAATTGTCTGGAAAGGGGGCAAACTCGCCAACAGTTGGGGGGATAGGCTTTTACAGCATGGAAGAAAGCCGGCTGTAAGAAAGCCGCTGCAGCCCGGAGCCTCGGTGGGAGAGCAGAATTATTAATAGGTCCTACTGAGGCCTCGGGAAAAATGCAGGACTTCATGGAGTTTAAAAGGTCAGCGTGAATAACAAAAACAGACTTTCTGGGGAGTCAGAATGGATTTAAAATACACTCAGAGGAGCCTGGGGCTCCCTTGCTCCGGTGGGCGCAGCAGGCACGTCTTTGTGTGTTCGCGGGCGTGTGTCTACACCTCTGCGTTCTGGAGACATTTGTCAGCTCCCAGGGAGCTTGCAGCCTCACAGGGTGTGTGCTCCGGGCAACTTTCAGGTGCCAAGAATGGCAGCTCGGCAGCCGAGCTCTATAAAGAGAGGAGAGTGGATTAGCTGGTCCTAAGGACATTTCCAGCTCGGAGAGTCAAGCTGTGGGGGATGGAAAGAACCTGGCTGCTGGCATCCCGGGGCCCCAGGGTCAAATCCCTGCTGGCCACTGACTGGCCAGGTGGCTCTGGGTGAGTCGGTGCAAGGTCCCCCGTGCCTTGCTGTGCAGTTCCGGCACACAGGGCTAGGGGGTGGGGTGGGGGTGGGGTGGGGCTGGGGTGAGCAGGGTCTGCACGTGCCTGGCACCCTGAGCACGTGGCTTTTTCTCCTCATGCCAGGTCCCTTCTTCCAAAGTCTGTCATCACTCGTCCTTTACCTGAATGTTAGAAGATTTATTCAATTAGATGATTATTTACTGAATGCCTACTGCGTGCCAGGTGCTGTTCCAGGAACTGGGAGACAGTCAAAGACTCCTACCACCGGGAGCTCATGTTTTATGATCACTGGTATCCACCTGTCCTGGGGTCAAGTGAGTCCGACTCTTAAAGAAGTGGCTGGATGTGGGAAGTGGAGGTGGGAACCCCAGGTCACGGGTCTAGTCAGAGCAGTCGTGACTGCAGGGGAGGCACATCATCTCTCAGAACCTCTGTTTCCCAATCTGCAGAATAGGAATAACAGTAGCAATCCTCTTTTGGGGGATGATTAAATGCATGGCACCATTAGGGGCTTAATAAATATTTGTTAGTTTAAAAACATATGTAAGCTTTAAAGGGCTGTAATTCTTCCTTCCCTTTTTCCCTTTCACAGTCTTCTGAACATTTATTAAGTTCATATTGAGGGGCTGCAGTGAAGGTACCAGGAAACCCTCACAAGTCCCAACAATTTTATAGTGGTGCCTGACATTATCTGCTGACACAACACCTGATGCTGGGTGCTGCCGGCATGGAGATGAATCTGGCATGTTTCTTGTCCCTTTTATACACAGTGTGGTTGGGTAGACTCAGCTGCAAACACTGGGGTGGGACAGAGGGAGGCGCTGGAGCCTGTGGGAACCGAGGGAGGCATCTAACTCTGCCTTGAGGAGCTGGGAAGATTTTGTGGCTCCCTGAAAAAGTGACTCCCACCCCGCCATCACAGTCATAGGCTTCTAGTCTCAGAGGGTCCTTATTTTTCTTAATTAGATACTCTTCCTTATTTTACAGGTATAGACATTTGGACCATAAAAATTGTGTCCTAGGGCACACATGGCAAGTGGCAGAATCCACCATGACTGACACCCAGGCTAGTAATCCTTTGGAACTTGCATTTCAGGAAATCTGAGTTTAGATACAGGTGCTTGGACCAGGCAACGACGTAGTGATATGGAATCCCAGGTCCTGTGGGGGATGGAGCCAGGGAGTCCTGATCTGAGTCCTGAGTTGCTAAGGAATTCTGAGTCCAGATTTACCTGGTCCTGAGCTCAAGTTAGCAGGGGAAAGTATATGTCACAGATGAGGAGAAGATGGTGCTGGGTTTAAGATAAGGTCTCAGGTCTCACCTGGTTGAGCAGGCAAAAAGTGCAGCCTTGAAGAGGCTGAATGTAAAAACTAAAAATAACTTCCCCCGATGGAGCCAGTGGCATTTGATTGAATTGAGGTAACCAAGACCCTGTCAAAGGTCTGGCCAGGGAATGACCATGGGCAGAAGAAGTTTTCAGGTGACAGAAGATGCTCAGATGGGTAAAGGCACATGCAGTCCTACCCTCTTGGCACTGGAGTAATCTGGGATCTCACTTCTTCTAGTAATATTTGCCTGTATTTCAGTCTAGCTTGGTCATGCCCTTCTGAGGACTCCTGTGATCCTTATTATCAAAGCAGTACCTTTTAGCACTTAGCAGATCTTCAGGATGTTGCCTTCTGCATTCTCCTACACCCAACTTTCCCTTTCATGCCCATGTATTCTGTCTCCAGGCAAAAGCAGAAGGAGTTGGATATCAGTGAACCACTGGGTAGAGTACGGACCTCTGAAAATTGTCTCCTTCATAAAGGCACCAAGAACACAGGCAAGAATGGTCAGAATCAACTTTTTCAGAACTCTAGAAATTAGCCAAAGGCTTGTAGGATTCCGGGGAGCATTTAATCAAGAAAAACAGCTAACTCTCAGTTAATACAGCAAGCTTTGTGGCATGTTAACTTGCCCTATTTCCCACACTCTTTCTGCAGTAGCCTTGAAAACCAACACTTGCAATAAGTGAAAACCAGCAGCCTGGCAGTCACTGGAGGAGATGGGCTGGAGCTCCTTCAAGGTTCCAATCCCAGGGAATTGTTACCACTCGACCTGTCTCATGGTTCTCTAGAAGATCCCACTCCCAGTGCCGTCTGTATTTTCTGTATCTACTTGGAGTCAGAGTTTGCTTAGTGCGAACAGACTTTTCCCCCAAGGGCAATGTTGAAAACAATCAGAGGCAATTGTTTAACATCATAGCAGTCTGCAGCACTGGATAACAGCTGAGGTGAGCAAGAGGCTAACCAAAAAGCTTTAAAGGAAAATCTGAGGAATCAGATGCCCATAAGGGTCTTTGAAAAGCTCCAACATATTCCTGGGAATCATGCAAAGGGATGTGTGAATTCCCAGAGCTGTGCACATGCTCAGGAAAGTCCTGAGACAACCCTAAGCTCTCACGTTTGGCTAATCTTGAGGTTCTGAAAACAGGAAGTGAAGGCTGAGGCAGAGTTGTAAACTGCATGAATGGGTGTCGAAGATTTGGCCCGACAGACACACAGAGCCTTTCAGCAAGATTGAGAGACTTATTGGTTCCAGAAATTTAAGGAAATCTCTGTCTAATCATTAGCTGATCACCAAGCTGAGCAGAAACTGCAATGACCACACATGACAAAGAATATATACTTTGCATAATTAGTTCAGAAAACAGTCACTAACTAAACAGAAACAACAAACAGCAATAACTAAAATAAACCCTGAGGGGGAGAGAATATGATTTATGGATTTGCCACATTATATTCTTTTAAATGTACAGTTTTTAACAAAAGATTACTAGAAATGCATAGAAACAAGAAAATATGGCCCATAAATAGGGGGGAAAAGCAGCTAATAGGGAGTATCCTTGAGGAAGTCCAGAAGTTGGACTTGCTAGGCAAAGACTTTAAATCAACTATTTTAAATATGATCAGAGAACTAAGGAAACCATGTCTAAAGAACTAAAGGAAGTATGAGGATGTTGCCTCACCAAATACAGAATATCAATAAAGAGACAGAAATTATTTTAAAGAACCCAATAAACATTCACATACTATATAGTTGAAAAGTACAATAACTGAAGTAAAAAATTCACTAGAGACTCAACAGATTTGAGCAGGCAGAAGAATCCTCAACACACTTGAAGATAGTTCCATTGAGATTAGTTAGTCTGAGGACCAGAAAGATAAACAAAAGAAGAAAAATGAACAGAGACCTATGTAATACCATTAAGTGTACCAACATACACATAATGGGAGTTTAAGAAGGACATCAAAGAGAGAAAGAGGATAAAGAATATTGAAGAAAATGGTGGAAAACTTCCCAAACTTGATTAAGAAAAACATTAACCTACACAGCCAAGATACTCAATGAACTCCAAGGAGGATAAATTCAAAGAAATCCACACCCAGACACATCATAATTAAACTGTCAAAAGACAAAGAAAGAACTTTGAAAGCAGCAAAAGAAAAGTGCCCCATCACGTAGGTCAGCAAGATTAACAGCTAATTTCTCAGCAGAAATCATGGGGGCCAGAAGGTGACATATTCAAAAGTGCTAAAGGGAAAATAATGTCAGTGAAGAATTTTATATCCAGCAAAACTATCCTTCAAAAATTAAGACAAACTTAAGACGTTATAAGATTATAAGATGAACAAAGACTGAGAGATTTTGTCACCAGCAGACCTGCCCTACAGGACATACTAAAGGGAATCCTTCAGGTTGAAATTAAAGGACACTAGACAGTAACTCAAATCCACAAGAAGAAATAAAGAGCAACAATAAAGGTACCTATGTAGGTAAATATAAAAAGCAGTGTAATGATTTTTTTCATTTGTAACAGTTTCTCTTCCACTGTCTGATTTAAAAGACATAAAATCATTATAAATCTATGCTGATGAATTTTGTAATGTATTAGGATGTAATCTGTATAACAATAATAGCACAAAGGAAAAGGGAGGGAAACAAGCTATATAGGAAAAACATTTTCGTATGCTATTGTAATTCAATTGATATTAATCTGAATTTATAATTCCCAGGCCAATCACTAGAAAAATCACTCAAAATGCAACCAACCAGTGATGGACTTGGGTTCATATGACAAGAGGTGTCATTTCATTTCATTCTAGATGACGCTGGGCAAGTCATTCTCCATTTTTGAGTCTTAAGAGTTTCCTCATCTGTGAAATAGCTATAATTATGCTTGATCCACAGGTTTATCCAAATCCCCAATAAGGTAATGAATGTGCTGTGCTGTGCACGTTAAAGAGAAGAGATTGATCACTGGACTGTGGCAGGCCACGCTGGTGACTTGGCTATGAATCCTGCCCTCAGCCTTCTTAGCTGTGTGGCCTTGAGCAAATCATACAATTTCTCAGGGCCTCAATTCCTGCTTTTGTACAATAAAAGAAAAGACACAGCAGACTCTAACCTGCAGATTAAATGGGATCATGTGTGTTGTCCTCATACAGCAGAGTGCTTGGTATACAGTAGGGATCCAATAAATGTTAGTGATTACTCTTAACTGTGAGCAACCCAAGAAATAAGGATGCCCTCCGCTATAGACTGAATGCCTGTATCCTCTCCAAGTTCCTATGTTGAAACCTAATTCCCAATGTGATAGTATCAGGAGGTGGGGCCTCTGAGAGGTTATTAGGTCATAAGGGTAGAGCACTCATGAATGAGATTAATACTTTTATAAAAGAGATCCCAGAGAGCTCCTTTGCCCCTTCCACCACATGAGGATGCAGCAAGAAGAGCACCATCTATGAACCAGAAAATGGGCCCTCACCAACACTGAATCTGCAGACGTCTCCTCTTGTACTTGTCATCCTCCAGAACTGTGAGAAATAAATTTCTGTTGTTTATCAGCCACCCAGTCTATGGTATTCTGTTACAGCAGCCTGCATGGACTAAGACACCCTCTTAATCACCACTAGGTCCCCGAGATGGCACAGAACAGCTTCCCAGTAGATGGGTTTTTGTTCAACTGAACTGAAATTCGCTGTCCCCTTTGTCATCCAGATAGAGAAGCCCAAGATCCTGTGAAAGTTCACACCACAGGGGAGAGGACTGGGGCTCAGGAGACCAGGGCTGGGATTAGGAGAGAAAAGTTGCTGGTGGATTCCATCTGTCTCCCCTGCTGGGCTCTGGGAGTCCACGGCCAGGCCCACAGTGCAGAAGGCTCCTTAGCAGGAAATGTCATAACCTCAGCACCAAGAGGGAGCAGATCTGCGTTTTTCCCACATTAGGACATCTTGCTAAGAACGGGTTCCTGGCCCCGAAAAGATATTTGGGATTCAAGGATGACCAGGCCTGTTTAAAATCTCTTAAAGGGACCCCCATGTCTCTCCTTGGCCCTGAGCTGGCCCCTCCTTCGCAGCTGACCGCCACAGTGTCCACTTCCCATGCTCCCTCCTGCCCTCTTCGGTCTCACTTCCAGCCAGACCCTCTCTGCCTATGCTCTTGCCAAGGGTCCGGAGCCTCCTCGTGACTGCATCGAGTCCAGAGCCTTGGACCCGCCTCCTGACTGGCGGGATCACCTGGCCCATCAGGCCTCTGCGGGGCCAGGAAAGAGGTGAACTGGGTGTCTAGAGAATGCGCCTTCCAGGCCCTGAGATCTCCTACAAACTCTAAGAGTGATGAGTTGAAAATAGTTCCAGAGGGCAATTATTGCCCCAGGCTCGTACAACGGGGCAAAGTAAGGATGAGACTGCCTGCTATGGCCTTTTCCAGGCTCTTTCCATGGGTTTCCCCATTTAATTCTCATAGTTGCCCTAGGAGGCAGATACTATTATGGCCCACTATTCATTCCATGAGGAAACTGAGGCACAGAGAGGTTAAATAATGTGCTCAAGTCCACAGAATGAATGAGGAGGTGGAGCCAGGACTGGCATTCAATAATCTCAGGGCAAAGTCCAGCTCTTAACCAGAATCTGCTGGTCTGGGCAGGCAGCAGAGCCCTGCCTTTGTTTAAGTTAGGGCCAATTCACACAGCACCAGGAGGAAGCAGGAGAGAGAGGAGGAGGGGGTGCAATTTGTTTGCAATCAGACTTTGTCACTGTCTTTCTTTCTTGCCCAGCTTCCAGGGACACTGGTTTCCCTTGTCAGAAACACCCATGACTGGCTTCGGAGCCAGGCCAACCTTTCTATAAGTCATTTGTCCAGGGACCTGAAAGTGTCTTAACAAGAAAGCAAACATTACTTGTGCTGCTTGGAAGATGGGGCAGGGAAGGCTGGGGCCTCTGAGGGAATCACTGCCAATATCAGAATATCAGAATGGGCGTTCCAAGGAGTGGGGGAGCACCCCTCTCTGGAGGAGGGCCAGCAGAGTCTGCACCCCAAGGAAAGAGGCTGCAGATCATTTCTGAGGTTCCTGCTGGCTCTGTGAGGCTCTGATTCTGTCTGCAGCTTGCTGGGTGTCCTTGGGCACATCATTAACTTCCCTGAATCTTCTGTTTCCTGGTCAGCAACACAAGAGTGTTGAGCAATGGTCCCTAGTGTCAGTTGTGGCTGACAGGTTTAGATATTCACTCCCAACTCATCCACCAGAGGGGACCAAATGCCTTTGGGGACACTTGCAAAGAGATGAAGTGTAAAGCACAAATGGTAAGTGCTGGAAGGGACTTGGCTATCAGCTATGCAGCCCCACAACTGACAGGTGGGGAGACTGAGGCCCAGAGGGCAAGCGACTGAGGGCCACAGAGCAGATCCCCGACTCTGCTCAGGAGGGGGAGAAAATGGAGGAGTGGCTCGGTCAGAGGGTCAAAGCTGACCCTACATTCTCCAGAGAGGAAGCAGAGACATGTCCCACCGGGGGCTAAAGCTGGATCTCCAGCCGGCCCCCCTGCCCGGGGCAGGCCTCTGTCTGCTAACCTCATGCGGTGGGAGGGGCAGGCTGGGCACAGAGACCACCAGTCCTGGCTCACGGTCAGCTGTGAGCAAGCTGCCACCCTCGGCGTCAGGCCCTGTGGCACAGGATGGGAACCTGCTCACAGGACATTGAGGGTTAAGTGAGAGTATGGGTGGGACATGCCGCACAAAGGGGCCCCACTGCAGAGTCTATTCTCAAAGAAGAGGCTACAGCAGATCGAGCAGGGGCCTGACAGACACACGCAGGACACCTGGGGTTGCCTTTAACCCTGTGCCAGGAGCCTGGCCTCTCCCCAAGCCCGCCCCCGTACTCCACACCACACAGGCACACACTCACCCCTAGCCAGTCCCCCAGGCAGACTGAGTTGGCCTCTGGAATGTCTCCGGACACCACAGCTTCCTCTTTACCAAGCAGACGCCACCTGACTGCAGGCCTCACGGTCCTCCACCTGGACTAGCAGGTCAGCCTCCCCCACGGATCCCTGCAATCCCTGCTCCATCCTGCAGCCAGAGGGAATTTTATGAAATGCAAATCATACCTCTGATGGGAAGGAAAGAGAGAGAGAGAAAGAGCTAAGGATGTTCAAACCCCACAGTGTGGAGCAGGCCAGCCCCTGTGTGGGTGCTTGGTGACCGTGGGTAGTGCTGGCAGCACCCCTGTCCCCACCACTGTTACTGCAACTGCCAGCAAAGGCGGGGGAGGGCCACGTGCTCCACATCTGCACTCTAGTCTCTCCCTGGGACTCTCCCACAGCTACGAAGCAGAGCACCTGGCCGCCCGGCAGAGTCCAGCTGAGGGTGGTAAGTGGGCATGTGGGCAGTGTTGGGTGCAGTGTCTGGCAGGGTGCTGCTCCACCGGCGGCTGAGCGTGCTGCCATCTCTGTTGTCACCCTTCTGTAAGTCCAGGGTAATGTGGACATCTCCCCTGTAGACTGTAGTTCCTGGGGAATGCTCACCTTGTGACACTCGGTTCTGGGCCCTGGGGTGCAGCTCAGGCCCTAGTCAGAGTTCAGGTTGGCCGAGCGAGTGATCTGAAGACCTTGTTTGAGTCTCTGTCAGGTTGTAAGAGCTCAAAGGGGCAGAAAGAGACCGGAGGGCAAGGTTGGCAAGTCCATTTTGCAGATGAGGAAAGTGAGGCTGAAATACTTTATGATGGGCATATGCTTCCCCTAGCACCCCTGTCCTTACAGGAAGTGGTTGCTTTATCTTTCTCTATATGGGGGTCATCACGTAGGGAATTAGGAAGTCAAGCAAACCACTCCAGGGCCGTCCTTTCATTCAGTCAAGAATTAATGAGTGCCGGCTCTGTGCTGAGCCTCCCACGTGCATTGTCTCAAGCAGTCCTCACAAGGCCTCTGAAGTTACATGTCCTCCTCTCCATGCTCAGAAGCACAGGCTGAGGCTCTGAGACATTCAGTAACTTGTTTCAGGTCATGCAGTCCAGCTGGTGAGTGGCGAAGCCATGATTCAAACCCACGCCCCCAAGTCTTCCTCTAACATTCTTCTCTTTGCACAGACAGACCCTACAGGCCCCCCCGCTGTCCCTCCCTCAAGCTGGACAGGGTCTCAAGCAGGCCCCAGCCTTGGTCCCCAGCATCCTTCAGAGTGCTCATGTTTGCAACATTTGGCAGACCCACTGGGATTAATTAATTATAGGCCTATCTTCAGGGTGGCCCTGTCGGCTACCGAGGCTGCTGCATACCTGTTGATTGCATAATCCATAAATATATTTGACATCTTTAATTGAAATCAGCCCCCTCCCCTAGGCCCTGCCCAGAGTTGAGTTATGTGCTCCAAACTCCCTGTTGGCAGCACAGAGCTTCTGCCTGAATTGGGGCCCAGGAGGAAGAATTGACTTGGGGCGTGATGACATTTCTCAGAGATTAGGAAGCAGAGAAAAATCCACTGCTTAAGTGTAAGGATGGAGATCATCCTCAAGCTCTTTGGCTGTGGATCACCTTCTCATTTCCCCTTCTCAGAAAGTCTTTCTGGACCTTCTGAATCTTGGGCTGCTGGACCCACAAGACAGCAGAGCTGTTACCTCGACCCCTGTTGGGTTTGACATGTGGCCTTTTAGGCTGTCTTGCTGGAGTCCCACATCCAATGTGCCTTACCCATCTCAGCTCCCCGGGCAGGCCAGGCCCCTCCCCAGGCCAACACACACACCAGATGTGGCAGCAACAAGACAAGACTCCCTGCTTCCCTGGATACAAGACCCTCATCTGTTTCTAAGCCTCCAGGACAAAGTCTACATCCTGGAACCGTCACACAACCCACCCCTGTCTTCATTCGCTCATTCATTCACTGTTGCTGGATGCCCATCAGTGCCAGGCTCTCCCAGAGGTGCAGGGTTCAGAGGTGGGTGGGGAGCTCTACTGGGCGAGGAGCTCCCTGTCTAGAGGAGCCCACGGCCCGGTGGGCAAAGTGTAGACAGAAGGGCCAGGGGAGGCATAAGCCAGGGGGCAATTAACTCAGCTTGGGGAGGAGGTGGGGAGGTTCCCAGAGCTGGGGACCCTGAGCTGAGCCGGATCACTCTGGGCAGATCTCGCAGGGCCTGCCCAACCTTCTCCTCTGCTTTATTTGATAACAAAGCTGGTTGCTGCGAATTTTTTTTTTTTTTTTTAAAGCTTGTAGAAAGTGCCTGGCACAATGCAGCTATTTCTTGTAGGTTCCCTTTCCCAGTTTTAATCCGCCTAGACCCACAATATTGGCAAAAGTGGCAGGGTACCCTGGGATAACAGACAGAGGCTGCCCATGGGTGGAGGCCGCTGGTTCAGGGGCTCTGTCCACCCCAGACCTCACTCCACCACCCCCAGGGTGCAGGGGGTCACATTTTGGCTCACCTATGGGGAAGCTCTGCCTCAGGGCACGAGACTCCACCTGCCCCCAGGCTCCCTCCCTGGGGCTTCTCCCCAACCTCCTGCCTTGATTTTCATTTCACCTGGTCCCCCGGGGCTGTGCCCTCCCAGAGAAAGGGGACTAGCCCTACAGACATCTCCCCTTCCTCGCCCCCAGCACCAGCCCCGGCAGAAAGCTTCCAGGTGATACGTTTCGATGTCCAAGCTCCAGGAAAGAAAAAGCATGTTCTACGGCAGGGCAAGCACGCAGCCAGAGCTGGATTTAGTCCCCGGGGTGGGCACATATCAGCTGTGTGACCTTGGGCAAGCTGTTTGCTTCTCTGCACTTCGTCTTTCTCCGCTACAATGCTCACTAAATGGTTAGTTGGATGCTTCATTCATAGGAATGTGTCTACTCCAATCAGAAACTGTTTTAGGTTCCAGGGATAGGGCAGGGAACAAAACAAACTCTAACATGTTGAAACCTCCTTTTGGTGGAAGAGACAGGAATTGACGATGAGTAAATACGAGGTGTGCTGGGCGGTGCTGACCACTGTGGGCAGACATACAGCAGAGTTAGGGAGATCCGGGGGGCGCGTGGGGCTATCCCACTCAGCGTGGTCGGGGAAGGCTCCACGGAGAAGGGGACATTGGAGCTGGGATCTGAAGGGGCTGAGAGAGCAGCCAGAGGGGTATCTGAAGAACATGCTAGACAGAGGGAGCGCCATGATGAAGGGGCACGGCAGGCTGAGGCACAGCGGGAGGCGTGAGAGGGGGTGGAGGAGGGGAGTGAGAGGTCACTGGGGGGGCGGGTTGCCTCGCAGGACCCAAGCGCAGGCGAGGACATTGGCTTTTCCTCAGAGCAAGGAGGGAGCCACCGGAGGGTTTTAAGCCAGGGCTGACAAGGCCCGACTGCCATTTTGAAAGCCGCCTGGCCTGCTGTGTGGAGGAGAGAATGCGAGAGGACCAGGGTGGAGGCGGGGAGCCCGGGGAGAGGCCAGTGGGGGAGAGGAGGGACCGTGGGGGGCGGGGGGTTCTGGATGCAGCCTGGAGGTAGAGCGGTGGGACCTGCTGACAAACTGGACGGAGGGTGCGGGAGGAAGAGGGGTCAAGGGCGGGTCCCATTGTCTTGAATGACCAACTATCAGAATGGAGGGTCCCTCTCCTGACACGGAGAAGAAGATGGGAAGAGTGGGGACGGGTGGGGCAGGGAGGACTGAGGTCGGCTCTGGGTGCGCACTTCAAGGTGCCCGCTGAGTGACCAGACGGCGTTGTCAGGAGAGGGACGTCTGGGACGGAGATATACATCTGGAACACAACTTTAAAAATGAGTAAAGACAGAGAAGAGGCCTGTGGACGGAGACCTCAACGCTGGGAGGTCGGGGACATGAGGAGGACCCAGCGGGGACACTGTGCAGGAGTGGCCAGTCAGGTGGGCGGTGACGAGGGGCGGGTGCTCCAAAATCAGACAAGAGCTGTTTCGAGAGGAGCAGCCAAAGGCTGCGGACAATAGGACTCCCTGGCAGAAGGCAGAGGAGGTGTGTGTGGACCCTGAAAAGCGGAGGGAACCAAACACAAGGGAATTACCTCTCTCCCAAGACACCAACTTGGACTGGGTCGTTTTGGGAACTGAGCCTCTCTGGATGGGCCCCCAGCCCCAGCCCATAATCGTGGAAGAAAGCCCCGATAGAGGCCGACTTTAGCCCTAACTCCTGGAATGTCTTTGAACCCCACAAGGAAAAGCTGGAGCTCGGAAGCAGGTAATTTCAGCCAAGTGCACTGTGTTTGCTTAGAGTTTGGGTTCAGCAACCAGTTAATTACTCAAGTAAATCATGTCACCGTCCCCTGCAGCCCCAGTGTAATAACACTGTGCTGACCACACTTTTAAAAGTGATATAAGCCTCAGAGTGCGAGCTAAGAGGTTTTATAGGCCGCCCTTTGAATGGGCCTCTTTCTCCCGGAGCCCACAGAGTCGTGTGTGTCCACGCCTGCCCAGCGGTGGGGAGGGAGGGGGGCTCCTGGGGGCCACCTTCTTAGACAAGGTCCATATGACTTGGGACCTGTCCAGGGCTGGCTGGCAGCCCAGCTGGGAGGTGGGAGAAGCCCATCTTTTCTGTGTCCTCCGCTCATGTCATTGTGACATGTCTGTCCCATTGCACAGACACCGTTCAGCCCTCCGACTCAAATTCACATGATTTCAACAAACACAGACTGGGCCAGCCTCAGGGTCGAGTGCTTAGATCTCAGGTGTGGCAAGGTACAGCGCTCTCACCTTCCAGGCAAATGCAAAGATGGGCAGACACTGTGCAGAATGGTAAGGCAGAATGAACTAAGTGCGTCTGAGGAGTCAAAAGCATAAGGTGGTGTGAGTCTAAGTGGGGATGATGGATTCAAAACTGCTGTTGGGCCTGCAAGGACAAGATTTCCCGACAGTTTGGAAGTGAAGGAATTGCAGGCAGTGGAAGCAGCACGGGCAAAGGCCCACGGACTCGGGTGTGTTCTCCAGATGAACGTTCACAGCAGCTTAGCCCCCTTGACTTAGACGCTCGGTGTCAAAGACTCCCAGGTTGCCTGAGTCACAGAGCAACCCTGTGGGGACCCTGGAATGAAAGAACTGAGGCTCCTTAAACAAGACAGAGGTGCACCTGGTCACATCTCTCCCCCAGGGAAGGAGATCCCTTCATGTCACCAACAAGTGGCACCTTCCAAGATGAGTGGAGACATGGGCCAGGATTCCATCTGCACAGGCATCCTCTCAGCATCTTGGTCCCATCCATCAATCTCCAGATGCAGGCCAGGTGCGTCTTTGTGACCAGCTCTGCCCCACTGTGTTCCAATGACCCTGCCTTGCCCCTTCCACTCCAAGCAAAGCTCACCTTCCCACCTGGGCTGGCTTTTCTGCCGCCTGTCATAGAAAGTGCAGGTTCATTAGTGCAGCAGTGATTGATAGCCAGCTAGGATCTCAGGAGCCTGGTCTCGGGTCTAACCTGACCCTGACATATTTTACCACCCTAACCCATAATTTCCTCGTCTTTACTATTAGGATAATAACAACGACAACAGCAAGCAATTATTTTGCTCTTACTAAGTGTCTGACACTGAGTTAATAGCTTCACAGGCACGATCTCTGCCAATTTCCATAACAATCTAAGACACAGGCACTGTTATTCTCCTCTTACACATTAGGAGACTAAGGCACAGAGGGGGAAAGAAATTTGCCGACGGTCACCCAGCTAGTAAATGGTGGAGCTGGGATATGGACCGAGGAAGTCTGACTCCAGAACGTGCTGTTAATGACAATGAGAATAATAATAATAACTATTCCTCTCCAGACATATGTGCAGCAAATTCATTATGTGAGTGGATATTTAAAGTTTATCTTTTGGGACTTTGGATATAAGGTATGTGACTATATGGCCAGAGGCAGTGGCTGCTGAAAAATTGTTATTTTTGTGCAGAGAGGAATATGTTTTTATAATATGAGTAATTACCTCCTAATGTGTTAAGTTCTCACTTACTTAACTGTGGACTTCTTAAGGGAAACAAACATGTTTTGCTCAACTTGAAATCCCAGAACAATGGCTGACACATAGTAGGTGCTTAGTAAATGCTTGCCGAATGAGCTACAGTCCAGACTCACACAGGGGGCTTCCTCTCTCCAGGGCTGACCTGCACACAGGGCCAATCAAGGGGGAGAGGGAACGCCCTGGTCTTTATGCATTTGCAAAGGGGGTCTTGGTCAGAGGCCAAGGAGGCCTGAGAATGTCCCATGCCTGGCTTAATGGGAATACTTCAATAGCTGCTGTGCAAAGATGGCTAAAGCTTCTCAATACAGGAGTTAAAAAAAAAAAAAAGAACCAATGTGTAGCTAAGATGAGGTTAATACATTCAGCATGCTTTCCTCTCCAGCTAATTAGGAAACTTTATTACAGGAAAGTTAAAGTGGTTTTTCTTTCCAAGGGAAACGTACCAAGTTCTGAGAAGTGGGAAAGAGAGATGCCAAGAGCTGCCCTGTCATCATTTCCATCTGTCCCAACTGCCAGTCGGCTCATCTGTGAAATGGGCTCAGCTTGCTTCTGGGCAGTGGGCAGGAGCTGACGTGGCGGAGAGGACGTGTGCGCGCCTAGGAATCAGGAGGCTGACTTCTGCTCCTGTTTCTCTCGTCTGCCTCGTGGCCACAGCAGGGGCTGTGCCTGTTCTGGGATTCATTTCCCCACCTTGTTACAGAGACTGACAGCGGCCCCCACGTCCAAGGTCCCTCGGAGGTTGAGTTACACAGTGGGAGTGAAATGCACGACAAGTGGAGGCTGGGCCTCAGGGAAGCCAACGCGTCTGGGTAGTTCAGGGAACAGAAGGAAAAAAACCCTCTAGGGACTTATTGGGTCCTGCAGGCTAAACATCTGGGGAACTCGGGTTTTCCACAGTTTGAACCATCTTTGAGCTGGTCCATGGATGACAGGTGACCATCTACATGCGGCTGCAACGCTCTGCTAGACCAGGAGAGACTCACACCTCGTAAGACATTCTGGCTGAACGTAATGCAGGCCAGGTCAAGTTAGATCTCTCTCTCCCTCTCTCTCACACACGCACACACACAGGCTCACTCAAAAGTGAAGTCTGGGTGCCCTCTGACCCTCTGCTCAACAGCTACCTCCCGGGCAGTGATCTTAGGGAGATAGGAGTGTCCAGATCAAAGGACGGAGAAGGGCAGATTTATGGTGTGCAGGGGCTCCTCCCAGGTGTTCCTGCCCTCCCCCTCCCCACTGGAGCATCCGGAGGGGAGGCATTGGCCTTGGGAAGGGAGAAAGCATAAGGGCTGTTCCTGGAACCTGCTCCTTCTTGGGAGTGTTTCAGGGGGAACTTGGAGGTGGTCCTGCACTCTGGGAGGCTGGGCCCGCTGCCAACGCCCCAGCTGGGTTGAAGGGGACACCACCTCAACTGAAATGGGTCCTTCCCAGCCAGGAAAAACGGACAGACTCATCCTTCGTGGCACTTTTCCACACTGCCCCCTTCACGGGAAGGACGCCTCTGTGTGCTCAAAGCGTGCACCAAGTTTCACAGAGCTCTGCCCTCTTGGAGGGAGGCCCATGCTGAATTCATCTCTGTGCCTTCAATGCCCAGTACAGTACCTGGTATGGGAAGTTGTGCATGAAATAATGTGGGGTTGCAATGAGTTGAATAGTTTTTAACACTATCATGTAGACCAATGTTAAATAGTGCTCTCTTGCTGGACAGATGGGGAAACTGAGGCTGCAGGAGTCAGCAGCAGATGTGAGGCTCAGTTCAGTCCTCCCTCACGCCCACTCCAGCGCCCGGCAGCTCTTGCACACGGATCTGCCTTAATCCACTCAACTAGGCTGTGCACAGCCCAGTCAGGAGGAGGAAATGTCCACATTACAAAAATCATAAGAAAGAAATTATGGATGGAAAAATCATTACCTTATAAATCGGCCGAGCTGTTCAGAACTTGTAGGAAACAGGGCATATAAAATTCATATGGCACATTGGGGCTTTGATAGCGCCTCATTACAGCCCTCAGACTCCAGTGAAAAATGTCCTCACCCAGAGAGGCTAATTTTCCTTTATTAATGACATGGGGTGGGGCTGACGCCATAAATTCCGGCTACCTGAGCACCCTGGGGTTTAGGACAAACTCTTTCGAGAGACCTATCTCTCCAGGCTGTACTGCCCCACCCGATTTACTCTGCTGCACCCAGAGAAAGCAAGATTGCAGAAGATGGCTTGCTCCTGCCCCAAGACCCCAGCCACCAACGACAAAAACGCAGCAAGGAGAGAGGGGGGTCAAGGGCTATCTTCGCTGATGAGGACCAAACCTGCAGTTAAATAATTTAGACCCTCAATAGGAGGTAGAGGGCTAAGGAGAAGGGGATCCACATATTACCCCATATTTTAGGTGATTCCTATAATGGAAGTGGTGTGCATTACACCAACCACATTCCTCATAGCTAGTCTGTGAGCAGGGTCAGGGCTCAGACTGTACCAGGTCAGGGCTCAGGCTGTGACCAGGATCAGGGTTCAGGCTGTACCGAGTGGGCAGGACTAGACCCTGGTCACAGCCCCACAGGGGATTCAAGAATATAGAGTCAGAGTCATAATATCAGAAAACAGTCAACCAAGCCTGGCCACTGAAGGCAAACTTGGCTTCTAACCCATGGTTTTGCCTTTCTGACAGCTGCAGTCAGCCCCCAGGGTTACACAGCTTAGCAATCTTCTAGTTTAAATTCTCTCTTTGTCCATGATACAAATGAGGAAACTGAGGGCTGGCAAGTATTCCCTGAATGCTGGGTGGTGACCTGGAAGGGCAGAGAAAGTACGTCCAGCTCACCTGACCCCCAGCCTAGAACGAGTTCCTGGCCACTGTCACTTCCTCCACAGTGAAGGGAGCATGGTAAATCGTCACTGGGCAAAGCCTGGCTCTATGGCTCTAGCTCCTGGTTCTTCTTGACCATGTGTCCAAAAGGGAAAAGGAAAGGGAGAGTGTGTCTGTCTTCTTGGATAGTCACAGACTATCACAGACTACTTCCCCACGGACGTGGCTTCCTGAAATGCCACAGGGGCCTTCATCCCTTTGGGCCCCCAGTTAGCAATCTTTCCCATCTACGTATGGCCACTGTAGGTCTCATGCACATTGTCTAACTTGAGCTCAATAGCAGCCTCTTAGTCCTGGTTACAGGTGAGAAAATGATTGAGCATCAGAGCAGTTAAGTGGTTGTTACAGGCTGAACTGTGTCCCCCTCCCTCCCAATTCATGGGTTGAAGCCCTAACCCCAGAACCTCAGAATGGGACTGTATTTAGAGATAGGGCCTTTATGGAGGTGATTAAGTTGAAATGAGGCCATTAGAGTGGGCCCTAATAAAATCTGACTGTTGTCCTTATATGAAGAGGCCATGAGGACGCACTGAGAGACACCAGGGACGTGCACAACTGGACAACCATGAGAGGAGGCACCAAGAAGGCTGCTGTCTGCAAGCCATGGAGGGAGGCCTCAGAGGAAACCAACCCTGCCAGCACCTTGACCTTGGACTCCACCTCCGGCCCTGTGAGAGAATAAATTCCCGTTGTTTAAGTCACCAGTCTGCGGAATTTTGTTCCGGCAGTCTGAGCTGATCAGCATAGTGGTTTACCCAAGATCTCCAAGATGAGACCTGAACTGAGTCCTCTGACTCCCAGCTCTGAGTTCTGCCCTACTGCTAGTGGGCACCTCGCAAAGCCCCAGACAGCGACAATGTAAGTTCTGAAATGACAGAAGTTCTACCTTTGCCACTATGTCTCTATTTGGCACCAGGAACAGTTAGACTTTGCTGTTTTGTTGAACCTCATATGAACGTAGGGTGTGGGGTGCTGGGTGAGGGGGCTGACCTGGGGCAGGGGAGGGAGGCCAGGGCAAGCCTGGCCCCTGAGGGCAAACTTGGCACCCACCTGGTGCTTTTGCCTTTGTGACCGCTGTGGTCAGCACCGTGCCTTACACAGCCGCCTAACTGCCTTCTTGCGCAGTCCCGGCCCCCTGCAGCCAAAAGCGGAATCCCCTAATGGGACATTTGGCTGAACCAGGGGTTTCACAGGCCTGTTCCTTCCAGAAGAAGCTGCAGGCCCGGCCAGCGCTGGCCAACAGACTCACAGGAGAATTGCAAAACTGAAGCATTCACTCCAGATCAAATTCCCCTGCCTTGGGTCTTTCAGCTACTCGTATATACAAAAAATCTATTTCCCACCCTCAGCTGGGAGATGGCTGGATCACAGACAACTGTGTCATTGGGGCTTGCAAAGGGGGTGTGGCTTCTGAGGGACCTTACACCAGTCACCAGGCCTGGAGGATGCTGCAGACTTCTCAGAGGAGCTGGACGCAGAGTAAGTGACCCCAATGAGGGGCGAGGGAAGACCTTCTCACAGTCCTCGCCGTGTCAGGATGGAGCAGGCTGTCCCCGGCAGTGCTGAGCTTGCCAGCAGGGGTGTCAGCAAGTTCCTGCTGGAAGCTGAGGAAAGAACCCAAACACCACAGGGAAGGGGCCGAAATGACCCCAAAGACCACTTGTAGCCTTGACAGAGCAGAGTCACCCATTCGGTGAACATTCACCAAGCATCTATGAGGCCTGAGTTGTAATGGGTGAGACTGCCCTGCAGGAGCAAGTGGAGAGAGAGGGAAACGAATGACCAGGGTGCAGTGTCACATGTGCAGTGACAGATGGAAGTACAGGACGTTTCTATGGCAGACACCGTCTGTGCCATGCCCATCAGCCCCTCCCCGGAACACTCCAGCTGCCGGCACCAGTGTTTCCTTGCCTGGGCTTTCTCTAGCCACCAGGTCCCCCTCTGCCCGAGCAGGCCAGTGCAGGGGCTAATGCTCCCCTCTGGACAGTGACCGACAGCAAGTGGGGTGTAGATACCCCAGCTCCTATGCTCTCACGCGATCATTCTGAGGCGCGTGCTCTCTACCGTTCCAGAGTATCCCAGCACATTGAGCTCTTGCGCCCCGGTGACAGCTGGCTTTGTAGCACATCCTTTGTTGTCTCACTTCCCTGTTTCCCTGGGTTCAAGTGCCCCCCCCCCCCACAAAAACCATGTGTATTCAAACCCTTTGCTCAAGGTCTGCTTCTGGCGAACACAATCTAAGACAAACACAGGATATCCTAAGCCCCCTCATTTCGACTGAAGTGGGGTGGGAGGCTGTGGCCAGGGTTGACTCCCCAGAAGCCAGCCTTGGGCTAGCTCTTCTAAGAGGAGGAGGGAGTTTTCCAGGTGGACAAGGGTGACAGCCCAGCTGGCAGTGTGTGGACTGAAACCTCCTGGCCAGTGCAGAGATGGAGGAGGAGGCTGCAGCAGGTCCAGTGCGGCCTCCTTACCAGCCAACCGTGAGGCGCATTCCCTCGACCAGCCTGGAGAAGGGGGCAGGCCACCCCTTGGCCCCACCCTCCCACCTTCCAGCATCCGCCGTCCCTGTCTCTGCCTCCATCCATACACTCCTGACCTACATCTATCCAAATGTCAGACCAACTGTTCTTCCCCTTCCTCCGGGAAGTCTTCCTGGGCCACTTCCTCATGCCACACTGTCACCTTGTCCCTCTCCTGCTGCATGCTCTTTGCCCTGTGGGCACCCTGGTGGGCACTGTGGAGTTGAGCCCTGACCTGAGGCCTCTCGGACTCCAGCCTGTGCTCTTGCCTCCAGGCCAAGCCACCTCCCCACCTTGGTGCCCCAGTGCCTGACTTGGGAATCGGCGCAGACCAGGGGGTGAGTGAGTGTTTCCTGAGCCAGTAAGCAGGAGCTGCAGCACACTGGGCGGGGCTGAGCGCATCCTCAGGGGGGCCTGCCCACGCGCTGCCTCCTCTGGCTCACTCCGTGTCCCCCATACGGACGGATGCTCTACCCGAGAGCCACAGAAGGGGTCTGGGCTCAGAGCACTGCCTGGTGGACAGTTTGTGTTCCCTGCCCCGGGCTGCCTTGGATTCTCCTGTACACTCACCACTCTCCTTCTCCCATCTCCCGCTGCAGAACTCAAGTAGCTTATCAGCCGAGAAAACCCAATGAATAAAAAAACACCAAAATGGGAACCTTGCCTCTTATACATCAGGGCATCTTGGGGTAATAACCATGTCCCCGGCCTGAGGAGGCTCAGAGGAAGGTACATGAACCTGCAGAGTGGTGTGTACAGGTTTGCGGCCATAGAGTGGGGCACAGGTGGGGGAGAGGGACAGAGGGAGGGGCAGAGAAAGAGGGAGAAATTGATTTTTGACATTATACTCTGCAAGAAATCGAGATCTTCCTTTGAGTCATACTTGAGCTAGAGAAATATCAGAGAATTTTCTAGAGTCAGAGGCTTCTTTTCAAGTTGCTCTCTGTCACGTGCTTAGATAAGTGATATCAGTGTAATGGGAGTGACAATCCCAAGTTCCCAGGGTGCTGTGGGAATGAGATGAGCGTGTGTGCGTCCAGACCTCACAGAGGCCGACGTGCTAAGTACTAGACAGGAGCAAATCGCTGCACGTGCATCGCTCTCCTGAACCCTCCCAGGGGCCCCCCGAGGCAGGGGCCATGAGCGTATCATTTTATTGACGAGGAAGCCGAGGCATAGAGAAGTTGGGGGAATGGCCCAAGATAACTCAGCTAATATGTGCTGGAGGTGGAACAGTCTGGCTCCAGAATCTGTGCTCTTAATCAGTGTGTCTAACATAGCAGGCCCTTGAAAGGTGCCTTAGAAACGACAGAGGAGCACGCAGAAGGCAGCGCAAGCAAAGCAGGGAAAGCTGTCGGGAGCCATTTCAGAGCTCCGCGAGAAGGGCCCGGCTGGGAAAGCGAAACACAAAGACAGAATCTGTCCGAAGAATAACCCCAAACCCAAACACCCGCAAGCCACAGCTGTGGTCCCCAGGGTGCTGGCCTCCCAAGAAACCTCAGGGGGCTCTAAAATGAGAGCTGGGCCCAGACTGTGGCCTCAGACAGCTGAGGCCAGGTGGGGATGAGGCCAGAGGGGCTCACTGTCCCAGGCCTCCGCAAGCCTAAGGATTCTAGGGCTGCTTTGTTGCTGTTGGAGACTAGGAATTTCAGGCCAAAGTAATCTAGCCTACCATGAACAGAATTAAGTTTCGGCCTCCCCACCTTCCGACCCACTACGGGATTCATTTTCACGATCCCCTTTCAATGGCGTGAGCCAGTTTCAGAGAACTGGAAACGGGCCCCATGTGGCCACACAGCGCCAAGAATCTGAGCCTTCCCTGCAGCCCACCAGGGCCACCACTGCTGGTCACGTCTGGCCAGAGCTCTCCCAAACGTCAGCTCTCAGCAGGACCAGCAGACTCTCAGAGCACGCTGGGACTGCCCTGCACTCCGCTGAGCCTATCCCTTCCCACTGTCTTCCAGGCACTGGCCGTATATTCTTTCACTTAATTGAGGAGGAGAAGGTAACATTGTCATCCCCATTCTGCAGATGAAGAGATAGACTGGGGTAGGGGGTGGAAGTTAAGTAACTCGTCCCACCTCATTTTCCCAAGTGTCTTGGACTCAAAAGCTCCTAACAACCATAACAACTGCCCCAAAGCTGAGTATTCCAAAGTGTATTTTTTTGGTCGTCTTTAAAACGGGGGTGATGGTGACTAAGACGTCTTTGAAGACCCAGTTGCATTCTCATATTCTCTTTGATGTTGAAGAGTTTCACTTCCATGGCTTCCTAAAGGCAGCCAGGGACAGTGAGGCAGGTGGGGTGGGGGTGGGAAGCCTCCCCCACATCCTGGAAACATGCCTAGCAGAGAAAAGCCTTTTCTAATGAATGTTGGCTAAGCAGAGCAGCCACTGTGCAAATACCCTGAACGGGGCTTGGTTGATACGGGGGGCGAGGGCCACTCGCTGGGGGGTGGTCAAATAGGGGAATGTCAAGCTCCCGGGGTGGGAGTGGGGGGGTGAGCAAACACAGATCCCTGGGAGTCCACATTCCTCGGCTTGCAGCTTGGGGCCCAAACCCACCAACGTGCCCCAGCATTGTCCGGCAGTGGCCCGAGTTGGCCAAGGGGCAGGGTCAATATTTGCCAGCACATATTGGGTCCCACTTCCAGCGGCATCTGTGTTTGGACAGCCTGCCTCCCAACTGCCCAGAACCGCTCTCCAAGTGCACTGGGCCCAGTGGGTCTCCACAGGACGGTGGCCCATGGACTCAGAGGCCGAGGGTTGGGGATAATTCTGGTGGGATTTCTCATGGTGTCTGACCTCAACCTTTCCACATATTTCAGAACCAGGAAAGCCATGCAAGGGAGAATCTGAAAGGATCTCTGGGAGCCTAGCTCAGGGCCTGCGTGGAGACCCTGTTGGTTAATATGGGTTTTCCTGGGAGGAGTCATATTTGATTCCTCTACTCTCCTTCCAAACCCCACCATCCATCCATCCACCCACCAATATTTATTATATTTTAAATACCTCTGTAAGTTTGTCAGCTGTCACTGGCCCTGCCTAAGCTTAAGCCCTTCTTTCCTGGACAACCATAACAGCTTCCTAACTGGGCTCCCTGTTTCCCAGTTTGTTCTCCAGGCTGTGGCTAGAGTGCACATTCTAAACCATAGACATGATCGTGTCTCTCCCTGCTTAAACCCCACAACGACTCCCACTGCCTGCAGGACCAGCCTAATTCTTTAGATCTGTGGTCCCCAAGCTCCGGGCCTCAGAGCAGTACCAGTCCATGGCCTGTTACCAACAGGGCCGCACTGCAGGAGGGGAGCAGTGGGTGAGCTAGCGAAGCTTCATCTGTATTTATAGCTGCTCCCCATCACTTGCATCACCACCTGAGCTCCGCCTCCTGTCAGATCAGCGGCTGCATTAGATTCTCATAGGAGTCGGAACCCTATTGTAAACTGCACGTGCGAGGGGTCTAGGTTTCATGCTCCGTATGAGAATCGAATGCCTGATGACCTAAGGTGGAGCTGAGGCAGTGATGCTAGCACTAGGGGGTGGCTGCAAATGCAGAGAGGTTGCAATATAGTGAGCTGTAAAATTATTTCATTATATATTACAACGTAATAACAATACAAATAAAGTGCACAATAAATGTAATGTGCTTGAATCATTCTGTAAACCATCCCCTCCATCCATGGAAAAATTGTCTGCCATGAAACTGGTTCCTGGTGCCAAAAATGTTGGGGACCACTGCTTTAGATGACTCACGAAGAGACCTTAATGACTTCACTACTGCTTCCTTCTCCCTCTGGCCTCACTCTGACCTCTCTTCCACAATTCATATGATACAACAGTTATGAGCAGATCTTTGAAGTTAGGACATGGGTTCTGGCTCTGCCACTTACTAGCTATGTCATTCCGGGCAAATCACTTCAATTTCTGAACCTCTATAAAGTGGGGATGGTCTCTTGGGATGAAACTAGGAGAATGTACGTCAAATTCTTAGCACAATGCCTACTGCCTCCAGAGTTGGCAGGGTCTGTCACGCTGCAACCCAGAGAACTGGGAAGCGGCCACTCGGAGGGTGCCTGAATGCCGTACCCTCCTGTGCTCTCTCTCACGAGGCTTTCGCAGCCCCTGTTCTCTTCCTTCTGCTGAGCTCTCTCCTCTAGAGATGCTGGTTCTGTTTCGATCAGGGAAGGAAAGTATTGGGGATGATGCTTCGGGCCTGTGAACTAAGACTGCCTTTCTTTGAGGTCTTAGAATCAAGATACAACTGGAGTAGAAATGTTTTATCCAATTGGTGAAACTGAATCACTTGCTAACTGCCTGGAGGAAGTCACAGTCCTCTGCAATTTGATGGTGAGGGTCTCGAATCAGAATGTAGGGTGCCACACGCCACTTTAGCAAGTAGTAATGACACCAACAAGGTGCTTTAGGCCCTCCCAGGGAAGTGACATCACAGTCTACATTTTGCAGCAAGCGAAGCTGGGAGAGGGAAGGTAGTGCTCCAGAGGTCACAGAGGCAGAATTTAAGGTCAGGCTCTGGCCTCTCACCCCTGAGCTGGTTTGTGTTTTGTCTGGACTTTGTTTGTCTAGTTTACAATATTTTATAAAGAAAGGCTGCTTGTGTATTTTACTAAGAAACGTGAGAGGGAGGGGAGAAAGTGTGGCTTTGGAGTCACATGCACTGGAGTCTGAAGCTCATATCTTCACCTTAATAGCTGTGTGACACTGGGCAAGTTGCTTGCCACCTCTGAGCCTGTTTCCTCATGTGCGAAATGAGAGAAATAAGCCTTCCTCTTGGAATCACTGGAAGATTAAATGTAAAAAGGTTCAGTAGAGTACCTAGCACAGTGCTGGAACTTCAGAGGCCCTAATGCTTGGGGTTTATGTGGGTTTTTGAGTCAGACTGTCTGGGTTTTGTTTAAACATCTTTATTCAAAATGAAGTATTTCAAAGAAACAAAGAAGTACAGAGAAATCTAATAAACACCTGCATATTTACCACTGAGGTTTAATACACACTGATCTACCATATTTGTTTCATGTATATTTTAAAAGAAATAAAATGTACAGAATCAGAAGCCCCCTTGCCCCTCCTTGATCCCATCCACCTCTGCCCCCTCCAGAGGTAATCACCTCTGAGGTTGTGGTGCATCCTTTTTGTCTGCATTTTTATTCTTTTATTACATGCATGTGTGGGCATAAACAATATGGAATGTTGTTCTGGTTTTAAATTTGCATAAGTAGAAGCCTGCGCATACTGTTTTATGATCTGTCTTTTTACCCCAGCATTATCTAAGGGAGGTTTACCCATGTTGACACACGTAGGTCATTCGTTCTAACCACTGTCTAGTGTTCCCTCGCATAAATACAGTATGATTCATTTATCCATTTATCTACTGCTGTGGACTGAATGTTTGTGTTCTCCCGAAATTCCTATGTTGAAACCCTCATCCCCAACGTGATGGCAATTGGAGATGGGGCCTTTGGGAGGTAATTAGGTCATGAGGGTGGAGCCTTCATGACAGGATTAGTGCCCTTATAGGAAAAGAGGCTACAGAGCTGCTTCTCTCTCTCTCCGCCATGTGGGGACACAGCAAGAAGACAGCCGTGTACAAAGCAGGAAGAGCGTCCTCACCCAGCCTGACCGTGCCGGCACCTGCCATGGGGCTTCCCAGCCTCCAGAACTGTGAGGAATCAATGCCTGTTGCTCTGTTAGAGCAGCTGGAACAGCCAAAGATGCTTGCTGATGGGCTTCGCCCCAGGCCTGCGCTTGCCTTTTTCACTCTGCTCTCACGGAGGAGAGAAGACAGAAGCCACTTTCCCTGGGAGGATGGATAAGCCACTTTCTGAATGTGGAATGGACTCAAGGAAAGGGGGCCCCTAAAATGCTGTTCAGCCTGGATGGGTGGCACTGAGACAGCCCCATTTCTCTCACCCTGTAAGCGGGGGCTGGGGCATTCTCCACTGGGGGGTGGGAGAACACCTGGCAGGACCCCTGCCCACTTCCAGGCGCCCCCTCCACACACACTGTGGAGTGCTTCCTGTCCCTTCTCTGGGGCCTGTGCCTCCCTTGCCATGGACACTGCTCCACCCGCTGCTGCCCTGCTGCTGGCAGGGTGCTTGGCACACTCAGGTGCTCACTGAGTATCAGCGAGTGAACGCACAAGAGGGTGAAGTGAAAATGAACGAGTGTGGGAACAATGAGAGGACTGGGTGAATGAATGCAGTTAGTTCTTGGATTTAGGCTACATTTGGGCTTAGAAAACCATCCCCACAGCCTTGGGAAGGCAGTTTGGGGTGGACTGAGAGCCCCAGTCCTTGGTTCTAGGCCCAGCTCTGCTGCTGCAGGGCACAGCATGTCGCTCAGAGAGTCTTTCTAGCCTTGATGTCCTGAGGGTCTGAGGGGACCACCTCACCCCTCCTTCATACCCCACCCCCATGCCCTGGTTACACACTGTCCACACACATCCTCTCATTTTTCAAGAGCACAGTCTGGCATGAATTCCTTGCTCACCACCTCTGGTAAAGGAGATTTATTACTCCCACAAACTCTTTTTATGCTCCTCCTCCTTCCCAGGCACTTTGATGGATTTTATCTTGATAAATGATGCAGCCCCGGCCCCTCGGGCAGAGAGGTGGGCGGCAAGATGTGAGCCTGAAAAGGAGAAGGAAAAGTAGAAGGCAGTAGAGGCTCTTGGCCACTGATGAGCCCGAGGAGCCGTTGCTCAGAGCGCCTCCTCGGCTGGGAGACCTGAATGGGAGATTTTTTGACAGCTTCAGCAATGTTCCAACAACTTGCCTGGTGACCACAGTAGCACTGCCTTCCTCATCCACTGGTTGGCCCTTGAGCCTGTTGGGAGGTAGCCTTTGCAGCCACGCAAGCTGGAGCCTCTGCTCAGCTTTATGTTTAGGACTTGACCATTATAAATGAAACTTCTGCACCTAAGTGGGCAGCCTTGGTGCATGGCCAGGGTTTTCCTGAAATGGCTTCCCCTTCTCTCAGCCCCTGGGCACTTAAGGAACCCTAGTACGCTGGAGCCACTCCCCAAGCGAGCGTGTTGCCTAAGCTCTTGTCTCCTTAGCCTGCGACTTAGCAGGTGCCCCGCTCAGGCACAATGAGCCCACGGTCTCTGCTTTGGCCCCGCCCTACGTCATGCTCACCTGGCAACCTCCTACTCATCCTTCCAGGTGCAGAGCCATAGACCCCTCCTCGGGGAAGCCATCCATGATCCCATGGACAATGGGGTTAAGGGCACCTTCTCATTACCTACCTCTGGGTGTCCCTCCAAATTCCTCCTGACTGCTCTGCCTGAGGCTTGACTGCACCTGTCTGTCACTTCAGGTGACCTCCAGGGGCATCAGTCTGATCCACGTCAGGGTCCCAGGGCCCAGCACAGGCTGGGCACAGAGAAGGCCTCTAAGACTGATGAAGGAGTGAGGGGTGATTGAATTCTCCCGGGGTCCTGCCCCTCCCTCTAGGTGGTCAGCTCCCTGGACGGACATGGTGACCGGCCCTTACTTTTCTTAGCATTATTTTGATGCACAGTAAATGCTCAATAAGTGGTAACTACCGCTAGTAACGTCTGTGTGCCAGGCACTGCGCCAAGCACTTTGCATCTTATTGAATACAGGAGTTCCACCTTAATACAGAACCACCTTATCCGTGGTTTCTCTTTCAACGGTTTCAGTCACCCACAGTCAAGTGTAGTCTGAAATGGGTGAGTACAGCACAGTAAGATATTTTGAGAAAGAGAGAAACCACATTCATATAACTTTTATTATAGTTTATTGTTATAACTATTCTATTTTATTATTAGTTATTGTTAATCTCTTACTGTGCCTAATGCATAAATTAAACTTTATCGTAAGTATGTATGCTTAGGGAAAAAAACATATATATAGATAGGGTTTGGTACTATCTGTGGTTTCAGGTATCCACTGGGGGTCTTGGACTGTATGCCTCATGGGTAAAGGGGAACTATTGGATTCTTAATAGTCCTACAAAGTGAAATTTATTACTCCCAATGTCAGATAACGAGGGTGAGCCTCAGCAAAGGGAAGCGACTTCCAAGGTCCACACAGCTATTACGCGCAGAGCAGGATTCAAACATGACCGCCTTGCCCCTGAAGCCATAATGCCTTCACTCTGCCCCATCCCGAACAGTGGTGGACAGCCGGGGCCCAGCCTCTTCCAGACACCTGCAGGCAGGAAGAGGCTTTTGTCCTCCTACAGTGGCTGAGCCTGCAGACACCCCCAGAGAAAGCCCTCAGGCTGGGGGCCTGGCAAGGGATTGGGGGGTGTCTGGCCACAGCAGAGAGCACCTGTTTTGGCATGGGGACTGTGGCTTGGTTAGGATGGCAAACTTGTCTGCTCCCTAAACCAAAGGCAGCCACAATTACCACCCTCCACCTACATGCACTTGCTCACACCCTGGTCTTTGAGCCTGCAGGGAGAGAGGTGGTCTTTGCAGCCAAGCGAGCTGTGGCCTCTGCTCAGCTGGCAAGGACAAAGCGGTGCACCTGCTCGGGGTTCACCATCTTCTGGAGACACGAAGCTGCCCCTCTTGAGACTGGCGTGGTGCATCATTGCAGCAGACCAAGGCTTTGCAGGCCTGAGCCTTTGGCTTCCCCATCCTTCCTTTGTTTTTCCTTCTCCTGGCCCCTCTAACCCATCTGGCCTGCCAGCCCACCTCTGCCCTCCCACTGCCAATGCTGTGGTCCTGGCGGTTGCCCAGCACCAGCCACACACTGGCTGGGAAATGGATGGGGCTAAGCAGGGCCTGCCCGGTCCTGCTGGACTCCAGTCAGACCCCAGCCCTGCACCCAGAATCAGCCCCACAGCCCTGCCCACCCCCACCCTCCTTGTATACCTCTTCCCAACAACTGCATCTGAGAATAGGTTCATGCAGCCCTGGGCGTGACCTGCCTTAGTTTTGACTTGTAGAGCTCTGGCCATGGAATTCAGAAGTCTTGCTGCAGCGGCTCCTTTATGGCCTGGCCCTGGGGTCAGGAGAGGCTTCTGCGTGTGCCAGCAGGCCTGCAGGCAGAGCCCGGGTGGAGGCCTGCCTTTGCTGCTCACTCAGGGGAGAAGCAGTCATCACGCCCCCATTCCTACACCTCTACCTGCCAGAATCAGACCAATCCCATGAGGCTCTGCCCAGCTGCCCCCGTGAGCATGAAGTCCTCAGCCTTGCAGCCTTGGCATCGCCCTCGCAGTGCTGAGCTCATTCTCCTTGGTATGATAAAGATCGTTCCTCATGTTGGGCAACTCTTCATGGTTAACCAAAGCTTCAGCCCCATGAGCTCACTTAGCCCTCACCACAACCCGGTTAGTCCTGTCAACAGATGGGAGAGGAAGCTCAGGGAGGTGCAGTATCGTGCCCGAGGTCACCCAACTAGAGACGTAGTGTCACCAAGATGCGAGTCTGCCTGGCCAGACTGCACTACCTTGAGTGCCTGCCTGGTGCCAGACACAGTGCAGGTGCTGGGGCTGGGATGGTGGACAGGGCAGGCACTGGTCCTTCATGTCCTGGGCTTTTATTCTCCTGGAGAGCCAAATGCTGGTCGATCTGAACACACTCACATTGCTACCTCCACTCCTTCGCTCTTCCTGTTTCCCTCTCTTTAAACTCTCCTTCAAATTCCCAAAGGGTCAGCTTAAGTCTGCTTTCTCCAAGAAGTCTTTTCCATCCAGTCAATAGTACACGCTCGCCCTCCTCTAGTTACCACTGCTGCACGAGCCCTCCCTGCGTGTGCAGCCAGTACCGTGACCTGTGTCAGTTGGAGCTACCTGAACATCCTGGCTCCTCCTTCCCCTTGTCTCCTAATGAGTGCCTCCTGGCACAGGGCTGGGCACCCAGAAAATACACCTTACAGACTAGCCAGGAGCTTGAGTCTGTTTGGAAAATGGCCCCAGCTGCCAAATCCCTGTTGCAAATGACATGGAGACCTGAGTGAGGTCCTGGATTCCTGAATGACAGCAGGCACCTCACTTTTCTCCTCTGGGCCCCAGCGTCTTAGTAAAATGAGGGTCTACTATGGTCTGGATGTGGTTTGTTTTCACCAAAACTCATGTTGAAGTTTAACTGCCAGTGCAGCAGTGTTGTGCTGTGGGGTTTGGATCACGGGGGCAGATCCCTCATAAACATACTGGTGTCATTCTTGCAGTAGTGAGCTCTTGCTCTCACGGGAATGGATTAGTTCCCATGGGAAAGGGTTGCTATAAAGTAAGGTTCTTCCTCCTGTTTGGTTCCTTTTTGCACATGCCTGCTCTCCCTTTGACCTTCCACCATGTTATGATGCAGCACAGAAGCCCTTGCCAGAAGCTAGTGCCATGCCCTTGAACTTCTCAGCCTGCAGAACCGTGAACCAAATGAACCTCTTTCTTTATAAATTACCCAGTTTCAGGTATTCTGTTATATCAACACAAAATTGACTAAGGCAGGGTCTCATAGACCAAAGGAATTTTTCCCTTCCATGGTACAGGGGAGGAGATAAGGCCCAGAGATATGTGCTGGTTCCCAGGTGAAGCAGGATCACACCTGCTGTGGCTTAGGTGAATTTCAACGACCTTTTCCAGATTTTAAATTATTTGATCTACCACAGTGGTTCTCAATCTGGGGGAAATTTTGCCACTCCCCACCCCTTAGGAGACATTCAGCAATATCTGGGAGGCATTTTTGGTTGTCACAAATCAGGGGAAGTGGTTCTTACTGGCATTTAATGGGTAGAAGCCAGTAATGATGTAAAACATCCTACAATGCATAAGACAGCCACCCCCCAACAATGCATTATCCATTCTAAAACGTCAATAGTAAGAGGACACAGATTATTAATATCAGAAATGAAGGAGAGGCCATCACTACAGATCCCATGGGCACTAAAAGGATAATACTGGGATACAATGAACACTCTATGCCCACAAGTTTGATAACTCAGATGACATGGACCAATTCCTCCAAGGACACAATCTGCCAAAACTCACACAAGAAAAAATAGACAATCTGAACAGGCCTATATCTACTAAAGAAATTAGATCAATAATTAACAACCTTCCAAAACAAAAAGCATCAGGCCCTGGTGGTGTGAATTCAACCAAACATTTAAGGAAGAGATTATACAAATTCTCTGAATCTCTTTCAGAAAATAGAAGCAGACTCATTCTACGAGGCCAGCCTCACCCTGATACTCCAACCAGACAAAGACATTACAAGAAAAGAAAACTACAGACCAATATTGCTCATGAACATAGGTGCAAAAATCTTCAACAAAATATTAGCAAATTGAATCCAACAATGTCTAAAAAGAATTATACGCTATGACCAAGTAGAATTTATCTCAGGTACGCAAAGTTGGGTCAATACTAAAAAATCAATTAATGCATCATTTCAGCAGGCTAAAGAAGAAAAAAAAAATCACATGGTCATATCAATAGATGTAGAAAAAGTATCTGACAATATACCCATTCATGATAAAATTTCTCAGTAAACTAGGAATAGAGGGGAACTTCCTCAAGCTGATAAAGAATATCTACAAAAACCCTACAGCTAACATCACATTTAATAGTAGGAAACCAGAAGCTTTCCTGCTAAGATGAGAAACAAGGCAAGGATGTCCCCTCTCAGCATATCTTTTCAACATAGTACTAGAAGTCCTAGCTAATACAATTAAGACAAGAAAATAAAATAAAAAGTGTACTCATTGGGAAGTAAGAAATAAAACTGTTTTTCTTTGCAGATGACATGATTATCTAAGTAGAACATCTGAAAGAACTGACCAAAAAACTATTGGAACTAATAAATGATTATGGCAATTTTGCAGGATACATGATTAATATACAAAAGTCAGTCCCTTTCCTATACACCAACAATGAGAAAGTGGAATTTGAAATTAAAAGCACAGTACCATTTATATTAACACCAAAAAACTGAAATACTTAGGCATAAATTTAACAAAATATGCACAAGATATATATGAGAAAAACTGTAAAACTCTTATGAAGAAATCAAAGAACTAAATAAATGGAGAGATAGTCCATGTTCACGGGCAAGAAGGCTTAATGTCATCAAGATGTCAGGTCTTCTCAACTTGATCTATAGATTTAATACAATCTCAATCAAAATCCCGACCAGTTGTTTTGTGACTATTGACAAAGTGATTCTAAAGTTTATGTGGAGAGGCAAAAGACAGAATAGTGAACACAATATTGAAGGAGAAGAACAAAGTTGGAGGAATGACACTAGCCAACTTCAAGACTTACTATAAAACTACAGTAATCAAAACACTGTGGTATTGGTAAAAGAACAAATAGATGAAGTGGAACAGAATAGAGAGCCTAGAAATAAATTCAGATAAATATAGTCAACTGATCTTTGACAACAGAGTCAAGCAATACAATGGACCAAAGACAGTCTTTTCAACAAATGGTACCAGAACAAATGATCATTCACATGCAAAACAAAAACAAAAACAAAAACAGAATCTAAGCATAGACCTTAGACCCTTCACAAATATTAATTGAAAATGGATCACAGACCTAAATGCAAAACACAAAACTATGAAACTCCTAGAAGATAAAAGAGGAGAAAATCTAGATGACATTCGGTTTAGTTATGACATTTTAAGATAGCACACCAAAGGCATGATCCATGAAAGACAGAATTGATAAGCTGAACTTCATTAAAATTAAAAATTTCTATTCTGTAAGGACACTGTTAAGAGAATGAAAAGATAAGCCACAGACTGGGTGATAATATTTGCAAAAGATATATCTGACACAGAACAGTTAGGTAAAACATAAAAAAAAAAACAAAAAAAAAAAACCTTAAAACTCAACAATAAGCAAACAACCTGATTAAAAAATGGGTCAAAGACTGTAATAGACAACTCACCAAAGAACATACAGATGGCAAATAAATATATAAAAAGATGCTACACATCATATGCCATCAGGGAAATGCAAATTATAATGATAATGAGATACCACTACGTACCCATCAAAAGGGCCAAAATCCAGAACGTTGACAATACCAAATGCTGGTGAGGAACTCTCAGCAAGAACTCTCTCATTCATTGCTTGTGAGAATGCAATATTGTACAGCCAATTTATAGCAGCTTTATTTATAATTGCCCAAACTTGGAAGCAACCAAGATGTCCTTCAGCAGGTGAATGGATAAATAAACGGTGGTACCTCCAGACAATGGGATATTACTTAGCACTAAAAAGAAATGGGATATCAAGCCATGAAACTACATGGAGGGAATTTAAATGCATATTACTAAATGAAAGAAGTCAGTCTGAGGAGGTTACCTACTGCATGATTCCAACTTGACATTCTGGAAAAGGCAAAACTATGGAGACAGTAAAAAGACCAGTAGTTGCCAGGGGTTGAGGGGAGTGATGGACAGATGGAGATGATGATTTTTAGGGCAGTGAAACTACTCTGTGTGATACTCTAATGGCGGATACATGTCCACCATTTGTCCAAACCCAGACAATGCACAACACCAAGAGTGACTCCAACGCAAACTAAGGACTTTGGGTGATAGTGACGTGTCATCGTAGGTTCATCACTTGTAACAAATGTACTGCGCTGCTGGGGGATGTTGACAATGGGGAGCTATGCGTGTGGGGGGGGCAGGGAGTATATGGGGAATCTCTGTACCTTCCTCTCAATTTTGGTGTGAATCTAAAACTGCTCTGAAAAAATAAAATCTGAAAAAAAAAAAGTCAATAGTGTCGAGGTTCAGAAACCCTGGTCTGCACTAAGGAAAATTACATGATTTTCTCAAAAAGCTCCTCCTTGTGGTCTCTGTGGCCTTTTCCCAGAGTGGTGTGAAGCAGCCTCAGTTTGCTAGTAGGAACAGACGGTGCCTGGCTGGGTTTTCCTCTTGGGTTGACTTCTCCCTCCCCTGCATCAGGCCTCCTAGGAGTCTGTCTAAAATTTACATGGCCCTGAGGAGGGGCTGCCCACCGACATGCCGAGGTGGCCTAGGCAGGGACACTGCTCTGGCCGTGGGTGGTAGTGGAGAGCGGGCTCTACTGCCTCAAAACCAGCCATCTGCCTGGAATCCCTGCCCTTCTCCTTGCCTCCATGGGGTGGGTGGATGGTTGAGGCTCAGTGACCCCAACAGCCCTCTGCCCGAGGCACACCACCTCAGGCTGGACCCCTGGCCTTAGCCTCTGCTGCTCTCAGACCACGGTGGCCGGGGTGGAGCAGGGCGATCTTCCAGGGAGGGAGGTGGGGGTTTCCAAGAAGACCTGACTGCTGGTGGGAGGGGAGGTTGCAAGCGGGTCCTCCCCAGAGCTGGGCACTAGGCCTAGCCATCTGCTCACTTCTCTTGAGCAACACTCGTCTGGAGGTCACCGCCCATTTCTACTCTCAGCATCACCGTTGGGCCCAGGCCTCCTCTCTGAGTGCTCACCCCCTTGGCCTGCAGCCGGGATCAGGAAGCCAGGAGTGGGAAACATCAAGGCCTGGTTTCCCCTCACTGGTGGTCTTCCCACCCCTGCCAGTGCTTCCTCTGCTCGCTACCTCTTTTCCTGCAAGCTGACCTATCGGTATCCCTCCTCGTGGTCGGGATTTATAGGGGCTGAACTTCCACCCTAACTCTGAGATGAGGGCCCTGCTGGTAGACTCTTTAATTTACTTGGTCAACTAATGCTTGTGATAAAGTTTCACCGAAGATTTAACTAGTGAAATTTTGTTAGACATTCGATGGTTCACCTTTCTGGAAAAGAATAAAACTTCATGGCATGAGCAGTTGTCCCACAGACTCCAGGAAATATGGTTGTGGGAATTCAGAAGAAAAGTCAGGACACTGGATTCTCTGCCCAGCTCTGGTTCCCATCCTTTCTCTGAGCTTTGTTTTCTCATTTGTAAAATAGAGTTTAGACCTGCTGGTTTCTAACGGCCGTCCAGCCTTGCATCCTGGGCGCTTGTCACTTCCTTTGGATGCTGGTGATAATTCAGAACAGGCCACTGCTCTGAGGCAAACATGCAGACGAGTGAGAGTGGCAGACACTTCTAGGGGGCAGAAGGACGTCACTGTACACACAGCGGCTTTGGAATCAGTCAAGCCTGGGTTTGCATTTCAACTTTCCACTTATTAGCTGTTACCCACGCAGGTTTCTCTGTTCCTCAGTGCTTTGGCCTCCTCATCTTTACAGAGATACCCTAAGGAGTGCTTTAAGGACGAACAGTTGAATGAGGTCTGAACATAAAGGGCCTAGAGGAGTACCGAAGTCACTATTTTATTATGACTATTGTTAATCATCATCGCAGGTCAAGGAGTTCATTTGCACAGACCCTGTGCTCTGCCCTGTGCGTAAACAGGAAGGTGAGCCCCGTCTACGTGCTAGGCAGTTCCCAGTCTCACAGATCAGCCTTGACATAGAAAATATCAGAAACCAGCAGGACTATGTGCAGACCCAAGTCCTAACATCAGTGTCTAAGGTGCTCTGTCCCTTGGAAGTCACGGTCTAAGGGAGGCAGACACAGGCCAACCGTCTCAGTTCAGGGCTGGGTAAGACTGTCCAGAGCAAAGAGAACGAATTTCTGTTCAAGTCCCAAAGGGGAGCCTTTAATTCCTAGGAGATCAGAGAAGGCTCAAAAGATGTAATTTGACTTGGGGCATCTTGAACATTTCTCTGCTTCCAACTCTCCTTCAAGGGAGCACTGTGAGGCCAAAAGGAAGCCCATCCTGCCTGCTTCCCCGGGGTGAGGGCTCATGCTCTGGAAGGAAAGACGCTGGCTCAGTCTCCTTGATGCTCTGAACCAGTGAGTGGCCCAGCCAGGACAGCACTCCCTGTTTGCCAACCCCACTATCACCAGCACAGACCTCCCAAACCCTTCCTAGTCTAGGAGAGTTCTGGAAAATTCCCAAGGCACGTGCTGGAATGAGGGTGAAGGATAAGCCAGCGGAGGCCCCTTGGCTGTGTTCCTCCCATGTTGTAGAACTTGGCTGCGCCTGAGATGCAGTTCAATGGCTGCACTCCCCCGTGGACCCCTCTCCTTCCCACCCGTCTCGTCCAAACCTGTTACTCCCTGACTTTCTAACAAGCATCCAAATGAAGGCAGGCTAAAAGGCCTCGGGGGCCTCGATGTCCAGGAACGGGCTATTAGTGGATTTCAAAGGCCCAGATTTGACTGCAAAGCTGCAGCCAGCTAGACCCTCGTTCTCAGCCCGTCACAGCCAATCTGCCCCTCCCCAGCTGGCAAGAGGAGACTGCCCTACACCCAGCCATGCAGTCAGACTTCAGAGCCACCTGCCTGTCTCCTGCGAGGAAGCAAAATGTGTAATGACAACTGCGTTTACAGCGCTGCCCTGGAGTGTGGACCCAGATGCTCTGAAATCATCCTTGGCTGTAATATTTGCAGTGGCACATCTGCTTAGAAATGAAAAAACATGGTCTTTAGCCGAGAGGGAAGGCGAAAGTCTTGGTCCTTTTCCGGATTTTACACCAACCTCTGGGCTTCCATAGCCACAGCTTTTTCCACAAAGTAAGGAAAACATGGTGTGGCATCAGGATGTGAAACCAGGAGTTGCCGGTGGGGGCAAAGGAAGGGGGCAAAGGCATAAAGACGCAACAAGGTGAAGGCTGCATCTGCCGCTTCCTGGCTGGGCGACCTGGGTCAAGTCAGCTTCTCAGAGCTTCAGAAGGGGCTGTTATGAGGATTAAATAAGATAATGTTTGCAAGTACTTAGCATTACATGTGTTGGCTTCCTTCCATTTTTCTGGAAGGAAGGAGAGAAGGACAGAGGGAGTGAAGAAAGAAAACGGTGATTCCTTCCAAGGACAGGCAAACATGCCCGGTGGACATCAGAAGTGTAAAATTGTGTTTTGCAGGCTCCAGAATAACTTTCTTGTGACATTTTGGGTTTTAATGGATTCCAGAAACCTTAAAGTTTCTCTGCAGTCAGAGCAGGATGTTTAACTTTCATCCTTTATGAGAGAGAGAGAGAAAAAAAAGACATACTAATCTCTTCATTCACTGGAAATATGTGGGAAACAATCAGAAATGGGATTAAAAAAAAAAAGCAAATGTGAAATGTGCCGTTTTTAAATACCAGCAACCAACAGAGAGATGCAAAACGTGGCTTGAATCAATAACAAAACTTTTGGAGATGAACCATTGAAACTGATGCTTTATCAGGGTAAAATGCTTGAGAAGCTCCAATTTTGAGGCCTGAAACAGAGTTTGGACTTCCTCTAGTACCCCACGGGCAGGAAGAGGAGATGCTTTTGTCAGAAAGGGGCAGGAGGTGAACCAGATGACCAAGAAAACACCATCTCCTTGTTTCTTTCTCTCAAATTCCTTCCTAGTGTGAAATGGAGGAAAGGAAACTATTTTATAGAAAACATCAATGTGGAGCAACTCAGTGCCCCCAAGCACCCCTGGCATTTGGTATCCAGAGGGATGGCATCATTCTTCAGTTTAAAACAACGTGAATTCCTGAACTGGACACGTTATGGAGCCAAGGCCTGTGCTGATGTTGGATATCACCATTCCCAGAGCCCAACACGGCACCTGACAGCTGCTGCTCAGGAAACACTTTTTTTTTTTTTTTTTTTTTTGAGACAGAGTCTCACTCTGTTGCCCAGGCTAGAGTGAGTGCCGTGGCGTCAGCCTAGCTCACAGCAACCTCAAACTCCTGAGCTCAAGCGATCCTCCTGTCTCAGCCTCCCGAGTAGCTGGGACTACAGGCATGCACCACCATGCCCGGCTAATTTTTTCTATATATATTTTTAGCTGTCCATATGATTTCTTTCTATTTTTAGTAGAGGTGGGATCTCCCTCCTGCTCAGGCTGGTCTCGAACTCCTGAGCTCAAACGATCTGCCCACCTCGGCCTCCCAGAGTGCTAGGATTACAGGCGTGAGCCACCGCGCCCGGCCAGGAAACACTTTTGAATGAAGGAAGAAAGGACAGAGGGAGGAAAAACTGAGGTCAGGGGACTCTGTAAACTCTAAAGCACAGTCCAGATTGGGGGGACATCACTCTGCTCAAGTGCAATCAGCTCAGAAGCAGAGGGGTCTTTAAACCATGAGACCTCACCTACCCCAGCTTGACAAATGTCCTCAGTCATCTTTGTAAAAATTGAAATGTCTGTCCTCATTTGTTGGTAAACTGGAGACTCTTAATCCCAACTGTCCTTTCTTCTTGGGGCCTCACTCTTGCTCCTGTCATCATGCAGCAGTCAGGGAAATGTTCGTGTCTCTGGGAAGGTCCCCTGACTGGTCCCTTCTTCTCTCCTCCCTCCCTCCTTCCCCCAGATGAATTAGGCTCATCCTCCATCTGTGCTTCCCCCACAAGCATCCACATCATGGACCTGTCTCTTAAAGTGTTCATTTCCCCCACCTCAAAGACAGGAACTGTCTTATATATATTCACACACATTCATAGTGAGTTGGTTCTCAATAAAATTTTACTAAATGAATGGACAGATATTGCTATCTGGAGAAAGTAAAGGAGGAGTCTTAAGATTATTTATTTATTTATTTATTTTGAGACAGAGTCTTGCTCTGTCACCCCAGCTAGAGTGTAGTGGTGTCATCATAGCTCACTGCAACCTCAAATTCCTGAGCTCAAGTGATCCTCCTGCCTCAGTCTCCCGAGTAGCTAGGACTTCATGTGCACACTACTATGCCCGAATAATTTTTCTATTTTTTGTAGAGATGGGGGTCTTGCCCTTGCTCAGGCTGGTCTCGAACTCCTGGCCTCAAGAAATCCTGCCCTGGCCTCCTAGAGTGCTAGGATCACATGCATGAGCCACCACACCCAGCCAAGACTTGTTGAACATAAAACAAATCAAAATATTTTTTGATTTCTAGCAATAGGTCTGTCACATGCTGCAAAGTAAACTTATCATAGCCACCAACTCAGTCAGCCAAGACCAGGTGTGATCATCAGTTTGAGCAAGTGTGTGCCACTGGGGTCCCCAAGAGAAGCTGACGCTGTGGTGCTTTGTACCTTCCCTGAAGAGTACCCTGGTCTCCATGATGGATGTCTGCAGCCTCCTACGCTCTGAGATCCATCAAGGGGAGGCAAGGGCTGCTTTGCCAAGTCTTGGGGCTGTGGAGTTGACCAATTCTTGGCCACAGCTGCTTCCTCTTCGTCAAGGGAGACGGCAGGGAAAGAAGGCTTGAAGAACATATTTCTGAGGCTCAAAAGCCATCAGATGTTGCTCAAAATCACTTTGCCTTTGAGCACAGGAGAGTTCAATCAGAAACACATGGCACACATTCTCTCCCACTCACACACGGTTTGGGAAATCAAGGCAAATCACAACCAAAGAACACTTGGAGGCCATGGGGGCAGCCAGAGCTGGGTTCCAGCAGCCGCACTAGGGAAGGAGGGTGCAGGGGCTGTGGAGGGGGAGGCTCTCTGCAGCCCTAACCCACCAGACCAACAAGAAAGTGGGAGCCCCAGGGTATCAGCCAGCATCCAATCAGGAAATCACACAGCAATCTGAGCAGGTGGTAAGTGGCACTCCCAGTGTCCCAAGAAATGGGGACATCCCCAATTTCTCACCTTGAATGATGATTGCCTTTGCCTAACTTCCCTTTGCCAGGAAACCTGCAGCTAAACCTTTACCATTTCACTAACCAATACATGAGCTGGTGCCTCTAGTATTCCCATCTCACCTGGAACCAAGGGAGAAGCAGGCCTTCACGTCAGCGTGGGGTAGAGATGGGTGCTAGGGAAAGGCCTCGGGGGTCACTGGATGGGGCACTCCCCAGTAGAGATGCAGACCCGAACCCAGACAATAAACAACGCAGCATGATGATGTTCTTGCCTTGCACAGAGAAAACCAGTGGGAATTCTGTACTGGTGGTATTTGCAGAACAATTTACACCTATGAAGCATTCGCATAGCCAGCTGGAAGCTCACATACGCACCTCATCTTCCTCAATACCTGACTCCCCTCTCCCCCAAGGTCAATCAGAATGAACCCCTTTCCGGGATACCCCCCTATGTCTGTCTATCTCTCTACTATGGTGTCATCACCACGCATCAGAATTACTCATGTGCATGTGCCTCCTGTCTTCCAGCACACACTTCAGGAGGGAAACATGCAGTGCTCACGTCCCCTGCCCCGGGTCTTGGGCTTACGTTAGATTGCAAGGATGAATAAGTTAGGGCCCCTGCCCTCAAATGGCTCAGGGCCTAGCGTAGGAGACAGACATGCAAGGAAATAAATCACGAGACAGTGGGACATATGTTAAATGTGAACACAGTAGAGCAGGAAGCCCAACTGGGACACGACTGACTCTCCCGCTTTGTGTGTCAGGAAGGACAGGTCAGCTTGAGCTCAACCCTGAAGGATGCGTAGGGATTCCCTAGGCAGATCAGACAAGGAAGACACTGAGGCAGAGAGCAGCATGTGAACAACGTGGAGGCATGGAGTTTTATGCAGTGCCAGGACTGCGGGAATGTTCCTTAGGGTTAGAGCACACAGCATAAGAATAACCATAACTGTAATAGTAATGATAGCTACACTTGTTTTCTATGCGCCAAACTGTATTCTAAGTGTTTTGCTTGTGTTAACTCTTCTGCACAAACAAGCCTAGGAAGTAGATGGTATTACTCCCATTTTACAGTTCAGGAAGCTGAGGTACCAAGGAGACGCAAGTATTATAGTAAGAGGCTGAGAGTTACTGGGGACGAAGCTAGAGAGGTGGCAGGGGCAGGGGAGTGGGGCGGGTGAAATGCACAGGACCCAGGAAGCTCCAGCAACCTGCCCATCGGAGTGGCCCCTCCCTCTATCCCTGCACTAACTGGGACCAGACTTGGATGGGGGTTTGAAATCTGATAAAGGCAAGCCGGCTCAGAGCCAGCGACGAATTCATTCACTTCCAAGAAAATTACATTGTTGTTTAAAGAAAACACCTCCTGCCCCCATCCCCAACACACACTGGATGGCCGCCGAATAGAATGGCTTGGAGCCCTGAATGAAAGTGTGGATGCCCAGGGAGCAGGGCCCTCTCGTCTTGGGCGGGCTGGTTCCTGCAGGCCTCACACTTGCGCAGACAACTGGAGCCGGACATGGTCGGGACAGGTGGGAAGATGTGTCAGAGGGAGCTGGTCCTGCCTGCTTCGCAGATAGGAACAGCAAGGCTGGGAGAAGGCAGCGGCTCCCCTTCGTCTCAAGCTGGTTAGAGACAAAACCTGCTCGGGATCCTGGTCCTCTGACCTCCGTTCCAATGCTCCTCCTTTATCACGTTCATCCATTCCTCCTGGGCCCCCTGAAAGTCACTAACTGTCTGCACCAGTGCTGGGTCCTGGTACAAAGGCCAAATGGCCTCTGCAGTGATCAGGGGCTTCTCTGAGGAGGGGGAGGACCAAGAGGGCCAACAGGTGCCTGTGCTCTGTGCACTTCTGTGCTCCAAGTCACCCCAGCTCTGCCCCTGGGAGAACACGTGTCTATTCATGAGCTATTGGACTGCGGGCTCCTGGAAGGCAGGGCAGCTCCGTGGTCAGGATGGGTCATGTGTGCTATGTCAGCCCGAAACACCCATCAGGAGGAGAGCAGCCTGCAGCCTGCAACGGGTCACAGCAGTGCTATTCCCACCCTCTCTGGGGACCCTGTCTCCGGTGGCTCATGTCTATTTTGCCATCTACTGTCTAACTAGCTCCAGCCCCGCTGGGCCTGCGTCTGGCCCTTTCTGGGGCATGGCTCAGGCTCTTGGTCAGGCTGTTGTGGTTTCAGATGACCTTGACCAGGCTGCTATGTCCCGTGGCCTCACAGACCCCACAGGCTGCCACCCTCCCTGCCACCCCAGGGAGACTGGAAAGACTCAGTGAATGGAGGAACGGACGGATGGATGAAGAGATGAATGCCAGACCCCATGAGGAGCAGAGGCAGCAACAGGGCCAGCACCCAAGGGCCCTGACCCCCAGCCCAGGTCCTGCACTTACTCACCTCTCTTGTTTCAATTCCCCTTGGGCCTGGGGAGGCAGTGGGCAGAGCGGGGTGGACAGTCGGTGAGGATAGGCCGAGAGAATGGAAGATGGGTTGAGGGAAGGCTGGGGCCAAGGCCAAGGCCAGGGAGGGTCAGAGAGGGACTGCACTGTCTGCTAAGCATGTTCTTGTAAAGCTATACGGACCAGCTGTTAGTATCGGGCCCAGCCAGACCACCCACATTCACTCACTAGCCAGTGACCAGCAGGTTCCTGGACCTCTCTGCCCCTACGTTTCTTCATCTAAATAAATTGGGTATGATATTGCTGCCTACCATATGGGGTTTTATGAGGTTAAAGGTGTTGATACACTTCAAAGAGCTTAAGACAGAGCCTGGCACACAGTGCCTTATGAGCTTTAGCTCTCATTATAGAAAGCTGAGCATTAAATGCTGTGCCTCCGAGAGTCACCTCTCTGCCACAGCTGTCATTCCCACGTGCTGAGCAGGTCCTACCTGCCACCCAGCCTTGCCTTTCCCAGGAGCCCTCCCTACTGGCTGCTCTCAGGGGGACCCACTTGCCTGTGAGCCATCCCTAGCATGCATTCCAGGGAGCCCTAAAATTGTCTGCACTCCCCTGGCTGTGGGGGTGTCAGGCTGCCCACAACCTCCTACTCTCCAGCAATCGTCCTGTAATACCACTGGCATTTCATGCTCAGTGGCAAATAATGTTCCTTTATCTTAAAGGGACAGCTGAGGCTTGGGGAGACTCTGGTTGTCTCAGGGCTTAGAGAGTCCCCAGGGAAGACTGAAGACTGGTGGGAGGAAGGTGGTGGGAGAGCGCTGGGAGTTTGAGGTCTGACCTGGGGTGGCTGCTGCCTTTGGGGCCCCTAGGGCTCCTGTCCCTGCCAGAAAATGATGCCTCCTGTCTTAGTCCCTTTGGGCTCCCATAACAAAATACCATAGACTGGGTAATTTACAAACAATATAAATTTATTTCTTGCAGTTCTAGAGGCTGAGAAGTCTAAGACCAATGTATTGGCAGGGCTGGTGTTTGATGAGGGCCTGTTTCTTGGTTCATAAATGGCATTTTCTGGCTGTGTCCCCTATGATGGAAGGAGCTAGCTCGCTCTCTGGGGTCTCTTTTATGAGGACACTAATCCCATCATGAGGACAGAACCCTTGTGACCTATTATTTCCCAAAGGCCCCACTCTCCCAGCACTATCACCCTGGGGGTTAGGATTTCCACATATGAATTCTGGGGGGAACACACATTCAGACCATAGCACCTCCCGTGCTTAGAGTCCAGGACCCAGGTCAGCGATGAGGTTGGTGTGCAGCCCACCCAAGCACCACAAAGGGAGCCTTCCCAATGTGTCCACAATGTTGATGCCAGACACACAGTCTTTATTTGCCACTCTTTACGAGATTTATGGGGTGGATACATCCATTTCTGGCTCACTGTCTAAAGAGTGCCGAACACACGCTCTTTACAACCAAAAGGCAGCAAGGGCGGCAGACAGCGTGTGGCGGGGTAGAAGCACTGTGCTATACAGAGCAAGCTCCCAGGGCCAGAGTGAGGGAAGCAGGGCGTGGGCTGCTTCCTAACACAGCATTAGCTTCCAAATGTGTCTACACCACCAGATTTTCCTGTCTAGACTGTGCAACTGATTTTCCACTTCCGGTGGAGAAGATCTGAACATGTGTCAGCCCATGCACAGCCTCAGTGGCCCTGGGGAGCCCAAGAGAGGACCACACCAAGCATCTACTGTGGGCCAGGCCCTCGGGACTAGAACACTGCCCAGAACACTATTTTACTAGTTCAGCACCTGCATGAATTAACACAAAGGGCTGAACACCAAGAGTGAGCTTGGGAACCATTCTGACACTAAATAAAATAGGTGTTCACTTTTTTTTCTTTTTTTAAGATAAAACACTGGATTTCTAAGCAAGAACATGGAAATGAGAGGACACAGATTCTGGAGGGAAAATGTGATTGGAGAACTTGCTGTCACATAGCTCTGAGCAGACCATGGTCAGGCCGTGACCTTGTCTTAGAGAAAGACTTGCCTGCCTAGCAGAGGTCAAGATAGAGTGCACAACTTGCAAAACTGGAAACTTGCAAAGACAGCCCTTGTCTAGTGCCAGGCAGTGGGTAAGGGGGTGAATTCCCACAGGGCAAAATGCGCCCATGAGTGAGCAACTTGGCAACTCATTCGGCCAAAGGTCAGAGGAAGCTGACTTTTGAACTGCACTTGAAAAGGCAACAGGAGTTTCCCAGCAGGCATGAGGGGGAAGGGGGGTTCCTAGACCAACAATGGCAGAACCAAGGAGGGGGAGGGGCAAGCATGCTGACCTTTGGAGGAAGGAGAGGTCACAAGGATGGCTGGTGTGCCCAGTGCAAAGAAGAAGGAGGCTGGAAACAGTCTAGGAGCCTGGTCTAACTTTCCTTCTGTGGGGATGCAGCCCTTGTGCAAGCCTAGACCTCAGGCCCGTTTGCAAATCAATGTGCACCTAAATGAAAACCTTCCTGGGCCTTATGCTTGGCTGGACTGAGACTAAGACACAGATTCTCCCGGGCACCTGCTTTCTGGATGCTTCACACTGGTGCCGAGAGTGCCCAGCAGAGCACGGAGGGCAGCATGGCCAGCAGCCTAGCACCACACCCAGCTGCCGTGCAAGGAGCTACAGGGAATAGTGGGAAACTAACCTGGTTTTGCAACCGGAGAGTGGGAATAAAGGTTCTTTTCCTTACCCTATCACCCCTACACGGTAAACATAGCTCACAGGGCCTTTTGCAGAAAAAAGGAAGAGAGCAGAGAGGAACATCCAGGAAAGCGGGAGACAAGTACAACACCTACACTCCCGCGGCTATTCAGAGTCCAGTGAGACAAGGAGTGAGTGGAAACCAGGGCTAGAAGGGACCTTAGAGATAAAGTAACTCAATCCTTCTCCTTGCCCTCCCATTTTAGAGAAGCAATGACTGAGCCCGGAAATGAGAAGTAGGTTATGCTTGTCTCCTTACTGCTTCTGAGCCCGGGAGCTCCTCAACCCAGTCTCTCCTCACATATTTGCTCGTAGTGACTTCCAGGTCCTGCAGAGGTTTTGGTGACAGATTCAGAGCTTTCACGCAGGGCTCTGTGCACTGAGACAAAATCAGTGCTGTAGGGCTCACTGGCTCAGACTGAGAGGTTTGGAATATGTCTCCAGGGCAGGCTGAGCCTTAGGTGTTAAAAGGAGATCGGCCCCTCCCAGATAGGAAACAGTCTGTTCCAAGTTGTTAAAAGCATGTTAGCACTCCATGGAGACTTCTTCCTGAGTACAGTGGAAGCCTGAAAGTTCCTCCTGGGATGGGGGCTGGGGGAGTGCTTCAATTTTTTCCTTCTCTCTCTCTCTCTCCCCACCCCCCACCCCCTTTCTTTCTTTCTCTCCCTCCCTCTTTCTCTCCCTCCCTCTTTCTCTCTCTCTCTCTCTCTCACACACACACACACACACACACACACACACACGCATGGTGCTCTGGATATACTGCCCACAGAGCTTTAAGGTTCTAGGTGCCAGTAAGTTTTCCCTTCAGCTGAGAAGGACAAAGTGACTCATTCTGTCCATGAGAGGTCACTCTACCTCCTCAGTGTCCCAAGTCCCCTGAGAGTTCTGCTCCTGTCTCCCAGCTGAGCTCTGAACCCAGTCCCAGAGCATGGCAGACTCTGGCCACAGCCTCTCTGTTCACTCACGTCTACTCATATCTGTGTTTCCCGCTGACCCCTCCACAGTGCTCTGTGCTGCATATATACTCAATACGCAATATATACTTACGAAATGAACATGTGAAGGAATAACGTCACAGAGAACTCCAAGGCAGACGGATATGCTTTCCACAGCCAAGAACCAGGACTTATGGAAAACCAAAAGGCAATGGTGTTCCCTCCCACTCAGTAGGGGTCCCAGCCCCCCCAGAAGGTCCCCTCACCGGTCCTACAGAGTCAGTGATGAAAAGGAGTGTCCGGACTCGGACAAGCCTGACTTGCCATGGAGCTGTGTAGCCTTGAACAAGCGAGTCACACTTCTGAGCCAAGTGGGAAGAACAGGCCTGCGATCGTGGGCTGCTGGGAAGAGTGAGACGGCACCCCCACGGGAAAGAGCCACGCGGTCCTAACCCAGGGCGATGCGATAGCGCTGTGGCCGGGACTGTGAGAGAACAAAGTACGGATCCAGTGTGGGGGCGTCTGGCCCCCGGCCCAGGGCACAGCCTCTGGCTTAGCCAGCCAACCCCATCTCTGGGGCATTCGCCATTAAGTCAAAGGGTCAGGCGGCCTCCCTCTGGGAGACGGGCTAGGCACACGGAAGTGGGGTGTGTGGTGGTGCGAGGGGCTGGAAAATCCCCGGACCCCCAGGATTCAGAGCTCTCTGGAGAAGGGGCACAGGTTCGTGTGGAAGGAAGCCACAGCCCTGCTCCCCCGAAGCCCACCTGCAAGCACGCCAGAAACGCCCCTGGCCCAGCACCAGCCGTGGCGCCCAGCAGGGCTGGGAGGGCCCAGGGGTGAGTGAGCGCGGCCCCCACCCAGAGAGTGCTGACAGCAGCACTCACTCCTTCCTCTGCTTGCTCATTACATGTGCACATACTAAGCACCAACTGTGTGCCAGGCCCTGGGCTGCCTGCTAGGTCATTCACTCTTCCTTCATTCACCATTCCTTCAATAACAAGTGTTTGTTCAGTTCTTCCTGTGTCAGGCACCGTGCTGGGCCCCGCAGGTCTAATAGGGACTAAGTCACCCATGGTCCCCTTCACATTAAGCTTACAGTCAGCTAGGGAAGAGAAACAATGACACATATGTTGCAAATTGTGATCAGTAACATGAAGGGATCAAATTGGCGATAGGAAATAATGTTGGGGACAGGGGCAAGGGACATTGGATTAGAGGGGGACGCGTGAAAAGGACTCTTTGAGTTGGTGAAATATAAGCAGCCCCAAGGACTAGAAGAACTCAGCTCCATGTACATTGTGACGGTGGGGGGTGGGGGATGGTCTGGAGACTATTCCCGGAAGAAGAAACAGCCTGCTAAGGCCACTTGGAAGACAGACCTTGGTGTGTTTAAAGACTCACAGGAGGCCAGTGTGGCTGGAACAGAGCAAAGGGAGAGAGTGGCCAAGCAGGGACAGGTGGTCCACTCTGAGCGCACGTCCAGCTTCGAACAACAAAGGCTTTGGGTCCTTTGAAAGAGACAGATACATGTGTCTCTCCTCCCTCCCTCCCTCCCTCCCCTCCTTCTTTCCTTCCCTCTCCCCTCCCCCTTTAATAAATGATAGCGGCCTGTATTGGTAGGTGTTGTCAATTAGTGGAAACTTTCTGAGGGTATTCTGCCATCCCTATTCAAAAGTGTTCTCATTTTTTGAACAGCAGTTCCACAGCTAAGAACTCACTCCAAGAAAAACTCACTTTGGAGGCATGCAAAAATTACCTGAAGGGATGTTTGTGGTAGCACCATTTATAAAGTTGTAAGTAATCTCAAAGTCAATCACAGGGAAGTAATTTTAAAAACATATAGTCTTCCTTAAATAAAATATTATGCAGCTATTAAGAACATGTCTGTAAAATGTTTTCGGAGGGTAGGTTGTCATGAAACAACGCAATGTGCATAGACATAGGGATCACACTGTGGTGGATTCACCCAACGCAGCCCCACACAGCAGCCGCGACCAACTGCTGAGACAGGCAGCGGCAGGGAAGGTTTTAGTGACGTGATAGTGAGTGAAAAAGCAGCAAGTCCTAGCAGTCTACACACGACATCGTTCTCTTCTCAATGAAGCAAAAAAGCGAGCACAAACAATATATAGCATTTATATGACACAGCTATACATCGTCTTAAAAAAACTAAAAGAGTAAGAAATACAAAATTTAGGACTGAGTTATCTCTGGAGAAGCAGGGGCCAGAGCACACAGACAGATGTGAATTACCGGTAAGATTTTAATTCTTGGGGTGGATGGGAGGTTGATAGTCATTTATTAAGTTATTTACAAATGAAACAAATAAGCAAATAAAAAATCAAATAAAGTATGCATAGATCAGTGCTGAAAGCATGTAGGAAGCATCATGATAATAAATATTCAATTGTATGTGGCCTGGTCTCAATTTTATTTAAAAAAATACACATACACAGAAATATATAGTCATGTGCCAAAAACTGACATTTCCATCAATGATGGGCCACATATACGACAGTTGTTCTGTAAGATCACAATGCTGTATTTTCACTGTATCTTTTCTCTGTTTAGATACACAAATCCTTACCTCTGTGTCACAACTGCCTGCAGTATGCAGCACAGTAACGTGCTGCACAGGTGTGTAGCCTGTGAGCCACAGGCCATACCCCGAGTGTGCGTGGGCTGTACCCTCTAGGTTGCTGTAAGTACACTGCGATGTTTGCACAACAACAAAATCACCTAATGACGCATTTCTCAGAGCGTATCCCTGCTGTTAAGTGACACGTGACTATATACCTATTGAAAATAGACAAGAAAGCAATACGCTGAAATGTAATAATCACTTCAGAAAGATTTTTATATTTCTTGTACTTTTCTATTTCTACAACAAATGTGTTTTGCAATTAGAACAAAGAGTTGTTTCAAAAGAGAAGGCTAATTCAAATGGCACCTATAACTTGTTCTGGAGGCGAAGAAGCCAACAGGGGCCAGAAGGGGGAGGGGAGACCCCGTAGCCCGGGAGGTTGGTGCAGGGGTGGGGCTGTTACTGATGCAACCATGAGGAGGCCACTGGCCACCCCGTTCCAGGCTGAACTCCTCTCTTGCACTTTCTACCTCCCGTTTCAGTCATCCATGTCGATTCCTTGTCCAGAGTAACAACTGCTTCACCCCTTTTCCCACCCTCTGCACCTAGGAGAAAGGAGGCTCCTTAAAGACATAAATAATGACATGAATGGATCAATCAAACCAATTGACCATTCAGTAAATTCCTTTTGGCCGAAAGTGTTTATTTTTACTTTTTGAATCAGGAAACAATTACACAGAGACTGTGAGATAATCAATTTTTTTTGTGCTCATACTGTTACATAGCACAGGACACTGATACAAGGTCAGAATAGGGGCTGTGGGAGAACAGAGGAGAGAGAAGCTTGTTTTTGGACATCAAGAAGGGCTTCCAGGGGGAGGTGCCATGGGGAAGCGACGTGGAAGAGTGGCGCGTGCACGGGCTCCCCTCTGCCCCTCCATGCCGCAGGCTGCCCCCTCCAGCACCGTCTGGGACCCGGGCCCTGGTTATGTCTGCCCGATTCTGGGATCCAGTTGGCAGGCTTCTTTGCCTCTCACAAAAAGCCATGAGGGCCAACCTGAACTTTCTTAGTAATAAACATTCTATTTGGGCCCCCGCTTGCTATTATTTCTTTTTATTTCTCCATTATCGAGAACTAGAGGGTATTGCTTATTGGGGCCCTTGGCGCAGTGTGGGAGCAATACAGTGGGGCAGAAGTGGGGAGGGGGACAGAGGGCACAGTGTGCATGTCCATGAGTTCAGGCTCGAGAAGTTAGACACGGGCCACGGAGAGCCACAGAAGTGTCTGTGTGTTTTCATGGGTGGAAATCACGCCACAGGGCATGTGCCTCGTTGGCCAAAAATGCCTTTGGTTTTCCTTAACTCTGCATGGTTTGGTCGTATGCCTGTGATCCACGTGGGCTGTGGTGGTGGTGGGCCAGGGAGCATGTGGGCAAGCACAGGATTACGTGGGCACAGGTCTATGCAGGCTTGCTGCAAGTCCGTGTCTACAGACGTGTTGTCTCCCCATGTTCCCACATGTCATCTGGTGGTACCTATGCCTCTTTGTGTGTCTGAATATATTTGAGTGTCCTATGTTTTCATGTAAGCCCGTAACTTGTGAGGGTGTTAATACAATAATATAAGTTAGTGTTTATAGAGTGCTTAGTATGCACCAGGAGTTCTGCTAAAAACTTTATGTTTATTTTCTCATTTTTACCCTCACAATGATACCTTGAGATTCATACCATTGTTATCCCACTTTACAGTTGAGGAAACTGAGACTTAAAGAGGTAAAGAAGCAAAGCCAAGGTCACACTTTTAGCAAAAGGTATTCAGGAGCAGACTGAGGCTTTCTGACTCCCACCCTGTGTCCACGTTTGTCCTTGTGAGTCGGTGGGTATGTGACCATGTGCCTGGGTGTTCTCATGGGTCCTGAATGCACGTGCACCAGGTTTATTTGAACCCATGTGGCCAGGCCATCCCTGTTTCTCTATGCACTCGGAGGCACCGTGTGTCTGCATGGCTCGTGGCATCTATCTTTGTGTCCGTATGTCCATGCATAGCTGTGTGCATCCTGGTGGCCTGGGCATATTTGTATGAATCAACGTGTCCGTGTGTTTCTGTGTGTCTCCGGCTGCCTCTGTGTGCCCGTGCATCCGCACACACCCGTGGGAGTTGGGCGGGACTCAGAGCCACATCTGGCTCCGACATGCCGCCTGTTGGGAGAGGATGACTGCAACATTAATTCCGCCGTGTGAGCTGTGTGTGCCTCCTGCCCTCAGAAGCTGGGAGAAATCCAACAGACACCCTGCTCCGTGGCAGGCATGCAGGCAGGCAGGCGGCACTGCTGGGGGCCTGGCTGGGTTTATTTTCAGCAACCGAGGAGGCCCTGCGGCATTTAATTAATTCCACTCCCTATGTAAACACCAGCAACACAGGGCTGCAAGGCAGAAGCATGTCCCGCCTTGTGCCCCCTGCGCTGCCAGGCATGGGGACTTCACTGTGGTAATCTCACGTGTGTGCCTGACCGCCCGCCACGATGAGCTTCTCCATTCTGCCACTGCGTCTCCCCCAGAATCTGTCCCCCTCCTCTCCACCCTGTGGCATCTCCCCTGGCTCAGGCCTTGCTAGCTGCAGCCTGGACCCCTGCAGAAGTCTCAGAGAGGGAGTCTCTGTGCCCAGCTCCGTGCAGTGGCGCATCCTCCCGTCAGGGAGAAGGAGAAGCTTTGGAAACGCAGGTCCGTCCGATGTCTGGTTCAGACAGTCTGCTGACTGCCATGCCCAGGGGTGTGTGTGCGCAACAGTCACCTTGTGTCTCACACAGAGAGCACCTATGTGAGCCGAAGCAGACAGCCCTGCCACAGCTCCCGGGGCCTGGGTTTCAGTCTGGCTTCACTGCGGGAGAGCTCTGTGAATGCTGAAATGCCACGCAGCTACCCGGCGAGCAGGGGTCACACAGGCCTCCAAACCAGGTCATCTGGAAACAGCCATAACTTGGTAGATTGTGGGGAAATTTTTATTTTGAGGAAAAGGAAGGTAAGAGTGAGCAAGAGGCACCTGGAGGGAGTCAGTGGCCTCAGGGATTGACAGGAGCCCTGGAGAGCTGCTCCTTCCCAGAACACCGGGCAGGTCCCCACACTGTGTGCTAACAATGTGACTTTGGGCAAGTCACTTAGTGACATGCGATCTTTCTCCAAGTGTGCGCTTTCCTTTAAAAACTTACAAATGATAATCACCACTCCAGTAGCTCTCACTTTTTAAGACACAGTGCTGAGTGCCTGACATGTCTCAACCCACTCACGCCTCACGACACCGTGTCAGCCCTCTGCCTCCATGCCCCCAGGTTGTAGGTGAGGAAATGGGGGTTCAGAGATGTTAGGTATCTTGTCCAAGGCCACACCCGGGCTAAGCAGCAGAGTCAGGATTTACCCCCAAGTCAGGCTTCTCCCAGAGCCCTGCTCTTGACATTGGCTCAGGTCCCTAGCACAAAATACTGATATTCTGGGATAAACGTTCAAGTTCATTTTCAGTCCTTCAGAGTTTTAATTCACTGAAACTCATCTCTATTGGCAACAAGACAGAGACATCACTAGGGGTAGGAAGTAGAAAAGGAAGGCGGAGACAAAGCAGAGCTGGAGGAGACTCCGTGATGGAGGTGAGCGTGGCCCTGGATTTGGGAGCCCAACACAGGGCTTGGGGCTGCTTGGGGCTGCTTCTCTGAGATCCTGGAGGGTCCAGGAGCCTGAAACCCTCAGCTGTGTCACATAAACAGGACATCTGGCCGGCTAGCCGGGCCCAGAATAATGAACACCCCGGGGCATCTGTAGCATTCTGCACCAAAGCAAAACACATTTACCATATTCTTGTTCCAGCTACAGGGAGGCAGATGCTCAGAGGATGGCAAATGCAAACGCACTGTTCGGTCTCCATCATGTCTCACTTAGATGTGTAAATGCCACTGGCTTTCTCTGTAGTTAGCAAGTTGCTTTTATTGCTCATTTTAGTGAAAGTAAAAAACATGCACAAACCATTTGGGAGGTCCATGCCTACTCGACTTTCCCAGAAGCTCTGAAGTTCCCGAGCCATGAATTCTCTTTCCATGGGGATTTTAGGAAGCCAAGCCTGGTGGCTTGAAAGGGGATGACTGTGCCCAACTCCCAGGGCTGGTGGGAGGATGAAATGTGGCCAGGTGCATGGAAATTACATTCTCAAAGCACTGGATCAACATTGTGACGGCTGTATAATGGGAAAGCCTCACAGCGCTGTTCGTTAGCACAGTCCGTAAACAGTCTGGCTCTCCAGTCCTCCCAGAGCCCTGTAGGGTGGCTCTTTCCTATCCTCTTTGAAAACAGCAGTGGCCGTGTGATTTGCTTCCATCAATGAAATGTGAATGGAAATGGTGCCTGACACTTCTGGTCAGCAGCGTTAAGAGCCAGTGTGAAATCTGCCTGACCTCTTTCCCTCTCCGTATCTGCACAGTGGCTGCTCTGAGGCCCCCAGCTGATTTGTGACGGTCACGTAGTATAGATGAGACATAAATCTTTCTTGTTTGAAGCTACTAAGAGTTTTAGGGTTGCTCATTCCAGCAGCACAGTCCAGCTATCCTGACGATAACCTCCCACAACCTGCTGGTGGTCCCCAGAGGCACAGGGTGAGAGGCATCTGGTTCTCCCAATTCTTCTGGTGGTGTCAGCCTCCGGCCCTGCGGTCCATTCTCCACACAGCAGCCAGAGTCCTCTGTGTAAGACACAAACCTGATCACTGCACCCACCCCACCCCATGTGGAGCGCCCAGCCACTCAAAGCCTGACCACAGCACACCCCTCCCTGGCCACACAAAACCACGAAGTATAAGGTCCGAGGACTTCACAGACCTGGCCCAGTTCATCCCTCCAGCCTCTGCTCTCGCCACCTCTTGCTTCATACTCTCAGCCCCCTTCAGACCGAAATTATTTCACTCAAAGGTGCCACGCTTTCTTTCACCTCCAGAACTTTACACATGATGTTCCCCAAACCTAAAACATTCTTCCCTGTCCTCCTCACTTAACCAACTCCTACACATCCTTTGTACCTCAGCCTAGCTTCCACCTTCTCCAGGAAGCCCTCCCTGACTCGCAGTCCAAGCTAGGTGCGTCCACTCTTGCAGTCTGTATCACCGTCTACTTTCTGTTTACTTGGAGCACCTGCTTTTACACCGTGGACTCGAGAGCAAGGGCTGTGTGTGCTTTGCTCCCCGTGCTGTCTCCGGTGCCCATCGCAGCACGAGCCCTGTGGGAACTGTCAAGCACTGCGTGTGAATGGGTGGTGAGGCCCTCCCCGCACAGGTCCTCTGACGGTGGGCGGGGCAGTGGCTTAACGAGGCAGGGGCAGCTTCTCTGTGTGCCCTCCCCGCAAATCTCTGGCCTGAAGGGGGGAGGCAGGGAGTTCATAGTGATAAATGGAGGCCTTTCAAGTGGCTCAGTGGCCAGGACACTTGGAGGGCAGCAGCCTGGGGCCTCCTGGGGGGCTAACGGTTTTCAGGAGCAGTTCGGAAAGCAGTCCTGCAAACAGCCGAAGGAAAACATAACCTCTCCAGGCTCCCTCTGCCCTGAGCGCTCAGCCGAGATAGAGCTCAAAGGAGCTTAATGAATTATTATATCCACATTTCTTGCTGATAAATGACAGTCTCATGCTCCATTACCAAATGCTGGTTGTAATATTTAATCAAAGTCTAGTTTTATGCATCAGTTGGTTTTGGAAATAATATTTATGGGTCTGGAATGCCTTCAACCTTCAGGCATATGGCCGAAGAGAATCTTTGTTTTGCAGCTATGGGACAAGAACATAGGAAGTGAGATAAAGAAACTTTGAAGTTCACTTTTGCTTGCTCAAGGCCAGGTCCTCTACCAGATATCAGAGATGTCAGGATAGATATGAACTAGTTCTTTTACACCCAGGACCCATCCTCAGGTCCAAACCTTTGCCCTAAAGATGTTTCCATCCTCACTCAAACCCATCAGTTCAAACCTGATTCATCATCTAAATCACCTCCTCCAGGGAGCCCTCTGTGACCACCCAGCCCCCAGGATCTCTTTTAAGCTCCACCTGCTCTCTGCCACCACGTGGAGCATATGTACTGTTCTGCAGCAGTAATGAACTTCACCCCTGCAAGTCCTGGGCCATTCCACTGGACTGTGGGCTCCCCTGGGGCAGGCAGAGTTTGCTTATTTCTCTCTACCTCTCCTCATTGCTGGACACCCAGCTGGTATTAGGGAAAGTCCATCTGATGGACAGAATTGAATTTATAGCCTTGGGACCTTGGGCACAAAAGAAGTTCAGAAGTTATCTGATTCCATTATTAATCACTCCCTGAATTTTGCTCTTGTCCCTGTGCTGTCTCAGTGAATATGCACCACACACCTGGAAGTCATCCGTGAGTCCTCCCTCTGCCTCTTTCGATTGTTACTTCCTTCATTCATTCTTCTATTCCTTCAACAGTGCTAACAATAAAAAAAATGCATTATCTGCTTACATGCTGCCAGGCCCTGTGCCCGGGGCTGGGGACAGACAATGGTGGATTAGCCAGAAGTTGTCTAGTGGGGATTTTACCTTCTACATGTTGTTCACATTGTTTTTCTTTTGTACATCCCCAAGGCCCTGCCTCCAGCCTTCTCCATCTCCACACCATCATTGTCACACCCGAAACGGTTTTGAGACTGCGGAAGTGGGAGGGAGGGAGGGCAGAGAAAGCATGGAGGCCAGGAGGGCTGGGGTCTAGCTCCCTATGAGAACTTGGATGAGCCTCTCCCTCTCTAAGACTCAGTTTCTTCAAATGTAAAGTGGGCTAATAATCTCACCTTGAGCGTAGATCTATCTTGGAGGTAGATCTGGAAGTAACAATAGGAACCATTTCTGAACAGACCAAGCACATTACAGGTATTAACACAACCCTCCCAACAATCAGGGGCAGGCAGCAGGTCCTATTACCACTATTCCCATTTTGCAACATGGAAACTGAGGCTCAGAAAGGCTAAGCGGCTTGCCCAAGGTCACACAGCTGTAAGTGTAGAACTGGAACTCCACATACAGGGTTGTATACTCTGATTGACCCCAGAGCCCCCATCTTAACCTTAACATTCTACTAGCTGTCTCAGCCTGGGGGGTGGTGTACTTATTATGGCTAATGGCTTTATCTGTGGCTTTGAGTGGAGTGGGGCTAGGGAGTGATGACTCAGTTTCCTCTAAGTAGGGAACAAGAGATACCCTGTCTTTCAAGGTAATGGCACTTAAATCTCTAACTTGTCAAAATATTTTCAGGTTCTTCACCATAAGCGAAGGGTGTGAAAGCCCTGGGGGCTTGATTACGTGAGAAAGCCAATGAACAGCCCTAACCTGAGCAAAGCACGGATCAGGCCAAGGGCACCGAGTGCAAACAGTATCACTGCAGACAGGGGCACCTGGGGAAGTCGGCCTGCTTCCCATCAGCGCTGGAGAGCAGTGAAGAAAGGGAGTAAATCAGGCGAGGACGGGGGCCAGGTTCCTGTCTCCCAGAACCGCCTTTAGGCCTCTTCCCCCAGCTCCCTCCAAACCAGTCCTAGGTGCTCCCCGCCACCCCCGACAGCTTCCTCTCTCATTAGGATTTCTCTGACAACCCCGAGGATTTACAACGTGAAATGTTTCCATTTCCCTGACATGATGTCTCTGCTTCAAAGCGCCCGCGCCTGCCCTCCGGAGCCCGGGATGAAGGTGACTTCGCGAGGGAGACAAATGAATCAAGGGCTGACACCCATCCCTTTCTTTCCCCCCATAATACATCTGTTTATTATTGAACGGGGGCTTGCATGGTTTCGTGATGAATTGTCTTCTTCTCCGTAGCTGTGTCCCCAGACAGCTGGGAAGGCTAAAGTGTCTTCCAGGAGCATCTGCTTTTGATCTCTGGTCCTTTTAAATCTTGGGTTAAAATCTTTAGCCTGACGGGCCCGAAAGGCAGCTTCCAGCAGCAAAGGAGCAGCAAAGGAGCGTTAAAACCCTCCGAGAGGATCATCTGGGTTCCCTCCAGAGACAGCCTTGCAGGATTCCCTCGCCCAGGCTGAAAATAGATGGTTTGGACGGGGCCCCCACTTTGGGTCTGATGGCAGGTTCTCATCTGCAGGTGCAGCGCCCTTGGGGCCCTGGGAGGGGAGCGGAGGCTCGGGCTGTTTGCCCACACAGGGCTGGGTGCTTCCTGGACAGAGGCTGAGCCTGTGGTCCCCTGGTCAAAAGAGCACCAGTCACCTGCCATTCCTACCTCCCATCCCCTCTGAAGGTCTCCTCTGAAATGATGCTTCTTCAGGAAAATTGCTCTTGATCACCTCCAAACTGGGAGTGACAGTGACTGTCACCTGCTCTCCAGAACCAGACCCACATCCTCTTCTTCCTGGGCACAGGGCATGACTACCTTTCCCAGCCTTCCCTGCAGGTAGACGCAGCCACGTAACTCATTATGGCCAGTGGAATGTGAGGCCATTTCCAGGCCTGGTCCCTCGACCCTCCCCAGTGCGATTCTAGTCCCTTTTCACAGATGCTGACTGGGTGTCTCCGCCCAGGGCAGAGCCTCTGTCCACTTGGGGCCCTGAGTTTTCCCTGGCTCACTAGGAATACCCACAGAGGGAAATAGCAGGCTTGTTCTCACAGCAGTTAGTGTGACCCTAGGTTTGGTCTAGGGTGTAGGTCTAGGGTAACCACAGTGTAGACTCTCAGGTCTACACTGCCCCAGCCCTGCACTTCTCGGTTGTACTCAGCACCCTGGATATCGTTTCACTCTCTGGCAAAATTTGTATGACACCTGTGTCTCCCATGAGACAGTGTCCTCCCCGAGGGTAGAGGTGGTTTCTCTCTTTCACCCCTGAAGATGTGAGCCTAACACAGCACCTGGCACACAGAAAGGATCCAAAGAACAACTATCGGATGACTGGCTGAATCCCCGAGACCCAGGACACCCCTTAGCCCTGTGGCAGCTGCCCAGAACGTGGGGTCAGAAGCCTGGCTTAGAGCCCAGCTCTGCCCAGCCTCATAGGAACTGAGTATCCTCGGTCGTTTTGCGTCTCTTCTCTAAGCCTCAGTTCTCCCTATTTGCCCACTGAAACAGAATGTTCTCACTTCTCTGGGTTTTGGAGGAAATAAAGGACAAAAAGCCTATGGAATTGCCAAGTTCAGTGTGTGGCTTGTGGGTGCTCATGTAACGTTGACAGCAGGTACCTGAATCTTAGAATGGATAGGTGGGTGAGACCCCAGAAATGACCTGGGCCAGTGCTGACTCTGTCTACAGCCAACTGTGAGGGTGGTAAGGCAGATGTCACCAGGGCAGATGTCACCACCGAATAGGACCCAGAGAGGGTTAGCTACTAGGTCAAAGAGGCACAGCTGCTGAGAATCCTGGTGACTACGCATTTGGTGGCAGGATTACTCCGCAGGTCTCCAGAACCCTGGACTAAGGCATTTCTGCCTCCACACCCCTCCCAGGATGCCAGAGGCATGGGCTCTGCAGCCAGGTGGTACCTTGCCGCTGACCAGCTGGGCACCGTGGGCTTGGCCTTTACCCTCCCTATTTTATAGACAAGGAAGATGATATTCACACCTTAAAGCTGCAGTGTAGATTAAGGGTCAGAATTTGTGCATGTGCCTAGCACAGCCTCTGATCTGGAGGCAGCCCCTACAAAGCAAGTTATTAGCTCCCTTTGTTCTCTGAGCTTCTTATGACCTGCATGGCATTAAGTCACTGAATGTCTCTGGCTGAGTCTCCTTTTTCTCATCTATACAGGATGCCCTGCCTGCCTCTCCAACCTGCTGTGACCACTGAAGCAAGCACAGACGTCTCTCTGCTTTGCGGACTGCAGAGTATGCTCCTACATATGTGAGTGGTCGGTAACAGTAACAAAAACCACTGGATTAGTAGTTATGATAGTGATATCAGTAGCAGTGGTCATAGGATTGGAGTTGGCTGGTAGTATCAGTGGCTGTGATAGATGCAAAAGCAGTGAGGGTGACCCTGCGTAACAGTGTCCCAGAAGTGGCAGCTGTGGCAGGCTGATGTCAGAAGAGGTGGCAGAGGTTGTCACTGTGCTCAAGCCACACTGGCTTCCTCTCTGGTGCCAGGCCCCGTGGAACCTGCTCTCCTGGAAGCTGCTGCCATCCATGTGGAGGTTCTATCACAGGGGGACATAGGAGTCAGAGAGTTCATACGAAGGGAGGGCTCGGGCTGCAGACAGAACGTAGACCTCCTTGGCGTAGAGCAAGAACGGAGAAGTGCAAAACAAGAGAAGAGGGCTGAAGGTGGGGCGCTGGGACCCTCCAAAGTTTGGAGGTCAAGGAGGTGAGCAGGAACCCACGAGGGGACTGAGGAGTAGCCCAAGCTGCAGGAGGAGAGCTGAGTGAGGTGCCTCAGGTGTCTCAGGAAGGAGAGTGTGCTGATCCATGGAAGGTAAGGTCTGGGAGATGATCGCTGGATTCATCCACGTGCGTGACGGTGGGTGGTGACGACAACTGCAGGGTGGACGGTGGGATCGGGAGGAAACGGAAGCCACCATCAGGATGCAGACCATCGCTGCGGCTCCTGGAGGCCAGCGCCACGGAGTAGCAGGTACAAACCTAGTCTCAGCTCAGTCTGACATGCAAAGCTTTTAACATTTTATGAGGGCATCCAGAGGAATGGGAAGGGGGAAAACAGTAAGCTGGTGGGACTGATTTATACCCACGACAGAACTGCACAAATGGTGCCTGGGGCTCCGGCACCCTGCAGAAGCCGCCGTGAGGTCAGCGTCCAGTCGCAACGCCATCGGGCCAGATGGCTCCTCAGCTGGTGGACGGGTCTCATCTCCCCCAGGTTACCAAGGGGAGTGGATAAAGATTTTGTGTTCTTTATTGTTTTCTGTTTCAGCTGATTCTATATACAGTTTTCAAATATCTAAAACATCTGATTTGCTTTCTGGGAATTGTTGTCCTCGTCACCCTGACTCCTGTGCAACAGGACAGAGTGCTCCCCCGGGACGCCCCAGGGGCAGGAGGAGAGAGCGTGTGGGAAGAACACTGTCCGACATCGGGCTTGCGGAGAAGCCTCACTCCACACTGTCAAGCCAGGGAACGGTGGACAAATAACTTGAGTTTCCTGGGTGTCCTCTTTTCAGGAAAGCCCCACTCATGTGCACCCTTACTCCAGGCTGGGGCAGGTTGCTCTCAGCACCCCTTGTCCTGTATTCCAACACCCGTGAGCTGTTGACAGTCGGCTGGGAGCTCCTTGAGGGGGGCACCCGTGTTTGACAATGGGTACACCTCACAGAGTCACTGAATGCACAGTTGCTGAATATACACACAGTCGCCACCGTCCTGGGGTTGTTCCGGGACTAAAGAGGAGGTACGGAACGTTCCCCATCCACAGCTTGCCAGAGGAGGGGCTCAGCCGTGTCTACAAACTGCCTAGATTCATCAGAGGGGTGGGCTCTTGCATTCTATGAGGGCCCAACTTGTCTGGCTGCTCCAGGATCCTGGTTTGGGTGATGGGGTCTCCCAAAAGTGATTTTTTTTGAGACAATAGCCTTCCAGGCTTGGCATCACCTTCATAGTTGAGGACAAGTCTCTCATACCCCAACCCTCCCAAATAACTGCTGGGATCCACCCTCTGAGAAGTAATTGTCCTCCTCTGCGAGCGTGGTTACAGTCTCAGCCTAGCTTCACTCACGCGTATTCTTTCTTTTCTTCAATAATCTGAATCATATCATTGCGTGCTCAGCACATGGGGGCACTGTTCCATAGGCTGCGGACACAGTGACAAGCAGTGTGGGGCGGGGGTGCTGTGGACACAGCAAGAATCCTGGGCACCCTGGACCTGAGAGCCAAACCCGCTCGGGTCACATTCTGGCCCTGACTCTGAATAGCACAACCCTGGGCAAATGACTGAACTTCTCTGTGCCTCAATTTCTAGATAAAATGGTACGTGGCCACTGGGTTTGGGAGGATTAAACAAGTGAATCACATAAAATGCTTTGAACAGTGTTGGCACACGCTCAGTGAGTTCTTGCTATTCTTGTAGCAGGGAACATGGCAAAGACCCTATCCTCGCAGGGGTCACAGTCCCATGGGGAGACGACAAGGAGCACCTCAACAAGGAGCTACATAATACCTGGTAGCAGGAAGTGCCCAGAGAATAGCAGAGCAGGACATAGAAATAGGGTGCGACCAGGGTGAGCTGTTTAGGATAGGGCAGTCAGGAGGGCTTCTCTGAGGAGGTGATAATTGAGCAGAATGGTGATTGGATTTCTGACCACACGGGACCGAGCTGTGTGGCTGCCAGAGGAACAAGTGGTCCAGGCAGAGGAACGGCAAGTGCAGGTACCGGGCCCGGTGAGCCCGTCCCCAGTGGCAGGCGTGCCTCCCTTCTACTTCCCCTACAATCCTTTTCTCAAACTCTGCAGAGCACTGGCGTGAATGGGTGGGATTTAGGACAGGTCCATCATTCCCAGCTCACTTTGTCCTCCCCACGTTCCTATTCTCTGGTCCCCACCTCACCTCAGCCTTCATCCTTCCCTAAACCTGAGGTCTCGTCTTGAGCAGGGCAGGGCAGGGTGGTGGGGGGCCAAGAGTCTGGGCCCTGGGGCTTCTGCTCAGCCTTGGTTTTCCCATCTGTGAAGTAAGAGGCTTGCGTCCTGGCAGCATGGGGACGCTGTGGCTCTGTGATCTCCAGGGTGGTCTTGGAAGCAGGCACAGAGTGATCTCAAGAACGATTAGGGGATTCCACCAATGGCATGCTGCCTGCAGTTCTCCTTCCACACAGCCCCCGGGACGGGAAGAAACAATGGGAAGAGACCTTCCAGGCTCCCCGTCACCGCCCACACACCCTGGCAGACTCACATGGAGGGGGAAGGCTCTGGGCACAAGCTGGACCACAGACAGCCTCACAGTCAAGGAGCTCAGGGGATGGGCTGGCTGGTTGCTGTACTTCTGTTACAAGTGCTTTCTGAGCAGCTGATAATGTGTCTGCTCAGAGTTCCAGGGGCCTCAGAGGAGCAGAAGATGGGTCTCTGCCATGTCTCCAGAGGGAATGGCAGGACTCCAGGGTCTTGAGTCTGAATCCCAGTTCTACCACTTACTATGAGCCACCAGAAGTGACATTTCCCCTGTTTGGGCCTCAGTATTCCTGTCTGAAATGCAGGTGCAATGATAATCCCTGCTCATCCTGCCTCGAGGAGTGGAGGGCTGACTAATGATACTAAGAGTGACAATGTTGCCCATACCTGCTGCAAGGCCATCCTGACCAGATCCATATCAATATTATTGCACAACAGGGCTCTGGGCTCAGACACTGCAGATCCAGGCCTGGCCCTACCATCTGCTAGCTGTGTGTCCTTGGGCAGGTCACATCTTATCTCTGAGCCTGAATTTTAGCATCTGTAATATGGGCTCTTGTTACATGCCGTAAATATTTAGACATGGCAAAATTCACCTTCTTAGTGTACAGTTTTGATTTTTGACAAACACATACATAGAGTCATGTATCTACCATCATAATCAGAATACCAACATCACTCCCCAAAATTCCCCTCATGCCCCTTGCTAGTGATCCCTCCCTCAACCTCAGCAATCATGAACCAGTTTCCTGACCCTATAGTTTTCCAGAAAGTCATATACACAGAATCATATGGTATGTGGCCTTCTGAGTCTGACTCCTTCCACTTAGCATAATGCATTTGAAATGCACCCATTTTTTCTATGTTTATTGCTGAGTAGTGTTCCATGGTGTTCTCTGGTTCGAAGGCATTTGGGTTGTTTCCAGTTTGGGAAGATTATGAAGCTGCTATAAACATTCATGACCAGGTTTAAAAAAAAAAAAAAAAAAAGCTTAGCCAAGAAACGCATGGGAAAGTGCTTGTTTGTGAGCTACGAAAAGCCTCGCACGAGTAGTGTTATTATTGTAGTAGTGTGTCGTTTAACGATAACTGACAACACCAGGGAGAAAGGGGCTGCTCCCCTTTTCATGGGATCCTGGGACGCTGAGGTTCTGTTAACACAGCACAACACCTGTGGTACGTGGGCAATTCCCTTACGAGTCAGGCTCCAGGGAGGGGCTCACGACTGGGACTATAGGAAGTTCTGTACCGTACTGGCTTCATCTGAGTCACATGACCACTTGACCCCCTGCAGACAAGGAGCACTGAGGCAGGCAGGCGGCCTCTCCCACAGCGGCTCTGCAGGCAGAGAAGGCAGGATGTGGAGAGGTGGAAAAGGGGGCACGTTCTTCTAGTAAGTTAGCTAATCGTCCTTGGTAACTGCCGAGAGGAGACAACATGAACGATGCAGACAGATGTCTAGTCTGCCTCACTTTGGTTTCCCCCAAACAGACTCTGCAATAAGGATTCAAGGTCAAAGAGCTAATGCGGGAGATACTCCCAAGAACACCAGTGAAGAGCTGAGGTGGGGAAGGGAAAGAGACAATAAAGTATCTGTGACGCGGAAAGTTGCCAGGTGGGGAGCAGCGGGGTCTCACTGAGAACTCAGGGAGCCCACAGAGCACAGGAGGCTGGGAGTTTCTCTCCGGGGCCAGAGAGCGGGGTACTGACTCACCAATTCCCCTCGATCAGTGCTTGAGGGCTGCTCCCTGGGGCCGCCACTCCCCTGGCACTTGCAGCCTGCAGCAGCGACCGCCACAGACAGAAAAGGCTCGCCAGCAAAGAGGTGCAGGCTGAGCACTGCACTGCAGGCAAGAACAGGTGAGGGGCAGGGGTGGGGAAGTGTGGCCAGTGCACCCGGATCAAGGAGAGCGCTGTTTACACAAGTCACACAAAGCCGTGACATAAAGCCGCGATGGAAGACTGCTGTGCACTGACCATTGAAATCAACCAGCCTAGATTCAGCGGAAGGGCAAACTCAAGTTCCATGTATTTTATAATTTGTGGTTTCTCTCTTAAATCTGTCACTTTTATAAACATTTCATTAATGGGTAACATACATAAGAAATCATAAATTACAGCTGGATGAAAACATTAAACCAGTGACTGGATCAAGAAACAGAACATATCAGTCGCCAGAAGCAAGTCCCTCTTCCCTCAGGCAATCACTATTCTGACTTCTAAAGCTATTGATTAGTTTTCCTGTTTTTAAACTCCATATGGGCTGTTCATGGTGGCTCATGCCTGTAATCCCAGCACTTTGGGAGGCTGCAGCAAGAGGATTGCTGGAGGCCAAACTTTGGGAAACCAAAGTTTGAGACCAGCCTGGGCAACACAGTGAGACCCGGCATCTACAGAAAGTAATATTAAAAAAGAAATAGCTACGTGTGGTGGCACATGCCTGTAGTCCTAGCTACTAGAGAGGCTGAGGTGGGAGGATCCCTTGAGCCCAGAAGTTCAGGCTGCAGTGAGCTATGATCACACCACTGCACTCAAGCCTGGGCAACAGAAAGAGACTCTGTCTCTAAAAATAAAATAAAATAAACTTCATAGGAATGGAATCATACAATGTGTATTCTTTTATATTTGGCTTCTTTTTTAAAAAAAAACAAACTCAATGTTATGTTAGTGATTCTTTCATAGTTTGCACGTAACTGTAGCTCATTTGTTCTTGTTACTGTATCATATTCCACTGTGAGAACATACAGAATTTATTTATCCATTCTACGGTACTACTGACGGGCATCTGGGTAGTTTCCATTCTCAGCTATTAGGAATGATGATGTTAAGGACATTCTTGTCTGTTCTTTTGGTGAATATGTGTCAGGTTTTTTCCACCAGGAGTGGAACTCTCAGGTCATAGCGTGTCTGTAGGATCAGTTTTAGCAGAGCCTGCCGGTTTTCCCAAGCGGTTGTGTCCCTTTGCACCTCCCCAGCAGCATGTGAGAGCTCCAGTTGTGATGGAGGACATTTCCAGTCAGGGAATGGACAAACCAGGAGCCAAGTATGTGGATGGAGAAGTGGGCACGGTGTGTTACTCGTTCCGCAAAGAACGTAGGGCAACTCAATGCAAGCCCCGCGACATGTGCTAGGGACACAGACATGGTTCACATGATGCCTCTGCCCTTGGGGGAATGGCCAGACAGGACCACAGACAACCAGAATGGCAGGTAGGAGGAGCTCAGGAAGGAGGCTCCTGGCCTCCTGCCTTCCGACCCACCACTGCTGTTCTCGCTTAGCTTCCTGCGGGACGCAGTATGTAAAAGTGCATCTCCAAGCGTGGGAGATACTCAAAATAGCCTCAGGACAAAGTCAGGTCCTGTAGTCCCTGCCTCACCCCAAGGCTGTAGATTTGCCACTCACCAAGGGAATTCCCCAGGAGAGGGCCACAGGGGAGGAAGACCTGAGTTTCACAGCCTAAGCCCCACCCTGGACACAGTAGGTGAGCCCAGGGAATGCTGGTGGCCTCTGGTGGCCCACTCACCCCACCCCTAGCTGGGAAGCCCAGTATCACCACCAGCTTCTGCCCAGAGTCACCATAAAGCACAGCCTGTATCCGGTCACTCCGTGTGAGCACTGAGCGTGCTGTGGGCTGCTATGCTGAGCAGAGGGAGGCACACATGTTTCCAAGTTCAACAACCTTGATGCCTGGCAGTGGGTGCCCTGGGACTGCCCAGCCCTCGACCCCACCGCCCCCTCCCACCACAGCTAGAGAAAGGCTCCTTGTTGAGGAGAGGAGCTGGTAAGGCTGCCTCCATGTCTGGCTTACCCAGAGACCAGGTGTTTTGCTCGGCAGCAAATCAGAGCTGTCCTGGAACCAACCCTGTTCAGACTCTGTCACCCCGTCCATCACCCTGGCTTGGCTGCAGGGCCCAAGGTGGCCCGAGACAGAGTTCACTCCTCATTTATTTTCAACATCCCCACTGGGCAGGCTGGATTAAAAGTCTCTTGGAATGATGGTGCCAGAAAACCCTTGGGTGATCCTCCGGCTGATGGGGGGAGGCGGGCGGGACCGAAAGGACAGAGATTTCCTGAGGTCTCACACTGGGGAGGAGGGACAAGAGATGGCACAGGTCCTGTGCCCCCCACAGAGCTTCCAGGCCCGCCTCCTTGTGCCAGTGTTTGCCTTCCTCCCAGGCCTGCTCAGAGCCCCCACTGGGGCTTGCCCCACCAGTGAAGGGGGGAAAACGTCTTGTGTGCCTTGGCCCCAGACGGCAGGACTCATTCCAGCAATGGCTGTCGGGGGCACGGTGCCCAGTACTGGGCCGCACAGGCACATGTTGTGATCTCCAGCCTCTAAGCCACAGGTTGTCCCTGCATCTATCAAGTGTGATCTCTCCTGGCCCCACCGGCCCCTCCAAACAAGCTATCTTTATGAAATGCAATGACTGCCCTTCATATATTAAAATAACACCTCCCCAAGAAGGACCTCACGTCAGAGCTGCTGCACAAAGGGACATTCACAGGCTGGCAGAGGGAAGCTGGTAGAGGCTTGGCCCGGGGCCCAGAGGGAAGAGATGATGGGGAGCTCAGGGCTCTGGGGTTACAAACAGGAGGGTGGGTTAAGGGAGGCAGGGATGGGGGATGTGGAGGCTCAAGGCTAACAAATAAACTCTGGGTTCAACTGAGCCATGCAGCCCCCTCCACCCTGATGCAACAGGCCAGGGCTCCTTCTGAGTGTGGCCTGGACATGGCTGGCCCCTGTTCCAGCCTGGCCCTAATGACATGGTCTACACTGTCCAAACCTCCCTCTGGAATGCAAGCAGGGACCCTGGTGGGGAGGTGAGGATGGAAGAGGTCTCAGATGCTAGGATCTGCTTCTCAAAAATGCTGTAGTGAGAGTGGGCTTAGAGGCCCAGCCTGTGGGTTCACCGAAATCAGGTGGGCTTGGGGACCTGGGCTTGCCAGCCTGTCTGTGTCCTGCCCACTGGCTAGTTCACCTTCTCTGAGGTGCCTCCACCTCTCAGCCTGGGGAATGCAGTCGAGATTCAGACAGGCCTGGCTTCTTCTGATCCTGGTATTGCCACTTCTTGGGCGAGAAACTCCATCTCCCTTGGCATTAGTTTCCTCATCCGAAAACTTCGGATCATGGCAACTCATTAAAAGACTTGTCATGAGGATTAAACAAGCTAGTGCCCATAAAAAAGTAGCTGCACATAGTAGGTACTCAGTGCCAGTTTTCTTTCCTTATACTCTCCCATGTATTGGGATTTTATATAAACTGAGATATTCAACTCAGCTCCCAGAGCTCTTAGTCTAATTAGCAAGGTTGAAAAGAAAATTTAAATACACACACACACACACACACACACACACATACACTACTGCAAACACAGAGGAGGAAGGTACTAAGTAAAGTTTCTGAGGCATCAGAACAATATACACTGAGTCCCTACTATGTGCTGGGCCCTGTTCTCGGTACTTGGGATGTTCGGCATACAGCAGACCCCAGTCCCTGCTCTCCTGGACCTTGCAGTGTGCTGTATGTGAAGGGGTAAGACAGACAATAAGCAAAAGACATAGCAAGTAACTTATATAATATGTTAGACAGTGGAAGTGTTATAGGAAAAGGAGAAAGTGGAGCAGGAACAGGGGCCCGGGGACCAGAGCACTGGGGTTGTGGTGTTAAATGGAGTGGTCAGATGACACTGGAATGAGGACGTGCAGGAGAGGAGGGAGCTGGCCATGCCGCTTCCTGAGGAAAGTGCGTTCAAGGCATGAGAAACAGCCAGAGCAAAGGTACTAGGGCAAGACCGTGCCTGGCCTGTCCCAGAAACAGCACGGAAGCCAGTGTGGCTGGCGCAGAGGCACTAGATGATCAGAAAGGGAGAGAGCTGGGGGCAGCACATCGTTCTGGGCCATGCAGTCTTCTGTGCAGCTGTTCCTGAGGTGGCCATAGAAGGGGTGACCTGAGAATGGTCCTTGATGGATGAGGAGTTCACCAAGCCAAGCAGCAGGTAGGCTCACAGGCGTGTCTAAAAAATAGGCTCTTCCACAGGTAAAGTCCCCTGGAGGGTGGCTGGCAGGATGGAAGGAAGGTTTCTGATGTAAGTTTTGGTAATCGGTGAATTGTGTTTGAGGAAGAAATTGCTCTTCTTTTAGGCAAGGTGAGCCCACCACATCTCAGATCCCGCCTTCACTGCTTCTCTTCGCAGGCACAAAGCTGTACTCCTCCCTGTCCTGCCTGCCCTTCACCCGCACAACACACACGCACACACACGCATGCACACACGTCTGGCCTGCTTCTCTGCCCAGCGAGAGCAGGAACCCGATGCGCCAACTACTGCAGCCAACTTACTCTGCCTCTCTGAGCCTGTCTGTATTCTTAAGACGGGGCTGACCGTGTCTTCTTCACAGGGCTGGTTGTTGGTGAGGGTTAAACTAACCCACGCAGAAGTGCCTTGCAAACCGTGGCATCCTATACAAACGAGTGTTAGATATCGGCCTGATACAAGAAAAACAAAATTGAAGTTTACTTTAATTCTATGAGAGTTTTCCTTCCACATCTATGCTGTCCCAATTCACTGGATAATCACTCCAACAACACACAGTAGGGCTGGCACATAGTGTATGCTCAGAATGTTTCTGCTGAATGAACGGAAGAATTAGCAAATGCAGCAAAGAAAGAATCCGCGTATAAAAGCAGGCAGCCTCCTACATCAGAAAGGTCATCCTGGTGAGGAATGCAGAGGAGGCAACTTGCCAGTCAGGGGGCTGTGACCGTGCTGGAGCCCTGACCCCTAATGATGACCAGAAAAACAGAAGCAACCTCCCCTATCCCCCAGGTGGCTGCCCCGGATCTTTGAGCCCAGGCTGCTCTGGCTGTCTCTGATAAAAGTCACTACCCTCTCACTTAGGTGCCATTAGGACTAATGATGTGTGATTAGACCTGCTCTGAGCCTCCCATTTGACTGACCTCAGGAAGGCAGAGGTTCGGGCTGGAGGCAGGGAAAGAAAAACACACAGAGGAAGGAGACACCGGGGAGCTGAGGCCCAGCCTAGGGTCTGCAGGGAAAGCCAGGGAGGCACCAGGCAGCACAGTCAGGAGCGAGCTGGGTATTCCACACCTTCAAGGGGCCTTGTTTGAAGCCAGAATCTTGCTGGCAATACAGGCTCTTACTCCCTCACCCACAGTTCAGAAATCCAGGAAGCTCCCAAGAACCGCAGGTCTTTGGTAACTTGACCTGAACCTGCAAGAGGCCATGCATAGTCTTGATCTATCCCACTATGTGTCAATATTCATGTTTTGCTGCACAAATGTTAGTGCATTTGATTACAGGTGCTGCTCCAGGTTCCAACTAGGCATTAAATGATACATGGATACATATCATATTTTACCCTCTAACAGCCAAAACATTCTGAATTCTGAAATAAATGTGGCTTCAAAGGTTTGGGATAAGGGATTGGGGATCTACTTTACTCAGCTGCAGATTTCTTTAAATTGCATATTCTTTCATCGACCCACTCACTCATTCATTCATTCAGCAAGTCTTCACTGCCTTCACCACCTCCATTTATCCCTCTGCTGCTGGAGAAGGCCCTGGTCATCCACTCATTCACCGGCAAGCGCCCACTGAGGCTTGCTGGATTGTGAGACCCTGAACTGGGCCCAGAAGGGCTCATCTTGCACATCCCTCCGTCTCTGCACTTGTCCACTGGGCTATAGTCCTCTGTTTCCATCTGACTTCTGCTCCAGGCCAGGGTTCCTATGTGCGCTGGCAGAACCTTCTTCTGCTTGTCCCACAGAGCCTGGCATGCACGTGGGTCTCAGCAAGTCAAGCGCCCTCAAGGACTCCTACAGACATGGAGAAGGCCCCTGTTCTCTAAGGTGTTCATGCGCACCTGGAGCAACAGGCCACCCAGAGTGGGACCTGGCGAATCACAGACCTGTAGGACAAGAAGGACCTGCCGGCACTTCTTGTTCAGACCCTTCCAAACAACCCTTTCCCCTCAACCAATGCCCTGCCAAGGCCACCTGGACACAGCTGAGACCCTCTCCATTACAAACAATGCCTCTCAGGAAATCTGCTCTCTGATAAAAGGGTATCCAACTTCCTGGAAATCTACCCATGAATGTTGGGTGCAGTGAGAGATGAAATTTGTTCTAATGGGGGGAAACCTGGGAGGGCTTTCTGGAGGAGGTAATATTAGAACATTTTGAAGAAAGAAAAGGATTTTGATGTCTCGTGTGTCTGTGTGGTGGTGGTGGTAGGGGTGAGTGGACAGACACAACATTCCAGGGAAGCACTTGGGAAAAATGAGTCCTGGTGGTGGTAGACAGGGTGATGCAGACCCCAGATCCCGTGTCAGGGAAGGACTTGTTGCCCCAGCTCCTGGCAGTGCTGTCGGAATGCAGCCTTCAACTGTCAGTCCCTTTAGGGTTCGCCTCAGCTGCAGGGCTGCCTTGCTTAAGGTCCAACCCTTCCATGAGTGACCCACATCCAGTGGGACCCGTATCCAGTGATGGATCAAGGCAGGTGTATCAAAGGCCCAGCCGGCTATTTCAGATCCAAGTTCCCCCATGGGAAAACACTAGAACCTGCAGCCCAGCTTGACCTCTCCCTCTGCCCATCTGCTTCCTCTCTCCACCCCCTAATAAACATGTACACGAAACTGCCCGGAGTCTGCTTCCAGAGAACTCACCTGTGATGCTGGGGAGGCTCAGAAGAGGGTGCATGAGGGGACTGCTGGAGACAGGGCTGGAGAGGCAGACAAAGGCCTCCATGCCCTTCAAGTGACAAGACCTGGCAGCCCACAGTGACCCTCTCCCCTCTCAGGCTTATGGTACCCAACACAGGGCCAGCCTACTCACACAGAGGCCTAGGGGAGGAGGGTACCAGAGCCACCTGCTGGTAGACACTCTCCTGGGCACTTTGTGCCTGTTACTTAGTGGGACCATCACGACGATGCCACCTGTAGGTCTTACAATTCCTTATTCTTAACAGATGAAGAAACTGAACATTGGGAAGGTGCAGTAATTGCCCAGGTCATGCAGCTAGGAGGTGGCAGTCCCTGGCATTGAATGCAAGTCTGACACCAAGTGCACAAGCCTGTACTGTTCTCCCAAGGCAGCCCCCAAGTCTCCACAGAACAAAAGCACTGTGATCTCTGAGGGCCAAACCCATTTAAAAATTCTATGTTCTCTAAAGAGAGGAAGTAAAAATCTAGTTTTCTTTTCTTGGTGCTAGCTAAGGGCTCAGATGATGGCCAGGGGTCAGGGCTTCGTGCCTGACCCGAGGCTGAGGCCCAAGGGTGTGTGGGATTTGGGGTTCAGTCTGAGACCACGGGATAGCATTTTTGTCTCAGTAAAATTAACTCACCATGACACTCCTGGAGCCATCCTGCTCTCTCAGTCCAAGCACCGTCTTTTAAGAGAGAAAGAAGGCAGAAAGGGGTAGGAGGGGGCGCCAAGGAGTAAGGAGACGGATTTGAAGGGGGTCTATTCAACCTTTTATCCATCATCAAAACCCTCTGTCATTAGGATAGCTGTGCCCGTCTGTCCCATAACATTTACAGACAATCATAAAAGGGAAGGTAATGACTGCAATTACAACTGAAGGGCTGGTTTAATGAATATTAAACAGCTTTGAACATCAAAGTATTGGCTAAAGTGGAAACCTAATATCTCTCCTCTCAGTCCCTTCCGCCCCGCAAAAGGGCAAGACAGATGGCCTGCCCTTCTGCAGGGCTGTCAGGAACAATTTGCAAGAGTCACCAAGTGGCACTTTGAGCAAGTCCTTCTGCCTGGAAGCCGGCCCAAGAAATAAAGGGATCTGCTATTATCTTCTCCACAGCAATCTGCAGGGGCAGAAGAGCCCGTCTCACAGAGGAAACACAGAGCCCACGAGAGGCAGACACGGGCTCCCCTCCTCGGAAGGCTGCCCAGGTAGGACAGAGCGGACAGGATCTTGCTCAACCAGCATGGCTCAGCAGCCCCTTCCTGCTTCTGTCTGCACACAAGTGCTCTGCCTCTGGGCCTGGCTGCTGTACAACAGCCTCCACCTTCCTGACTTCACTCTTTTACCAGATATTTAGAGAGCTGAGCAATCACGGCCACTGCACTCACGGAGCTCACGGTCTAATGGGAGAGACAGAAACCCCAGCAGGTGATGCCAACACAGAGGGACCACAGCTGCGGGGCAGCCTCACAGGGAAGAGTGGTTCAGGCTAGTGGAGCAGTACATTAACAGGAAGGTGTGTGCCCTCAAAGAACCCAGGGTCTGGTTGGGGACACAGACATGGTGGCAGTCTGCCGGGCAAGTGCCATGTGAATAACCAGGATGAGAGGCAGTTGGGGCTCCCTGACCAATCATGGAAGGCTTCACAGAGGAGGTGGCCCTGGAACTGAGTATGGAAGAGGGAGACGCTGATCCGTGGGGCGAGGAGGCACAGGGTGCCCTAGGAACAGGCAGCCCCTCTCCCCACTAAGCCTCCTCCTCCCGGTCCTTCCAGCCATTCCTCCAGCATCACCTTCGCCAGGTGGTTCCCCACGGCTGCCCTGGCGCCTGTTGCTTATGAACTGCCAAACACCTTCCTCCAGGCCTCTCGCAAGCTGTAGACACAGCTTGTTGGCCCTGACTGGTCTTCAGCAAGAGTTTACTTGGGGACAGGTGCTGTGCTTGCTGCACTCTCACAGGATCTTTGGAATCTCTCAGCCTCAAGATTACTGAGGAGGCTTCCAATCCGCCCCCAGAAACCCGGTCCTCAGGTGTGTGCCTGTCTGCAAACCAGGGTCTCGGGCACAGAATGAGGTGCATAAAGTGGTGTTATGAACAGGCAGCCTCCGTGTTCCCGGGTGACTGCCAGGCAGGTGCGCAAATGAGGTCCAGAGAAGCACTGAGGCCCCTCCACGGGACGGAGGCCCGGTCCTCAGCAGGCCTTCTGCACCCTCCGCCGCTCTACACTCAAGGCCAGCGCTGGACAGTTCCACTTCCTGTGAGGATGGAAGTTCTACAGTACATCTGTCACATGCGGCTGCTGAGCACCTGAATGTGGCTACTGAGACTGAAGAACAGAGTTTTAATTTTGTTTAGCTTTAATTAATTTAAATATGAATAGCTACATGTGGCTGGTGGCTACCATAATGGACTGCACATGTCTAACCACAAGTTCATCTTGGTCTCTCAGGCATACCAGATGTTTCCACGCCTCTGCACTTTGGTATACACCTAAGACTCACCTCCTTGAAGGCGCCTTCCGCAGGCTGCGCGCAACGCCTCCTCCTGCCCACCCCGCAGCTCGTGTGCTTCCCCTGGTCGCAGCACCCACTGCGTGTAGTGTTGCCTATTTACGTGTCCCTTTCGGCTTCTAGACAGGACGTCTGGGAGGACACCTTCTGAGGGTGTGCATCCAAATGCCTGGGGACTCCCGCACACCCCCATCCTTGCCTTCCACAGAGACCCAGCTGTGCCGCTCCTCCTCCCCGGCTGAGCCGCAGGGTCTTGGTGACCCAGCTGTTGATGTAGTAAGAAAAACAGCTGAAATCATTTCTCAGGGCAGGGGCTCCTGGGGGGGGCGGGGAGGAGCTTTGTCTGCATCATGTCTGTGTCCCCAGTGCCCAGCACAGAGCCAGGCACAGTGGTGGGGTGTGATTCTGGGAGGAGAGAGGGAGGGAAGCACCAGGAACTACTGGGGCTGAAGTCAGGAGCTGAGACTCCAGCAAACAGCAGCAGCAGCCAGGGGCAGTCAGAGTCTGCCATGGGGGTGGGGTCTGCGGGCAGGTGGAGAGAGCTCCCTCTCTAGATCCCCCAGGGTCCCAATGCCTCTCATTACTATAAATGAGAATGGCTGCTAAATCCTGCATTAGGCTGAAAACTTAACACCCAGTAAATATTTATTGATCACATGTAACCCTGATTAACCCTCGGAGTGCCAGAGGCTGGGCCATGCTGGGCTCCAGGATCTGCCTGCCTCCTTTGGTCAGGCTGGGTCAGGTGGCTCTCCTGCTTCTGCCTCCTGCTCTGCTCCCTCAGCCCACACCCACGAGCACACCTCGGGCCAGGCCCTGTGTGATAAATCCACGACTGGAGATCCCTTAAGGAGCTCATTCTAGGGAAGAAGAGAGATGGGCACATTCCCCTAAAATGTAACTTGAGCATAAAACTGCATGAGCCTGCAGAGGAAGCCAACAGGATGTTTACAGAGGAGAAGTGAGGGAGGGCTTCCTCCAGGAGGAGGGATCTGAGTCTACCTTGAAAGATGGGTGGGAAGAATGCGGTCATGAGTCAGGGCCTGGGAGGCTACTAAGGGATGAGACCAGGGTGACGACAGCCAGGATGGGGGAGCCACAGGGTGTGGGGGAGCACGGGGATTAGGAAGCGGACAGGGGAGACGAGGAGTTTAGGTTTTGTTATGTAGGTGAAGACACCTGTATCATTAGTTCTCCCCCATTCTGGGACAACTCTCACTGGAGCAGATCCCCAACCCCTGCCGGAAACCACATCGCTGCATGACAGCGGTGGAGAGAAGCGTGAAGCTGTGCACAAAGCCCACTAACCAAGCGCCCAGGTCCTCTCTCTCCATCGAGAGAGTCTCGTCTTCAACAGAGGAGCCGCATTCCCAAGGAGAGACTGGGCTGTCCCCTTTCTCTCCTCCAGCCCAGCCCAGCACAGGCCTGGAAAGCCGTGTTGACCCATAGACCAGTTGAGGACTCACTTCCAACACTGGTCTCTGCCCTTCTCCCTGCTAGGGTGCCCCCAAATCCCTCCCCATCATACCTGCCTCCATGCCAGAAATCCCACCATCACAGCATTGCCCTCTATATATTATATACTCACTGCTTCCAAAATATAGTTTCCTCTACCTTCTCTCCCGACATAGCTGACTCCTAATGCTGCAAATCACTTAAATTACATTCAGTAAGCCTCGCTGTAAATTAATCAGATTCAATTTAACATACTCCAGTTGAACAGAACCCAATCAACATGTTGAGCCCAGAGCCCAGGCTTCGTGCGGAGGACGCAAAGGTAGACAGAAGGCTGAGCCTGCCCTCGCGGAGCTCACAGTCAAAGGGGAGGAGGGGGGACCGCACAAATACCTGAAATTGTGACCACCAAAGCAGTGACTCAGGGGCAAGGTGTGCTTGAAAAAAGGCACTGAAAGAGGCAAAAGTGTATGAGTACCCGGCTCATGCCTGGAGGGCAGCGCGTTTTCAATAAACAGTGGCTTAGTGTAAACTCCATTCCTTTCCTGCCTTTCTCAAAGGATCCAAGACTTGGGGAACACTACGGTGTGAGGAGCAATGAGAACCAGCTTCTCAGAGGAACAGGCGCAGCCGGGACACTGGCAGCTGGGATGGCGAGGGGAGTGGCAGCTCGATGTCTGAACAGGCAGGTACGAAGGTTCCCCCAGCTCAGTCTCTGTCTTTGGGCCTGTTTCTGGTTGGGGTTCTCAGGGAGTAAGTATCACCACCTACTCCATCTCAGGCAGGACCCCCGGCCCCCAGCCTCCCGCAGCTGTGCCTCCCCATGGGATGGGAAATCCACATTTCACATCCTTCATGCCTGACACCATGTCTCCCAGTCTGGTGCTCTATAGAACCCCTCGTCTTTCTCTTTCTCTCTCTGCATGTCCATCTCTCTGCCTCCCTCTCTCCCTCTCCTCTTTCTCTTTTCCCCTCTCTTCCTCTCTTTCTCCCTCCCCCGTGCCTCAGCCCTAGGTCTCTCTGGCATGCGGCACGAGAGAATACAGACATACACGTTTGGGAGGGATCGCCGTACAGGCCCCCAACACTGAGCCAGTTGCAAAGCAAGCAAGACGGAGTGCAAGGCAAGGCTTTAATCCTGGGGAAGGGCTACCTGCTGCTGGTCACATCCCTCCTGGGATCTTGCCAGCCCTGCCCCCTGCACCTGCCACTCTTAGCCCCAGGCCCTCCGAGTTACTCCTGGGCTTAGAGGTCTTCACAGCGCTCCTCCTGCGGATCTCTCAATTTTCTGTGCCCAGGAACAAGTAAACAACAGCTCAGAGAGTGGCAGACTTGCCCCAGGTCAAACCCCGGGCTTGTGGCAGAGCTGGGATGAGAAGCCAGGCTTCCTGACGCCCAGCTCTGAGTGCCAGTGCTGCAATGCCCCTCCTGTAGCACTAAGGCCCGTGAAAGGAAAACAGCAACACTACATCGTGTGGTGCATACCGTGTACTGGCCACAGGGCTCAGAGCTTTGCACGACTCATCGAAGAAACACATAACTCATTTAACTCTGATAATCCTATGAGGTGGATACTATTACTTTCCCCATTTCACAGAGGAGGAAACCTAGGCTCAGAGAGGTTAACGAACTTGCCAAAAGTCAACAGCGAGTACACGTTAGAGCTAGATTCAACCCAGGCCATCGTGTCCCCAGCTTCAGGCTCTTAGCCGGGGTGAGATCATGCTTTTCTGAGAACCAGGGATTCTGATCCTGGTCTCGGGCTGGGCCTCCTTCCCCTCCGCTCAGTGCTGCTCTCCCCTGGCAGGGTGTAAGCATGGCAGGGCTCCACCAAACCTCCCCACAGGGGTGGGACTGATTCCCCAAACCTGGACCAGCTCTGCCGCTTGCTCTGCTCTCAGTAGCAGCCTGGCTGGGGGCTGTCAGCTGGCTGTCAACCACACCACAGGAAACGCGGGATTTCTCTACAGCTGCCCCTACAGTTCAAAGGAACAGGGGCCCAGAATCTTGGCTAGGATGGCCTGTGTTATGACAGGTCCAGGAACCTTAAAAGCAAAAGACAGCTTAATAATGTAGCAAAGAAAACACAAGTCCCTTGGCCTGGCTCTTGAGGGCAGCCAGGAGCTTCGCGGGGGGACCTGCCAGCACCAATCCCTTGTGCTGTCGGTCTCTTTCTGGTAACAGGCACGATGTGCCCTGAGGAAACGCAGGGCCTGCCCAGTTTCAGCTCCTTCCCCGGACAATGATGGCCTGCCCCCTGCAACAGGCTTGGAAGTCTCCTGCCTGCATGACAGGCAGCCCATGCGGGCACCAGCCAGGTGTTGGCGTGGGGAGGGGGAGGGGGGAGGGGGGCAAGTCTGGCTCCAATAATGCACATGTTCCAGGCACAAAACTGCAGCTATTCAGGCAGGGATGCTATAACCTCCAGCAGCTGGGGCTGCGGGGCCCAGGCTGCCTTGGCAAATACACTTTCATGCTTATTAGAAACACTTTCTTTCATGACCGGGGATTTGGTTATTAGTTGGGCTGAGCTACTAACATGGCTTTTTACGAGGGCGTCTTATGGTCACTGGATTTGCTTTTCTAGCTCTCCTCAAACCACTGAATAAAGAAGATGTTAAACCAAGAACAGGTGGGCCTACCTCTCTTAAAGAAAACTTCTGAGAACAGGAATTGATATAATATCAAAAATCATTTGCTGAGTACCTATTCTGTGCCCTGCACCCACCAGGCACCTTTCACATTCCCTGTACTCCTTCCACTTAACAGATGAGGAAACTGAGGCTGAGACATGAATCAGGTATTGGGGTCCCCTTGTAAACATGGAAGGGAGCCGGGATTTGAACCTGGTTTGTATGACTTTCAGGCCTGGCGCTTTTTCCATTACACCAGGTCAGGAGGGAGAAGCTGGTGCCCCAGCGCATGGTTTGTTCTCACTCTTCATCCACCTAAAGGAGAGGATACCAGGCCCCAGGAGAAACGAGGGAAGCAGGAGGAGGAGTCCTTATTCCAGAAACCAAGTTGACAGGGAAATCTTCATGATGTTTCATCTGACCTACTTCCCTTCTGTGTAATGAGCTTCAAGGGTCCTTCCAGCAATAAAGCTAAACAAGTGCAGGATTTGCTGGAGGTATAATGCCTTAGAACCCACCTGGTAAGGAAAGTCAGGGCACCTGTGTGTGGGTGGGATGAGGAAAGAGGAACTAATTAAAGGTTTTGCTTCTTCTGCCCCTCCAAATTTTGTGGATTTTTTTTTTCTTTTCTCATTAAAAAATAACCTGAGAAGTGTTCTCGCCCATGAAACTGTGGAAACTTGGGAATGATCTAAATGCATTCTGTGGCCATTAGAAAAGATACCATGGATATGTATTTACTGGAGGGGAAAGATGTGCATGATATATGGTGAACTGAATAAAGGAGGTTTCTGCAGACTATGTATAGTAACGATCCTATTTTTATAAGTATGTACTCATTTACATGCATATATAAAGAGAGACACAGATTTGCAAGGGGAGATGTCTAGAAGGATAGACATCAAATGTTAACAGTGGTTATCCCACCAGAGGGTGGAATTTTATATTTTTTGTTCATGCCTTTTATAGTGATTACATGCTATATAATAATCCATGCTAGTATACTTTGTTTTTTAAGAGGAGAAAAATAGAAAAAACTTTGCAATCAGATAATTGATTGGGTGAACTTAGGCCAATCACAAAGTCCTCTGAGCCGCAGCTTTCTCCTCCCTCTACTCCAGAGTCGGTGCACGGGTTACGTAAATCACACAAAAAGACCTGGAGCACGTTCCGTCTGCACGGGCTCCTATTCTCTGCCTCCTGTGCCACTCGCTTCTCTCGTTTCCCGTCTCTCCCTACCTCCACATCCTCTTTTCCTCCTGTACCCTGTCTGCAGCTCTTTCCCCTCCAAGCCTCTCTGGCCTTTTCTTCAGCCCAAGCACATAAGCCCCATCGATGCCCCAGCTGGGCAGCAGCAGGGCCTGCAGGGCCCTGGATCCTCATGTCACGTGTGCAGACCATTTGGGGACAGGACAGTTCCGGCGTTCTGGAACACCTGCCCCTTGAGGCCCTTTTCCGTGCCCCAGCTACGCAAGGAGGCCGTTTCTCAGACAGCTCTGTCTGAAGTGCAGCTTCCAGAGACGGAGCAAACTTACTTCATTGAGCTGCAGTGCGTGAATCTAGGTCGGTGGAGAGAGGTGGATGTCAGGAAGGTCTGTCTGACCTCATTTGCCTCATCTCCTGCTGCCCCCAACTTCCTGCTTTCCTGTCCAGCCTCCGAGGGGCCCGTGCTCTTGCTGTTCCTTCTGCTTGGTGTGCTCTTAGCAATGATTGACATCGATTAAATACCTGTTCCAATTCTCACTTTACCTGTATGAGGTAGGTACTCTTAGTAGTCACCGGTGAGGAAACTGAGGTTTAGAGAGGTTGAGTAACCTGTCCAAGGTCAAACGCTAGAGCTAGACAGTAACTCCAATCCGTCCTCTAGGAGGGACTTCCCTAAAGCATGGCCTCCTCAGAAGGCCTTTCCTGACTCCCCAGACTGGATCAGGGACCCCTCCTCTTAGCTGCACAGCTCTATCTGTCCAGGACAGTCTGGTCATTGTCTGCTGGACTGGAACAGTCGTCAGTAACCAGCAAGGTTCTGCGATGGCCACAGGGAGTAGTGAGTATCCTGTCACTCAGAGAGTCCGAGAATGAGTGACCCTCAGCCACAGGGCCTGCAGTGGACCTGCACTGGGGAGCTGCACCCTCCCCTCCGGGAGTACCCTTGAAGCCCAAACCCTGGGCAGCAAAGGAGCTTGCTAGTTAGACAGAGCAGAGACCTGCATGCTGTGTGACCTGGGCCGAGTCCTTTCTGTCTCCGAGCCCATGTCCTCATCCACAAAACAGAGATAAAACTACCTACCTCATGTGGCATAGACTGCGCTTTTACCCTCATACCCATTCTTTTTCCCATAGTAATAAAACCCCTCATTTTTAGCTGAAGAGAGCCAACCTCCCAGTCTCCCTCGCGGCTAAGTGTGGCCAAGAGACCAGCTGCGGCCAGGGGGGGCGTGAGCAGAACGGACGGGTCCAATTCCAGGCTCTGCTCTTCTCCTTGCCCAGGCCCGGAACGCCCCGGCGGGAGTGCTGAGCCACCGCGGATCAAAGGCAATGCCTGACAACGGTGGAGAAGACGTGAAAGCAGCCGGAGCCCTCACAGCTCCCGCGGCAGAGCGCAGCCCCAGCCAGGATTCCTACATGAGGGCAAATACAAATGTCTAACAGAAAGCCACTCTTCCCTTAGATTTTCTAACAGCCTTATGGGTCACTGTGATGATTAAATGAGACAATGCATGGAAAGGGACACCTTAGTGAGGCGCCACACGTGGGGGGCATTCTGTTGGTTAAATGCATCGTCTCCCCTGGATGACCCTTGCAGACCACTCTGCACAGGCCTGGGGAGACGCCACGGCCACCGAGACGCGTTCCTCAGAGACTGCTGGTATTGGTGACAATGTTTCCCCAGGCCTTTCTGTGAGAAAGTGAGACAGACAGGACAGAAATGGTGGAAAGACACAGACATTCGGCAGCAAGCATCTTTTCTCAGAAACAGAGCAGGCCAAAGAATCCCCGAGTCACTGAAGCTGCTGGACTCAGGACAATGCGCCGTCAGTTCTACGGGCAAACACCGCCCACACGTGGACGAGGCCCTGGACGTGGGTCCCACGGGGTCCCTGCCACAGGAAGAGCATATGGCTTTCATGAGTGCCCTGTGTCCCCTACCAAGCCACAGCTTCAGAGGGCGGCTGCATCTCCTCCATCCTTGTTTTGTCTTTGTCCACCGAGACCAGCCACATCATATGTAGGGCCCAGTGCAAAATGAAAATGAAGAGTCCCTTTGGTCATAAATTACTCAGAATTTCAAAACGGTGACAGAAGAGCATTAAAGTAAGCACGGAGCCCTGCTGACAGGCGGGTCTCACACCCGTGAGGCCAGCCCTGCCGCACTCGGGCCGTGCGCTCCGTGATGCGAGTCGTAGTCAGCCGCGGAGCAAACGTTTGCAGGACTGAGTGGGATCCGAGTGGGTCGCGCCACGCCCAAGTACTGGCTTCAGCATCAAAGCAGCTGGGCTGGATGCCGTTTTGTTTTTCTTTTTCCCAGGCCCAATCCTTTACATCTCTTGGAGGAGGGGGCTGAGGAAGGCACGGGGGTCAGAGGCCAGAGGTCACAGAGAAAACAAACTTCCCCGAATGAGTGAGTGGGCAGGGGTGAGCAACAGGCATTTCTGAGCCGGTCTCCTTGTTTCTTGCCAGAAGATATAAACTAATCTATTTAGTTAGAAAAACATGGTTTATTGCAATCTAAGTAATTTGTATTTCTTTTTCTACCACAAGATGTAAACTAATCTAGTTAGCTAGAGCAAGTTGGTTTAACTGAATTCAGAGTAATTACCTCCAAAGCAAAGCGATGTGTGTGTTTTTTTGGTTTGCCCAGCGTTCCGCCCCCCCTTCCCGCATTCAAAGGTCGAGACGTATACGTCCTTGCGATTAAATAAAACCCAGCCGTCGTTTGGTTTTGGTTTGCCGGGGCCTCGGCCTTTCTGGAGGGTCTTTAGCCTCCATCACCACCACCTGGGATTTCCCGAAAATGTGCTGGAGGTGGCATGGAAAATCCAGTATGTGCTCTGGTGGAAAAACAATTTGTAACAACATTTCCTGGAGCAGTGGAGTTTTAGCTCATTGGGAGGGTATTCACCCTACGCTGGGAGGGCTTAGAGAGGGCAGCCCAAGGGCCGGGGAGGCACTGGGCCGAGTCTCGGTCACTTCGGGGGGAAAGGGGCCCTACGCGGCTGCCCCTCCGTGCACCAGCCCCCCACGACCTGGGAAACTCCCTCCCCAGGCCCGCCACGTCCCAGGAGCTGGCAAGAAAGCACCTCACGCTCCTGACCAGGACCCTCCCCACGGGACAGGGACGACAGAGGCTCAGAGGGAAGAAACGCCTTGTCCGTGGCCGCAGAGCTAGACGGCAGCACAGGGCCGCCCCACGGCATTGCTGGCCCCGCTAACCCAGCAGAGGCAGGCGCCGCCCTGCTCGCACAGTAGGTCACTCACTGGCTGCCAGGGTCTGGGCGGCTCTGACTGCGAGAAGGCTCTTCCTCCCTTCCCCTGTTTCCCCACCAGGCCCAGCTCCGCCCTCTGCTCCAGGACAGCCCTGCAGACAGCTGGAGAAAGTGACTTTGCCCTCCCCACGCTTCTCTCCATGCCCAGCCCAGTTCTTGCAGGTGCTCGCAGCTTCCGGGCTTCACGCTCACCCTCCTCCTCTGGGTTGGATCAGTCTCCCCTGAGCGTGCAGAGTGCCGGAGAGGGTGCGGCCCTTTATCCAAACTGCCCTGGGGCTGGGAATTCGGCTGGAGTAAGCCAACATGGGTTCCGGCAGTTATCTCGCTGGGAGACGGGCACTTGGGAGTGGCCCAAGTGTGTTCTGCACCCAGTAGGAATGAGACAACGTCTCATGGCAGAGAGGTGCCCAGTTGGTTCTGGCAGATCCAGCTGGTTGCTTAGCTAGTGCCTATTCTGCCCTTTGTCCTTAGATCGGGTGTCTGCCCCTCCCCACCTGACCTTCATAGATGAAACTCTGAGTGGCTGCTTTTTTGTCCCTGGAGGCCCCAGCACAGACCCAGTACAGGAAGACACCCAGCGGTTAGCACCCCAGGCACACGAGCCCGGCGCAGCAGTCTGGAGCAGCGTAGAGTTCCCACTGCCCTTCTCCCTTTCTCTCCTACCTGATCATGCTGCCATCACCTGGCTCCAAGGGACGAGCCACCATGTTCTCTCTGATGGAAATCATTAGGAAAAGAGCAAGAAACAAGAAAATAAAGAAGCTTAAGGAGAGGAGGGTTAAGATTCTTCTCTGTGCCTTCACAGACAAATTTATTTTTCATCCTCATATCAACTCTAACAAGGGGCATTACTGCTGCCTTTTTATAGATGAGGAAACTGGGGCACAGTTGACTGATTTGCCCAAGTTCAGCAACTGCCTGACTCCACGTCGCATGTCATTCACACAGCCCGCGGTCGCCTGCCCCAGGAAAGGCCGGAACGCCAACTCTTTCACAGCTGCGTCCCACACACCACACGGCAGGGCTGGGGTAACTGAAACGGGGGCAAGTCATCTACCTCCGAAACAAATTTCGGCCGCTGGCAGGTGAAGCCCTGCGCTCTGACCCCTGCCTTGTCCCAGAAGGCCAAAGATCACGAACGCCTTCCTTTGCAGTCGCCGTGGTAAATGACCCCTGGCCCAGCGCTCGGAAGGCCAGAGCAGCCCCCAGAATGCAAGCGCGAGGCAGGCACCGCAGCGGCAGGAAGAGGGGGTCTGACCCGAAACCTCGCACAAACACAAATGTTTTTCTAAGGGGGTTTCCTCCCCCTCAGCCTTTTCTCTAGGCTCTCACTCCCATCCTGGTGACCTGGACAGATCCCGTGGTTTGCGCTGCGGGAGGAGCAGGGGCCTCCTCAGGGACGGCGCAGGAGCCGGCGCAGCACGAGGGGCTGCTGGAGTGAATGAAGGAAGGGCCCGGAGCCAGCTCATTTGCCTGTGGGCAGTTTTAGCAGCAGTGTGCAATTGGATAATTGAAATCAGGGGTGAGTGCTGGTACACAAGGAGCTGGCTTCCAACACAAACAGAGACTACTCCGGCACCTGCCGGCCCTCTCTCTCTCTGGCTGTTGCCAAACCTTCCAGGGTGTCTGGACCCGGCCCCCTGCATGGAGAGAAAGAGTGCGTCCACTGGCATTGTTAAGAAGGCCGGAGTCAGCAGAATCCAAACCGAGCCTTGGTGGGAGCAGGGAGATGGGGTTTCCCTTCCTGCCAGGGCCGGGGGAACAGAGCTTGCTGGGCCCCTCATTCAGGCACTGGCTGGGCCTGACCATACCAGGCTCCTGGCTGAATGCTGAGGGGCCGGGGTGAACCAGCACGGTCCTCTGTGCCCAGCACCATGGTTAGACAAAGTCCCTGCCCTCCAGGAGCCCAGTTATGGGGAAGACAGACATGAAAGCAGCCCACTCCAGTACTGGGAGATAAACACCACGAGGCAGATGTGTGTAGCAGGGAATGGGGCACCTGGGAGCATGAGGAGGGACAGGTAGGGTTTGCTCCCTAGTATATTCCAAGTGCATGGACCAGTGCCTGGCACACAGTAGGTGCACAGCTAGCCTGCCTTGTTACTGCAAGGAGTGAGGCAACTGGGGAGAGGTATTCCAGGCAGACAGGACATCATGCCCAAATGTGGGGAGGTGCAGAGCAGGGGGTGATCTGTGCAGAAGACCAGAAGCAGCTCCCTAGAACATGGCCTCAGGAGGCCAGGGAAGGGGAGTGGAGGCTACAGATCTTCTCCCAGGCCCCTGACATTGAAAATACCTTGCTCAAGTTCACGCAGTCTGTCAGTGATGGATTCTGGAGCCAGAGGCACGGGGGCTTACATCAGTACACGTGCTTTATACCCAGGCTGCACTGGGTCTCGCACACTGGTACACAACAGGCTGAGAGAGTCTTTCCTGATCCATTTTACAGATGAGTAAAGTAAGACTGCAACAGGAAAGATAGATACTCGTAAGGGGCCAGGTCGGGATTCACAGCCAGGTGACGTAGGACATCCATGCTCTTTCACTCCCAGGAACAGAACTTAAATCTGAGATGGTGGGGCAGGAACAAGGGTCAGGTCTTTGTGTCTAGCTGTTCAGACAGAACCCGAACTCCCCGGCTCCTCTGGAGTGGGGGCAGGTGGGGGGTGTCCTGTCAGTCACAGTCTCCAGTGTCGGGGCACAGGGGGCCGCTGTGCTCTGTGCCAGACCCTGGGAGTTGAACGGGCGGGGTGAGCCCTGCCCGCCAGGCAGCGACCCCAAGCTGCTGCGTAGCCATGGCTGACAGGTCTCTGGGAGACACCTGTTTTTCATTGCAGGCCCCTGTGGCTCTCTGGCAGCGGCTGTGTTTGTTTTGGGGGGAAGGTGCAGAGTGGGAGGGGAAGCCATTTCTGCAGGGCTGCAAGGACCCGGGTTGCTAAGGGGGCTGCAGACAGCCCTTAAAGAAAGGAGAGGGGAAGGTGTCCCGGGCGCAGCGTGGATGTGGCTGGCTCGCTGCTCCTCCCCCCTCAGGAGCGGGGACTGCAGACTGGAGGGGGAAATGCAGTCAGCAGCAGAGGGAGACGAAGGCCCTGCGGACAGGCTTCGCTGCCTCCCTCCGTGTCATCCATTCATTCAGCACCCCAGCACCCACTGAGCTTGCTTTTTCTTTTTTCTTGAATATGCAAAAGTTTGATTTATTTTTATTTATACAGTTATGCTTTAATCATTGTAGAAAACAGACTGAGTATTTTTCAGTGCTATGTTAAGTACAGAATGTAACAAGAAAAATATCTTTTTTATAGTACGTATTTTTTTTCTTTTTTTTTTTTTTTTCTTTTTAGCTTTCTAAGAAGCCCACCACCGCTGGGAGCCCTGGAAGCACAAAGGTGGATCAAACACGCCCCAGCATCAAGGGGCTCCCAGTCTGGCGGGGGACAGCCACGAAAGAGGCCAGCCGCAGGCTCAGCACTGTGGCCGAGGGCAGCAGCATGCAGGGCAGGGGCACGCAGGGCGGGGGCGGGGGGCATGCAGGGCAGGGTGGTAGGGCATGCAGGGCAGGGGAGGCTAACTACGGGACCAGCCAGTCAACGACGCCTTCGGGAGGAGGGGGCACAGGTGGAAGAGGAGGAAATGATGTCTGGCGCAGGGCGAGGGAATGGAAGCAGGAGAAAACCACGTACACTGGCTAAAGGGCCTGCTAGGGCAGGGTCAGTCGGGGGCTTGTACCCCTCTCAGTGCCTTCCCACCTGGCATTTCTCTCCCCACTTCCAAACCCACTTCCCTGTCATCCTCCCTGTCCTGTTCCTATCCCAGCTGTGATCCTAAGACGCACAGTCTAGAAAGTTCCTACCATATCTCGGGCACCAGCTACCAGTTTAACTACCATTTACCAGTTTAACATTTGTACTCAAATTTACCAGCTACTATTTACCAGTTTAACATTTGTACTCAAGACCATTCTATGAAGCAAGCACAATTTTCTCATTTTGCAGCTGAGGAAACAGGCCCTGAGTGGCGAAGTGATTTGTCCAAGAGCACCCACAGCTCCCGCAGAGCAGAGTCAGGGATGCATCTGGACCTCACAGACGGTGCGCAGGTGTCCGTGACTGAGTCCAGCACACGGAGGACCAAGCCAAGGACTCTCCTGGAAGACTATGGGCCACAGAGGCGAGAACAGAGAGTTCCACAGGCCCTGGGCAGGAATTCCAGAAGCCACTAGACGGTGAGCCCGAGATGCTAGAAGCTTATGCCCAGGATGTCCCTCCCAGATCCTAGCCCATCTTTCCTGCCACAGTGAAAATCCATTTCCTCGTGCCTGGGCGCAGGTGAGAAAAGCTGCTGTCGCTGCCACTCAGGGAACATGCACTGTTCTGTCTCCTCCTCGCCAGTTATTCCCACGTTGCAGTTGGGAGAGCCGAGGGTCAGGCTAAAGGAATTTGGCAGTCAGAGGCACTACTTGTATTTAGAAAAAAAGCCTCCTATTTACTCAGCTTTCAAGGCCCACTCAGAATGTCACCTTCTCTCTAGAGCCTTCTGTGGCTCCCCAGAGTGCCCTGTGTGCACCTGAGACCCACACTGTCCCACACCGCATGGGAAGTAAGGCTCGCCTGCCTGTCTCTGGGGCTGGGCTGTGAATGCTTTCTCTGTCTGGGCCCCCGCCCATCTCAGGCAGTCCTGTGCACCGGGACAGAGCTGGACAGCCGTGCAGCAAGCGGATGAATAATAAGACATGAGCCACCATATCTGGAGAACCTACTGTCTGTTAACAATGGGGACATAAAAGAATGTGATCAACCCTGAAAGTTAGTGCTATTGGCCACAGTTTACACAGAGGAGAACACGTTCAGAGGGACCTATCTGTGGTCACATAGCTAGTAAGTGGCAGAGCAGAATCTGAATCCAGGTCTATCTGATTCCAAACACACTGGCCTTAATTGCTATCCTACCCGATAAAGAAATTCTTGTTGACTTTATGACTCGTCCCTCCTTCTTCCCGTCTTTGCTTCCGAGGCAGGCACGCAGGGGTGGAGGGGGCCACGTGGAAGTACACACCCAGACACTAATTGGGAAAACGGGCTGTAAGCCAAGACGGGGCTGGAGAGAGAGACCAAACTCTTCACACCCCGCCAGGCTCATCCTGTTCTGCACTCCCATACAGACTGGGACAACCAGTGACCAAGGTCCAGAATCGGGGATGGGGTAAACCCCCAAACTCAATCTGAGCCACACTTTGGTTCCTTCTGCCCAGGCTGACCAGGGTCAGGGGGATTTGGGAAGCTCAGGTCTAAGCAGCCCCAGAAAAACACATCAGGAGCTAACAGACCTTCCTTCCTCCCCTCTCAGCAGAACTGCTGCTTGTCCTTGGAGGCCCTGCTTGGGTGCCACTCCTTGGGGGGGGTCTCCTTGGAGCATGGTTGCTCCCTCTGCGGGGCTCCCTCAGCCCCCCAGGGTACCTGCTATACAGCACTGTGTGTTGTGGTCACTGTTGTCGTCACTGTGTATAGTAGTGTGTTGTGGTCACTGTGCATTGTAGTCACTGAATGCTGTGGTCACTGTGTGTTGTAGTGTGTTGTGTGTTATGATCACTATGTGTTGTGGTTAGTGTGTGTTGTAGAGTGTTATGGTCACTATGCCTTGTGGTCACTGTGTCTTGTGATCACCAAGTGTTGTGGTCATTGTGTGCTGTGGTCAGTGTGTGTTATGCTTACAGTGTGTTGTGCTCACAGGGTGCTGCGGTCACCGTGTGCTGCGGTCACCGTGTGCTGCGGTCACCATGTGCTGCGGTCACCGTGTGCTGCGGTCACCGGTGCTGCGGTCACCGCGTGCTGTGGTCGCTGTGTGCTGCAGTCATCTGCTTCACTACAGATTTCCCCAATTAGCACAGGCAGAGAGCTCTGTGTTTGCTTGTTAAACAGATAGGTCAATAAACAAGTGAGTCAGTGAATAAGTGAATGAATAAACAATTAGATGAACAAATGGAAACGGAAGTAAATAAATAAATATCTGAATGGGAGGATGAAAGAGACAGTGAGTGCAGTAAGTAGCTGGCTGGCTGGGCCAGGGAATGCCCTGTGGGCCTCAGCCCTCCCCAGGGCGAGCTACCCGAGGAGACAGAACAATCTGTTAGCCACAGGCAGCTCCAGACATCAATCTAACGTGAGCCAAAGGGCAAAGTCTACCCTGAGGGATGCCTGAGGCTGCCTCACTGTCCCAGTGGGGGGTGGCAGGAGGCAGAGGAGAGCTTCCAGCCTTGAAATCCCTCCCAGCAGAACTGCAGAAAACAGCTTGGCTGCTGCCCCCATCACCTGCTGGGTGACCTTGAGGAAATCAGGCCCTCCCCGTGGGCCTCAGTCTCCCCATCTGTGAAACAAGACAACTGGGCTGGACTAGACAGTTTGTAAGGACCTTCCAACAGGACAGTGCACAGGGCAAGAGTTCTAAGGAGGACATCACCAAGGGAAAAGAACTGGAATCTCCATGTCAGTTCCTGGGCCCGAGCTGGGCCCCTCCTCCAAGCAGCTCCTGTCCCCAGTCCTCCCAGCATGACACACAGAATGCACAGTACTGCACACCAAGTGCCCGGAAGCAGGGGTCCTGGAGGGCTCCCTAGAGAATGGGGTGCAGGCGCTGGGCCGGGGAAGACGGGGAGAAGGTGAACAGGAGGAGAGGGGCAGAGAGGGCTTCAGGGTGTGTCACAGAGGTCAGCGAAGCCTGAAGGCAGAACACTCCCTTAGGTAAGGGAGATGAAGGGATGGAACAGGCGGGCTTCTGCTTCCCAAAGAGCCTTTTCACAGAAAGCTCTAACGCCTTTAGAGACACTGGTCTGCTACTTTCTACTTGTGTGTGTGACTTTGGTCTTTGTACAGACACGGCACTCTCCATGGTACCTGTGTCACAGAGTTTTTCTGAGGATTCGGTCATGTAATGCAGGCCCAGTGCCTGGCACACAGTAGGAGCTCAGTGTCTCTGAGTCAGAGGCAGATGTTATTACTCTCCTTGCACAGCGAAGGCAATGAGATTCAGGACTGGGAAGCCATGTGCCCAAGGTCACACAGCAAGCCAACCCTAGGTTTCTGGACTTCCTGTCCCCTGGCCTAATCCCCAGCAAATCAGAGGTCAATGGTGCTATACGTTTAAGGCGCTAGCCCATCCCCGCCCCCCACCCCATCCTCAAAATGATGCATGACTAGACTGTGTTACTTGAGTCTGTCTCATCTAAAAGAGCGCTTCCCCATTCAAGGTGGCCCCTAGGGAAGCTGGGTGTTTGCCCCTGGGGGCTGCCCCACTGCCCGGCTCTGGGGGCTGCCTCATTGGAAGCGCCTCTGGAAGCTGAAAGCATTCTCAGGATGGCTATGAAGGGGGGAAACCTTGGTCTTCTGAGTTGTTTCTAGAAGCAGCCAAAACTCATCTAGTCAAAGTTCAGAGAGAAACAGAATTTAGCCACTGTACAGAGGTCCCTGGCAGTGGCCAACCTCTGTCCTGAGCTGCAGGACAGGGACCCTCTCTTCCTTGTCAGTGTTTCTGCAGTGCTGGGCACAGGGCTACACATAATAGGTGGGAAGGAAGGAAAGGAAAGGAAAGGATGGAAGGACGGACGGACGGACACTGGGGGAGATTTGGAGGACTTAGGCATCACTTGGTCTACGTCTTGTATTTTAGGGATGGCCTGGCAAGGGGAAGGGGCTTTCCCGAGGTCACACAGTCAGTGATGCATCCAGAACTGCAAGCCCCCCTCTCAGACTCCACATACAGTGCTCCTTCTGCTGCACAACCTCAACTATGGAAACTACCCATTTTATTAAAGGAATTTAGGAATACCTCTGAGGTTTGCATTCTCAGCTCGCTGCACCACATTTGGCCCAGAAACACACTCCCTGAGTGTTTGTTGAACTGGACCACAGAATTTCATCTGTGCTTGGAGCTCGCTGAAAACTTTCTCTGCCACGTCTGCGCCCTTGGTGGTCTCTCTCCCCATCTTCAGACTCCCCAGGTATAGCAGGTCAGGGTAGACCGACTGCTGCGTCACTATGACCTGTGAATTTCCAGAAGCGGAGGCATTTCCAGACTGGAGATGGCAATCTCCAAAGACACAACTATGCAAGTTCCCTCTGCTGCCAGGGCCGGCAGTCTAGGAAGACAGGTCCCACGGTGGGGCTGGCGGGCTGAGCAGAAGCTTCCCAAGCCCTTCCTGGACCCTTCCCAACACTCCTCAGACTTCTGAAGGGTCTCTGGGCTGTGACATACACAGCATTCATGACAGGAAGAAAACACAAAGTCACTGTCTCCCTCCAGGCATCCCAGACATCTCTCTCTTCCCACTCACCTACTCGGTGGTATCTCTGCTCCATTTTAGAACTGGATTCTTCTACGTTTGGATTTTTGTTGTATGTTGGAAAGATGCTTCTTAGAACCTGATAGCATGAGGCTCAGCTGTCTCTGAACTCTCTTTGGCTCCATGATCTTTTATTGACAAAGCACCTACTGTGAGCGATAGAATGTGCTAGAAATTCTGATGCAATGCCAGGAGTTTCTGGCTGTCACCCTTGTATCCCCAGCATCTAGTAAAGGACCCCACATCTATATACATGGTAGTTGCTCATGACTCCAAAGAAAATTAGGGGACCTAATTAGGTACTGATATGTATTGAGTACCTAATATATACTAGAGTTGATACAAGCTCACTAATCCATACCTCAACTAGAAAAGTAGGTCCTGTGATCCCCAGTTGACGGGTAAGAAAATATGTTCACAGAGGGAAACTAAGCTGCCCATGGCCACACAGCTAATGAGGAGCAGGGCTGGGGTGTAGACTCAGGGCCACCCTTCTGCAGAGCCCCTGCCTTTTCCGCCACCTGCACTGCTGCGGTCCTCCAGGTCTCTGTTTATCCAGTGGGATGATTAACATCCACACTCTCGCCTGGCTCCCTGGATAAGTAGCAGTGTGAGCCGGCTGGGCCCTGGGGCTCGGCTGCGTCTGACATGTGCCTACCTAGTGTCACACTAGGACAGGGTGGCCGTCCGCCATCTCCCTGGAGAATGACAGAAGCAACAGGCGTGGTCAAGGCCCCACCAGAGGCCCAGAACAGGACTGAGTGGGTGACCAGGGTCAGGGCCTGGTCTGGGGCCAGGTGGCAATCACTCAGTCCTTAGCCGGGGCTTAATCCTAGGGTCAATACTGAACCTGTGGTCAAGGACTCAGAATGGACAAGCGGGGGTCACAAAACAGGGCCTGAATCTTGGCCTTATCAGCACCAGACAGAAAGGGGCAGAATTAAAGAGAACCAGCCAGAAAGGGATCCACGGGGGAGTCCCATGGGCCTGGGCCGCAGCCAGCTTCGCAGGTCACTGGCTGGCTAAGCCTGGGCACATCTCTGGGTCTCTCTGAGCCTCAGCTCCCCATCTGTAAAGTGGGATAACTGCCCACACCTTTGATCCCTCCCTTTCCTCACCTCCCAGATCCAATCCAACATAAGGCTCTGCCGATTCCACCTCCTTGATGTGCTCAAATCTGTCCCCTTCTGTCCATGGCACTTCCTGGGCATCTAGAATCATTTCCTAAGGTCCCACATCTACTCTGACCTCCCTCCAATCAGTTCTCTGCAATCCAAAGACTGGTTTTTCCAAAAGGACAAACTGTTCATGGGACTCCCTTGTTTAAAACCCTTCAGGGGCTCCCTGGAGCCCTTAGGCTAATGTTAAATATCCTGAATGGGCTTATAAAGCTCTGGGTCTGGCCTCTGCTTCCTCTCAGCCTCAACCAGGGCCTCCCACCCACACACACTGCACAACAGTGCGTGCGGCCGCTCCCCCCCACCCCGAGTCTCAAATGTACCAAACCTGGTCCCACCTTAGGTCTTCATGCTCATGGTTCCTCAGCCCAGAACCCTCCTCTCCAAGTCCTGGCGAACTTGCTCAGCCTTTGGTCTCAGGCTGAGCACGACCTCCTCAGAGGGCCCCTCTGGCCCTGGTCCCTGGCCAGACCCCATGCCAGTCACCGCACACGTGCTGTCCTTCTGCTCCTCTGCAGGACTCACCACCCCAGGGATTAAACAATGACATATTCGGGCCATTACTCGCTCAAGGTCAGACACCACTGTGTTCTCAAGAGGGAAAAGAGTGGGGCCAAGTTGCTGGACAAGGTTCTTCAGTTCCCAACAGTGCCCCGCACCAAGTCTGGGTTCAGTGCAACGAACCTGCAGAGTGAATCAGATGAATCTTGGCTGTCCCTGACTATTCCACAGGCTGTTACAGGACCTTGGGAAAAGACAGCTCAGAAAGGTTTTGTCCTTAGAGCTGGCTCTTCACATGTGGAGTGTTGTGATGGTTAATTTTATGTGTCAACATGGCTGGGCCATGGTGCCCAGGTATTTGGTCAAACATTATTCTTTCTGTGAAGGCATCTTTTTACATGAAGATAACACTGAAATCAGTAGACTTTGAGGAAAGCTGATTACTTTCTATAATGTGGGTGGGCCTTGTCCAATCAGTTGAAGGCCTTAATAGAAAAAGACCGACCTCCCTGGAGGGAGAGGGAATTCTGCCAGCAGACCACCACCTCGGACTCTTCCTCGAGTCTCCCGTCTGCAGCCCACCTGCAGGTTTTGGACTTGCACCTCTACAACACACTCTCTCTCTCTTTCTCTTTCTCCATATATAAATACACACATACACACACACACACACATATACACACCCTATTAGTTCTGTTTCTCTGGAGAACCCCGTCTTATACAAGTGTTGCCTTGGATTTATGTTCTAGAATGTTCCTGGCCCTTACTCAGTCTTTAGTCCCCAGAGGGGCAGTGGCAGAGCCTGGGGTCTGAGGTCTCAAGGTGAAGTTATCACCCTGCCACTTACTACGTGGTGGCCTCCCCACACCAGAGCCCCCGTCTGGGTTCCCCCAGGGAGAAGGGGGTCCCAGTGAAATCTGCCTGCTCAGGGGTCTCGGCTGCTTCCAGGAACCAGACTCAGAAGACCAAGGTTTACCCCCGTCAGAACGGCGCTGAAGAATGACACTGGGTCAAAAGCAGATTGAAGGAGGAGACGACACAGCGCTGTGTTGTGAGCTGCAAGGTACAACTTGTGGGCTGGAAAGCTCTTCAGCTCAGCCCACACCCGGTGTTCGGACGTGGACTCCGGCCCGACACTGTCCACTAAGGAAGTCAAGCCAAGCCTGAGCCTGCTTGCTCCGCGGACAGGAGGAGCGGTCAGCGGTCAGAGCGGAGGTGAAAGATGGTCCCGCCAGCCGGGACGGATGCGCCCAGCCCTTGCCACCTCTGCCTAGTCCCCACCTTCTCAGACTTGCCCCCTAGCCGGGTGGGTGTTGTCCGAACCCGAGGAGGACAGCCAAATGGTGTGGCAATTTCAAAGCAGTGATTTTGTCCACTTTTAGCCTGAAAGAGGAACAGAAGTAACCAAGCAGAGGATACATAATTTCAAAACCTCCTCCCACTGTTCCGCTTGAATAGTTGCTTCTCCCAGTGAAAGAAGCTTCTTCTGGGGCCCTGGCAGAGGACGGGTGCTCCAGCTGGCCTGCCTGGTGGTGGGAAGGGTGCGGGCAGCTGTCCCCACCCTTTCTTAGTCACAGTCCTTTAGTGACTAAGAACCTACTGCTGTAAGAAGGGCAAGGCTCTGCCTGCAGCCAGAGGAGGGCTCTGCTCCGTGAGGGCCAGGGTCAAGTGCGACACTGTGACCCCAGATGGCTCTGATCCCTGAGAAGTCACCTTGCCCAGACAGTAACTGAATCTTCCCCCTAATATTTCCAGAAACCTGATCAAGCCTTTTTGAAACCCAGTCTGGATCTCAGCTTCTCTCCTTCCCAAGACAGGACAGGAATCTCTCACGATTCCAGCTTGGATCCATCTTGTTCCTTTCTCTCAAAACATCCCATCCCAGCCTCTGGGCTCCTTGCGCAGTTTCATGAGGACACTACTGAAAATAGATTTGAAAGACATATGAGCACTTCTCAGAGCCTTTTATCCTTCATAAACTAAGAAGGCTTGAGAAAGTATTAAAAGTTAAATTGAAAAAAAGAAGGGAAAGAATAAGGATCAAAAAGAATTTTTAATTCTATATTGAGAATAATTCTGGTTAATATTCTTAAATCATGAGATTCAAGAACTGACCTTCAAGTGAACGGGAAAAATCTCTGTACTGTAACAGCAGCGGCAGCAAATAACATTTACTGAGAACTGATAACTTCCCCCGTTCTGTTTCATATACATCCTCTCATTTCATCCCCACTGAACAGCACCATGAGGCAGTTGCCATTAAAACCTCCATTTTAAACAGTGCTGAGAAAAAATAAAATAAACAGTGCTGAGGAGGCTGCAGCCTCATGCCCTGGTTTGGTTTGGACTAGACCACCGGGGACACCGTGTGTTCCGCAGAGTAAAGTCTTTGCTGGGGGTTCGAGAGATAGAGCTCACCTTCTTTGAGTACTTACTACATGCCAAGCGCAGGCTAAGCAGTTTACAAGCATTATTTTGCCTAATTCTTAGATCAACATTTAAGACAAATGTTATTATCCTTTCTTATAGACAGAAGAAACAAACGCCCCCAAAATCAGAGCCTGCCATGGTGCAGGAGGACAGGGACTAAAGAAGAGGCTGACATAGATCATCATTTACTTATATCTTTACTTTCTTTCAATACATTTGTAGTTTTAAGATAGAAGAATTACATATCTTTTGTTCAACTTTTCCCTATGTAGTTCATATTAGTGTGATGTTGTAAATGTTGTAATCATTTAAATTTCATACGCCCATTTGTTTCTGATACATAGAAATATAATTGACAGAAATATAATTAATTGACTTTTATATGTGGATATAATATCAAGTGCCTTGGCTGAAGTCACTTGTTTATTCTTATAATCTGTCTGTACATTGTTTTGGATATTTTAGGTAAATCATATGTTATCTGTGAATGATAAAAATGGAATTGTTCCCTCTCCAAAAAAAAAAAAAAAGAGGAGGAGGAGGGCGGGTCCCTGCCCTCTTAGCTTATCATGTCACAGAGGACAAGGCACCGAAGCCCAGGAGTGAGACTGGGTAGTGAACTCTCACCCCACACACAGCGCGGCTCCAAGCGCACGTGCCCTCCCTTGCTGCGTCTGCCCCGGCCGAGTCATGGCTCCTGGGGCTCGCTGGAGCCAGGGGGAGGTGCTCTCGGCATTCAGAGCCGAGCAGAGACTTGCACCTGGAGGCTCTGGCTCCTGGGAAGGGGCTCTTGTGCCTCAACCCTGCTTGACCTGCCAGGGCTCTCCTCCGTGGCAGGACTCTGGGTCTCAGCAGCCTCAGGCCAGGCCTGTCCTTCTGTGATCCCTCCCCTGGCATCCACCCGGACACCTCCAAATCCTGCCATGAGGCTACTGGCTGTGGGTGAGATCTGGTGGCAGGTCCCTTTCCTGTAGAGGGACAGCACTGCAACCCCATGGTCAGGGAAGAGAGGGGATAGGGAGGGCGTGGGGCATAGCTCCCAAACATTTTTATAGAGGGAGGAGGGCCAGGGCGATTTTCCTGGGGCATGCAGCAGCATAGGCTGGGCCCAACCTCTCGGCCCCATTCCCTCCCTCTCCAGCACCCCCCACCCCTGCTTTAGAGAGCTCATCCTATAGCCTTTGCTAAGTGCTGACTGTGTACTCGGCTGAGGGACGCAGATACAGTACCAATCCTAGTTCCTAGGTTCAAGAAGTAGATGGAAACCAAGACCCACCCACAAACAAGTCCATGCAGCATACATCTACACAGAGGCACAATGGCAGGCAAGTGGTGGACTGTGTGACACAGGCCGAGTTCACAGAAGGCACTGACAGGTGGGTGGGAAAGCTCCCTTGAAGGCCCCTGGAGGGTCTGAAAGGACGAAGATTGAGAATGGCAGAAAGATAGGAGGGCATTTTGGGGAGGGGCACCAGCGTGGGCACAGGTGAGGACAGAGGCTAAGCTGGCCTTGGTGAAGGCCTGGCACATGCAAACAGTGGCCCTGAGGGCTGGGTGGGCTGGGACCACCAAAGGTGCCAGGTACAGCCTTCCTACTCTGGCTGACTCAGTCCTACAGTCCCGTTTCCCTGACAATATGGTAAATACAGGGCCGGTAAATCCATTTGCAAACATCCACTCTTCCGGTGCCTTCTCCCTTCCAAGTCAACAAGCCCAAAGCCATCCTGCGGAGCATGAACATGGCAGTGCCAAGAATCATGGGGCCGGCTGCAGGCGTGAGGACAGGCTTCCCAGGCAGAAGCTGGCTCCTTCTCCTGAGCACCTCCCTCCAGAGAGCCCAGGCCCTTCTCAGTCTGAACAGGTTGCAAGTGAGGAGCATACAGATGCCCCCGAGGCCTCCTGCAGCAGAAAAATGCCAAGGCCACAAAGGGTGCTTCATCCCCATTAGGAGAAATGTGGGGGCCATCCATGATGGGGGTGCTTATTGAAGATGGTGACCTCCAGGATGCCAAGAGGAGGCTGCTGAAGGGACACCCAGCAAGGGATGGGCACTAGGAAGTACAAGGAAGGATGCTGGACCAGGCATCGCCAGGACTGTCGCCTCTCTGAGCCTCTGATGCCTCATCTGCAAAGTGGGAGACATTCTCCTTGCCCAACCCTGCACAGGAGCTGGGTGGAGTGGAAAGGAATTGCAAGATTAAGCTTGGTCTGAGCAAGACCTCTGCTCCCCTCCCCAACAAGAGTCAGTCTTCTTGGACAAGTGGGCCCTTGGAGAGGGTTCAGCTCTTGGAATTCAAAGTGTGGTCTACAGACTAGAAGCATCAGCATCCCCCTGGAAGGTTGTCAGAAATTCTGACTCTTGGGCCCTACCCTGCACCTTCTGAATTAGAACCTGCATTTTGAACAAGATCCTCAGGTGACTGACGGGCACAGTAAAGTCTGAGAAGTATTGTTCTAGCTCATGGAACCCAACTGCTTCCTGTTAGCAGTGAAGAAACTGAGGCCCAGTGGGAATAAGTTACTCACAGGAGTCCCCACAGGTAGTAAGGGGGCCACAGGCCACAGTGCGATACAAAGGAAGGATTGCAGGCCCTGAAATCAGAGCAACCCAGATTCCATCCTGCCTGTGTGGTGACATGCTCTGTGACCTACGGAGAAAGCTCACTCCTTTCTCTGAGCTTGGGTTTTGCCATCTGTAAAATGGGAATGCTAATAGCTACCTTCTAGGATTATGGTGAGGATTAAGATGAAATGACAAAACAGATGCCTTGCGCACGCCTCGCGGTTCGTGTTCACAAGTTTTGCCTTCTGCTATACCCCATGAGCTCTAAACCCCACACCTAAGACTACTGGACCCAAGAATCTGAAGAGACTGCTTTTCTGCCTCCAAATTGCAGACACAATTGCTGAGAAAAAGGAAACAGATAGGCAGGAAACAGCAGGGCTCTTAAAGTCTAGACTGCCTTCTCCTTTAAATTCTGAAAAGTTCCCACTCAAACTCTCTAGCTAAGAGTCAGTCTGCAAACATGACTGGTTAGTACCGTGCCTTAGCACAGTTCACACCCCATGCTCAGTAAGGTCGGTGAAGGCAGGACTGAAACGCCCCGCTTGTGCAAACTCACATCCCCCGTTTTCATGCACCTAGGTCTGGCCACCCTTCCAGGCCCAACCCAAACATCATCTCCTGCAGAAAGTCCAAGACTGATCCCCCTGCTGGAACTGATCTCCCAGATAAAACCCTGACTGCTTTGGCATAACCCCCAAGCCCTCTCAGCCTCACATTCTGACCCTCTTTGGCTAGACCAGATGACTTACACATACCCGGGCAGAGAGGCCTCTTGTCTCAACGCCTTTGCACATGCTGTTCCCTTTGTCTGCAACGCTCTTCCCACAAATCCCCCTCTTCATTGAATTCCTACCCAGCCTTTATGTCTCAGCCTGTACGTTCACTTAGACACAAATTTCTCCTGCAGAACCAGGACTAGGATGAGGCAAGCGAGTCACCTACAGCACAACATTTAAGGAAGTGCCGGCTCTCAGGTGCTGACCCCACATTGGTATGACTCAGGGAGAGAGAGTCTCCTAAAATTTTGAGTCCTAGGCACCTCACCCTGGTCCCCTGGCTGTTTCCCTGAATCCTCAGCTATTTTAGAGCCCCTGCTCTGTGCCATCCCTCATCACATCTCCTGCTGAAGAGGACCGTGACTGCCTGGGGGCCTACCAGCGCCCCCTGGACTGCAAGCTCCAGAGCCAGGGCCACTTCTGCCTCGCTGTCCACTCCACTCCCTGAGACAGGCTCAGAACAGACTTGATTCAGTGTTTGCTGGATGAGCACAAAATCTGATCTCCTTGCTCTGTGCTCACAAATCTCACTGAAGGCCCAGTGTCCTAGCACTTATCACCCACTGCCTCTACTCCACAAAGCTGCCCCTGTCTTGTAAGGGCCAGCCTTCACCTTTGTTTGCCCAGCACCCAGCACAGGCCCTGGCACAGAGGCGGTGCTTGTGCATGTTTGCTGGGCGGGGTTAGCATTAGAGGATGCTCTAAAGCTGGAGCTGCAGGCACCGCACGCCGCTAGGACTGGACCCCGTCTGGACACCTCCCTCCTCTCCCTGTCCGGCTCCTCTCCAGCCAGACGGGCCTGTCAGAAACACCTGACTGCCTCTAGCTCCCTACTGCTTGACATTTTGCAACAGACTTCAGCTGTGTGAGTCCACACTCCCCAAGCAAGGAATTCAGGGTGCTCCGGGAGGCCCACCTCTCCACACCCCCTCGCCACTTCCCGCCAAGCCGCCTTCACCATCGCTGGCCAACCCTAAATGGCTGGCCCTTTCTGCTCCCTGCCCCACCTTTCTCTGTCTCTCTCACACACCACACATGCGTGCACACACACACACACACACACACACCTGTGGCATTTCACACACGTGTACCCTTGCCCACATCAATCCCTCTGGCTGGAACACCCTCTCCCCGGGTCTCACTTTGAGACTCCAAGTGGGTGCCTTCCCTGGCCCTCCTCTTTCACCTTTGGGCTTTTGAACATGCTGGTCCCTCTACTTTGATGCTCTTCTTGCTGTTCTTCACCTGTCTAATTACTTCCTGTCCCTTGGCTGCCCTGGGCTGAAGGCCCTTTCCCGGATCCCCTGCACTGCTCCTGCTCCAGTATGGAAGTGGCTGGTTGTCGTGCAGACCTGGCTCCCCAGCGGGCCCACCTGTGCCCCTCCTCATACACACTGCTGCTACTGAACTGCCACGCGCTGCGAGACCAACCCTCTCATCCTCAAATCCCTAGCACCTGGGCGAGGTGGGAGCTCAGGTGCGGAGCTGGGCTGAACCGCACGCCCTGAGTTTCCTGGAATTCACACCACGACCTTTCCCTCCCCCCTCCCAGAAGGTGGATCCTGAGCCATGGTCAGCCACGGTTTAGGGTCCAATTTCCTGAAGGCCTTTTGGTGTCTAATGGAAGATGCCAAAGAAGAGAAAGACCAGGAGGCCGGGTGATTTATGAGGGAGGTCTTGGCTCTGACAAGGTTTTAGCCCCAGAGATTAGGGCAGGCAGGAGCAAAGTTCGCAGCTCCTTCCCGAGGGGTGGTGGGATTTCTCTGGGTATCTGCATCTTGATCCCTCTGGATCAGCACTTACCTCCCGCTGACTGCGGCTACTCCCCAGCTCCGCATCCTGGGACAGAACTGGCAGCTTGGGAGGTGGGGAGAGAGGGGAGCCCCATCTCCATGGCCATCCAGCAGGCCACGGTGCCCACTCCCTCCTCCCCACTCCCCGCAGGGCTTTGGAGGCCAGCAGGAGCCGCAGGACTGACTGTGTGACGGCAACACACACACCCCTTGGCTTGTAGCTGGCAACATACAGATGGAGACTAATTTCCCCGTGGTTCCCTGGCCCTTCTCCGAGCACCCCTCATCCTGAGAAAGGCTACTTCGAGGCTGCAAGTGGCACAAGCCCTCTCTCCCTCCTAGTGGCCTGCATCTCCAGGTCCCTGGGGGTTAGAATATGATCATGTCCCTCGCTTTACAGACAGGAAATCTGAGGCCCAGAGAGGGAAAAGGACCCACCCAGGGTCCCCCCAGCAGCCTATGAGCAGAGCTGGGACCAGTCCCCACAGCCGCTGACTCTCCCTGTGGTGCTCTGGAAGACCACACCCCACAGGTCTTCTCAGCACACCTGTCCAGGTGGAGGAAACAAGGTGGGGTGTGGCTGCTGGTGGGGCAAAGAGAAAGGTATGGCCACACCTTCCTGGGGCTGACTTAGAGGCTCTCTAAAGTTCTCCCTGCCCTAGAACACCCTGGGACTCACAAAAAGAAGGCAAAGCAAGAATAATCACCTCCATTTCTAACAGTAAGGAATCTAAAGCCTGCACAAGACAAGTGGCTTGCTCTACCCATAATATTCATGCATTCATCCATTCACCAATTTGTCCTGGTCCGTCCTATGTGCAAGGCACCATTTTAGGCGCAGGGGAGAAAGCAGTGAGGAAGGCAGGAAGGGCTCGGCGCTCATGGAGCCTCCGGGATACATAACAGGACGCAGCTAACGACATGCTGGAACGTCAGTGTCATGGATCGAAGGTGGCCGCAAAGTCTCTGGCATTCCTCCCACCGAGAGGAGGGTTTACGCCCCCACTCTTCCAACGATGGTGGGTTCTGTACCTGCTTTGACGAGACATGAGGTGGGGGTGATGCTGTGCCACTTTTCCAGCCCAGGACCCAAGACCACTGGCTGTTCCTACTTCCTGCCTCTTAGAACACTCACTCTTGGATTCCTGAGCCACCACGTGGGACGTGCAGCTATGCCACTGGAGACACCATGTGGAGAGCCCCTGAGACTACATGGAGAGGGCGAGCATCCAGCTGCACCCACCTTCCAGAGGGAAGCCTCTAGAAGCCTGCACACCGGCCAGCTGCCCGGTGAACACCCACGTGACCTCACAGGATGCTGCATGGAGCAGAAAGGCCCAGCAGCTCCTGCCCGAATCCCGATCCACCAATCAGGAGCATAATGAAAGGACCATGAAGCCACTAAGTCTGGGATAGTCTGTCACACGGCAGTAGATAACCCCAATGGTCAAGTGGAAATAAAGCAGAATGAAGGGCTGGGGGTGCCGGGGCCTCCTCCCTGAGAACACGACGTTTGATTAGCAGCCTTAACGGAGGTCAGGCCCCATTAGATGGTCCTCATCAGATGAGGAGACCGTGCCAGCCGGGAGAGCAGTGAGCGCAAGGGGCCTGGGCTGGGAAGGAGACCGGCTCCTTCGAGGAATGGCAAAGCAGCCGGAGAGGCCGGAGTCAGGTGGAGAGAGGTCAAGAATGTGCTGAGAGACGCAGTGGGGTCAGGGGGCCTTGGAGACCACAGAACAGGCTCCAGACTTCATTCCACATGCGAAAGGAAGAAGCCATGTGGTCTGGATCAGTAAGGCTCCCTCTGGCTCCTGCAGGAGAAGCAGGCGTGGGGAAACACGCACCGTCCCAAGGACATGCCCTGGGAGGCCACTGCAACCAGGGGCCTGGCTGAGGGTGGGTGACAAGAGGGTGGCAAGAGGCAGGTTCAGAACACAGAGTGAAGGGGAGGACCGGGACCCTCTGACGGTTTGGATGTGTGGGTGGAGAGGAATCAAAGACGGCTCCGGGGGTTTCGGCTGAGCTGTTCACTGAGATGAAGCCTTGGGGAGGAACAGGTCAGGAGGTGCAAGAGGACACTTGAAATCAAGAATTCTTTGATTAACATGTTAAATTTAAGACGCCTGGTGGACATCCAAGAAGATCTGCAAAGTAAACAGTTGGAGATACAAGTCTAGAGCTCGGGGGCAGAGATCTAAATTTAGGAGGAACTGGCGAGTTGCCAGCTAGCTCAGACTTAGTGAGTCCTTTCACATCCTGGCCCCAATTCTAAGACCTCTCTGTGTGCTCATGATACAAATGACAGCGTAAGTGGAGTTGCCAACATGGGACCCACGGCCACTGAGTTGGACGGGATTCCCTGGAGTGTAGACAGAGAAGATCCACCAAGGAGAAGACTAAATGACCACCCATTGGATGTAACAAAAATGGTGTCAGAGCAGCAGTGAGGATGAAAGGGTGACGGGACCGGGTTGAGGAGAAGATGGGAGACAGAGTGGACAGACAGTCACCAGTGAGCTGAGCTGTATGGGAGGCTGAGAAATAAGGCAGGAGCTGGGGAGGGATGTGGGGTCAAGGGAGTCATTTCCAGATGAGAGACCCTACAGCGTGTGTGCTGAGTGACGGGTAGGGGTGGCAAGTCCGTGCAGTGAGAGAAGGGACGAGCACAGGAGCAAAAATCCACGCAGCAGGGGAAGGACCTTGTGAACAGGGAAGCAAGCGGCCAAGCAGGTGCATTTTACCCACAGGAACAGCCACACATGGCAGAGCCTCAGATGCTCAGAGAGGAGAGACCACCCGGGACAGTTCCGGCCCGGCTACTTAATGGCTGGCTGCCTCTGGGTAAGTCCCTGCTTCCTCATCTTAGCATGGGGATTAATTATCCCTACCTCCCAGGGGTGCTGGGAGGGTTACACTTGCTAGCAGTGAGTAGCTCATGTGTTCTGCCTTGTCATGCACCAAACCTCTCTGGGTCTGGGCTTTGTGGTTCAGCACCAGCGTGGGGTGAGGGACACGGGTGGCATTAGCAGACCAGGAGTCGAATCGGTCTCCCGCCTCCTTGGCGTTCGGCACCGTCCTTGAGGCGGCCCTGGTTCCTGCCCTTCCCCACTGCGCACTTTGGCAGCACTGAGCTTCGGCCAGTCTCACACGTGCACAAACACACGCTGCTGCCATTCAGCTTATATCCCTGGCAACGCCGTCCTCCGCTGCTCCACTTGGAATGCCACTCTCCACCTCACAGCCTTTATGTAGCAGCTCAGGTCTGCCCCTCCAGGGAACCTTTCCCGGCTCCTTCTAGTCCCACTAGGTGTCCTTCCTCTGGGCCTGGCGTCCGGCACACACCACTCTGTCCGCACACTGTGTGCCCCTGGAGGGACAGAGCAGAGCTCCGACTGTCTTTGTAATCCCAGGGCCTGGCCCAGTGAGTGTCTGCTGGACCGAACTTTTCCAGGTAGATGAATCAGGGGGCTGGACAGCACTGTCCAATAGAACTTTCCACAACCACAGAATGTCCTGTGCCTGTGCTGTCCAATACGGCGACCACTCAACACATGTGTGTGGTTATGGAGCCCTCGAAATGTGCTGGTGCAATTGAGAAACTGAATTGTTAATTTAATTTAGTTTAAGTTTAAATAGTCACAGATGGCTAATGAGAGGGGTAGAAAGAAGGGGCTGGGAAGAACGGTTGTTATTAAACACTTAGTATGTGCCAGGCTTGTGACAGTTTAACATGTTAATCTTTACTATGATCCTGTGAGATGGGAAACGCCGTTATTCGCATTTTACAGACAAGGAAATTGAGTCTCGGAGAGAGGCAGTGACTTGCTGTGGTCCCTCAGCTTGAAGACGGCACAGCAGGTCTCTGATTCCCAAATCTCTGGTTCTTCCCACCACATTAGGCTGACCCCACACCTCTCCAGGGCCTGGCTCTGGAGGTGCTTTTGTGGAGGACCCCTCCCGACTCCCACGCCCCCCGTCACAGTCCCTGCAGCACATGGGTCAGGCCCACAGCTCATGGCGCGTGCAGCAGGCGGTGCCGCCGCAGCCACTCGCAGACGTCTGGGGCACAGCCGAGTGCGGTGGGGCAGGAGGCCCCTGGCTGCCAGCAGAGGGGCAGGCGGGCCCAGAGCCTCCTAGCAGTCTGCGCCTTGGGTCCCCCTCGCGTGAGCAGCTTTGGGGAGTTCTCTCGGTGCTGTTGTAATTTATTGTTTCTGCTCTAATGATTGCTCCATGTCTGATTATAAATGCCTTCTGGCTGGGGGCCCAGACTCAGAAAATTCCCATGATCTGCTTCCAAAGCTGATGGAGCCACAAATAGGACTCATGTCTCTGTCTCGTCATCGGCCACATTTCCAAGAGAGGAGGATCCAAAGCCAGATGCAGGGCTCGGAGTGGGGATGTAAGAGGAGGAATCTGGTGGCCTGGAATTCCAGTCAGAGTCCCAACAAGGAACTCTTGAATCCCGAAGAACCTTCAAGGTTACACTCAAATGAGCCTGCTCTCCTCCTCTCAAAATACAAGGCAGAGTCCGAGTCAGAAGCAACAGATGACACGGTCACCGTGAAAGGGCCCTCCAAAGGGCACAGGCCAGCCCTGCCAACGCCTTCTCTCTATCCACCTGGCAAATCCCCACTCATCCTTAAGGAGGCAGCTTTGGTGTCACCTCCTGCAAGAAGCCTGCTCTGACACACACATCCCTCATCCCTCTCCGCAAATGGGTAGGTTATCTCTGCTCCCTGTAAATCTCTTCTAGCCCTGCACACAATGGCAATAATTACACCTACTATTGATATTTATTGAGGGCCTCTTCTTTGCCTTATCTCATCTTTGCCCATCCCTGGGAGGGAGGCCCTGTCATTATCAACATTTGACAGAGGAGGGAACAACAAAAGCTCAGAGAGGTTAAGTGACTTGCCTCAGGTCAAACAGCTGTCAATTAATGGAGTTGGACTTGAATTCAGAAGATTCCAACTCAAAACATAATCTTTATACCTTGTGTGCACACCTGTCATTACAGTACTGCAAGAGGTCATTTCATCTCTTACTTCATTGGAGTAGAGCTTTGGGGGACAGCAGGCAGGTCTGACGCCAACAAGGTGGGTGCTCGGGAAATGACTGCTGAGTGAACTTTCACATGAAGAAAGTCTTACTGCACAAAGTAGGTAAGAAAATTAGGACAGTCACTTATTACTGGCAGGATATTTAAGTGGACTCAAAAAAGCAGTGGGCAGATGCCTGAATGCACAAGTGAGATAGGATTGCAGGAACAAACATCTCAACAGGGACTGAGAGACCTGAGTTTTCTGGGTTAGTCCTAATTTTAAATACCATAGCTCATTCGTCTCTTATATCACTGGAATGGCCCAGAAATCCCAATATTTAGATATTTAAACTGTATCACTTAAATGATATATCATGTCCAAAAGAGGCATCCCAAAGGTCCCACTGTGTTTTGTAATTTGGGATTCAGAAAATAAAGCTACAGAGAAAAAAAACATCAACTTTAGAGGCAGGCAGACCCATGCTTAAATTCCATTTTTGTTGCTCATTAGCTGTGCAATTTTGGACAAACTATTTTCCTTCTCTGAGCCTCAAATGTAAAAATGGGGCTAAGAGCTGCTGCCTCGCAGGGCTGTTAAGAGCAGTAAACGGGAGAACACATGGGAAAGCACCCAGAATAGCACCTGGCACAGGAGGGGCTCAGGAACTACGGGGTTTCTCCCTTGCTCTCAGCCTAGGTCAGAGAAGGGAGCTGTTCTTAGCAACAGACTCAGCTGAATGCAGAGGGTGCGCTGCGCTGGTAGACCAATGATCAAAGAGAAAAGACTGGCTTTCTTGGGGCTGAGATTGTGGATTGGATACTTTACCATTATAGACTCACCAAGATTGTGGATCAAACACTAAGAGCAGTCCTATACTAGGGCAGAGCGAGAGAGATGGGTAAAATCTTGCAGCCTCTCAGCTAGGAGCTCACAGTGTGCTGGAGAGGAAAAACAACAGGAGATGAGAGGACCCAGCAGGTTGAGGGCAAAGACAGTCAGACCATGAGGAGCTCTACCAGGCCTGGAGGTATCAGGCAGGCATGTGGAGGAGCTGAGTTTTAAGGAATGGGCAGAACTTGCATGAAAGAGTATCTCCAGTTACAGAGGGGCCCCATATGGACGAAGGAGAAAGGATGAAAAAAGATAAGAAATTTTAAAAATTAGGTTGCCATTATATCTTATTTTATTTTTTTAAGAGACAAGGTCTTGCATTGTTGCCCAGACTAGAGTACAGTGGCACATTACAGCTCACTGCAGCCTCCAATTCCTGGCCTCAAGCTATCCTCCTGTCTTAGCCTCCTAAGTGGTTGGCACTACAGGGTGGCCCACCATGCCCAGCTAATTTTTCTTATTTTTTTTTTTCAGAGGTGCCATCTCACTATGTTGCCTAGGCTAGTCTCAAACTTCTGGCCTCAAGCAATCCTCTCACCTCAGCCTCCCAAGTTGCTGGGATTATAGGTGTGAGCCACCTTGCCTGGCACCATTATGTTTTAAACTTGGGAGGGAACTTAAAAAACCTACTGTACTCTCCTTGTTGTCAAAGGTGTCCCGATTGTGAGCTATGTGGTCTTGGCCAAGTCAATCATGTAACGCTTCAGTTTTCTCATCTTCAGAATGAGGATAACAGTACCTACCACACTGGAACACTGTAAGGAATAAGTACGTGGAAACCATTTACAACACACTGAACAATAAATAAGGATCCTCATCACCATCACCATCAGTATCATCACCAGCATTATCATCACCATTGTCATCATGATAACCATCGTCATCATCATCACGATCATCATCCTCACCATCATTGCCATCACACCATCATTGCCATCACCATCATCATCATTTTTACAGATGAGAAGACTGAGGACCTGAAGAGGGAAGAGATTTGTCCAGGGTGACTCAGAAAGTTAGAGACAGGTCCCACCACTTTTACATTTCTAACACGCACAGGATTTTTTAAAAACAAAAACGAGCTTACTGTCTGTTGTGAGAGCCCAGGGATCCCTGAGAGGGGGTCAGGGGTCATGAGACTGGGCCTCCAATGTTTACGCAAAGGTATCTTCTCTTGAGGTCCATCTTCCTGCCTCCTGCCCTGCTGGTGCCAACTGCCCTTCAGCTAGGCTGTCACCATCTGCAGTCGATGACAGAGGGTAGCATTCCAAACCCAGATACCCAGGGAGAGGAATCAAATGCTCCCAGTTTGGTGAAGGGTTGGGGTGGGCTGCACATCTGTCATGACTTCCTTGTTCCAAGAGGAAACGGGAAAAACTCCTGGCTCCCCACCCCAATCCCACAGCGGTCTCCAACGATATTATCATCCTCCGGTTCTACTGCTCATGATATATTTTGCCAGCCACAAATGGGGCCTAGATTACATACTGTGGCCACCAAACCTCGGGCACAGGCCCACAGAACAAGGCTCGAGGGAAATTAGGTGAGGCCAAAAGGAACACAGGCCTGGAAGAGACTAGAAAACAAACAGAAAGGGATGTGTGGTCCATTCTCAGGACTCTTCTCTCTCGGAGTCATTCTACCTGGGAGTGGGGTTCAAGGCTGCAGGAGAGAAGGCACAGCAGGTGGAGGAAAGAGCAGAGGGACCAAGCAAGAGAGAGCAGACTCAGGATCACAGAGTCAAAACACCTGTGGTCATTTTAGTCCCAGCTCTGTCTGTCTCTGGAACACGGGTGCAGTGGGCAGTGGCGGAAGGCACCTGCTCCGACCTGTCTTCTTTTTGGAACCACTGGGCACTGGGAGAAGACACATCCCTCTCCTGCTTTGAGAAACAGTGTGCGTTCTATGACCTTAGCTTGCTAACAGCTGGGGGATCCCACAGGAATTCTGCTCTCTGGGATTGAGGGTGGGGAAGGGAGCAGAGGGATCTCCCACCTTCCTTTCGCTGGAATCCTGTGTCCCTATCTGTAAAATGATGCAGCTGGACTGGATTCAGTGCAGCTCAAGCAGGAAGCACACAGATTTGAGACTTGTGGGTGAAGATAACGTGCACATCTGGAGAGAAGGTCCTGGCGGAGTGCCAAGGGGATGTGTTCCTTCTGGAAGGAGGGATCTGAGATGGCTTGTTGGAAGAAGTAGGATAGGAGGTTGACTTTAATGGGTTCCAAACCCCACAGATAGAAAAGTAAGAGTGCACGAGATAGAAAGAGACAGACAGACAGAAACAGAGACAGGCAGACAGACACAGGGTGTTAGTTAGGAGGAAGAAACAGTTTCGAGAAAGATCTGGAGGCAGGAAAGAGCTTTCCAGCCTCGGTGTATGGGGTAAAAACATTCAGGAAGAGAATAGGATGACTGAGATCACACTGTTGAGGAGACTTGAGTTCCTAAAGACCCCCAGGAGTCTCTAATTATTGTTGATTAATCAATTCCACTTTGGACAGGGTTTGGAGGCAGAAAGCGCCGGCAGAGAGTTTTCTGGAGTCAAAATCCAGTCAAGGCCAACGTGACAATGAAGAGAAGACACGCTGAGCAGACCAGCGCACGCAGACAAGGACACGGGGTGCGTGTTGGGATTTTATTTAGAGAAACTCTACTTAAAAATGTTATCATGAAATGGTAAGCAAAGATTTTAAATGACAGTAGTAGTAATAATAAAGTAAGACAGCAATCAATAGTGACGTTGAGGGTTACAGTTATGCAGGGTTGCCGCGTGCCAGGCTCTGTGTTCTGTGTTGTCTGGACTCTCTCCCGTAATCCTCTCCACAGCCCCATGAAACAGGGACTACCGTGATCCCCGTCACAGACCAGAATCCCAGTGGCTCTCTGGGGTGAAGTCACTCACCCTAAGTCACCCAGCTGGTAAGAAGCTGGGCTGGGAGTCTCACTCTGGTATTAACCACGAGACTATTTCAGTGTCATTGTTAGGAAAACTGAAGCCCCGAGAGGACAAGTGGCTTAACCAAGGTCACACGGTGAGTACGTCTCCTTTCCAAGTCCTTCCTTCAACATCTACTCCGAGCTTCCTCGGTACCAGACCTTGCGCTAGCTCAGACCTTCGGCACCTGCCTTCTGGACTATTCCACAGCCTCCTCACTGGCCTCCCTGCCTTTGGCCTCCCACCCTGCACCCAGAGTGGTCCTTCTGAGATCCGAGCAAAGGTACAAACCTTGTGGGACTTCCAATGCCCCAGGAAAAACTCTGTCATTGAGGGTCCATCACTGTCAGGCTCCGACCTAATTTTCCTGCCTTTTGTCCCACTCCAGCCCTGATGTACCCTTCATTTGAGAACATCAGGCTTCTGCCTGGCCCAAATCACCAGGCAATTTTCCACAGGGACCCTGCTCACACCGTCTGCTCCTGTTTATACCTTTAGACCTCTTTCTGCCCTATAAATTCTGACTCTTGAAGACATGGCCTTGCCAAACCTCCCCTGCCCCCAGGTAGGACGAATGATGCCCGCCGGCACCCAGACCCGAGGACTATAGCGCAGCAGCACCACCTCCTTGCCTCGCAGGTAGCCTGGCAGCTACCTGTCTCCACTATCAGATCCTGAGCATCACAAAAACAAGCAACTGTGACAATGGCCGTTATAAAAAGGGTGATGGAATTTGTTGGGGGTGTACTATGGACAGGTACTATTATTAATATCATCTTATTTGATACTTGAGAAAACTGAAGTGCAGAGGCGGAAGGACCTGCCCAGGTCCAAGCACCTTGGGGAGGACCAAGCTGGGGCTGGTGCAGAGGCCACGTGCCTAGCTGCCCTGTCACCTCTGCCTCCCAGAGTGCTTTGGACAAGGCAGACTGTCACTACATGTTCCCTCTCGTGAACTGAGGAGCAGCCACCGCAGTGCCAGGACCTGGCAGTCCTCCTGTGCCCTGCTGCAGCACTCTGCCCCCATCTGCCAGGCGGGCTTCCTGGGCAGGACCCTGCTCCCCAGCTGCGAACCGAGTCATCTCCCAAAGTCCTACACAGACAGCAAGACCAAGGGACAGAGGCGGGAAGAAAAATAGGCTTCAGTCAGAGAGAAATAAAGCAAGCAGTGTGGGGTAAGTCAGGGGCATGGCAGTCCAGGAATGTGGAGAGGAAAGTGGCCATGATGGCATATTTTCCAGCAGTGAAAAACATTAAGACCCACTTTAAAAATGTAGTTCTCACCACAGCTATTCCTGGACTCCAGCCCAGAAGAGCAGTTGGGTATATGAATGGCACTCTCCGCCCACACTTACCCACTCCCGGCTGTCTGTCTGTCTCTGTCCTGAGACATGTTGTGCTCAGCAAGCCTCCTCCATGCAGCCTTCCTAGACTCAACCCTCCTCCCTGATCACTGTGTCCCCTCGGTGGCAGAGAACACCAGAAAAGGGCAGAACTCCTGAACTCTCACCCTGCCCGCCCGTGACCTAACTCAGAGAGACTGAGGAGAGGAGAGGGGACCTATTCAAGGTCCCAGAACCTCGGTGGCAGAGCCAGGATAAACACCAAGGTAGGGCAGAAGGCCCCAAGCTTCCACCAGCTACACCGTGTCTCATTACCCTCCCCAACCTACCTGACCCCAACCTAATAAATGCACACACACGTTTACACACATGAATATGCACACAGACACATACGTGCAGTCACATGTGCATGTAAACACATGCATGTACACACATGGAGATGCCTGCACACGTACACATTCTCATGTGCACACACACAAAACCACAGGTGTGCTTATACTTACACACACCAATGCAGTCTGGTGCAGGAAAAACTGAACTTTATTAAGAGCCAGGAAACTCAAGTTCCAATTTAGCTGGGCACTGACTAGCTGTGTGAACCTGGCCAAGTCATTTTACAGCCCCAGTTCTCCCACTTACAAACCAGGCTAGTCATCCTTGCCTGCCTCTCCAGGCTGTCGTGAAGCCGGAAGGAGAGAAGGCATGAGAAGGTGCTCACAAACTGCTGAGCTGACCTGCCTCCATCTCCCAAGACCTGAGGGCTTGGCAGCTCTGCAGCCCGGCTTCTTGGATCTGAGTCCCTTCTCTGCCACACACCATCTGTGTGACCTGGGCAGGTAACTTCACCCCTCTGTGCCTCAGTTTCCTCATCTGCAAAATAGGGATAATCATAGAACTTGCCCACGAGGTTTTAGTGTGAGGATTAAATGAATTAACAGTTGTGAAGTTCTTAGCACAATGCCTGGACTATTATAAGTGTCCAATAAATGATAGTCAATAGAATACCACTGTCAAATTAATACTATCTTTGCTTTGCCTGGTGCAACACAGGAGCTCAGTAAATATTTGTCTAATGAATAAACAAACGCTACCTGGGGAGGAGGAGGATGCAGTCAGATTTACTCGCCCTGGTATTGCAGAACTGGTCTGAAACGCCTTCTTTTCCCCTCTGTTCTCAGACTCCCTCACTCACCAGGAATGCCGAGAGCCCCTGCTATCCCATTCAGGTTGTCATAGTCTCCACCTACGAGTGAACGGAAGCCTCCTGCTCTCTTTGGAGAATAACAGGGTAGTTCCTTGGCCCATCGGCCCAGAGCACTCAAACACTTAAGAACATAGCAGGGCCAGGGCTGGGAGGGGCTGGGGTGGGGTGAAGGGCCCAAGTGGGGGAGGCAGTGGCTCCATCGCTGTGGTATTCACACATCTGTAGTGTCCTGCTCCAGCAATCTGCAAGCACTACCCTGTGTTGTTCCTCTGCGTGAATCAAAGGAGCGGGGGCTGCAGCTGTGATGACACTCCCCAGAGAGACACCCCTTGCCACCTACCTAGTGCCCTCCAGCTCATGATATCTCCAGGATCTCAGGCTTGGATCAAAACAATGACAATGAGGACAACAACAACGTTAATGATAATAACTGCTAACACCCAGATTGCATATTTACTAGGTGCCACACAGGCACTGCATTAAGCTTTTTATGCATATTAACTTATTTGATGCTTATAACAACCTAGGTGGCAGATACTGTTATTACACTTATTTTGCAGATGAATTAACGGAAGCAGAGGAGGTTGGGGAAATTGCTCAAGACTAGCAGGGGGCAAAGCTGGGATCTGAATGAGGCTGGCAACTTGAGAGCTGATGCTTCTTACTTGCCATACCCATGCATTCACTGACTTGTGATTTCTAAATGTTTTAGAGTTGTTATTGGATTTTGAATTTCTTTTTTGAAAGCCTGAATCGAAAGGAACTTCACCCAAAAGAAGAGCACAGGCTTTGGAGCCAGGGAACAGTAGGTTCAAAATCCAATCATTTATTTGGTTGTTCTTAGCCTTTAGGAAAGTTTCTCCCTCTCTCTGAGCCTTGGTTTTCCAATAAAAAAAAAATGGAGATAACATTGGTTACCCCAGAATGAGCTTCTGAAGATTCAATGAAGATACACAGACACAATCCCCCAGACTCAAGGACATGGCACATGTCTTCTGTTTAATAAATGTTAATTTTCTTCTCTCTTTTGGAAAGAAATTTCACATGTGGGTGAAAGATAACTATGTTGTCCCACAGGTAAACTGTAAAATGTAATTGCTATCAAGTTATAAAGTATTTATTGAGTGTCTAATTTCTGTTATTACAAGTCAATATTACAGACTCTCAGCCTTCATGGAGAAATGAGGTAAAAAAAAAAAAGCACAAATAATTTTAAGCAAAAGGCAAATGCAAATTCATTTCTATTGGTTCTACCCCATATTGCAGGATTTTCTGTAAGGATCCTGGAAATCGGAGCCCAACTCTTTATTACAGATAGGGAAACTGAGGCCTGGAGGATAGAGTCACATATTAAGATATTGGCAGAGAACCCCCAGGCTGGAACTTAGGTCTCTTGACTCCAGCCTGGTGTGTTGCCACCCACGAAGCATGCATATTCTCATCCTCTGTCTCAAGACAGAAATTACACAATGTAGAAGATTGCACTCTCTCTCTCCTTTCCAACTATACATGAGATGCATCAAGGAAAAACACACACACACAGAGAACACAATGGAAAGAAACATCAACTCCAATTTATGAGATAGGCCATCAAAGGGAATTTACTGGAAATCAACCACGAGCATTTACCACACACCTACTGCCTGCCAGGCCCCAAGCTTGTTGCTTTACACACATTATCTCTTCTAATCAGTCCTGATAATGGTCACGTGAGATTCAGTCAGACACTCAACTAGCAACTTCCGCAACCTGATACACGCTATGCACTGCTGTGTGCGATAACCGGGGCCAGGTGCCACCAAGGCCGGCTCCGCAGACCTGACACTCGTCAAAGCCTTAAAGGAGGAAGCTACCTGGGGAACAAGGGTTGGCACTGCCAGACACAGGAGTGCCTGGGCCCAGGAATGGGGGTGGGGAGCACAGGACCTGGGATTGCTAAGGGTGTATGGGGAGGGGTGCGGGGAGTGGCAGGTAAATGAGATGCAGCTGGGCATCCTGGGATGAGAGCAACCTTGGCACTGAACTGTGAACGGTGGACACTCCGGATGGTGGGTCTCAAGAAGTATTTGTTGAATGAATGAATAAATGCATGAATTGAGAGTCAGTGGAGGAAGAAGTAAAGACCCACGGGAGAAAAAGAAATAACCAATAGGAAGTCCTTCAGGAAACAGAAGCCAAGACAGAGCCCGAGGTGCAAGCGATTGACGGGGCGGGGGAGGGGGGGGTAAGAGAGAGGTAAGGGAGAGAAGCAGCACAAGCAGGCAAGACAAACCTTCAGGCCAGGCGTGGTGAAGAGAGAGGGTGGAGGAAGGAAGGAGGACCAGGCAGGGAGCTGCAGACTGAAGCCCTCTGAGAAAGTCCCAGCAGGTCCAAGGATAAGCACCAGCGCAAAGATGGCCCACGGAGGCATTTGGGCAGAAATGGCCAGGCTGGGCTGACGGCTGGAGTCCGCCAGTTCTCTGCACTCCTGGCAGCAGGCTCTGAAGGCACATGTGAGCAGTGCTCGGCCATGGCTGCCACAGTGGGAGATGCGACCTGCAGGCTGATTCGGGAACTCCAAGGAGGAAACAGCAACATCTCAGGGGAGCCTTAGAGGTTGAGCAGGAATTCATCAGCTAGAAAGAATGGGGCTGGAATTCTTAGAGTAGGGAATAGCCCCCCAAAGGCATCAACGTGGGAACTCGTCTGACTTGTGCAGCAATACAAAGTAGTTTGGTGTTTCTGGAGCTTAGGAAGGGCTGGGGAAGCTGGGGGCGGGGGTGGTGGGTGGGAAACAGATCGCAGAGGGCCATGTGGGCTATGGCATTACATTCAGACTTCATAGCGCAAGCAATGGGGAACCTCTGAGAGGAGGGGCTGTGTGTGCGTTTCTATCTGCGATCTCTGTAGCAGCACTTGGAGTGGACTGAAGGGCAGAAGGCAGGGAAGTGACAAGGAAGCTACTGCCATGTTCCAGAGAGATGAATACGCCTCCCGGGTACACCTTAGAGGGGACGGGGATGTAGCAGTAGCTCTGAAACTGGTCTGAGAGAAACAGGCTTCGGGAAGGATTTTACCAGGCCCAGCAAACATGTGCACGCCCTTTGCCTGCGCTACAGACCTTAAAGCTTTACTAACCTCCTCTCACAGCTTTTATGTTTTTCATCATAATAACATAATTTAGATACAATAATTGCACCCTTTTTAGTATATAGTTCTGACAAACACATAGTCATGTATCTATCCAAAGTGATGTATAGAACAGTCCCAACACCTCAAAGAATTCCTGTGTCCCTTTGTAGTAAACTCTTCTCCCCTCCCCAGCCCCTGACAACCACGAAAGTTTTCTGTCTCTGTAGCTTTTCCTTTTCCAGAATGTCATATACATGAATCACACAGTATGTAGGTTTCTGAGTCTGACTTCTTTTCACTTAGCATCATGCATTTGAGACTCCTCAATGTCCCTGTATCAGGAGTTCTTTCCTTTTTATGGCTGAGCAATATTCCATTATTTGGATGTGCCACAGCGTGGTTATCAATTCCCCAGTTTAGGAACATTTGAGTTGGTTCCAACTTGGGGGTGATTAGAAATAAAGCCACTATAAACATTTGTGTACACGTTTCTGTGTGAACACAGGCCTTGATATCACCTGGGTAAATATCTAGAGGTGGGATTTCTGGGTGTGCTAAGTACATGTTTAACTACATAAAAACTGCAAAACTGTTTTACGGAGTGGTTGTACCATTTTGCATCCCCAGCAGCAATATATGCGATTTGTAGTTGCTCATAATCTCTTGAACACTTGGTATTATCAGTTTTAATTATAGCCATTGGAATAGTATGGAGAAGTATCCCACTAAAATTTTAATTTGCATTTTCCTAATGACTAAATCTGTTAAGTACCTATTACTGTGCTTATTTGCCATCTGATATCTTCTTTTGAGAAGTGTTCAAATCTTTTTCTCATCTTTTTGTGGTGTTTGTTTACTTATCATTTAGTTTTTAGCATTCTTTCTTTATATATTCTGGATCCAAGTTCTTTATCAGACATGTGATTCACCTTGCTCCTTATCTTAATGGGAAGTATTCAATTTTCACCATTATGTATGTATGATGTTAGCTGCAGGTTTTTTGTAAATGTTCTTTATCAGATAAACAAAGTTCTTTTCTAGTCCTGGTTTATGGGGAGTTTTTATCATGAACAATATTGAATTTTGTCAAAAGATTTTTCTGCATCTAATGAGATGGTCTTGTGGGTTTTTCTTCTTTAGTCTGTTGATTTAGTGAATTACATTGATTGATTTTTTGAACAATTAAAACCAGCCTTGTATTCCCAGGATAATTCCTGGGTCATAACATATTATCCTTTTTATATTTTGCTGGATTTGAATGGCTAACAATTTTGTTGAGACTTTTTGCATCCATGTACATGCCACAAAGGGGTATTGGTCTATAGTTTTCCTTTCTAGTAATGTCTTGGTCTGGTTTTGCTATCAGGGTAATGCTGGCCTCATAAAGTTGGGAAGTAAGTTAGGAAATGTTTCCTCCTGTACCCTCTAAAACTTTGTGTTTTCTTTTTTCACTACTCTTTGTGGTCTGTTCCACCTGAGTTATCAGTTTTGCTAATTCAATTCACTTCAGAGAGTCAGTTGTGCTATACACAACAGCCCAGGGCATGGAAAAAGATAAGACTAGATTTCTTTCCATAAGAAAGTAAAGATAAATAATGATAATAGGTACCACTTATTGAATGCCTGGTCTCTTCCATGCATTTTACTAATGTTAGCCCCAAACCCTTGCTGTAATCCTGTCATGCAGTTTTAAGGATTTTAAGGATGAGAACATTGAGGCTTTGGAAGAGTTAGGTAACCTGTCTAAAGCCACACAACTCTCAAAAGAAGAGCTGTGGTTTGAAGCTTATATTCTTCCCATTTTATTTTGTCATCTCTACTAATATTTATGAGCACCTATTAAGTGCCAGCCATTTTTAACGCTTTATTTTTTGTCACTGTTCATCTCTGTGACTTTGTAAGGTATGTGTTACTTTCCCCATGTTATTAAGTATGAATTGTCTGCTTTCCTTAAGTACTAAGTCTGACAGTTAATATCTCTGACATTTCACTTTGACACTTCTTGTTTTATTTCTTGCATTCCCTGTGCATTTGGGCACTCCTGCCACAAGACTGGAAGACAGGGCTGGAAGACAGGACTGGAGGAGTTGGGGTGTCAACTGAGTTAAACGTCAGCAAAGGGTGGACACGGCCCACAGAGCAAAGGAAAGCCAAAACAGGCAGATCATGCAACTGGCTTGTCTGGTGTCATGATGCTGACGCCAAGCAGGGCCAACGTGCCTAACACAGCAATAGCTCACATCTGCCAGACACTTTCCTGCCAACACATCATCTCCTGGCTCCTCACGGGGTGGCCGTTTGATAACCACACGTTACATGTGAGGAAACCGAGGCTCAGCCGGATAAACTGCTTGCTGGTAACTATACTCAACCTACCAGAAACACCAGGCCCGACCTGACTCCCAGTCCAGTACTCCTTAGACAGACAGGCAAGCCACGGAGCAGACCCAGTGTCATGGACATGAAGGCAGATATGCACCCCAAAAGGCTCTGGGACTTTGGTGACACGGGCTGTTAAAACTGAGGCAACAAAAATTCTGGAATTTGGGAGCCATGGGCTTTGGTCAAAAGTTCTGAATCCTAATGACACAGGCTCTAAAACATTGGGGTCAAAGACTATGAACTAAGTGATGATGGGCGCTGGGGCAGTGGGGACAAAGAAACTCCAGCATGCAGGGGGCAAAGGTGCTATTATCCTAAGGGCACTTCCTGGGTGACGGCTTGCAAGGGACGTCCTTTAGGGGGAGCAGACAGACCACTAAAGGCCAATCAGTAAATGGCTTTGCAAAAAGGTAAAACGGGTCTAGTCAAACATTAAACTACCCAATCAGGCCGGAACTGTCACCTCAGACAACCTGCCCTTCCTGGAGCACCAGGTGGTAAATACACCTCTCTCAGGCCATTAACTTTCTACCTCTTGATGCTCTGGCCAAAGGGCCAGAGATGGAGTCGAGGGTGGAGTACAGCCTTCAGGTCTAAACCCAAGATTCTAGGCCTCTCTGCTTCTCTCCAGGATATAAAAAACGAGACCGTATTTTCACTTTCAGGAGAGTGAAAGAGAGGAAGTCCCCCACCAACACCTCACTCCAAATTCTTTTCTTTGCACTTCATTTGTTGGGAAGAGGAATGCAAACTTCTTACCCTTCCATAAGCTTCTAAGACCTTCCCAAGTGGCAGCATAAGATGACCTCTCTCCTTAATCTCTGTATTCCTCTCTCAACATTCAAGATGTTTCCCTTCCTCTTGGTTACTTACACTCCCACTTCTCTGCTCTCAGTCACCTCCTGTCGGTGGGCCCCACCCCTCCAGCCAAGCCTCCTCATCACCCCTGTCACCCCAGTCCCCTCCTTCTGTCTCTGCGTCCCCAGCTCCCATGATTTTGCTAAGCACTGGATAAGCAATTTTTCTTTTTCTTTTCTCTTTTTTTTGACAGAGTCTCACTCTGTCACCCAGGGTAGAGTGCAGTGGTGTCATCATAGCTCACAGCAACCTCACACTCTTGCACTCAAGCCATCCTCCTGCCTCAGCCTCCCGAGTAGCCAGGACTACAGTTGCCTGCTACCGTGCTTGGCTAATTTTTTCTATTTTTGGTAGAGACAGGGTCTTGCTCTTGCTCAGCGTGGTCTCGAACCCCTGACCTCAAGCAATCCTCCCGCCTTGGGCTCCCAGAGTGCTGGGATTACAGGCGTGAGCCACCGCGCCTGGCCAGGATGTGCAGTTTTTCATTTCATCCTCATGACAAATCCCACAAGGCTAACATACTACCATTAACCATATTTTATAAGTGAGAAGGCTGAGAGGTTCAGGGAGGTTACATGACTAACTTAAGGACACATGGGTCGTAAATGTCAGAGCTGAGTTCAAATAATAATTTCAGTACTAGTACTACTAATAATAGTAAAAACTGCTAATAGATAATGTGAAGAGCCACTGTAATTAATGTTACCAGAACACTTACTATGAGTCGGTCATTATTCTAACTGCCTTTTACCTCTTACCTCATTTACTCAGAGCAATCCTTGAAAGCAGTATGGTCATTATTCTCACTTTATAGACAAGAAAACTGAGGCCCAGAGGGCTAAATAAACTGTTCAGGGTCCCAAAGGTCTGTTTGGCTCTGAAGGCTGGTCACCTCCCCTCCCTGCCCAACTCTGCTGGCCTCTCCCCATTGGTCCAGTCTGACTGTACTTCCCAGGCCATGGTTCTTCAGATCTGTGTCCCCAAGGTCCCAGAAACTTTCTAGAGGAAACAATGAAATATTATGAGAAAAAGTCCTCCAAAATCAAGACACGACATTTCAGATCTCATTCATTCATTCGATTCATTTACAAAACGCATGTTGGCCCAGTGTGGTGGCTCATGCCTGCAATCTCCGCACTTTGGGAGGCCGAGGGGGGAGGATCGCTTGAGGTCAGTGGTTCAAGAGCAGCCTGGACAGCATAGTGAGACCCTGTCTCTACAAAAAATGATAAAATTAGCCAGGCGTGGTAGGGTCCGTCTGTAGTCCCAGCTATTCAGGAGGCTGAGGCAGGAGGATCACTTGAGCCCAGGAGCCTGAAGTCGCACTGAAATATGATGGCGCCACTGCACTCTACCCAGGGTGAGAGAGCGAGACTCTATCTTAAAAAAAAAAAAAAAGCCTATTTACCAAGCTCCTAGAACATGCCAAGCATGGGGCTACATTCTGGTGGGGGAGACAGAAACATAACAAGCAGGCAAGTAAGTTCCATAATTTCAGGAAGTGACAAATGACACAAAACAAAGAAAGGAGAGAAAGGTAAGGAGTTACGAGCATGGGCAGGGAGATCCTTTACGTCCGATGGGCCCCTTCTCTGTCAAGGACCCGACACACCAGGGCAGGAGAAGAGGGCTCCAGGCAGAGGAGCTCGAGTGCGAAGGCCTGAGGCAGCAGTGCGCGCAGCTGAGAGACTGCGGAGACAGAATGAGACCAGAGGAGGGAAGGCGAGCGGAGGATGAAGCCGGAGCGGCAGACAGACCGGGGCGGATCTCGAGGGGCCGGGCTGTGGCTCTGGGTCTACTCTGCGTGTGACGAGCACCTTCAGCCAGGTTCCAAGGGGAGTGAGAGGAGATGGCAGCAGACAAGCAGGCAGGGAACGCTGAGGTCACCTACAGAGGCTGCCTCGGTCGCCCTCAGCCTCTGCTGCCACCCACCCTTGGCTCTACCAGAGTGGGAGAAAGACGTGCCCCCAAAATCGCAGCCACCGACGCCTTGCTGTGTGAACTTGGCAAGTCATTCGCCCTCTTAGAGTCTCCATCGTTGCATCTGTACAAGGCAACGGCAAGTCAGCGGCAGTGGTGGGAGGAGCACGGGGGCTCACCTGGGGCCTGAACCCTGGCCCTGGCTCCAGGAGGGAGGGGGGCTTCCCTTCTGTGGGCACAGTGCTGGCACACAGTAGGCCTTCAATGCATTTTTATGGACCAACAGGCTCCAAACTGAAAGATCTGGAGGTCACAGGGGCGTGGCAGCCCCAGAAGGCCTGTGGGCCTGGTAGGCCAGGCTGGGCGGATGGGCCAAGGCCTCGGGCACCTCCTCTCCCCTCCTTCCCAGCAGCCACGCCAGGCGGGCAGCAGCAGGCCCACTGGACCAGGGGCAGACAGGCGGGCGGGCGGGCAGGCAGGCGGGGGCGAGCCGTCGGGCACAGGGAGAAAGGAGGGCATTGTCTGCCGAAACCCAACCAAGGGGCCAGGGCCACAGTGCGGGGGATTCTTTTGGGAGAAACAGACATGCCTTTCTTTCCACCAACTGCTGTTAAAACAGCCCATTGGATTTGATTCTCTCCCATTTCACCCCAAACAAATGATAAATAAATAAACCTCCGTTAGCTCAAGAGTGCCGGAGCCAGGACGTTGGCCCAGAGCAGACTAGACGCCATCCTCCGGGGCCAGGGAGCTGCTGTGCCAGGTGGGCCCGCCTGTGCTCCTGCTGCCAGGCATGCGGGTGAGTCTGCCCAGGGCCAGGCTCCGGGCTGGGCCACCATGGCCTGAGGAAATGACTGCAGATGTGGACGCAGCTGGCTGGGCTGTGCCGAGCTCAACCCAGGGACCGTGGTGGAGAGGGTGGGGCAGTACATCAGAGAAGGAGACGGGGCCTGGCCGCAGGGAAGCAGGCTGGGCAGTCCCTGATGGCCCAGTGTCCCCCGGCCTTCGCCTTTGACCAGAGGTTTGTCCTGGGGAGACCATCTGCACAGTCCCCCCAGATGCCCAGTGAGGTCAAGAGCAGTGGTGCAGCCTTCTCCCCACTTTATAAACTAGGCAGTGAGTCCCAAAGTGGCATGCCTTGCTCAAGATCACAAAGTGAGGCAATCACAGAATGCCAGAGATCTCCTCCAATGTCCTTGTTTTCTAGGCAGTCAAACTGAGGCACGGAGTGGTCAAGGACATTGCCCGATGCCATAGGAGCCGGGTCTTCTGACCCCTGATTCACTCAGCATCCTCAGTGCCCTGACTAGAGAGCAGCCACTCCTATCGCAGGAGCCTTCTCCCGACCCAAGGGTCCCTCCCCAGCCTTCACTGAAGTTCGGAGAAGTGCGCTGCAGCCTCCTTGGGAGCCCCCAGTGTGCCATGTGCCACTGCCAGGCGCCCTGCAGTCTGAGGCCCCTCCCATGTCGTGTTCCCATTCTGCCCTGGTTCTTTGCCCCTGTTGGGCTCCTACCCTGCTTTCCTTCCTACTTGTCCACACCCACTCTTTCATTGAGGCCCTAGGCACAACTCCTCCTCCAGGAAGCCACCTCTACTCCTTTTTGCCTCTGCTAATCTAGCCCTCCTTATGGCCTCTGCTGCCCATCCTGACAGCTGGGCTCCCCTGAGGCCCCAGAAAAGACATCTAGCAGCCTTCAGATAGGGTGCAGAGGGCAGCCCAGCCAGCACTGGCCCCAAACCAGAGCATGCCAGGCAGCTTCAGGCCTCCGGTCCCATCCACTGGCTGCTGCTCCCTGTATCTACGATAATTTCTCCTCTTCTTAAGTCAGCTCCTCCTCCTTTAGGGCCCCTTACTGACACCCAGAGGCTCAGACATGGCCCTCTGTCTTAGCACCCATCACCCACTCCTGGACTCACATCTGCATGGCTGTCTCTCCCCCTGGACTGCACAGAGTGCACAGTGCAGAGAACAGAGCCACCGCGGGCTCCCGTGACCCGGGCCCTCCTCCACTCGCGCGGTACCTGCCGAGCACCAAATGAGTAAGACACATGACCCCCACGCTCACAAGACTGCTCTCCCACATGGCCTTTCTCCTGGAGGACACCGTGCCCTCCCCAAGGGCCGGTCCAGTCTCTTTCTCTTCCGGGTCTTCCCAACTATCAGCACCCATGAGGAAGGCCTGGGTCTCCTCTCTGTCTCCTGTGACGGCCTCATTCTGTCATGACAGAAGAGGAACTCTGCCTGGCTGACACCTCTGGCCCCAGGTTCCAGCTCATTCCACGGACAACTCAGCAAACCCCTGCCTTCATTCAGAGTTGGGGGAACATTTGCTTTGTTTTAATCTTCTTAGCTCCGTTGACAGTGCACAACTGAAAAATGCCACAGAGGACCGCCTAACCATCCCAGGAAAATGGGGCAAGAAGAGCCAGGCGCGCAGGACTTGTCCCAGCACAGATGGAGCACAGAGGGGCCTGGACCATCTCCGAGTGAGAACCAGCAGCTTTTCGAGAGAAATCAGGACAGCCAAAATTGAACACATACATACGTGCAAAAGCCTAATTCCTTCCTTGGAGCTTTGGAGAGATACTTTCATAGCTTTTTATGACATCATGTCAAATATTTCCAGGCGTCCAAGACAGAGAGTTTGGCCCTAAATACTGTGTATTCAAATTACACAGTCATTTGCTCTTAAAATCACAGGGCTCCACTGGACACAGGAAGCTTCCCCCACCCTACCCCTTCCTGAAGGCTCACTCCTGCCCCTTCTCAGACAAAAGAAAACCTCTCCTACTCACAGAGGCCTCCAGGCAGTGGGATGGCCAGGCATAGACGCCCAGTGCAGCTCTGGACTTGGGAGAGAATCAGTCTTAGTGACATGCAAGAGACACACCATCAGGGAACCTGTAACTGACCAGCTCTGGGACCTCATCAAGTCACTTCACCTGTTTGAGTCTCCCTATGCTCTTAAATAAAATGAAGATAATGAATCAGTTCATGCGCCAGTATCCCAAGGTTGCTGCGTGGATTACCGAAATTAAACGAGTGCTGGCCTTTACGTATGGCTTCAGAAGACACTCAGAATATGTGTTTCTTCTTCCTTTCCCCAGCCTGGGAGTCAGTGACGGAGTTGGGCTGATGACTCCAGCGCTCCAGGGCTCTTCCCAGCAAACGGCACAGCCTCCCTCCTCGGTGTGCAAAGGACTTCAGAGAATCACACAATATGGGCTCCACTCTCTCTCTGGGTAGCAGGCAGTTTCTCCTCCAACCATTCTCATTTTACAAATGGATACAATTTCATTCAAACAAGCATTTTCCGAGGGCCTACTCCATGCCCAGGTACAGGAGAAGCTAGAGTCACAGCTTCAAAGGATTAGAGACAAGAGATGATGCCAAGTAACGAGGAAAGGCCAGTGAGGGTCACGCAGATTCAATCTGTGGTACAGGTGGTCAGTAGGTGACTGGCAACCTGGAGATGAGAGACTGATTCCTGGCAGCTAGAACCGTGGGGGGGGGGGTGGTATTATCTCCATCGGACTTCCTCCCCCATCGCCTTGCACTCTGCAGGCTTAAAGGGCACAGCCGAACACTCAGGCGCTTTTTCATACCTCTATTTGCCCCATCACCCCCATTCCCCCTGCAAACTCTCTCAGCCAGCTGACATCTGCTCAAGGGTCCCGACTACAGCAAGTGCCATCCAGGGCTGTGGCACGGCAGAGAGGGATCAACCTGCAAAGCTCACAGTCTGGCGGTGACACCCTGAATAAAGCAGGCAATTGCAATACAGCGTGACAGGCGCCAGGAAGAGGGTGGGGAGGGGGTGTGGGCACACAGAGGAGGCAGTAACTCAAATGGTGCTTGGGGCAGGGAGCTGCTGAGAGCTTTCTGGGGGAGATAACATTGAAGCTGACACTTGAAGGTCATGGCGTTGAGCTGTGGTACAAGTCTGTGTGTGTGTCTGTGTATGTATGTGTGTGTGTGTGTGTGTGTACATGGGTGTCTGTGTGTCTGTGTATGTGTGTACATGTGTGTCTGTGTGTCTATGTGTGTGTGTGTACTTGTGAGTCTGGGTGTGTCTTATGTGTGCATGTCTGTGTGTGTGTCTGTGTACGTATGTGCATGTGTGCATCTCCGTGTCTGTGTGTGTGTGTGCACACGTGTGTTGGGGGGTACGGATTCCAGCAGCGGGGCCAGCCCGGGCAGCGTCGCAGCAGCTCTCAGAGACTGGGCACAGCAAGAAGATGCACTCCCCTTTGCCTCTCACATCTCTGGCCACTGTGACCCCTGCCTTTTGAGGCTGCTACATCTCCTCTCCCCCCTTGGCCCTGAGGAGGGCTGTGGTCCCAACTTCTGTCATTGGTCTCCTTTTGCTCTCAGTGCCCATCCCTCCACGCCCACAGCTTCAGCTCTGCCCAGAGGACCCAAGTCCCCACCCCCAGGCCATCCCCCACTCCCTAGGCCCCAACTGCCCGACAGCCCGTCCACTCGGGCCTTCGCCTTCACCTCGAGTCCTGCGGGATGGAAATGGAATTCTTTTCTACCCGCAGCTGGCCTCCCCCACCCCCATCCACATATGTCTTCTGTAGCTCATCAGCCACCAAGCCCCAGGGCTTTTTCCTTCCCGATATTTCTCCCATCTCTCCTTTCCTCACCGTTCCCACTGCTCCGCCTAGGCCTTTTCACTTTCCAGGCTACGATTACAGCTATTAAGTTACGAGCCTGCTCCAAATGCTTCTAGTCATCTCCTCCCCAAGCCCTTTCTCCCCCCACCACCTCTCCGGAATCCCGCCTCTCCGTTGTGATCCAACTGTCTGTAGCACAGACACGGAGAGCAGTGGAGGCTCCACGCCACATCTGGTTCATTATCCTGATGCCAAACTCGGACTACAGCTGCCTGCTCAAATGGCCGGCGTCTCCTGAGTCTGACCCCAGGCCTCTCCCCTACAAGCACGGGGCGTCACTTTGTTCTAAGCACACAGGCTGACTCCTATTTCTGGATCTCATCGTGTCCAAGTCACCTGAATCTTCACTGGATGCCCTCCCTCCACCTGGAATGCCTCAGCTCTGACCAGCCAAGTCCTAACCCTCCTCCTAAGACCCTCATGAAGCCCCCCCCAACTCAGTGGCCCCAGATGTGTCCAGGCCCCCAGCCTCCCTCCTGTGTGGGCTGCAGGTCCCTGCTGACTCTGCTCACGTGCTCAGGCCAAGCCTACCAGGCCAGGAGCAGCCCCGGGGGAGGGGCCTGGTGGTCTGGCCGCCACAGACCTGGTCTCAGTCAGGCCTGTGAGAATCTCTGGGCAGCTCGTATCTACTGAGCTTCTGCCTCAGTTTCCCCACCAGCACTTAAATGAATCCCTATACTGTGGCCTGCCTAGTTGGTGCCTGACCACCTGCCGGATCTGGCAGTTTCCTGATACTGTTTGCTAAACTCCCCGCTATTCAGTAAGAGTAGGGGGTGGGGTGTCAGGGGTGTGTATTGCTCAGAACTAGAACCAGGGGAAGCTGCTGGCCACCCTATTTACCTGCCTCTACCACCATGGAAACCCACCCACCAGGTAAGACCTAAGGGCTACAAAGAGCTACAGCTTCAGAAACCCAACTCACACTGACCACAGCCCACCAAACAAGGTATTTCCAACCACAGGTACTCCTTCTCCCATCCCTCACCCCCAACCTTGGCCAGTCTGCAATTTCAGGAGTGGCAGAGTCCAAAAACATCACCTACTGTCCAACAGTTCACTCTGTCCCTCAGATCCTGACACCTGCCCCATCCTCCCCTTAATTATAACAAAAAGCATGAAAAAGAGCTAACGCTTAATTCGTCCTCACCATGTGGCAGGCATTGCTGTAAACACTTTACGTACATTGATTGATTCATTTAGGCTTCACAGAAACCCTTTGAAGTAGGTACTGTTATTCCCCCATTTTGTAGATGAGGAAACTGAGAAACTGGTACAAAATGGTAAAACTAGCCCACAAACCCAAACAGTCCAGCTTTAGAGTGTGTGCTCCTTATCTCTGTTTCTTCCTATATCCCGTCCACACAGTGGGGCCACCATGCACACTGCCACAGTCTAACCCCCACCCCAGAGCTCCTGATGACAAGCCATGCATCCAGCACGGGGCTGCGTCCACTCAGGGGAAAGGACGTCTACTTCCACGTCACACAAAGGTACCACGCAGGCAGGCTCCTGCCCAGCTGTGAAACAACGTAAGCCTGGCCAATGTACCTCTCAGTTGGAATTGACTCTCTGTAATTCTGGTGTCCATTCATTCATTCATTCACTAAAAATTAATCATATGCCTGCCATTGCCAGGTACTAACTGTGTTGGTGCCAGGGCAGTGAGCATGAACTGACTTAAACACACATATGCATTTATCTGATGGGTTTTCTCCCAAACTGAGATGAACAGGTTCCTGGGAGCAGGGATCATCTCACAAACAGGCGTCTTGCAATATGCATTCCCTGTGTGCTCAAGGCATGCTTGTTGAAGACAGTGACAGATGGCAAGTGACATCTGGACGAGGCTTGGACATCCTCTACGAGCTCCACCCCCAGGTTACAGGTGGTGCACACAGAGACCAGCAGCGCTGGGCACCAGAACCCATCCCTCCTGACTCGCAGGCCAGAGCATTTTGCCACCACCTGGAGCTGCCTCTTAGGGACCAAGGCACTTCCGAGAGAAAGAGCAGGCCCTTCCTTTAAACCAGGGCATGAGGAAATGGGAGAGCAAACTCAGTTAATCCCGAATGTGGGAAGAACTCTGAAGGTCAGAGGAATGGAAAAGGTAAGTCAAGAAAAAAGTTGGCATTCAGCAGTGGAGATAAACTGAGCTGATAAACGGCCTTTGAACACTTGGGTTATTTATTTATTTGCTTCCAGTGCTTGTGTGGTTGTTAATTCCAGCAAAAATTCCCCAGTGCCTTGCTCACATGTGTGGTACATTATGTACCCATCTGGCAGCAAGACTGACACCCTCCCCTGGCAACTGCCCTGTGAAGTTTCAAACACACTTACATGTTTGTGTCCCAACAACAACAACACAGAAAGGAAACAGAAAAAGAACACCCCAGAGCTTATTGCGCTGACCCTCTGGCAGCGTTAACAATGTCTTGTCTGCAAGAGGAGCTCAGCAAACATGTGAGGAAGGGAACGTGGGCCAGGCCCAAAGGCTGGACGGAGACACTTCATGGAGCAAAAGAAAGATCTGGGCCGTGGTAACCGTGAGGCCACAATCTGAGATCCCCTTTGCAGAAATAAAGATAATTTGTTCTAGAGAATCTTTTATTTCTTTTTTTCACATTCCCTCTGCTTAACAAACCCTGGTGAAAAGAACTTCTGCTCTGATCGTCCATGAAAATGTTCCCTGGGATGTTGGAACAAGTCTCTGGAATGTATAGATTTAACGAGCCAATTCAGAAATTAACAGAGACGAAAAGGGAGCATTATGGTCACATTATACACAGAAATCACGACCTGAGTCTAGTGCAGGAGGCCAAGGAGGTCCCTTCCCATGGGCAGGCTTAGCACGTTCCAGACTCAAAACCTTGGCCAAGCTGTAATTTTAGGAATGGAAGAGTCTGCAAAGGTCACCCATAGAATTTTTGAGGGAAGGACACATCTTCACAAAGAATTCTGAAACACTAAGAACATGGTTTCCAAACTTTTTACTGAGAAAAGACCTCCCCAGCCTTAGTCTATTGAGTGTGTCGTCGTTTGAAATATTTTCCCTATTCACCAAACCACATCCTTGTCCCCAAATGATTTCATCAAAATGACAGTCTAGGCTTCTGATCAGGAAAAAGATAACAGAGTCTGAGCCATGGATATTGATATATTTAGGGGGTAAAAACTTGAAATCTTTGTTATCTTTGCAGTTTTGCTTCCAATAGTTTTGGGTTTGTTTATTTGTTTGTTTGCTTGCTTGCTTTTAATATTGAACAGCCTTGGGATTTCAACTGTAGTGTTCCAGTACTACAGCACTACAGTATTTCTCCACAGCCAGGAGCTCAGGGTCCAGGCTGGGCTCAGTCCCTCCACCCAGCCTCTCTCATATTGCAGTGGAAGCCAGAAGGGGAAGTGATGCCCCCACCAGGGGCCACACAGGTCAGGGGCCCTTGGAAGCCCTGCCCTGGGAGGGTGCTGTCCCCTCACTCCAGGCAGACTCCACTTTTCCTCACCCAGGGTTTTACCTAACTCTTTAGAGCCTTCTTCCTTCCATTCGTGGCACTGAGCCATCTGACTCCATCTTCAAAGAATAAGTCTTTTTTGTTTAGAAACGTATTCAGGGACTTTAAACACTGCACATGATTCTTCCTCAACAGCCTTTGATTTTTCTTCCAGGACTTGATCAAGAAGGTTCAACTCAAGCATCAAGACCAGGTTGCGGTTTCGACCCAAACTCCCTGGGGAAGAGGGAATAGCCCATCAGATGGGAGGAGCGGAAATAGCTTCGAAAATCTGACTTTTCTGGGAACTTGGGGCTACAACTCTGCATTACGGAATGATGGGGTGTCTGGCAAGGTCCAGGACCAAATTATAGATCTGGACTCGCAATCAAGCATCCCCCAGACCCCCCCCAAAAATACATATATATATAGATATCCCCTTTGGGGCCAGAGAGTCTAGTGAGCCCCTGTGGAAGAAGTGGAGGCAGAGAGAAGGCCCCGATGCCCCTCCCCCCCTTCCTGAGGACAGCTGCCCAGCTGACTCCGGCCACCCCAGCAGACTGTTCCCGTCAGGTCTCTAACAAAGGGCCCTATATGGAACGGTGACGGCACACACACCTCCTTCCCACTCCAGTACAGGGGAAAAGGGGGCTGCACCTTCCCTCCAGGCACCATGTGATCTGGGCTCGTCTCAAGTCAACGTGCAGCCCCTCCCACTCGGACCTGCTCAGGATCCCAGGTCAGGAAGAGCCAGGGTACCCAGAGAAGGGCTCTGGACACTTGAGGCTGCCCCTGAGCCATGAAGAATAGAGCAGGGAGGGAAGAACCGCCCCTCCCCGCTCTGGATCCTGTTAAGAAGCATATTTTGCATCAGACACTCCTCACTGATTATAAAGCAGGGAAGGAACCCAAACAAACAAGCAGCCCCAGCCACGCTCTGCAGTACTGTCACACAAAGCCACACATGTTGCTTGAAGGACCGTTTGGTGCTGTTTACAAAGATGCCTATTAAGTCCTTTTGAATGTGGGCACAGGGTCCAAGGGCTTGAGTCTCATGTCATAACTTGGGCACAGACGGTGGGGAGGTGGCAGGGCTGCAGGTTAGGACACCTGGAGGCAGCAGGGCAGCCAGGGCAGCAGGGCTCTGGCCTGGCTGTGGGAACCCGGCGGCTGCTCCCCAGTGCTGACCCGCAGCCCGAAGCCTCCGACGTCCTTCTGGGAGGCGGTGGGGAGGCACTTGTCAGTATTTATGGCCTTACAGTGGGACTCCTGACTTGCCTGGCTGTCAGCTGACACCAAAGGAAATGTCATCCATCTCCAGTTGTATAAGATGAAGAGCTCACAGTAGGAGGCAAGGAGGGACATGTCTCCGCTCAGCTTTCAATGAGAACGACTGAGGAGATGCCTGCAGACTGCCTGGTGAACACCTACAGAGCTACCTCGGTAATTCTGCCCACCTGGGAAGAGGGTGCTACCCTGGGCTGCACGTACACAGTAAGAATATAGATTTATATTTGGACAGCATAGCTTTGCCCAATCTCAAGAAGAGATTTTAAAAATCACTCAACCCTTCAAATACACAGTTTAGTGTACTTTGATTATACTTTAATAAAGTTGAAAAAATCTTAAAAAGTTAAAAACCAGGCCAATCACTTGACAGTTGTTTAAATCCCCTCAACTGTGTGCTTGGGTGACTAGTGACCCAGCCTCCTCTGGCACAGCTCCTGTGGCAAGAACTCACAGCCCCCAAGGCAGCTGTTCCAAGACTGGACTTCTCTGATTATTGGCAAATTCTTCCTTTACTGAGCTGAAACTGGCCTCCCGGAAGCTTTTATTCACTGAGCAGGGCCATAGAGTACACATCGGACCTGTGCCTAGAGGGAGCCCTTCAGAAACTGAATTAGCTGAATTACCACCCCTCTCCATGCATCATCAGTGTATGTGAATAAGCACATGGGCGCATGCACACACGTGCACACACACACAACATGGAAGTCCTCTGTCTAGCAACTTCCTATATCACATGTTCCAGAACACATGTTCAAACAACAAAATTAACCCCACACCACACGCAGGCACTTGACTCATAGAAGACTGCCTCAGTATCTCCATCTGAAATTAGTTAGTTTAGCTTTGGATTCTCTTTTAATAAATCTGGTTGTCTGGCTTCCTAGTTCACAAAAGATTAAAAGTAGCCAATACATTGCAAAGGATGCTGGCTCCGGCAAGAAGTCAAAACGTTCTGCCTAACTCTGATAAGGGAGAGAGGTAAATGATCAGCAACACCCCCAAGAATGAGGAAATAATAGCAGCCTGGGGTTGTCCACAGAAAAAGCAATACTATTATACACGTCATCATGTGATGTCCAGCACAATTACAGACGACCCCGAGTCTCCAAGAAAAAGGTGAACTGATTGAAGAGTTGGCTGCTGTACATGACAAACACTTTTATAAGCTTTCCATCCAATGTGGTTATGTCAGCTAACATCATGATACCTAGGTGTTACGGTTTTATTATCTAGATAATTTATTTTTTGGTGGAAGAGCTCACTCTACCCTGATGTTGCCTAAATGAGGTGTCCCTGTGTGTTATCTCACAGTGTACAGCATGGTTTTCAAGGACAAATGAGACTAATGATCGTAACGCACGGTGCTGCAGTGATGGGCATGTGGTGGGCACCACCCTGGTTGACTTGTTCCCATGGCAACTGGAACACGGCAAGAAACTATCACCTACCAGAGACACTTACACTATCTGCTTTCATAGAGATAAGAACTTTAAATTAGCATATTAATATTTGATTCAAAATAAATAACATCCCTGCCTTGTGATAACTACATGTTCATAACCCAGGTGCACACTTCCTCATGAATATGCATTTTCCATTCTAATTTGCTCAGCAAATCCTTTGACTAGAGAGCCCAAGAAGGCAGACTGCAGGCTGCTCCTATGATAGTAATTGTGGTTTTACTCCCTCCACAACCCAAGTCCCCAAGCCAGCTGACAGAAGGCCAGGACCTTAGGCATGAGCTGCCACAAAGGGACAATAACTCTTAGTTGTCTTGGCAGCTGGTAAAAGTACAGCTAATGTCAAACAGTGGTTAACCCAAAGTCATTCATCTTGGGTTCAAGAACACAGGATCACACCCGAGTGTGCACATGTGACATACACACACAAATACACACACTGCAAGACAACACACACCTCTGAATCAGCTCGCCCACTCCCCACGTATGAGCCCCCTGCACGGAAGCTCCAGCAACAGGGCAGTGAGGGGTCATAGGCTGCCCTGGGACTTCAGAGCCTCTTCACCCCGTTTTACTCCTGTTTCCACGGCACACATTACTTTCCAACCTACTGTTTTATTTACCTGTTATGTTTATTATTTGCTGCCTGTCTGTCCCCACTAGAACGTAAGCCACACAAGGGCCCTGAACATGGTTATGTTTTAGAGTTGCAATCTCAGTACCCAGGATACTCCCCGCCACAGAGCAGGTGCTCAGTAATAATTCGTCGAATGAATGATAAATGTCTGGCCGGCTGATCCTGTAGCCCGAGGAAAGGTATCAGTCCTGGCAAGCACATGCCACCCTAGGTGTCTCCTGTGCCCATCATTAGGTCATTACAGCCCACGTCCCAGTAAGTCCAGGGTCACTCTCAACCCAAGATTTCATGCAGCCACTACCATTAGCCCCTCGTTAGCAGAGGAAATGGGCTCTGCTTACTGTTTGTGGCCCAGGCTATTATCAGGGAGCCTGAGGGTTTTGTTTGTTTGTTTGTTTTTCTTTCCCAAGTGAATCCACAGGCAGGGATTTAACTGTCTCCTGACCTGAGGCCACTGCAAATAAATGCTCACAGGGTGTATCTGCGCATGTAGGCAGGGGCTCCGGGATGCATCCACCCCATACCAGGTAGGACCTGGACTTGGGGCTTGATCTTCAACTCTCCGAGCCCTAACTACTCTTCAACTTTCTTTAAGCATTCACATTCAGTCTCTCCCACATGCCATCTCCCAGGACCTTCACAGCTTGCAGGGGGGATGAAACCACCTTTCACAGGGGCTCAGTCAAGCAGTGGCTCACTCAGGGTCACAAGCCACCAAGGGGCAGAGCTGGGATTTGAACCTAGGCCTTTCAGTGGCCATTTCACAGGTGAGGAAACAGGCTGGGAGAGGTCCGTGATGTGCCAAAGGGACTCCATGCACTGCTCTAGCAGTTCTCAGTGTTTCCCCACACCCGGCCCAGGGACTGGCCCACAGCAGATGAATGAATGAAGGTATGGACACAAAGCCTAAAAAGACTGGACAGCTTGGCCAAAAACGAAAGGTCAAACAATCAGAATGGACAAACCTAGTGGCCCTTGCAGAATCAGCCTTGGGGTTCAGTGGGAGGACGAGTAACACTGTCCTGGTCCCAGGTGAAGCCAGCAAAGATGATGGTCTTCCTGACACATCCTCATGACCAAGAGAAGAGAGTGTCCCCCGCCCCTTGAGACTACTCCTTCCCAGCTCCCAACTTCCACCTCCCCCACCATTCCTCACTCTCACATTCCAGCCTGACCTCCTTGTCCATGGCCCCTTTTCCAAAATGAATGCAGAAGGATCCTATGGATCTCTCTTTGAACTCTGTCTAGACCCAATCCCAGATTCAAGCACTTATTCATTTTAAGAGCTTAGCAAGCACTGGTGAAGGAATGAATGGGTAAACAGGTGAATTATCAGAGACTTCTATTGTCTAAGTCCTCATTGTCAAGCATCCAGACAATGCTGCTATACATTTATTCATTCAACAAATATTTATGAAGCACCTATTATATAAGGTATGGTGCTAGGCTCTGGAAAATGGCAGAAAGCAAAAAATAGCAGCTTTCCAATAGGTCTTTTCACCTTTAATCCCCTCTTCATTTTAACCATTTTGCATTTATTTTAAAATTTACCCTTCAATGGCCGGGTTTGGATCTCATCCCTCCTGTACTCAACAACTTTCAACGCCTCCCACTCCCACTCCTCCCATGTCTATTGGAAAATGGCTGAATTCCTTACACTGACATTTAAAAGACCTTCTAAGATGTAGCTGAAAATCTATACTCCCAGCCTCATCTCCTGTCCCTCACTCCCGCTTTCCCTCCATTACATATGTTATGGTCCGGCCCCTGCCTGAGACACCCCTTCTCATCTGTACCACTCAGTACTGCGTATTACAAACCACCCCAAGCCTCTGTGACTTAAAGCAATGACCGCTTATTCTCACTTGCATGTCTGTGGGTCAGCTGGGGGTTGGCTGACCGGGGTTGGGCTTGGCTGGGCTCAAGCTGCGTGTCCATCTGGGCTTGGCTCTGCATGGTGGGCTGAGCTCACGTCTGCTGGGTTCACTCTGGGGCCTGGGCTGAAGGGGCAGCAACTACACAGGGGACTCTCTTCCTGTGGCGATGGCAGAGGGACAAGAAGGTGAGCCCAACTAAGCAAGCATATCTAAGGCTCTGCTGGCTCTGTCTGCTAATGTCTCATCAACCAAAGCAAGTCACGTGACAGAGCCCAAAGTCAAGGAGCAAGAAGTATGCTTTGCCCACTGTGAAGCCACAGCAAGTCAGTAGTCAAACCCTACATCACTGGAGGCTGGGGGAAAGGAGAGGTAGGGAGTGAGTATTTTTGAACGATAATCTAATCTAGTGAAATTCAGTAGTACGGTAAGAGAAGTCAGGCTTGGAAGTGGAAGGGTTGGGTTTGTCATGGCTATACATCCTATTTCCGAGAGGCCCAGATACAGTATACTCCCCAAATACTTCATTCATTCAATACACATGCACTAAGAACCTACTATGTGTAGAAATACCACGCCAGACCCTGAGCCAGCCTGGTGAACAAGACAGGCACGCCCCTGCTCTCCTGGTGGTGTGAATGAAGCTCTTAGCCCTCTGAGCATCAGCTCTCTCAGTACATGGGAAACCTTATAATACGTGAAAAAAACCCCGGGAAGCTGGCCTTGGGCATGGTTATAAGTGGAGAAAGGCTTATTTCCTTGGAAAACATCTCTCACCAATCTGAATCCTTAAAACAATTACCAAGCAATTAAAGTCCCATCCCATCAATAAGAATTCATCCAGGGCCACCTTGTGCCAGGTAGGCCTACCCAGCCCAAACTCCCTGCCCTCCCAGGCACTCCATTCTAGCAGGAAGACAGGTGTGTTCTTCCTGCCTTCCCTGACACAGCACCCAGCCCAGCGCCATGCCCTTTCTTGCTCTTTCCTGGAAACAGACTCAAACACCGAGGTTTCCACCAAAGCCTTCCCATTCACCCAGAAAGAAAAATGCAGTTAATCAAAGCAATCTGCTCTTTTCTTTCCATTCCCACCACCCTTCCCACCCCAACCCCAGACTGAAACCTCCCTACGTGATTAAATGTTATAATAAGGATTTGGCACATTTACCTTGTCAAACATTGTGCTATTGTGGTATCTCATGGGGCACACATAGATGAAAGAGCCGACAGTGAGACTGACTATCAGAGAAACCAACGAGAAAAGGAAGCAGCAAAACCTCAAGATAAGTCCATAACCTCTAATCACACAAAGACGGGGCCAAGCATGTAACTGTGCTTTCCGGCAAAAATAACACAAATTAAGTAGCTACAAAAATTATTGTGATTGTTAGCAGTATCATTATTATTATCATAAATTAAATACTGGCTAAAAACTCAAGTCTTTCTTCAGGATCTGGTTTCTTCCAGTTTTCTTGTGCGTGGGCTACATCTGGCGGTGGTCCCCACTGCCCATGGGAGCCCTGAGCTCCTCATTCTGGCATTGGTGGCCCTCCAGGCAGAGGTATCTGCCTACCTTTTTTTTTTTTTTTTTTTTTGAGACAAAGAGTCTCCCTCTGTTGTCCGGGCTAGAGAGCCGTGGTGTCAGCCTAGCTCACAATAACCTCAAACTGCTGGGCTCAAGCAATCCTCCTGCCTCAGCCTCCCGAGTAGCTTGGATTACAGGAGTAAGCCACACGCCCAGCCCTAATTTTCAATGACTCACTCATTCAACAACTTGCTTTTCATTGCTGTTATGAACTGAATTTTGTGCCCCCCACCCAAATCCGTATGTTGAAGTCCTGACCCCCAGGTGATGGTATTAGGAGGTGGGGCCTTTGGAAGGCAATTAGGTCATGAGGGAGCAGCCCCTGGGAATGGGATTCATGCTCTTATAAAAGAGACTCCAGAAAGCTAACTAGCCCTCTTTCCTCCATGTGGGGACCCAACCAGAAGACAGTAGTCTGCAACCTGGAAGAAGGCCCTCACCAAACCCTGACCATGGTGGCACCTGTTCTTAGACTTGCAGCCTCTGGAACTGTGGGGAAAAATTTTTGTTGTTTATAAGCCACCCAGTCTATGGTATTGTGTTACAGCAACCCAAACTAAGACAAGCACCTATTTTTGATCCCCATGCTTGTCAGTAAGCCACAAATTTATCTCTTCAACCCTTTTTTTTTTCTCTAATCCCCTAAAAGAAACCCTGGCCACCTGGCCCAGTCCCCTCAATGCCCTTCGGATTCACAGTTCTGTTTCCTTCTCCTCTAGGAACCACATGGAAGCCCTCCCTGGTGCCTGCAGGTGTCTCTGAGGACGTGTGCTTTCTCTCCTGTGGGCAACTGCATATACACAGCCACTAATCACACACAGACGGGACACGCTCCACACACACGCCACTTGCCTCGTGTATGCCTTATCTGCCCACCTGAGCAGGGGTCAGGGCCCATGCCTGAGACAGCATTGCACAGCAGCTGGTGTTCCATAAATACTTGTTGGCAGGCTTAAATCAACACAAACTAGTGTATGCTTACTTAGTGGCTGCGGGGATAGGAGAAAATAAATTCCTGTGGGCTGGACACTAGGAGAGATGCCCTGCTCGGTGCGTGGCATGTAGGTCTGCGCCCAGCAGGGGCAGTCCCAGTAGCCAGGCCCCCGGGCGACTGGGATGTCTTTGCACCCAGGATCCCTGCCACGGACATTCGACGTGTGCATCTCCTACGTCAAGAGTGTGGATTGCTGAGGGAAAAGGAGGCATTTGAATCAACAAAAAGGATATTGTTCTAATCTTTCCAGGTATACGATGCAACTCAAAGATGCTGCTGACGATGTTGCCAACAAACAGGATTCCGGCAGAACTTTTCCAATGAACCATGTGGTATTGGTACTTTTACCTTCTGTACTTGCTCCTCCTCCAGCCTCCCCTAATTTCAGTAAATGGCACCACCAAAGACCAAAGTGTGCAAGTGCCACAAGCACCCATCAGATGCGTTGTCAGCTCCACCTCCAAAAGGGAGTCAAACCCACCTCACTGCTCCCCCAGGTCAACCCGCCCTCACACCCCCTGGACTCCTCCAACAGTGTGCACACTGGCCTCCTAGCTTTTTCCACGCTGGCCTCCAGGACAGCCCATCCTGTATACCACAGCCAAAGTGATCTTTTACATAAAAAAGTAAATTAAATCTCCCCCTGCTTCAAACCAATGGCATCCATTGTGGGAATAAAATCCAAGCCCCTTTCTGTGATCTGTAGGCCCAAGGAGCTCTCACCCAGCTCCTCTCTGCTCCATCTCCTGACTCTGTCCAGTGCATGCCTGGCTCAGTTACATCCTTTCTGTCCCTTAAAAGGGCCTCAGGGCCTTGGCAAGTGCTGTTCCTTCTGCCCAGAACGCACTTTCTTCAGGTGTCCTTGGCCGGCTCCTCCTTACCTCTCTGGATTCAGTTCTAAAAGTCCCTTCTCCCAAAAGCCCAGGGAAACCAAGCAGCGCCCCCTTGCACCCCGGTCCCTCTCTGGCTCACGGCTTTTTGTTTTTCATTGTACCTCTATCATACCCTAACATTACTTGTTCATGCATTGTTATATCGTCACTAGAATGAAAGTTCCCTGCAGGGAAAGAATCTTTTCTGTTTCACTCACCACTACATTTTCAGCATCTGTAACAGTGCCCAGCGCAGACTGAGCATCCAAAACACATGTTTTACGAGGCAACACAACTCCCCACTCCTTAGGAATGGGCCGCTCATAGCGACTTCTTTCCAAAGTGTACAGAATGCAAAGACGGAGGGAACAAAGGGTCACTTCATAGTGAAGCAACCTGGCAAACACTACTTCATCCAGGTGACCAAGGTTAATAATGAACAGAGATAGGTCACGTTGACAGTATGTACCCTTGATATCATGGGATGAGAAGAGCACTTTACCTCTGTGGTCTTCCCCCAAAACACACATAGCTCCAGTCTAATCGTAAGAAAAACATCAGATAAATCCCTACTGAGGGACGAACGTCTGACCGGTGCTGTTCAAAACCATCAAGGTCATCAAAAACAAGGACAGTCTGTAAAACTATCATAGCCAAGAGGAGTCTAAGGAGGGAAGACCATTACATATGGTACAGTATCTGGATAAGACCCTTGATTGTGACAAATGTATGATATTAACATAAGACGCTAATAGGAGGGGCAACTAGATGTGGGGAATTCTTTCTATCATCTTCTCAATAATTCTGTAAATCAAAAACTGTTCTAAAATCTAATGTTTATTTAAAAAACACATTTGTTAGGTGAAAGAATGGGCAGCAATAAACACTGCACAGATCTCTTCATGTCTTTTTGTAAGAATTTCCTGAGCACAGACTCCAGCGTGATACTGGAAAACAGACTGATTCTTGACGTCTCTGGGTCCTACTGTTCGCATCCTACTTTGCACACTGGAAACACTGGAAAGGCACACGTCAGCCACCCCAACTGAACCACCAGTGATTCAAAATGAGGAGAGCTTGGGTCAATGGCAAAAATAACAAATCCTGCCGGCGTGGAAGACGCATCAAGTTTCCTCACCGCTCTCAAGTGCATCCAGCCACACGCACAGCTGAGCGCCTACTGCACACCCAAGCCTGCGCCTGTCCTAAATGGGCAAACACAAAGCTAGTCAAATACAAGACTGTTACAAGGGGTCAAATGGTGCAGTACAGGCTGCAAACAGCACAGATGTTCCGAGACAACACATCGTGGGAGCTGGGGCAGTCAAGGAAGCCTTCCTGCAGGAAGGGTCAGGCTGGACCTGGAATAGGAAATAGGATGGCCCACAGTCCAGAATCAACCACAGGGAGTAGTGTGATTAGAGCTGCGGAGTCCCCTAAAGGGGTAACAGAAGAGGAAGTTGGGAAGTTGAGCTGGGGCCAGACCAGAAAAGGCCTTCCAGACCTTTAAGCTCCCTGCTTCGTCCTTCCTTTTTATATGTTATCTGCATCCTTGTCCCATCTCCCCTACCCAGCTGTAAGCCTCCTGCCTCACCTCTGCCTGTTCTATAAGGTCCCGAACATAGTAACAGCTCAAGGCAACATCTGGTGAATGAATGAAAGGAAGAGAGAATTAATAAGTGGATTATAATCTGAGAAGCCAGGATTTTAGCCCTTACACACTGGGAGGCCTGCAAGGTTTGGAGAAAAAAATCAGGATCAAAATGACATTTCTTTCCCTGTCTCCCCACCCCCTCCCTCTGCTTTGCTTCCCTTCAGCATTTACCCCTCTGACTTCTTTCTAATCATTATGCACGTGTTTTACGTCTGCCACCTCTCAGTCATTCAGCAAACATTAACTGATTACCTGCTATGCGCCTGGCCTGTTCTGGGTGCTAAGAACATAGATGACACAGACAAAAATCTCCACTCTCATGGAGCTGACACTGTAGTGACAGGGGAAGAGAAATAAGTAAGAAAATCTACAGAATACAACAGGCAGCAGGTGCCGTGGAAGAAAAACGCAGGAAAGAAGGACAGTAAATTCAAGGGAGAGATTTGCAATTTTAAATAGGGTGGTCTGGGGAAACCACCTTTGAGTACCTGAAGGAGGTAAGGGCAGGAAATTTTTTGTGTTCACAGCCACATGCTTAGCACCTAGAGCAGTATCTGGCATGCAGCAAGCACAGAAGAATGAATGAGTGAGTGAGTGAGGGTGTGGGGAAGCTTAATCCATTGTTTTAATTAAACTTTTTATTTTAAGATAACCATAGATTCACAGGCAATTATGAGAAACAATACCCTTCACCCAGTTCCCCTCAATGGTAACGTCTTACATAACTATAGTACACTATCAAAACCAGGAAATTGATGTTGATAACAATCCACTCACGTGATTCAGGTTTCACCAGTTTTACACGCAGTCATTGACGCATGTGTGTGCATGGTGTATTTAGTTCCATGTAATTTTAAGGGTTAATCTATTCTTAATAGGAAAGTTAGGAGGCCACGTGAAGGGTCTGGGGCTGAAGGAGAGTGGGGTGGAGCAAACCACCCGCCACTGAGCAGGCTGGGCACTTTCACACGCTTGAGCTCCATCTGCTCTCGCAACCATCCTAAGCAGACAGGTATTCTTATCCCCACTTTACAGATGTGAAAACTGAGGTGCTCAAAGAAGAAACTTGCTGGAAGTCATACAGTTGGCAGCCAGAGAAACCAGAATCCCAAACCTAGGACTGCCTAGCTCCTTCCCTGGGGCTCTTTCCTGAACACAAGAATGGTCTAGATGAAGAAACACAGCAAGCAGAAACCAAGAAGGGGGACAGGCTCCAGGAGATGCTGAAGGGGAGAGGAAATGAGGGGAAGTTGCTAAGGATGCCTCTGGGATTCTGAGTTAGGCAGAACAGAAGGACCATTCACAGGAAGAGGAAATGACAGCTAGAGGGTTCTAAAGTAGAAGAGAAGGGAGATGTCCTGGTTTGGTCCTGATTGTATGTGTGATATGTGCCTCATTTGTATAAGGGTGGGAATGGCCATCTCATTCCATTCACCACTGCTATGATCTGAATGTCTACAATTGGTGGACACTCACAAAATTGCCTCCCAAATTGTGTCCCCCTCCAAAATCCATATGTTGAAACTTAATCCTCAGTGTGATGGTAATAGGAGCTGGGCCTTTGGGAGGTGATTAGGTCATGACGGTGAAGCCCTCACAAATGGGATTAGTCTTCTTCTAAGGCACTGAAAAGACCAGAGTTCTCTCCTTCCGCCATGCAAAGACAGAGTGAAAAGGCACCATCTATGCACCAGAAAGCTGGCCCTCACCAGACACTGAATCTGCTAGTACCTTGATCTTGGACTTCCCAGCCTCCAGAACTGTGAGAAACAAATTTCTGTTATTTACAACCTACCCAATTTATAGTATTTTGTTACAGCAGCATGAACAGACTAAGACAACCACCTAGGATTGCTCTAAGACCAAGGAGAGATGAGGAGGTAGCCCTTTGCAAAGCAAATGTGCTAGACTAGCTGCCAAAACCAGAAACAAGGCAACCCAACAAAGGCTCAGACTGCCTGCGGTATCCTGACTCGAATGACTGGCTGGCTTTCCCAAAGATGAAAACGCAGAATTTAGGTCAGCACACACAGAGAATCTCGCTTTGTTTACATGAGACAGAGAGTGTGTGTTCCTATTAAATGCCTTTGAATCCCAGCGATGATGAGAGACCCAAGGCTGTTTATGGCTTTGAATATTTACTTTTCTCATATACAAATCAGCTCGGGTGCCGTCAGAGCTGATGCCACCTCACATTGCAGTCCTCTGACGTCCCAGCTCCTCCCCAGGGCCCCACACATGGTTTGAATTTATTGGTTTTAGCAGCTTTCATTTATATTGTGTGAGGATCACGGAATGACCAGCAAACAGAAGCTCTGATTCGTGCCCTGGAAAAAACACAGACGCGTAAGGAAGAAAGTTGTGGGGAAGAGCTGGGAAGATTCCTCCAATCCAAAGAGAAGCAGCTCCTACCCATAGGGTGGCCCAGTCAAAGGTCTTAGGACCCCTTTGGTAATGAAGGATTAGTGAGATACCATGGTCCCAAAGAGGTGGTCAGAGCACAAGGGTGAGAAGGGTCTCAGTGGTCACAGTCACCCAAAGCCAGAACACCGGGGGGCTGCAGTGGGAAATGCAGGTGGCTGCCTAGATGCTTGAGCTCCTGGAACCAAACACCTAGAAACCTGGGAACAATGGGGGCGGGGTTTGAGGACTCTTGTGTTCCACCCGGCTACTCAGGCCACGATGCAAAGGTATGGCTGATAATTTTACAGCCGCACACAGAATCCTTGAGTGTGTACTTGAAGCCAGGCCCCAGGGAAACCCAGATTCATTAGATGAGGTTGCTGCCCTCAAAGAACTTTAATCTAATGGAGGATACAGATGTGTTAACATATAAAAGACAATAAAATTTAAAATGCCACTTTCCGATGAGGTCAGAGCCAGCTTAGAAAGTGGCTTTGCAGCAGCAGGGCTGCGGTTTATGGTTTACCAACCAATCTCACACCCACGAAGGGGCGCAGAAAGGGGAGGGCCCTGCCCTGGCTCACGCTGCTGGACTCCCAAACCAGTACTCTCACTACTTACAGACCAAAGATCCTCCCATCCCCCACTTCTGCTGGGGGAGCATCCAGGAACCACCTGTCTCACTCTACCCCCACTTTGAACAGCTAGAATCCTCTGCCATCAAATAAGTCACACAAAATGCAGTTATGTCAGAAATGGTGGTCAGGGTCTTAGGCTCCTGCACAAAATGCCTTGTAATATATAACTACTCTGGTCTCATTTGGCTGCCAGACCACTTTTCCAATCTAGTTTCTAAGAGAAAATGCGTCCCTGAGTTCCTGTTCCAGAAGCTGGGACTCCCATTTCCCTGGCTCAGCAGTGGGAGCTTCTGGACCCGACAAGGAGAAGACTCTCCCAGGGCAGCTCCAGTCCCAAGCCGAGAAGCTGGAGAGGGTACAGGCAAGCCTGGGCGACGTGTTCCAGTTTGACCAACAAAGGAATGAATGAGTGAGCCACGTATTAACCAGAAGAAATTCTGAATTGCAGAACACACGCGTGGGGGACAATGGCCCCCCAGTGCAGCCAGGATCAAGCCCAAGCTTCTTACCATGACTTGTGAGGCTTCGATGGTGTAGCCCTGTGTGCCCTATGGCAATTGCCCAGTCTCCCCACACCTCCCGCCAGTGCTCTCCCCACGTGAGTAGTGTGAATAATGACGTCCTCCCAGTCTGCATCGACGGCACCATCAGCATCCCCCCTACGTGTGCCCCTGTGAACCCGAAGAACACCCCAGGTGTTCTTCAATACTGAGCTCAGATGGCGTTACACTAAAGCCAAGCCAGGTACCCGTAAGGAGGGAGGCCTGTCTACTGTATACAATTCAGATCTGCAACAGCAAAGAGAACTGGACAGCAAGGACGCAGGCTCATCCAGCTGGCAGCATCCACAGGACCTCCAGGTGACCCGAGGCCCTGCAAAGCCCCAGCTGCCAGGGGGATGGGGGCCTCAGAAGTCAGTGCTCAACAGCACCACAGTGGACTGGATGATAGGAACTGACATTCTGTCCAGGTACTATGGCAAACTGAGCAGGGATTCCTCAGGTCTGGGGACTTGGGGGTGGCCCTCCATGACATTTCCCCACTCCCGCTCCCACACTAGAGAGCTCTGCAGAGAAGCATCCCAGCCATCCAGACAGGTGCTCTTAACAAATTTGCCACCTGTACGTCTGTTGGGCCCCCAGCCGGCCCTGCCATCCCTTCACCTGCCAAGGTCAGCTTCTGCTCTCAACTCCCAGCACAGTCTCTCTCCTTACAGCCCCTCCCCAGCCTAGCTCCTGGCAAACAGACTACCTCATCCTCTGCTTTCTCAGGAGGAAACCCCAGAATTCTCTCAATTCCCTGTCCCTGTCCCCTCCCAACTCATTACCTTTCACACCTCCAGTCTCAGAAGAGGAGCTATTCCACTAGCTCTTCCATCTCCTCTGGGTCACATCTCCTCTTTTCATTAGATGCAGAGAGGTTGAGAGCACAGGCTCTGCAGCCAGACTTTCTTGCTTTAAACTCCAGATCCTCTACCCATTGGCTGTGTGACCCCAGGCAAGTGAACTACTCCCCTGGGCCTCGAATGTACCTGAGAGACTGTTGTGAGGATGAAGTGGGGCAGTGCCCACAAAGGACTCAAAATCACTCTTGGTACTGCAGTGAGGTACCTCTCTTGGGTCTCTTTCACCCCTCCCTTCCCCAGCAGCTTCCCCCCGGAACCTGGAACTGAGCCTGGCACGATGGTAGTTCTCAGCAGTGTTTGGCAAACAAATGAATGAATAAACGCATAGATGAACAGTTTAACAATAACTAATTCAGTTCACTAAGTGTTTACAGGGTATTTCTGTTTGGGAGAGGAAATCCATAGGCACACCTAATATCACTCAGAGCACAGAGCACTTGATGACTAATAAAGTCCTTCCTAGGCTTTATCTCATTCCATTCTCCCAATAAATCCGAGTTTCTGCTACTAACATCCAACCTATCTGAGTAGTGGAGGAAAAGGACACTTCCAGAAGAGTGAGCCCCCGGTCACAGACCACACCCGTGGCAGAGCTGGGCCTCAATCCCGGGTATCCAGCCTCAACTTTTCAATGCCCCTTTTTGTGTGTCCCCACTCCAGGGAACAGGGGGAGATCACAGGGAAGCTGAGCCCATTATGCATACGGTCAGATATCACACTCTGCAGACGGTCAGAACATATGACGGTGGTCTGGGTGGTCAGACCACAGAGTTCCAGTCAAGCCAACCAGCAACCCACCCCGGCTGTGGATGGTGCTCAGTGTGTGGGAAATTAGGGATCAAGAACCATCTTTTTGTACCGGATGGGCTTCACCTCAAGACACAGCCATTGTAGAAATGGGCCAACAATGATAATTAAAATGACCACTACTTAGGCCACCACAGCTAAATTCCTTACCTCTTACCAGTGTGCCAGGCACTCAGCTATGTGGCTTGTGTGCATTACCTCATCTACACCTCACAACAACCCAGGGGCGAAATACCACTGTGAGCCCCCTTTTTTCAGATCTGGAAACAGATGCTCAGTCATCCAGACACCCAGCCAAAGTGGAGGAGCTGGATTTCTAACCCCAGTTCAGTTTCTTTCTTAAGGTATCAAAAGATCTAAGTAGAAATCCGGCTCCATCATTTTGCACAAAGTGCTTAGCCTCAATTTCCTCAAAATAGGGAAAATAATGCTTACCTTTCAGGATTGTTTTAGGAATTTACTGTGATAAACCCAAGGCACAGCACATAATAGGCACTAAATAACAACAGCTCTCTTGGGGGCTGGAAAGCAGAGGGAAAGAATAAGGCCCAAGGAAGGAGGGGTAGAAAGGCTTTTTTTCCATGCCCTCCACATTTTCCCCATTCTGGCACTCCTGGTAACAGTCCCCTAGGAGCTGCCCTTTCCACTTCCATCCCCAGGGCCCCAAATCCTATTCAACCTGCTAGGTCCCTTTCAAAGCCATCTCCATCAAAAAGCCAGCATTCCTTTCTCACCACCCTCTCCCAAAACTGGGGGGATGGAAGCAAAACAAAATAAAATTACCTGCAAAACCACCAGCAGGCCTCAGCATGCGGGTTCTCTAGTGCAGGGTCAACTAAATGTCACAGTCAAGGTCAAGCACAATGACAGAACATTGTTAACCATGGATGTCCCAAAGTGCCTCAGTTTACCCATCCACAGTATCCTAGCCCCAATACAGAGCCTGTGCTCTGCATAATCCAGTGGATGCTACAGCCACCCAGCTAGAGACAGGGGGCCAATAGGAGTCTGAACACCTGGCAGTCTGAGTGACCAGGAGCAAATCCAGTCCCCTTCAGAGCTCAGTAACTATACTAGCAAAAAAAAAAAAAAAAAAAAAGAAAGAAAGAAAAGAAAACAAACATACAAAAAAACCCGAGAGGCCAGGAAATGGGTGTAGCCCCCTTCTTGGTGTCCTCATGGAGGACCAGAGAAAAGCCTCTGGAAATTGCAAAGCTAAATGCAAATGGTTGGAATAATCATTGGCAATTAGGCTTTTGTCTCTTCACAAACTCAAGGCCAAGCAGCTCAGGAGTGAACTAAAGCTAAAAGATGAGCTATACAGATTTCCAAAAGGCTTTCTCCGCCTATATCTTTCTCTCTAAAAGGGACTTTCAAATGGGACCCAAGGCTTAAATTACTAAGGGCCCTGGAGGCACATTAAGCCCCCGGAGATAACACTGGCCAGGAAACTTTAAATAACCTTAACAGGGAGGAAGGAGGTAAATCCTTTAAACAGAAGACGAGAGGGAAGAGGAAAAAAAAAAAAGGCCTGGCCTTTTATCTTTGCACCGTGGCTCCCGGGACAGAGCTGGCCAGGCAGCGCAGACGCGTCTCCTCCTCTCCTCCGGAGGTGCCTGCCTGCCTGGCCCCGCCGGTGTCGCCGCGGCCGCCTGGCCAAGGATCCGCGGCCGCCCGGCCACAGCAATGTTAGGAAACGTGCACTTGTGCGCGTGGAAGCCGGTCCAGAAAGGCGGACCCTCGGCCCCGCGGCCAAGCGCGCCGCGCACGAAGCGAGACGCGACACGGGCACCTCGGGCATGCCTGTGCGCACCGCCCACAGGAGCGTCGCGCTGAGCCGGAGGTGGGCAGACACCAGCAGGCGGCCTCCTCAGCCGGGACTCTCTCCAGCCGCAGTCCACGCAGCGAGGGGCCAAGCTGAACCGCAGACAACCCCCAGAAGCACCACCTACACTCTGGCCTCCAGGCTGGGCCCTCCAGCCTCCTGAGCCTACAACTCTGCAGCCTTTCTAGCTTTTTACCCCTTCCGATCTGGCTTCACCTGGGCTTCCTCCAGGAAGCCTTCCTGGATCTCCTGGAGGCTGAGGAAACTGTACTCCCACAACACACCACATGACCTGCCACAGCGCCCCTCACCCCGCTGCATGGTAAGATGTATGCCCGTCCCCCCCACTACCCAGGAAGCAAGCACCTGGGCAACAGCATTATCACCCTTGCTCACTTTGCCATCTCCAGCACATACCCTGTGTCTGGCACACAGCAGGAACTAAAAAACATTTCTTGAAAAATTATATAATGATATTTTAAAAATGAAACAACTATGAGCTAGTATTTACTGGGCATTCGTATGTCTGGCATTGTACTATGGGACATTACATTAATCCTCACAGCAATCCTATTAAGTTGACATGAGGAAACTGAGGCAGAGGCAGGTTTGTAACTCTCCTGAGGTTACTTATACTCCTGATAAGTGCACTGAATCTGGGCACTGAAGGAGCCACTGCAGGCCGATGCCAAGAGGCTTTCCAGTGGAGCAGATTCCTCGACTGAGTGTGCGCGACGATGTGTCAATGTATTTAAACACTGACTTTTGGTCCCAGAGGTAGAATCAGATCAGGATGTTCCTCTGAATAAGGGAGGTGGGAGGCAGCTTTACGCAGAGAACACAGGCTCACAGGGTAAGAGCAAACAGAAAGTAAATTTTAATGCTTCCTGCTGCCCTTTCTGACCCAATGTGAAGAAAAGGGAGAATCCCAGGAATGAAAGGTGACAAGGTCTCAGCAACTGTGGCAGGGAATACTTGCACTGCCTGCAGGGGAGGGGACAGTGGTCAGGTGCTGATCTGAAAGCCCTAGATTCCCCCAAGGAAACCACCTGGCCTAAGTCGGGCCGGAGAACCTAGCAGCAGGTGCAAATGCAGAGACTGCACTTGTCCTAAGGCCCTCGGCTGTCCCTCAAAGATGGCCCCAAGGCCCAGACCTTGAGGGGCCTAGTCTGATGGCCTCCTGGCTCTTTCCCGGGGTAGCCAGGCATTCACTGTGGCCCAAGTACAGTTCACACACCAGTCCCTTCAACACACAGTGCTAAAAGCCAATCATATTGTTGCATCTAAACTCAAACCACTGAGTTATGATCAAGTGGTATCAGCCCACAGGGGACAGTCCAATCTGATGACCATGGACAAAAGTCTTGTTACAAAGTGGTATTTGTTTGAAAAGCCCAAGCTTTTAACATGCACAGTCCTCAGGGACCCTTACCAATCCAGAGGAGCAAGAATTAGCCAGACGATAAAAACTAGGAAGGGGCTCTCGGGGAGAAAGAACAGCATAAATGCATGGAGGCATGACCATCATCGTATGTGAGACAGAGGGAGGGAGAAATCGTACAGCCCAGCATCACTGGAGCCCAAAAACCAAGATAGCTAGTGAAGGATAAAATTAAGCATTTTAAAATGAAAATAGTGGGGGCTGTTGGAGTACGCCTAGAGAGGATCACATGTGTTCTGCGTAGTAAAGAAGAGAAAAAAGGAGACCTTTGTTTGCAAGTAACAGATGAAAAAGAGAAAACAACGAAATATGCCAGGATGGAGAGTAATAAATCCAACAGGGACCTGTGGATGTTATAAAGTCCTGACCAAATGGTCCAGCAACAGTACTAAACAGAACTGAACGTGTCTCAGGTGGAAAGTCTAAGAGGTTTCTTTGAATACAGAGGCCAAGACATGGACCCTTTTTAGCATCCAGAATTGCCAACACCCCAACCACAGAATACACCACAAAGCCCTAACTTCAGAACTGGAGCACATTCAGCCTAATTTTGTAATCAGTTGTGAGCACATTTTGAGCTAGGTTTGAATCAGGAAAGAAAAGACTGCCTAAGTAATAATGATAAAGTAAAATAATATGAGTGCTGAAAGAATGTCATAAAATGCCATAAAGAATTCCACGGAGGGAAAAAATATAAGTGGCTGGGTCGTTTATGAAAGCTTTTGACCAAGTCTTCCTGAGTAGATTGGACCTGGGAGCATTCTAGGAAGACTTCCTGAAGGAGGTACAGCTTTGAGCTGAGCCTTGAAAAATCTCAGGATTCAGAAATAGAATAGAAAAGAAGGAAATTCCTCGAGAGGGAGGGGGCCTAGTACAAGCAACAGTGTTTCCAAGCTTGGGGCAACAGTTTGGTGTTCCAGCGGATATACTGCACAGATTTAACAGCCTGCGGATCCTGGAGGAGCTCGGCGAGACGGCTTGGCAGCCGCTTAGCAGAGCTGAAGGCTGGGCCACCGGCTGCCTGTGGATTAAGTGGGCGGACAGAGAGCCAGTGATGGGAGATAAAAGGGAGTGAAGTGGATAATATTTAGAAGCAAACTCGAGGGGAAACGAACGTCAGCAGCTCGGCTGGCAGGCTGCGGCGCTTGCCGGCATTCTTCAGTTTCCTCCCTAGGAAAGCTGCATTACCAGGCGACCTCTTCCTGGCTTTGAGAGATGTCCAAATGGGAACTATTAACAAAGGCACGCTCCCATTTTTATCTCCGTCAGAAAGTGCTTTGCCGGTCAGGCTTTCTTCCTCTGGCCTGGGATTGGAGGGCGGGTTGGGGGAAGGAGATCAGACATCGCGTTTGCAGATGGGGCTTCTTAGGAGTTCTTGAGAATTGGCCCTTCCAACTCTAAGATATTAGAAGTCTGTGTCTATGAGCTGAAAATTCTTCAAAGCGAAGAGGCTACGGTTGCATGACGTGAAGATTCTTCTAGTCCAAAAATGCCTCTGAGCCTGATGTTCTAAGATTTTGCCATTCTTAGACTCCTTGAGCCTCAGAGTTTGGGCTTATGGTTGAAGATTCTCTGAACCTGGAATTTTTCTTGCTGTGAACTTCTGATTCGGAGACTAGAATATTTCATGACATCTTGGTCACCTCTGGCTTTAGGGCCTCACTCTCCTTTGACAGAGGTGCCTAAGCCATCCTGTGCTCCTGCTTCGGAGATTTCCTCCCACATCCAGATAATATAGTCAATGTTAGGGTCTGAGGACCCAGGTCATAGAGAGGGGATGGACAGGGCTTGCCATGCCCGCAGGGGCTCTTCACAAACAGCCGCCTGGGACCAGAAAGAATCTGAATATACACCTGCTTAGGGATCACTGCTAGGGGGTTACCCGAGGGACGTCCATACCATGTGACAGACGTTTGCTGAGCAACTCCCAAACAGAGGGCTCTGCGTGGGAGACACAGTGGGGGTGGCAGGTGGCAGAAGCAGAGGGGGAAGGTGAGGCCTGTTTCTCAGTCCAGCTCCTGGGGTCACACAGCACACACAAGGCCAGCCCATGTTTAATCAGACTGAGGAGCTCTCTCTCTGTGAGTGACTATGGGAGAAGAGGTTTCAGCATGGTCTGAGGTCCTCCCGGGGTGCCCAGCTGCCCTGGGGGAGGGCTTGCTCCCTCCACTCTGAGGAGGGCACATAGATCTGACAAAGCCACAGGGCGGGGTCTAATGCTGTGGGCTCCAGAGCTGTCACAGAGGCTCAGACAGGGCTGGAGCACTCAAGAATAGCCATTCTTGGAGGACAGGAAATTAGAGAGTGGTTCTGAAAAGTGGGAGAGGACGAGAGGAAGAGAAAGGAAGAACAGGGTGTCTGTATGAAGTGTGGAGAACCAGGACACAGGAGAGACTAATACTCAGTTGCTCTGTGCCTCAGTTTCCACAGCTGCAAGATAGGACCAATAATATCCACCTCTCAAAGCAATGCACACTCGCAGGTAATGAACTCTCCACAGGCAAAACCTAGGCCATTGCCAGGTCTCTGTTCCCGATCCTGCACTGGCCTGACACAATGAGACACTCCGGTTGAATGTATGAGGAGGAGAGAGGACCCAGAGCTGGGCTGGGGCTCTCTGCTCTGCACATGGGCAGCAGGATTACCCACCAGAACCAACAGACTTCCAGACAAATGGGTGTCGGCAGTGGCTGCCAAAGATAAGCTTGCCAGCACCTCCCAAAGGCAGATAACCCAGGCTCAAAACCTCAGCGTGGGCTGGCTCAAGCCCGCCAAGATATGGGAGCTAGAGATAAGCATCACAGAAGTCAGAACTGGGCCGACACAGGAAATCGCCATGCCCAATGTTCTCATGGGACAAAGGGGACAACTTAGGCCAGGAGAGGACCAGCCCAAAGTCACAGGCAAGGTAGTAGTGGGGTCAGGATTAGAGCCCGCTTTCGATGTGAACTACCCAGGCTATGGTCTGAATGTATATGTCCTTCCAAACTTCACATGTTGAAACCTAACTGCCAACATGATAGTGTGAAGAGGTGGGGCCCCTGGGAGGTGATTAAGTCATAAGGGCTCTGCCTGCATGAGTGGGATTAGGTATTCCCCCTTCTGCCAAGTGAAGACACATAGAAGGTGCCATCTATGAAGAACAGGACCTCACCAGGCACCAAATCTGCAGGCATCTTGATCTTGGACGTCCCAGCCTCCAGAATAGTGAGCTATAAATTTTTGCTGTTTATGAATTACCCAGTATAAGGTATTTGGTTGTGGCAGCTCAAATAGATGATTTTGACATTTGATTACCTGATGATTGTGACGTTTTTGTGACCTTGTAGGAAAGCCTGGAGCTATTGAAGTTAAAGAAAGGGGCTCCTCACCATGGCTTACGCAACCTTTCTTCACATATTTATTCCTTCAATGGTCCTGGATGGTGGAAGGGAATTAGGGATGGTCATATCATGGTTTCTGACCATTCGCTCATTAATGCATTCGTTCTCCAAATATTTACTGAGCACTTGCCAATACCTGCTGGCCCCCCACGGTGAAGATATCGGAGCTCTGACTGTGGAGCAAGGAGACCTTTCTTTATTCACTGTGCAGGCTTACCCTGTATTAGGAGTAGGGGGATGTCTTCACAGTGGGCCCTCAGAAAGCTGGGGACACATTCTAAGGAGACAGCTGGCATCCAGAATGTCTTTGGGGACCCCTATTTTAGAATCATCTTCTGATCCAATTTATAAGCCAGGGAGAAAATCTGTTTCAGCACTTTTCAATATATTATCTCTCTCTCTCTCTCTCTCTCTCATTTTTTCAACAAGCAATGATGACCTACTCCCACTCCAACACACACACACACACACACACACGCACACACTTCACCAGAAATGTCACCTATTAAAATCAATTCCTCTTTCAGATGCTTGAAAAGCACAGGCTTTGGCAATGGACACACCTGAGTTTGAATCCTGAGTCCACTTGACCTGTCTGTGTAATCACAGCCAAATGACTTAACCTTTTTAAGTCTCAATTTATTATCTTTAAAATAGATACAATAATAAACCTTGTAGCATCTCCATAAGGATTAGAGGTAATGCACTTAGGAGGTCTAATGCAGCACCCTGTACAGAGACAAAGCTCAATAAATGGTTTTTGTGGTTTCTAACTCCCTAGCGAGGGGCTTGTAGAATTTGGCAGGCATGTCCTAATGTTCCGGAGCTACACACGCTGGATGGGTAATGCCAGTGTGTTTACTTTGTTAAAACACAGCAAAGTACAGAATGGCAGGGTCCTTGTCCACAGAATTTCAAGGTCTTCTCTTCCAGCGCCTCCACCATACAGGGGGTGGGTGGGGAAAGACTTAGGCCCCCTAGAGGAAGAAGTAGCACCAGCCGGTACCAGTCCCTGGAGGTGGCAGGCAGAGCTGATAGAAATCTGCAGGTCCCAAGCCTGGCATAAGATCTGGACTCAAAGCTCAGGCATCCCCAGGTCCCCAAGAGCAGGGGCTCACCACCACCTCCTAATGCTCCAGCTTTACTGTGTTTAACACGGAAGAACAGTGGATACAGCTGCTGGGAGGGCTGTTTCCCACGTAGCCTTCCTCTTCCTCCGCCCCGGAGCTGGCCAAGCACAGAGCCAACACACAGGTACTCATTTCACCCTCTCAGCAACCTCCCACAGGTAGTATCTTCTCACGGCCTCACAAACCCAGCTCAACTTTAAAAGGCTGGTAACTACTGCCCCACTGGATAGATGGGGACACCAAGTCTTGCCTAAGATTACATACAGGTTGTTGGTTTTAGTCTCAGCGCTGGGACTCAAATCTGTAAGCAAATCTCCTATCTCCAGCCCACTATGCTGAGCTACCCGCCACACATCAGGAAAACCTTCACAGGAAGCGCCTTCTCCACACCCACTCCAGCCTCACAGCCAAAGGAAATAATTTCTCTACAAGTACAAATTTTCCAAGAAATATATTTGTAAGACCTCAAGTCCTAGAGGGGAGACAGAAACAAAAGAAAGAACTCAGGGAAGAATGACAGGAGGAGAACAGATTCCTTGACAGGAGGAAGTCTAGAGAAGCAGTATGGGGTGGCAGAGAGAGTGCATCCTTCTTATACAATCAGGCAGGCTGGCTCTGTTCCTTCTCAGCCATGTGACCTAGGGCAAGTCATTGGACCTTTCTGGGTACCCACCTTAGAAGCCATGGGGTTGCTATGAGAATTCAACGAAATGGGAAAGCACGTGGAGCCACCTGTAGGGTGCCTGGCATGTGGCACTGATTAGAACCGTCCTATGGAGTGTCAGGGCTGGAAAGGGCTTGACAGATGACCTAATCCCCGGGTCCCATTTCACAGACAGAGAAAACAGGGCCCAGGGAGAGAGGAATTGACTTGCCCAAGGTCACCTGGCAAAGTCAGGCTGATGTTGGGTCTAGCACCCTCAGTTTATGTTGAAATCAAAGATCAAAACCTAACAATGGAGCTGATCTTCTAAGCTGTACATGGGGGAGAGAAGCTTTTTCAGGGGTTCCTTCAGCCCATGGAGTCCCAAAACTTAAGCTTGCTTTCTACACTTAACAAGCAAAAATGTGATATTTCTGCCTAGGAAAAAAATATATAAAAATTTTTTAAACACCAACATTAAAACTAAAATCCCAGGCCTTAACAAAACACTCTTTTAAGCCTTATTTTTCCCACCTTCTTTTCTCACTGCCCCCCCCCAAATATTTTGCAATAACAGTAATGCTGTGAGGAAAGAAAAAATAAAAATCTGATGCACTTAACAGATATTTCAGTACAATAATGCATCACAGATGTTCATATCAAACTGTGCACGCGTGCATGCAGTTTTACTGAGGAGGCTATTGCATTTCTGACTTTGGGTTTCGGGATCCCTAACAACCCCATCTGCCCAGGCTCCAGAATCCTACCTTTTCCAGTTAGTCCAAGGCTGCCCAGGGGGAAGGAGGAGAGATTTCATCACCTCCCTCCAAAATGATAACAGGACAAATTGGCGTGGTCGGACACTCTGGCAGGTGGTGAAGGGTGTGTAGATTAGGGAACTGAGAGGAGTCCTGTTTTCTTTTGTTCGAGACTTGCTGTCTGCAGCCCTTCTGAGGAGCTGGACCCAAGAACAATTTGAAGAGCGGGCCCAGGCTGGTGACGGGCTGGGTGCATTTTTGAAACAGAGATTGGAGTCTGTTTGATCTTCAAACATGGGCTTTGGGGACTGTCAGCAGCCTCCTTGCCGGCCGATGAATGGCTCTCAGGAACTTTTCCTAAAACATAACCTCACACACTTTCCAGCAAATGTTTTCAACCTACCAAAGCCGTCATTTGGTTGAACAGCAGTGTTTCCAGACCCTGAAGAAAGATAGTTTTGTTGTTTTAAGGGAGACAGATTAAAGCCAGGGGCTGTTTAACCAGAGAGTTTGTGTGCTCCCTTCAGCCCTCGTCGGATTCCTCTGTGGTTGGTACAAAGAGGGTGTTGAGAGTAATAGTGGATTCCCCACCTCCCCAACCTAAAAAAGATATCGAGGCCAGACACAGGCCTCTGAGCAGAGAGGCCTCCCACAAACCTGCCTCCAAAATGAGATGGGCGTTGAGCACGGGGGCGCCCGACACAGATAATATCAGCTCCCGAGGCTGGCAAGGAAAAAGTCACTTCAGAGGGAGAAAGCCGCTATGTTCAGAGGAATCAACACTGGGCCAGAGAATACACAGGATTTTCCCCCATGGAGAAGGAGTCAGGCGTAGTCAGAACCCTGCGGGGCGTGACTAACTGCCCCAATATTCCTGCCACCGGGGCCCTCTGGGTAAGGACTCCACAATTATGGGAGAGCCAGCAGGAGAACCGACAAACCCGCCTTTCATTTGGCCGGCAAATCAATCTGGCTTCTTACCTCCCTGGGGACGATATTGCATTTCCCCTGGAAAAACAAAGGCCAGAGATCTCGGAAGGGGGATCGGTTTCTGCTGCTGTTTCCCTGGTGAAGAGCTTGCAACATCTCAGGAACAGCAAGCAGGTCTGATTCCACTGGTAGGTTTTCTGGCCCAGTTTTACGGGGCTGTCTAACAGGGAGCACATCTCTGGGCCACGCCTCACTTAGGGTATCAGCCCAAGTCCCATCTTGGGGTCTCCTTGCAAGAACCCCCATCCCAGGACTGACAGCCCCGTTCTCAAGGCACAGATGTGAACACATTGTTCCCATGGCCTCAGAGTTAGGTTTGGGGCCAGTGAGTAGCGAGTGACCTCTGCCCATGGAGACGGGGCTTTTAATGACATTTTGCTGGATCAGATCTCTGACAGCCAGAGACTTTAAACCTCTTAAGCCCCTCCCTTCTCCCTGCCCCGACTCCTGAGGTTCAGAAATCAGAACTGTCAACCTTTAAGCAAACACACTTCTCTGAAATTATTAACCCCAAAACTCTTCTGGCTGACTTTCTCCCAGCCTCCGGGAGGCAGTCCGAGGGTCGCCTGGAGCTCTGCACAGACCCAGGGAATCCGGCAGTGCTTAACCTTAAACAGCAAACCGGTGCTCCGTGGATGCCAGGCCCCGGGACCCCCTGTCAGCCCAGCCCCGGAGCCAGGCCTGCCTTTGCTTCCTCCACACACGCACGCCGCGGCCGCTGTGGCACTGTGCACACACACACCAGCTTCGCGACAGCCTCCAGGGCCTCCTCGGGAAGGCCAGATGCAAGCCAGCGCCTCCCTCTTTTTGTTTTTGATCACTCTGATGCTCTGAGGGAAATTCTTTCTGCTCAGGCAAGCACAGCAGGTGGGGAGTGTATATCCCCAACACATAACGCCGCTGAAATGAAAGCAAACACCCAAACTCTTATCCCAAATGCTAGCATACACTGGTTTTCCCACCAAAGCAACCAGAGTGCTGCCCCGCAGCCAAACAAACCTCTCCCCCGGGAAAGGACTTGGCTCTGGCTTCCCACTAGAGGAGGAAACACAGAAGAGGACCCAGGCGCCGAGGGGCTGGCGCTCCGGGCTGGGGCGCCGCGTGCCTACCTGGGAGAAGTTGAGCCCGTTGAGCGGGTGGCACTGCTCCTCCACGCGCTCCACAGCCCCTGTGCTCTTCTTCATCTTCTCAGCCTGCTGGGCCAGGTAGAGGTCCAGCACGGGCACGCCCCGGGAGCGCACGTCCGTCTCTGTGAGCGAGTTCACCATGAGCATCACCCACACGGGCCTCTTGCGCTCCCAGTTGCCCGCGATGGCGTTGAATAGGTAGTCGGCATAGAGCCCCTTGCCCCGCTGCGCAGGCGTCATCCACGAGGGCATCATCAGCTTCACGTAGTCCAGGTGGCGCTTCAGGCGCCAGTAGAGCTCTCGGGGCAGCACGTCCTGCAGGTTTTCTCCATGTGGCAACAGCTGGCAGCTGGCCAGCGCTGAGATGGTGTAGGGGTCTGTCAGGTCCAGCTCAAAGTAGACACGGGCGCTGGCCTGGAAGGCCGCCTTGGAGTTGTCTGGGATGAAGTCCCAGACGCGGGTGTAGGGGACGTGGATGGTGCCAAATAGGTAGGCCGGGGGGTCACGCCGAATAGTCCACAGGAAGGAGTTCAGGTCCCTCTGCTGCAGGGGGAGAGGAAAGGCAAGGCAGTGAGGCCGGAGGCAACAGGTAGAGCCAGGGTTGGCACAGAGGAGTTACAGGGGGATGTAATCACAGGAGACAGAGACCTACATGGGCCACGGAAGCTCACAGACCCACATTGAAATCCTAGCTTTGCCCTGTCTTAAATGTATGATCTTGAGCGAATGACTTCACTTCCCACAGACTCAGTTTCTTCATCTGTAAAATGAGAGTGAAAGCAGCTACCTCAAGGGTTGTTGGGAGGATTAAAAGACACAATGTAAGTATACCAAGCCCTCAGAGCAGTGCCAGGCACAGAGGAAGTCTGCAATGAAGGGAAGCTCTCATTATGATTAGCTTTCACTGCGAGTGCCAAGGACTGCCACACCACCTGAGAATATTCATGCTCGGCCAAGCCAAACCTTCACCGGTGGTGTTTCATGTGGAAGGTGGGGAAAGGGGGACCAAGAGTCCTGCTCTGGCAAGAAGGGAGGAAGTCATATAACTTTTAAATCCAACCATTAGGAGATACATGCCAAGAGCACTTTGAAAGCAGAACACCTATTAAAAATAGCATACCTATTTAAACAGCTACTTCCCATTCATCAGGGTGGATACAGTTTTCTTTTTGGAGGGCAGGTCTGAGGTGTCAGCGACTTCGCTCAGCCAGCTGAGACCATAGATGAGAAAGTGCTTTAAAGCCTTGCAAGGCCAAGTCCAGTCTCAGTATCTGGTTTGGGAGGCAAGGATCCCATTATAACTAGTCCCAAGAAATGTATATAGTCCGGGTGTTTTCCAGGCTCCTCCTCTAAAGTGTATACCTGGTCTCCAACCCCAGTTCTCTGTCATTTTCTATGACCTAAGCTCTGACTACGTGTGTGTGTGTGTGTGTGTGTGTGTTGGGGTGAAGGAGGGGCATACAGACAGGGCCGTTTGTCCAGATCCAGGCTAGGGCCAGGGGTAAGGGGCATGAGAAGGGAACTATCATTTCTCTTAGGCAAAGCCATTTTCCATCCAGAAAATCCCCTACAGTGCCCCCTCACCACTTGCAAGCTTTAGATCAACTCATAACATTTTTCTGCCTGCTTCTGGCACAAATGAAATGTATGTGTTAGCGTGGGTGGGTATGGGGGAACAGTACCTTACTTTACCAACAACCAAAAACTGTAAATCCCAGCGTACTGGAGATAGACTGAGCGCCTAGCCAGCCAACGAGCTCCCTGTTTCTGCACAACGCAGGCCACCTGAGGTGCACCTTCCCAAGGTCAACCAATTCCCTGCTAATAGGGCAGCACACCTCCAACAGCAGGACCCTATAGCACTGTTTCCTGGCCTCGGGGCCTCCAATTCAGGGTTACCATTAAAGCATTGATTTTCACATAGAGGGAAGGATACTGAGGGAAATCAAGGGATTCTTAGTTCTGGAAGGAAAATTGTAAGAACCAGTAATTAATTACTCGACCCCCAAGGAAATATTAGGCCAGCACATCCTGGCATTGCCATGTCCTCTCCTCTGAAATCCTCCCCCTTCTCACGAAATAGGGGCATTTTGGAGAGAGTAGGTGCCAGGGCCTGGGCTGCAGAGGGAGAGAGAAGCCCGAACCAGCACCAGGGAGAAAGTTCGCCCCAGGTCAGAGGGGAAGGGCAGGGAGAGAGAGGGGAGCCTGGGAGGGGGCAGAGGTGTGAACCGGAGAGCAAGAGGGCGGATGAAGTCGGAGAAGAGAAGGGCAAGGAATGGTAGGAGTGGGCAAGGCGACCACAAGGGTAAAGATGGGATAAAAGTGAGAAAGAAGAGAGTCAAGAAGGGGCACAGAGCGAGGAAGCGTCTGAGCAGGACCAAAAGTCAAGAGGAGAGCCCCAGAGCGGCAGCGAGTGAAGAAGGGACAGGAGAGAGGGAGTGCCCATCTCGGCGCAGGCTCCAGGCTGCAGCCGGGCAGGCAGAAACCAGGGAAGGGCGCCCGAGGCTGAGCCCAGTGGGCGTAGCGGAACGGGTGGGCTGCGGTGGGTGCGGAAGGCAGGACCCAGCCATCGTCCCCACGGGGCTGGAGTGCCCCGGCGGGCGGGAGAGTGGCGGGGCAGGCGCTCGCTCACCGATCCGGGCGGCCGGCACTGTCCTCCGTCCGGGGGCTGCGGGCGGGCGCGGGCGGTGGCGAGGAGGGCGGCGAGCAGCGGCCCCGCCAGGGCGGCGTGCATCCTGCCGGGGCCCGCGGGGCGCGGGGGACCCTCCTGGGCAGCTCCCCCTCAGCGGGGCGGGGAGCCCCCAGCTGGGCACGGAGTTTCCTCTGGAGCGCAGGGCTCCAGCCGCTGGATGCTGGAAGCCCTCTGGGGCGTGGCTGAATGTCCCTGCCGGACCTGGGGGTTTCTCTGGGGCGGGGCTCCGTCTGTTGGAAGAGGGGGACCCTCTAGGGCGGGGCGCCTCACCAAGGCGCTCAGCCCCGTTGGCCGAGCCCCGGGGTTCTGGGAGCGTGCGGGGGTCCTGGGACGCGCGGGGGTCCCGGAGCTGCGCCGGGGTCCAGGGGCGCGCGGGGGTCCTGGGCAAGAACCGAGATCCCGGGGTGCGCTGGGGTCCCGGGATTATGCTGGGCACCCGGGGCGCGCAGGGGTCCCAGGGGTGCGCGGCGCTCCAGGGGGCGCGCGGTGGGACAAGTGCGGCGGAGGGCGCGGCGGGGCTGGGAGTCGGGTCTGGGGCGCCCGGCTGCCCCCGAGCCCGGCTCAGAGGGGCGGCGGGCGGCCGCGCGGCCGCTGCCCGGGCTCCGCCATGCTGCTCCGCGGCCGGGAAGGAGGGAGAGAGGAGGGCGGGAGAGCGGCGCGGAGCCGGGCCGGGCGGGGGGCTGGGGCCGCCGGGGCGGGGGGAGGGGAGGACCCGGCGCGGGGGGCGGGGGGCCGGGGCCGCGCCGGGCCGGGCCGGGCCGCAGGGAGTCGGGGCGAGCTCCGCACCCGGGCGCGGCGAGGCGGGGTCTGATGGGCATGGCAGACGCTCGCTCGCTCCTCTCGCTCCCTCGCTCGCTCCCTCACACACGCGCGGAGGGAGGCGAAGCCCGCAGCAGCCACTTCCCAACTTTCCAAACTTCCCAGCGCAACTTTTTCCTCTCCTCCCCTGCCCGCGCCTCCTCTTCCCTCCTCCCTCCCTCTTCCCCTCGCCAGCTGCGGCCGGGCCGTAGCTTCTGCGTGCGGCCGCCAGAGGGCGCCCGGGCTGAGGCTCCGCTCGGCCAACCTCCGCCGGCTCAGCTGTGCACGCGGGCTGCGTGAGCAGCGACAAGTGTGGGGATGAGGAGCAGCCTCATCCAAAGCTTGGGTCCCGGCATACTGGCGGGAGTGAGCAGCGACAGGGACAGGAGTTGCGCAAGCACTTCTAGACTAGTAGGGAAGGCAGCACACAAAATTCAGGGAAGCTGGTATTTATTAATACAACCTTGTGTCATGCCTGCCATGGGCATGCACTTAGTAGGTGCTCTGCAAACACCAGCTGGATTAAAAAAAAGAAAAGGAAATGAAATAAAACAAACTAAAAAAGCAAACTAATCATCCTCAAAATTCCGTGGAATCTTCCATTTAAGCAATCCTCTCCCATCTATTTCCTTGGACCCATGTAGAGTCCCTGTGCCCAGGTCTGGAAGGGTGAGGACTCATATCCCAGTTTCTTAGACCATAAGATTGAAAAATCCCTTAAACCTACCTCCTTCTGTTCATAAGAATCAAATGAAGCTTAGAGAAGGCCAAGGGAGAAGACCTAAGCTTCTGAACCATTTCTAGTAAATGGGGAAACTGAATCATGGGCACCTTGGTGCTGTGCTATTCTCCTTGCTTGGTTTTGTTAAACAAGGGTTTGCTGACTCTTCCTATCCTGGAAACAGAGAGGAAGGATGAATTAAGTGATATTTGTCAGGAGCCCACAGTCTAGAGAGGGAGACAGGAACAGATATGCAATGAGGTAATTAAAATACAGATGGTGGAACAGAGGATACTAGGGGCTGGGAAGGGTTGGGGAAGGGAGGAATAGGGAGAGATGTGTTAAAGGATAAAAATTACAGCTACATGGGAGGAATAAGTTCTAGTGCTCTATACCACTGTAGGATGACTGTAGTTAACAATAATATACTGTATAGTTTCAAATAGCTAGAAGAAGGACATTGAACATTCCCAAGATAAAGAAATGATAAATGTTTGAGATGATGGATATGCTAATTATCCTGATCTGATCACTCTATATTACATGTATCAAAACATCACTGTATATGCCATGAATATGTACAATTATTATTTGTCAGTTAAAAATAAAATTAAAATAAATAACAAATAAAATACAGGTGAAGAATGCCAGGAGGGACAGAAGCACAAGAAAATGGGAGCAGAGAGGAAGAGCTCCTAACAGCCCCACAGGCCCAGGGACGACTCCTGGAAGGGGATCTTAAGAGATAAGTCAAAGTAGCTGGGTGAAGGAGATGCACAGGTCTTCCAGCGGAGGAAGAGCAAGTGTGAGCACAGGTGCCTGCAGGCACTGCAAGAAGTTAGGCATGGCTGTAGCAAAAAGCAAGCGGCAGAAGCTGAAGTGTGTCTTCTGGCCAGGCTGGGGAGTCCGTCCCTTCTATGTACTAGGTCATAGGAAGTCATTGCAAGATTTGAAGTTGAGGGTGGCTGAAGCCCATCTGTGCTCACAGGGGCATGGATTGGAGGGGGCAAGTTAGAGGCAGGGAGACTAGTGGGGAAACAGGCAGTGAGCAGGGAGCCAGGGCCCAAGCCTAGGCCTCCTGACTCGCAAACCAGTGCTCCCGCTCTTCTCCACAAGGTTGAATGAGGAACACTGGCTCGACTAAAGGGGCAGAACAGCTTTCTGGAGCACAGGATCTGGGCCATTGTTAGGAACACAAGAAGGAAAGAAGGGGACATAGGGAATAGCAGGTTGAACCTCATGAGCCACATGAAATTGCCACTTTTGTAGCTCAAAAATTAATGAATGTTGGCAATTTCATATGGTTCAACCTATTAGGTGTCTAGAGCAATCGCAGCCTCTCAGCTTCACACACACAGCTGGTGACAGATGCTGAGCAGGCCAGAGTGCCCAGGCGGTATGAGGGCTCAGGGCAGCTCCATGCTGCCCACACATGGAGCCCTGAGAGCTGCAGTAGTGACAAGAGGTGTCCTAGGAGCCTCCACTTTCTGAAGTTCCAGAGCTCCCTACAAAGTCACCACTCTCCTTGGTAAGGGCAAAGGGAAGTGAGAATTTACTTCTGCTGGAGGGAGGGTCATGGTCCCCATTGGAGAGTTAGAAGACACCAGGCAGATAGTAGCTAAGAAAGAGCCCGATCAAGTTAAGAGGGATGGTGCACGTGAATATGTGTGTGTGGCTTTTAAATCTCCCTCTCCTGTATTGCAAGCAAAAGTTCCTTGATATCTTTTTTTCCTAAAATTATAAAAATGTTATTGGCTAATCATCATGAGTGCCAGCTATGACTTCCTCCTTCATGGCCACGCGTGAGGGCCGTGACCGGGGCAGAACAATCAGCTTCTCTGTGCCTGTCTTTCTTCAGTCAGCTTCCCGTCCTCCTTACTGTTTTTCTGTGAGTCAGTGTGTGAAATAATGCTTAAAGATCTTCCTCGGTATTGTCACCGATACTCTTTATGAGATGCAAGAACAAATAGTATATGCCCTAGAGAATTGAAAGCACATCCACACAAAAACTTCTGCGTAAAGGTAGAAGCCACCTAATAGCCAAAGGTGGAAACAACCCAAATGTTCATCAACTTATGAGTGAATTAACAAAATGTGACATATCGAGACATCATGTTGTATGCTTTAAATATATATGATTTTTAAAAGGTGGTATATTCATATGATGGAGTATTATTTGGCCATAAAATGGTATAAAGTACCAATAAATGCTGTAACGTGGATCAATCCTGAAAACATTATGCCAAATTAAAGAAGCCAGTCCCGAGAGGATGTATATCATGTGATTCCATTTATACGAAATGTCCAGAGTAGGCAAATATGGAGAGGCAGAAAGTAGATGATTGGTTGCCTCGGACTAGGAGGAATGGGGAGACTGAGGCTGAAGGGCACTGGGTTTCTTTTTGGAGTAATGAAAATATTCTAAAATGGTGACCGCCAAATAACTCTGTGACTATTAACTAAAAATCACTAAATTATACACTTTAAATGGGTGAATTATATGTGAATTATGTCTCTATAAAGCTGCTACAAAAAAAGAGAACAAACAAGTTTGGGGCCCCGGGAGAGACTGCTCCTCCAGAACAAGGGTCTCAGTTTCCTTCAAACTATTTTTTCTCCCACCGGGTGTAGCGAGAGAGAAGCCCTGGAGGACACGAGGTCCTAAGTCCTAGAGACTTGCCCTGCCTCTGCTAACGTCCCACTGGGTAGCTGTGGGTAGCTCAGTTGTCCCCTCTGGCCCTGAGTGTGAACTGCGGTTCCACACCATCAGCATGAACAAGCTCGTGGAGCGGGCAACCTTCAAGGGCCTCCGTACCCAACACTGGAGCTGCAGACTCCCTGGCCACAGCCGGCCCCGGCCTTTAGGCAGGATGGGAAAGGGCACAGGGCTCCCAGGGAAGCGATGGACTCGGTCACCTGCTTCCTCTCTCCTGGGGCACATCCGGCCCACTTTCCTTTTATTGCATTTTAATTAAGTTGTTCAATCAGATCGGTACCAGGAATCTGTAGGCTGTAACAGCCAGGGCAGGAGCAGAAGCCTTGTAGCGGAACTAAACCAACACAGTCTGCCTCCTGGCAGATCCAGGGGCCGGCGCTGCTGACTGAGGGTGTCTCTCTTAGGAAGGGAGATGACTGCAGGAAGGCGCTTTGCTCTGGCCTGAGGGCTGCACTCCTGGTGGGTCATTGCCCTGGCCCTGGGCCACACTGGCATTTTCAGATGGGCCCGGCCTGGTCTGGCCTCCAGCTCTGATTCCTACCCCTGTCATGCCTTGTCTTATCCACCCTCAGCCTCTGTCTTCTCTGCTCCCAGGCTGGGCTGGAAGTTAATCCTTGGTGATGGAAGGACATGGGTGCCTTGGAGCTGGGGGAGAAGGGAGGCAGCTCCAGGCGATGCAGAGGTTGGCAGTGCCTAAAACAGTCTAGAGTGATGGAAAGAGCCAGAAAAAAATGTGGACACTGGGCTGATTCAGAAAAGGACATTTCTCTCCGCAGTAAGAAAGTAGGCACATAGTCACATAGGCACAACAAAGGACTAGAATTGCTAGGTAAGATGACATTCATTAAAAATGAAAAACCTCACCGCAGTCCAGCACTGTCGGGGAATGGGGGGTGCCCAGGAATCAATCAGCCCAGGGTTTTGTCCATAGGGAGCTTGGCACTGTGGACAGAGGTGCAAACAACAGGGGGTCTGGGAAACAAATAGAGGGGACAAAAGGGGCAACTAAGTCAGGCTTAGGAGAAAGGAGATCAGCAAAGTTCTCTGCCAAGAAGGTGATGTCTGAGTTCACCTTTAAGGATGAGCAGGAGTTGGACAGGGAAGATGAGGAAAGGAATGTGAGACAGTGGGAAGAGTATGTGCCAAGGCATGGGGGTGCCAGCGTGTGGCACGTTCGGGGACTGTAAACAGTGTAGGGGAGAGGTAGGATGCAGGAGAACCACTGGGAAGAGTCAGAAATAAGACTGTGCCCGGAAAGACTATGCACGCTCTTGGAAAGCCCTTCATCCTGCCACTCAGAGGAGATAATCTTAGCTTGCTCTGTCTGCATAAATTGTGGGTGACGGTTGAGGGTTGAAGGTTGATGGTTGAGGGCTGATGGTTGAACCTGACATGCCAGCTTCCAGACTGGCTGTGTGCAACCCTCAGAGATATAACAGCAATGGTAGGCTTTATCTCTGTTAACTAACAAATATTTATTGGGTCCCCGTATGTATCACAGTGTCTTAGGCGGGAAAGAACAGAGTCCTGCTCTCTGGATACTTGCCATTTCTGAACAAAACAAAAAATAAGTAGGTGGCAAGTTCAAATGCATTTAAGTGAATAACGCTGCAATGAACACGGTTGGGGGCTGATTACTGATATCTCTTCCACATACTGATTTTATTTCCTTTAGGTATATTCCCAGAAGTGGGATTGCTGGATCATATGATAGTTCTATTTTTAATTTTTGAGGAACCTTCATACTGTTTTTCATAATGGCTTTGCCAATTTACAGTCCCACCAACAGTGTACAAAGATTGGTCAAAAGTACTAACTTTCACTTATAAGGTGAACAAGTTCTGGGGATCTAATGTTACAGCAGGGGCAGTGAGGAAGGGGTTAATTAATTTGATTTTAATAATCATTACATGATGTGTACATATATTAAATCATGTTGTATACCTTGAACATATGCAATCTTTTATTTGTCAATTAAATATTTTAAAAGAAATAACATTTAGAAATCCTCCCCCCAACTTCCACTTAAGGGCCAGGTGAGCCATGCAGTGTTGTAAACGTCCAGGCAAAGTCTGGGAGAGCATCTTCTGCAGGAGGCAAGATTTGAATTGGGCTGTAAAGGAGAAAGAAGTAGGATTTAAATAGATGGAAAGAGCCTTGCTTGCATTCCAGGCAAGGGGAATGATGAACGAGAAGGGGCCGAGGTGGGCCAGGGAAAAGAATATTCTGGCTGGAGAAGAAGGGATGATATTCAGAGAGTGGCCCAGAATGGGGGCTGGGCTGGGTGGCATTGAGGGGTAGATTGGCCAGGGAAGGAGGAGAAGGAGCTGCAGGTTATTGCAGACTGATTCTGTGCCAGACCCTTTATCTAAAGGGTCTCAAGGATGTTGTGAGACAGATATTTTTAGCCCCATTTTATAGATGAGGAAAGTGAGTCCCAGAGGGGAGACCTGACATATCCAAGCCACCCAGCTGATCCTTAGAAGGACTGGCCTGTCTAGTTCTTTCCACTAAAGCACGTGCTTCCTTCAAGACACGAGTGGGAAGGTAGCACAGGCTGCACAGGCCAGGCGGGTGTGGCTTGTGAACACACACGCACACACACACACAATCAGTGGGGGCACACGCCATCACTGGGGGGCACGCTCATACCACACATGGCGATGCCTCGGTGCGTCTCCCAGGCTAATTAGGGGGATGATTGTCATTTAGGAGGCTTTGGCTTTCACTTTAGCCCAAGCTATGCGAGGCTCCATGTCTCTATCCAGGATTCTATAGAAGTATGGAAAGGGAAAAAAGAAATGTGATGCTTGAAACAAAATACCCCATCGAGCTGACCACTAAATAGCACTTAGACCCCAAGTATACACACAGCTGCTTTATGTAATGAAAGCTGCGGACCATGTTCCTGGATATAAAATAACAAACCACATATAAAGTTTTACGTTGCTGTGTAATTAGCACGGATCTGTGAGTGTGCGAGCCGGCCAGGAGGAGGGGAGGGGGGCTTGGGCCTCAGGCGCAGAGAGCACGAACCGTGGGGCCGAGAAGACGGGAGTTTGAGTCCCTGCTCCAACGCCGCTTTGTAGCCCTTTGACCTTGGCAAGTGATGTAAACACTGTAAACTTCTAATTTCGTACCTGTCAAAGGGCACCAGTATATGTCATAGCAATGGTTTTTCCCTCCTCCCTGCCCCCAGGGAGAGTGTACCACTTGACAAATCTGAAGACATTTTTGGTTGTCAAAACTGGGGAGGTGCTCCTGGCATCTAGCGGGTGGAGGCCAGGGTGCTGCTCAATATCTTACAGTGCACAGGACAGTCCCCCTACAGGATTGCTATGTGGTGACATAATCATTGCGAACGTTTATTGAGCCTTAACTGCATGTCAGGCACTGTTCCATCGCTTGATTTAAGTGTGTCAACTCTTACCTGTTCACAGTGAACTCTGAGGAAGGCCCTACCATCACCCTCATTCCCCAGACGAGGAAACTGAAGCTCGGGGAGAAAATTTGCCCAAAGTCACACACCCAGTAGGTGGTGGGGCCAGGGTGTGACCCCAGGCGGGTGGCTCCAGAGCCTGCCACCCGAGAGCGGGAACTCGTGTTCAGCAAGTGCCTGCCTCAGTGCCTGGCATGTGGTAGTGATGGTGACTTCCGTGAGGAGAGTGAGAAGAGTCATTCACACAGTAGTGCAGCATGGACGCATTGAGGACCTACTCAGCGCTTGGTGCTGAAGAACCGGTGGACACGCTAGATAAGGTCCTTGTTCACATAGCTTACTTTCTAGTTGAGAAGAAATTCAGAAATAAATAAATAAATAAATAAATGGAGGCAACGTAAGTGGTAGAGAAGGTCTCATGAGTGGTGAGGAGTCTGCCATGGGAAGACCTGTGGGAAGAGCATTTCCACAGAGGGAACAGCTGGGCAAAGGCCCCCAGGTAGGGAGCCACCTTGGTGGGTTCCGGAAATAGGGGGAAGTCCAGGGAAGTCCAGCCTAGGTGAGGGAGGGAACGTAAGAGATGACACTAGAAAGGAGGGGCCAGGTGAGGTAAGAGCTTGCAGGTCAAGGTAAGGAGATGAATTCTAGCTTCTCCCAGAAGCTGTAGGAGGGTTTTACAGAAGAGTAACATGATCTGATTTACGTTTGTAGAAGGTCATTCTGACCTGGGTGTGGAGCATGAGGGTGTGGCAAGTGGGGAATTTAGGGAGTAATTCAGTGAGGACACTGCAGCAGTGGTCAGGTGGGGATGGCCGTGTCTCTGCCTAGGGTGATTGTCACGGAACTGGAGGAAAGTGAGTAGATTCGGTTCACGCAGGGTTGAGCCAGTAGGGACCATGTTGTGGCAGGTACAACGTGGGGGTGAAAGGAAGAGAGGAATGAAGGATGGTGCCGAGGTTTATGTCTTGAACAACTGGCTCTGTTAACCGAGATAGGGAAGCCAGAGGCAGGAGTGGAGGTTTGAGGGGGTGGAGGGGAGCTATGGAGAGTCAGTTTCAGGTCACGTTTAGCATGAGCTGCCTGCTAGGACCCAAGTGGAGGTGTTAGGAAAGTGGTTTATAAATGAGCCTGGGGCTCAGGGGAGCAGGCAGGGCTGGAAGGATAAATTTAGTAACCACTTAGTATCCATTGCACAGAGATGATATTTAAAGCCAAGGACCTCTGAGATAGAGAGAGGAGAGAGAATGAATGAATTGAAGAAGACCTAGGTCAAGTCAGAAGTCAGGGGGCTCACTCATTTCAAGTTTGAAAGAGAAGCATCCATCCAAAGAGACAGAAGTAGGAGAAACACCAGGGGAGAGAGGTGTCAAGACATCCAATAAAACACCACAAAACAGGGAAGTGACCATTAGGTTTGACCACAAGAGGTTGACATGAGGCATTTCAGTAGACTGTTAGGGACAGAAGCTCAAGTGAAATGTGTTGAAGACAAAGAGGGAGGTGAGGAAGTGGGACAGCCACTACAGGCAACTTTCTCTAGGAGTTTTGTGATAAAACATAAAGAAATGGAGTGGAATAAGAACATGGGGTCAAGTCTTTAAAAACATGAGTCGTATAGTGCATTTGTGGGCTGACATGAAGGAACTAACAGAGAGGGAGGAACTTCCGATCCCAAAAGGGGGGTGGTTCACTGGAGAAGCCCTTGGCAAGTCCAATGATGGGAAGAGGCTTGAGACCCCGAGGCAGTGGAGGGGCTCATCCTTGTTAGGACATTGCAGCTGCGATTGCAGGAGGAAGGCAGCAAGCTTGTGAATGATGCAGGTAGGCAGGTGGGTAGATAAAGCTGTTGGAAATAATTATTTCTCCTTTCTCAGAGAGGAAGGTTGGAGCCCTGACCTGGGCCACTGGTCAGCCCCCAGCCCTGACCACTGATAGGACTAAGCCTTAATCCTGGCCCCAGACTAGCTCTGCCCCACAGACCAAATGTCTAATCCTTTGTTGATAAGGGAGATCCTGGCAAAGGGATGCAGATGACTCAGCATCACCATCTCTAGAGCTGAAAAGAAAACTTGAAACAAAGTGATTTGTAGGTTGAGGGCTGCCTTCAAGGCAATGTCAAGAAGGGGAGTGCCGAGGACCTTTCAGAGGACGGGTTGGTAAGACTAGACCCTCACGTGGGCAGTGTCATGATAGCAGAGAGCCAAGACCAGCAGGCTATTGACATGGACCAAAAGTTGGACTTCCTTGGAAGGAAAGGCCCAGGCCGAGGTGGGAATGGAGAAATAACCGTGCCTGGCACCAAGGGCATGCAAGCAGCACTGAATGAAGTGTATGTGGCTTGAGTGGGGTTACTGGTGGTTCCCCTGAATCTAGGAATGCTGAGTCTCTTCAGCTTTTTCCTTTTTAATGGACTCTTGTGGGCCCAATGTGGCCTGTGCAAATAGTGTTATACATTCATATGGTGATCAAGACTTTATAACTGCAAAAAATATGCTGTATAAGAAAAGGCTTCACAATTTCCCAGCTTAATCCCTCCAGATCTCAATTTTCTCATCTGTAAAGTGAGAACAGCAGCAATTTGTAGCTCACAGGTTTGTTGTAGGGATCGAGTTAGATGATGGACGTGAAAGTAGTTTGTGTTCTGTAAAGGGCCACGAATATTGCTTTTGGGATCATTATTATTACTGCTGTTAAGAAGAGGCCTCTAAAGTGTCTCCTGTACTAGGATAAATACTTTCATGCTCTTCTAAAAAGTTACGAAAGGGCACGCATCCTCTGCAATACGGATGCCTTATGGAGGAAGTCGTGGAGGGTCTGTGTTATGGTGGCACCCAGGGCCACTGCATTGAGCAGTGGGGCAGGTTGCACCTTGCAGGAGGGTGCTCTGCTGAGGAAGCCAATGGGCAGTGAGATCCAGCCAGCGTTGCACTTGTCAAGCCGTGTGCCCTGGCAAGGGGCTGCATCTACGTGTGATTCCACTGGGCACCATGTAGGCTAGTAGCACCCGGCAGGCTTCCTTAAATATTTAGGTTTGCTTGACCTGTAATGACCAAATACAGTCATGGGGAATCATATGACTTTCTGTCTTCAGCTACTGGCATTTTTGTGATGACTTTCCAATCTATATCTTCAGCCTGGTCTCACCTCTACTGGAATGACCTGCCTTCCCCTCACATTCATGATGTCCGACTTCACCCCTCCATTTTTCTCAGTTCAGAAATTGGGCTGCATTCTAGACTCCCATGTTATGTTTGAAACCCCTTTTCATCAGGCTTATCAAGTCATTGTCTGGACACTGCTTCTGATATTTAGTTACAAGAAGTGTGCTACCTCCCGAGGTAGTCCATTCCACTTTGAAGCAAATCTTAACATTTATCAATAGAAACTTCTATGTATTGACTGCACCTGCCTATCTGTAGGTTATACCCATTAGTCCCTAGTCCCTGCCGTGGGACCATGTGGAGCAAATCTCTATTTTCTTCATGAAAGGTACTCATAGATTTGGGTACAGGGACCAAGTGATCCTGTGTCTTAGTGCTCTTGATTCCATTCCTTATATAAAACGTTTTGTTTCTTTTCACTCTCCTGATCATCCTTTAAAAGCATTCCTTGTGTCTAGAAATGGCACCAACATTTTATGGTTTTTTCATTCATTGATTTACTAACTCATTCATCTGGCATCTGTGTGCCCAGGGACCCAAGGCTAAGAGAGATGAAGATTGCACAGCTCCTAAGCTGATCTCTGACTCTAGATCTGTGTTATCTCACTACGTCATGGTTGCCTTTATGTAGAAGCAGTGGCTTTGGGATCCAGGCGACTTCTAAAGTGGCAGAAGCTTTTGCAGAATTGCTAACTTTGTCGAGTCTTTTTGTTGTTGTTGTTTTGCATTTTGTTTTGTTTTGGGGTTTTTTTTTTTTCCTCTGAGCTTTTTCTTAATCTATCCATGGTGTTTAGCATTCCCATCTTTTTCTTCCTCCCTTCTCAAAGCAGCAGCTCATGGTCTAATCTATTCAATGTCAACTCTTAGCTCACAGTTCTAGATTTCTTTTCCTCAAGACTTTCCAGTAATGCCACCACTGGAATAATTACCATCTCTAGGTACAACATAAAGGATTAGCCCAGGACTAGGAAAACATGAGCTCTTAAGAGAGTGAATTCAAAGGATTATCATATATACAAGGAAAGAGTATGGTTAGACAGAAGCTTCATGAGGGTAGAGACCACATCAGAGTTTTGCATTTTGCATAGCTCACATTCATAATAGCTGCTACTGCTAACTGCTATGACTAAGTGATAATATATTGGTGCACTAATTATGTGTCAGGCATTTAACAACACATATGACTTCCAGTTGTCACCTCCTCACAGACACTTGGTCTTATCAGTTTTTGTAATTACAGCCATTTTAGTGAATGTGAAGTGGCACCTCATTGTGGTTTTAATTTGCATTTGTCTAATGATTAATGATGTTTAGCATCTTTCATATGCTTATTTGCCATTTTTATATCTCCTTTGGTGAAACTTTTGTTCAAACCTATTTTGCTCATTAACATTGGGCTGTTTTTTGGCTTTTATGATTGCATAGTTTTTTATGTATTTTGTATACAAGCGCTTTGTTGAATATAGTTTTGCAAATATTTTCTCCCAGTGCAAGGCTTGTATTTTTATTTTCTTAATAGTGTTTTTTGAACAGCAAATATTTTAATTTTGAAGAAATCCATTTATCAGTTGCTTTTCTTTTATGATTTCTGCTTTTTGTGTTCTATTTAAAAAATCTTGGCCTAATTCAAGATCACTAAGATTTTTCTTTCATTTGTTTTATTCTAGAAGTTTATAGTTTTAGGTTTTACTTAGGTCAGTGATGCATTTTTAGTTGGATTTTGTATGAGTTGTGAGATAAGGATCAAGGGCAAGTATACTGTTACTCCTCTTCCTCATCTCCTTCTTTTTCCTCCCCCTCCTCGTCCTCCTTCTCCCTTCCCCCTTTCTTCCTCTTTCCTTCCTCCTCCTCCTTTTCTTCTTCTTTTTGCAAATGGATATCCATTGTCCCAGCACCTTTGTTGAAAGAGTATCTTTTCTGTTTAGAGTTGCCTTAGCACCTTTATAAAAAAATCAATTGGTCATTTCTGCGTGAGTCTGTTTTGGGATTCTATTCTGTTCTATTGATATGTAGATCTATATTTACAGCAACACCACACTATATTACTATAGCTTTATATTTAATCATGAAACCAGATAGTTAAGTTTCCAATTTTGTTCTTCATATTCCAGATTTGTTTAGCTATCGAGTTGTTTACATTTTCATCCAACTTTTAGAAGCAGCTTATCAATTTCTGCAAAAGAAAAATCTGTGGGGATTTTGATTGGAATTGCAATGAATCTTGAGATCAGTTAGGGGAGAATTTATGTCTTAATAATATATTTTTTAAAATTTATTTCAGAGTATTACAGAGGTACAAATGTTTTGGGTACATAAATTGCTTTTGTACAGTATGAGTCAAAGTTATAAGTGTGCCCATCACTCAGGTAGTGTGCATTGTACCCATCAGGTGTAAATTTACTCATGCCCTCCTCCCCCTCCCACCTGCTTGATTTCCGATGAATTTTATTTCCATATGTGCACATAAATGTTGTTCAATTAGTTCCAATTTAATGGTGAGTACATGTGGTGTTTGTTTTTCCATTCTTTTGATATTTCACTTAGAAGAATGGTCTCTAGTTCCATCCAGGTTAATACAAGAGGCATTAGCTCACCATTTTTTATGGCTGACTAGTACTCCATGGTATACATATACACATTTTATCAAAAAATCCCAAAACAACAAATGCTGGCATGGATGCGGAGAGATAGGAACACTTATACACTGTTGGTGGTACTGCAAACTAGTACAACCTCTATGGAAAGTAGTATGGACATCCTCAAAGAACTAAAAGTAGACCTACCATTCTATCCAGGAATCCCACTACTGGGTATTTACCCAAAGGAAAAAAGACATTCCATAATAAATTCCATAATATGTTTATAGTAGCACAATTCACAATTGCAAAGATGTGGAAACAACCCAAGTGCCCATCAATACATGAGTGGATTAATAAAATGTGGTATACATCTTAGTAATATTGAGTCTTATAATCCATAAGCATGGTTTATCTCTTACATTTTCTTTAACTTTTCTCAGAAATATTTTGAGGCATTCAGTGTACATATCTGTACATCTTTTGTAAAATTTTCCCCAAAATATTTCATGATTTTTGGTGCTCTTATAAATAGCAATTAAAGATTTTCAATTTATGACTACTCCTTGAAAGCATATACAATTAAATTATGTATATTATTCTTGTTTCCTACAACCTCGTATTTTCTGCATCTATTGAGATGATTAAGTGGGTCCATGAAGATATCTCCTCTCTCATTCTTGTTACTAGTAATTTGTATCTTCTTTCTTTCTTTTCTCAATTAATTAGATTAGAAGTTTATCAAATTTATTGATCTTTTCAAATAGCTTTTCAAATAGTAAAACCCAGCTTGGGTTTTACTGATGTTCTTCATCATTTTTTCTGTTTTGTATTTCCTTGTCTTTTATTCTTATTTTTGTGATTTCCTTCCTTTTACACTTATTTTGGTTTTAGTCTTCTCTTCCTATCCTCGTGACTTAAGATGTAAACTTGGCTAGTTGATTTTAAAATTTTCTTTATTTCTAATAATCATTTAATTCTATATATTTTTCTTTATCTGTATTTCATAAATTTTGATTTTTTATTTTAATTCAATTAAAAATATTTGGTAATTTCCCTTTTGATTTCTTCCTCAACCCATGGGTTATTTAGAAATGTGTTATTTAATTTCCAAATTATTGGGTATTTTCCAAATATCTTTCTGTTATTGATTTCTAATTTAATTCTCTTGTAGTCAGAGAACATACTTTGTTTTATTTCAATCCATTTAAATTTATTGAGACATCTTATGGCATGGAATAAGATTTATCTTAATAAATGTTCTGTGGACCCTTGAAAACAATGTTTGTTTATTGTTGTCAAGTACACTAAGTTGATTGTAATATTTCTCAAGTCCTCTCAATCTTTATTTATTTATTTATTTGGGTCTACTTGTTCTATCAATCATTGAGAGGGGAGTGTTGAAGTCTCCAAATGTAATTTTGGAGTTATCTATTTTTCCTTTCAATTCTGTCACTTTTCATTTCATGTACTTAGAAACTTTACTATAAGGTACATATATATTTTGGTCATGTCCTCTTTTTTTTTAATTAATTAATTAATTTTTTTTTTTTTTTTTGAGACAGAGTCTCACTCTGTTGTCTGGGCTAGAGTGCCGTGGCATCAGCCTAGCTCACAGCAACCTCAAACTCCTGGGCTCAAGCGATCCTCCTGCCTCAGCCTCCCGAGTAGCTGGGACTACAGGCATGTGCCACCATGCCCAGCTAATTTTTTCTATGTATTTTTAGTTGTCCAGTTAATTTCTTTGTATTTTTTGTTTGTTTGTTTTTAGTAGAGACGGAGTCTCACTCTTGCTCAGGCTGGTCTCGAACTCCTAATCTCAAACGATCCACCCGCCTCGGCCTCCCAGAGTGCTAGGATTATAGTTGTGAACCACCGCACCTGGCCTTGGTCATGTCCTCTTGATTTACTGATCTCTTTATCATTATGAAATGACATTTTTATCCATGGTAGTATTTCTTGCTCTGAAGTCTATTTGGTTTTATATTAATAAATCTACTTAAACTTTATTTAGATCAGTGTTAGCATGGTGTATCTTTTTCATACCTTGTTTGTAATCTACTTGTGTCTTTATATTTCAAGTGGATTCCTTGTAGGCACCATGTAGTTGGGTTTGCTTTTTTGCTCCAATCTGACAATTTTTTACATTTAAGGTGATTATGTATCTGGCTGAGCTTAAATCTAACATTTTGCTGTCTGTTTTCTATTTGTTCCATTTATTCCAATCTTCTTTTAGATTAATTGACTATTTCTTATTATTCCATTTTATTTCTTTTATTGCCTTCTTAGCTTTCTTCCTTCTCCTCCTCCTCCTCCCCATCCTTCTTCTTCTCCTTCTCTGATTTCCACTTCCCCCATCCATATCCTTCTCTTTTTCTTATTTCTTTTTTTCCTTTTCTTTCCTTTCTTTCTTTTTCTTTTTTTTGAGACAGGTCTCCCTCTGTTGCTCAGTGGTATCATCATAGCTCACAGCAATCTCAAACTCCTGGGCTCAAGCAAACCTCCTGCCTCAGCCTCCTGAGTAGCTGGGACTACAGGTGCATGTTACCACACCTGGCTATTTTTTCTGTTTATGTTTTGTAGAGGTAGGTCTCACTCTTGTTCAGTCTGGTCTTGAACTCCTAGCCTCAAGCAATCCTCCTGCCTTGGCCTCCCAAAGTGCTGGGATTACAGACATGAGCCACCACGCCTGGCCTCCTTTTCTTGTAAAATAAATTGTTGCTTCATGGTCTATAGTATACCTGCGTAGGTTAGTGGTAGAAATCAGACTATCTATCTATCTATCTATATCTCTTTATTTACCTTCTTTTATTCTCATGCCTCATTCCCTTTCTCCGTCCCACTACATAGACAACAACTATGATATCTTTAATGTATATTTTTTGTTTATATGTTCTCACAAATATACATTGCTATAGTGTGTGTATGCTTTCTTAATTTATATAAATGATATTGTGTAATTTATCTGATTCTGTTCTTTTTGCACCAAATAGTATGCTCTTAAAATCAATTCATATTTTTTCTGATTGCTACATGATACTCAACAGTAGTATCTCACATATTTTACCTTTCTATTCTCTGAGTAACGATCTTCCAGTCTGCCTCCAACTCTTGGACCCCACAAATAATTATCTTATAAATCTCAATTAGCTTTTTGGGGGGGTGCATACCCAGGAGCTCAATGGCTGAATTATAGAGTATGCATATACTTAATTTGGCTAAGTGGTGGAGAATGTTCAATAACCCTGCCTGCCTGAGAGTTTCTATGTCCGTATAATCCTGCAAATCTTGCCATTATCCAGCATTCTAATTTTTAACTTGAATTTCTCTGTCTACCAACAATTTTGATCAACTCTCCTGATACTTTTTCTCTTTTTGGGCTTCCTCTTCTGAAAATTTCCTGTGTATGCATACCTTTTGCTCACTTTTCTCGTGAATTTTCTCTTTCTTCTTGTTGATTTGCAGGAGTTCCATGTGTCTTCTAGATATTAATCCTGTATCAGTTTTAGACACTGTGAATATCTTTTGTCCTGTTTTTTATTTATCATTTTCTCTATAGTGCCCATCATTGAATAGAAATCTTTTTTAATATAGTGAAATAATATTCATCTTTTTCTTTATTGTTTATACTTTTAATGTTTTGTATGAAAAATCTTTATTGTTTATATTTTTAATGCTCTGTATGAGAAACTCTTCCTTATATCTGCCATAAAGATATATGTCTACATAGTCTATTAAACTTATATTTTCTATTGTTCTATTAGCTTAATTATTCTTCTATTAACTTTATATTTTTGTCTTTCACATTTGTGCTTTTCATCTACATAATACCACATTAGTATATACCATTAAGTTGGGGATCCAGTTTTCCTCTTCTATATATAATGAGCTAGTTTTCCCAACATGACATACTGAACGATCTGTCATGTATTGATTTGTAATGTTGCTTCTATTGTCTGTGAAATTTTTTTAGGTATGCATCTGTAAGGGTCCTAGCAGGAAACAGAATGCAAGCCCAAATGAGGCAACCAAGGAGAGCTTAATGAAGGGCACCCAGGTTAAGGATACCAACAAGGGTGGGTGGGGCACTCAGTAGCAACAGTGGAGGGGGGGGTTATCCCCCACCCCCAACCCCCCCGCCATGTATGAACAGGGCAGGGAGTGGCTATCAAAATTCAGAAAAAGCTGTAGCTGGAGTTCTAGCCTTGGGAGTAGGAATGCAGTCTGGGCCTACCTATCTGCAGCTTGGCAGGTGGAGAGAAAGGACGTAACTACCGTCTGTCTCCTTTTTCTCTCCAGCCTCCCTCCAGTGACTCTCCTTGGCCACACTTAACAGGGAATGGGAGGGCAAGTGAGTATGGTTAATGCAGTGCAGGGAGGCCAGCCTCTCAGAGCAGGGCAGGGTGGAGGAGAGTGGACAAAGGATCTGGAGGGGCCAACAGAAAATAGCCAGTGCACCCTGTGAGCTAGTGAGTGTGTCTCTGTGCTCTCTGTTCTGGACCAGTGTGCCTGTCTGTAACTGTGCCAGTATTACAGTGTGTTTATTGCCTCAGTGTTATAGCATGTCAATATCTAGAAAGGTGAGTTCTCCCTTCTATTTTTTCTTTTTTAAGGTTTAAAATTTTTAGGTTAACTGTATTTGTAGTCCTCCATGTACGTTTTAGAGTAAGTGTATGGAGTTCTCAAAAAGTCAGCCGGAATTCTGATTGGCCTCATATTCAATGTTGATATTGATTTTGGAGAAGGGATGTGTTTTTAATATTAATTCAGCCTGTTCATATGCAGGAATGTCTATTTATTCACGTCATTTTCTATGTCCTGTATTAGTGTTACACTCTTGTACACAGAGGTCTGCTGTGTTCTTGGCTAAAGTATTAGTAATCACTAGATAATCACTTAAATTAACCAATTATTTTGTGTCTTGTATTCTTGGTTTAATTATTTCCTAGATTTCTATGTTGTGGCTACTATGAATGGTGCAGATATTTAGTGAGTGCCTTCTACGTGCAGAGACCCTGTGTTGGGTGCTACGGATACAGTACTGAGCATGATGACATGGTCCCTGGTTTCACAGAGCTGACACTGCAAAGACAGATAACACACATGTGTAAACAGACAAATCAATGACCACACTTTGTGATGAGTGCTCTGAAGCAAAGGCCCTGCTTTCCACGCTGGCCCTCTGCCTTCCTTACGTCATTTCTCAGTGTTCTGTGTCACTGCTCTTACAAAGATCCAGGCCAGATGTTGGGAGGCAGGATTTCTAGTCCCAGATCTGACTCTGGACAGTTTGTTCATCTTCAGGATGAAGGCTTGGACTAGTCTGCTTTTCAGGGCTCTTTAGCAACACCCATCACCCTCCCTCCCTCCCTCTCCTCCTTCCTCCCTGATTGGGTGTGAAAGCAAGAACAGTATTACCTGGAGAAGGGAATCTGCTCTGTCTAGTTTTAAGTGCTGTTGTGATACTCAACTGTCAAAGTGCCCACAGTGGAACACACAGGTGTGGATCTTAGAAGATTCCATGCTAGAGATGAGAGTTGAGAGAGACCACTTGAAATCATGATATGACTGACTTCACTTAGAAAGAGTGTACAAATGAAGAAAAGAGGAGGACCAAGAATAGAACCTGCAGGACTGAGCCATTTAAAGTGAAGTAATTTCAAAATATAGCACTGAATTTTAATGATTTTATTAACAAGATGTTGGAGCAAGCAACCTTACTGCTAGTTGCCTCAGTTTCCCCATTTATAAAATAGGCATAATTAGACTTATTTGATGAAGCTGTGGTGAGGGTGGGCAAGTAAGAAATTTCTACATAATTAGGAAATCCTAGTGTTATTCTTTATAATGATACCAAAGGTTAAATTTGTTTTCTGTCTCTGACCTTTTTTTCCCTGTTCAGTGACTGTTTTGTAACTTGTGTTCGTTCCATTCTCACAAATCTCTTTCTTCTGTCCCAGTGTCTCTCGGTTCCCCACACCCAGTAGTTGAAAGATCAGAAAGATACCATCTGCTGATTAATAAACAGACAAATGTTCCTTTATAAGTTGATTGGATCAGGGTGTCTCTTGACATTCTTATTCTGAATGTTCATGCATTCCAGAACATGTTCCCTTATCTGAGGTCACATCCCAGAGGCTCTGTGGCTGGGATGAATCACATCTGAGCTGACCATCCTTCCTGGAATCCATGGGCTGCAACATGTGTGAGTTTAGCTGAAGTAGACACCTCCCACCTGCTCAGCACGGGGCTGGCTCCTGGTGATCACAGTGTGTGTGGGCCCCTGGGTGGCGAGGGCTGACCATCAAGGATGCAATTTCTACCGAGCACCCTCTGCACTCTCAGTACTAGGGTGGAGGGGGTGTGTGGTGGGACAAAAATAAATCGAGAGACTGGGTCCTAGTTCCCAGAAGGAAAGAAGATAGCAGGGGATGGTGGCAGGTTTAGGGTAAAAGCTTAAGGCATTTCATGGGCAGATTTTAATTTATCGAGACCAGATTTAGCATCTAGAGGCCCACAATGCCTCCAAATGAATTAATACTCTGCCTTAAAGATCCAAAAATCTTTCAAGTCTTTCTGAGCTTACTGACTTCCGTTGGCTCCTCTCTCACTCCGAAGCATGTTTACTTCTCTGGGAGTTGCAAGATCTCATGTTCTCAGGGCTTGGCGAGGGCCTGGGTCTGTCCTCCTCCAAATGGGGGTGAAGAGCTGCAGATTTATCTGGGCTTCAAAACCATCTTCCCTGCATTTTTATCCCCCAGCTGGGTGTCCCAGAGACATTAATAAATGAAGAGGGGATTGTTTGCTTTTGCTTTCTTTCTTTTTTTTTTAAAGAGATGTTGAGAAAAACAGAACAATGAACAAAGTCAAGAGGAGTCAATCATCCCACTGCCCAAAAGTTTATAAGGGCAAAAAAATCCTATTGTGAGAAACACACCCACATTGACGAGTTTGCATGGCACTTCCATTGGACACAAGATACACTCAGGCCCAAAAAGTTAAAAGTGCTTCTCCAAGTCTTATAGAAAGTCAGAGACAGACCTGAGATTAAAATCCATGTGCTCTTTCTCCCAATCTGAGCCTCCACCTGTACAGCAGGGAGGACTTCGGGCAGACTAAGGAGGAGGAGGTGTGGCCCTGTAAGGCCAGGCGTGCACCTGGGGCAGGTCTTGACAGAGCCTGGGGCCTGTGGTCCTTTCCTGCAGGGCCCACATGTGACTCACTGGGGGCGCAGGACAGTGCTTCCTTGCTTTGTTTTAGTCTCTTCTCCTGGAAGGTTGGGATTTTCAGAAGTTCTGCCGTCAACATGACAGGGCTGATCTGGGGTGACAGCTGGGAGCTGTGTCAGCTGGTATTTCTGGCCTCTCCAGGCCAGCTCTAAGCTGCACACCCACCCCTGGAAGCAGGATCTGAACACCGGTGGGCGGTGAGTGCATCTTGCTACCATAGATGCCGCATGGACTTTAGGGTCAGACAGATCCAAATTCAGAACCCAAACCCACCAATTCTTAGTCGTATCAACTTACACAAGCTACTTTTTGAGCCTGAGCTTCCAAATTTGATTTTCATATTGACCTTTATGAAGAAGGCATATTAGAAATCTCAGAGTCAGAGAGGTGGAATGGCTGCCCCAATGCATAACACTAATCCCACGCAGGAGCTAGGTAATGGCCGATTTAGCTCTCGTTCCATGCCAGGCATTGTATGTTGATCTACACCTAAACTCACACCAGCTCTGTGAGGGAAGCTCTATGCTTGTTCCATTTTATGGAGGAGGCTTAAAGAGAGTAGGCCCTTTTTGGCTATCTTGTATGTCCCTTATGTGTCTCCTGAGGCAGGCAAAGGAATCCTTCCCACTTCCCAGGTGAGAAGCTGAGGTGCAGAGAGGGAGATAAACAATGTGCCCAGGGTCACCCAATAAGGAGTTGTTGGTGGAGCTGGGTCTCAGTCCAGGTCTCCTGGCTCGTGGCTCAGGGTTCTCTCACTGCCTATACTTGCTGGGCCCAGCCAAGCCCTGGGAGGGCATCCTGCCCTGGGGTGGTGCTCTCCTAGACCAGCCTCACCCTCCCCTCTTGCCAGGGAAGCACTGTCCCATCCCCTGCCAGACAGCCTTGTTGCCCAACTCGTGGGCAGGAGCCAAGCCTGGCAGCCTTTGGTGGGCATCCAAGTTGAGTTGCTCTTTCCTGGGCAGAGTTTAGCATGTGGCATGTCTTCATCATCCAAATATGTCCTGCCAGACAGGCCTCAGCTGCTGGCCAGCGGGGCACTTGGCGGCCCAAGAGAGCTTGGTGCTAATTGGGCCCAGCTGACATAAATCATGGCTCTCGTTAAGAGGAAGTCCAGCCGTTCTCTGGCAGGCAAGGGGTAAGGGGTGGGGAAAGGAAAGAGCCTCCCACTGAAAAGGATCGAGTCCTGCAAGCACCCAGTGACCTTATGCGAGTGTCCATCTGAAGAGTGAAGAAGAGGAGGCTACACCCAGTGATCTCTGATGCTTGCGTGTGTGTGTGTGTGTGTGTGTGTGTGTGTGTTTGTGAGAGAGAGAAATGGTTTTCTTTTTTTTGCTTTTTGCTTGGATCATCAGGGGCAGGTCTCATTATATTCTGTGATGCAGTTGGCTAAGAATCACCTGACTTGGGGGAGGTAAGATAAAGTCCTCCCCATGAACAAAAGAACTCCCCAAGGGCTGCTTTGATGTCTAGAACCTTTGTGGCAGAAGGCTTGGGTTCCCCTTGAAAGTGAATAAGGCTCTCTAGGAGGGAAGGGATTCCCAGCTAAGCTGGGTCACTCACTGACAGATGGGTAGGAGGGAGCATGTTAGCGTCTGTCCTGTTCTAAGAGCAGATTTGAGCTGGAAACAATGGTTAGCTATGCTCAGATGAAACTGGAAACTATCGGGTCAGTTTGAAGACAAAGCATCCCAACCTTACAACTGCTGAGTTTGCTAAGCATGCATTCACCTTCCTACCCATGCATTCCTGAACACGTGCACTCCAGCACGCAGCGTAGCAAGCACCAGCCATGTGCCAAGTACTGTGCCAGGCATTGGGAATATCAATGACTCTGACTCAATCATTGCCTTACTCAGAGCCATGGTCTACTGAGAAGGGCAAACATCTGAAAAATTGATTGTAAAATGTGTGTTAAATTCTGTACCAAAGACATATGCAAGATCCTGTGAGTACAGAGGAAGAAGTTAGGGAGCCTGAATTGGGTAGGGCGAAGGGGGCAGACAGGCTTCCTGGAGAAGGTAGCGTCTCAGCAGTGCTTTGGAGAATCAATTGAGAGGACTGGAGAGGACAGCTGGAGTAGAAGAGAGAACACGAGCAAAAGCTGAGCAGATCTAAAAGGGATGCTGCGGTCAGAGAACAGCAAATAGTTCCATGCAGCTTGAGGGGGGCCCCCTGAGCAGCATGGGGGGTGGGTGGGACAAAAGCCAGGGTTGAGGCTGAAGTTTGGTCAACTCAAACTATGTCCCACCTGGGAGAGACCTTCATTTGTCCCAGTGGTTTTCTACAGTTCCCAACCCTGTCTGTGCATCAGAGTCACCTACAGAGCATTTATAAAACACAAATGGCCAGTCTTCATCCCTGAGATACTGATGTGGCTGGTTTGGTGGGAGTCGGGAATTTGCATTTTAAAACAAGCTCCCCAAGTAATTCTGAGGTTGCTAGCTAACTCTAGCAGTTTTTAAAAACTGTAAGATGATGAGAAATGCAAAGGAGAGAAATGAAGAGAAGGGACACAGATAATGCTGGAGGAGGGGGTGGCAGAGTTTTAAATAGTGTGGTCAGGAAAGGAAGAGCTGCAGGAGAAAGGGAGGTAGCTATGGGGCTATCTGGGGAAAGATCAGCACAGGTGGAAAAAACAGCAGATGCAAAGGTCCTGAGGCAGGGCTGCCTGATGTCCTGAAGGAAGAACAAGGAGGCCAGTGTTGTGGGAACATAGGAAATGAGGTCAGAGAGGTAAAGGGGGCAAGGCTAGTTGTAGGGCTTATACCTGGCCTTTCGAATTGTTGATTTAGTCTAACTTGTCCACTATTTAGTGAAGAAACAGGCCTGGGGAAGGGACACTTTAATAGATGCATCTTCTCTGTGTCCCTCTTTTGCACAAGGCTCTGAACTGGGCTATGTGGCTGGTGGCATAGAGAAGCATAGAGATGAGTAGAATACAGGCTATCTCCCCAGGGATCCCAATCTAGAGGGAGGGGCACAGGCTCACGCAATCTTTCTGATAGAAGGCAGACTGAAATACAGGCTGCTGTGCCGATTCCAGCTCTGACACGAACAGCAGTTGCAGTTAGAGGTGGTCGTGGAGAGAGGTAGGCATGCGATTGAGCAGACTGGGACTGAGTAGCTCCTTGAAAGGGGGGTAGGACTGGAACAGGCGCAGCAGGGAAGGACTTGTCCACGGAAACAGAACAAGTGCCTGGCTGAGACAGCGCCAGAATGGATGTCTCTGGTCTGGGGGAGGCAGCCTGAGAGTGTGGGGTCAGAAAATCCCGGGGTTTGAGCCTGGCTCAGCCTTGACATTTGAGACCAGTGGTGGCAGTGGTGGTGGCAGAAGGGGCATGGCTTTAACTCTTTAAGTCTCTCTGGTCTGGTTTCCCATCTTTTCCGTGGGGTTAATCCCTACTCTGAACATTGGCTGTGAAAATTAATGAAGTAAAGCGTGGTCATGTGTCTACCAGCCCAGGGCTTAGCGTGGAGTATGTGCCCAGGAAGTGAATTTCTTGTCACCCCGAGCACAATTTGATCTGTTTTTCTTTCCACATATGACACCACTTTGTGTCTTTATGGGCAAGGTGCCGCCTGACGGTCCCCCATGACAGTTCATAAAGCCCCGCCCCATTGGCCGTTCTGCCCCATGTCTCAACCACACCCTGAAGCTGACATTATTGTTGCCCCATTTCGTGGGTTGGGGGGAAGGAGAGGGAGCGTCGTGAGTGAGGGAGCCAGGGCTTCTCTGTGTGTTTTCCTCTCCACCACGTTGATCTTCATGGCCAGGCCAAGGACACAGACCGCTGAGGAACCAAGTGTGCCAAAGGGACCTGTGAGCAGCTGGGTCAGTCCTGGAGCTGGGGACGCGACTCCCCATCTGTGTGGAGGGTCCTAGGTGTCAGTGGGTATTTGGCCCGGCCCCTCTGCCCTGCCTGGGCACCCAGCTGGCCGCACCTCTGCCCCACCTTCTGGGCTCAGCCTTGTGTGTTCCGACCGTCCTAGAATAACCAGCTAGAATAACCAGAGGGCAGGGTTGAACTCCTTCTAGCTCCTTCTGATTTGATTTAGGGTGCTGGGAAGTGGGGCTGAGGTGGGTGGGTGTAGGTTCACACATACAGCTTAACACTCTCTCTGCCCAGGAAGGAACACTTCTGAGGCAAGTTCTTTGTTCTTTGATCATTCATTCTTTTCGTAAGCCCTTCTGTAGGTCTCTTCGGCACCGTGCCTCGGGTTGACGTGGGGAATGGAGAGGCAGGTTAGACCTATTCCCTGCCCTGGACGCACTCGCCACCTCTGAGCAGGCAGACTGGACACCCATAGTCACCAGCTGTGCCAAAGGACTGTGAGAAAGAAACCAAGCCCAGGGCCACGCAGAGATGAAGTCTAGGCTAGGAAACGTCATTCATTTGTTCATTCAGCCAACACTCACTGAAGCCTGCTGGGCTCTGCAGGCCTGGGCTCTGGGAGGCAGAGATATCTCAGACCCGGGTTTTTCTAAGAATCTCAGAACTGGAGGTGGTGGGGGATGGGCAGGCTCACTCTGAAATAGGCCATTAAAAAGAGAGTGGTGGGGAATTGGGGATTGTAACCACTTCTGGGGTTGGAGGTGGGTAAGGTTGGAATGGGGGGCTCTGGGGCAGCTCCCAGGACTTAGGCCTTGAAGAAGGGAAAGCTTGGAGCTATGAAGGTGGGCTCCCTGGTAACTACATTTATCACCTGCTGGGTGTCCTGGGATAGTTCTTATTCCAACAATCTGGGTTTTATTGGGACAGGTATATTAATTATTGACAGGTATATTAATTATTAATAAACACACTTTTCTGTTTATTTTTATGTGATATTCTTTTCACTAAAGGTGATGTGTGTTCAATCAAACGCTCTAAGATTTGATTGCTTTGATCGAACTTTTCGGAGAAAGAAGTTAATTAAATTAGAATAGGCCATTTTTCAGAGCACATGTTCTGAGTTCTGATTCAGAAATATCACCTCTGTGCTTACATTAGCACAGCTAGGGCCTAGTTTGATCTCTTCCCCCAACCACAATGTGTTCTCAGGAGAGATGCTGTCCCCAGTCACCTCCCCCGATGCAGGCTGGTGGTGGAGAGAAAGAGAAGAAAGGATAAGAGTTCCCAGGTAGAAGGCTGGGTGGAGTTAGCATTCTCAGCTTGAAGTGACCTGGGCCCCAAGAAAGAAAGTTCAAGGATCAGGGAGGCTTGGTTATATTAGTGGTAAAGAACAAGGGGTTTTGAAGCAGCTATAGCTGGGTTTAGTCCATTGTTCAGATACATATATCTCTGGGCAAGCAGTTAACTAACTATGTATGCCTCGTGCATTTTTTGTAGGATTATTGACAGCTTTGCACAAGGTCATGTAAAATACCCACCCCTGTATCTGGCACTTAGCAAAGACTTGAGGAAAGGTGACTGATAAATTCTTAGTAGTAGCTGGAGCACTTTGAGCCTGTAGTAGATGTGACTTTGGGGACCAGGACGTTCATAGCCCCTGAGATCCTGGTATCACCAGGACTGTCACCCAGCCCTGCCTTCCCTGTTACAATTCACACCCACCTGAGGAGCAGGTGTAACCAGGGACAAGAAGCTGAGATGTCCGAAGTAAGAATGAAGATGATGTCAGCCATGGGGTTGCCTGTGGGAACCCGAGCCTGGCCTCAGCCCACGCCACCCCAAAGCCAGCGGCACCTCTTCGGTTGCGTCCTTCAGAAGAGACCTCGAGCCCTGCTTCCCGCCAGGGGCCCTGCCTCTTTAAAAGGCCCCTTTTTCTCATCTTCATTCTGCTGGTTCTATCCATTACCCCTGAATGGAAATTGAAGCTTAATTTTACTCCCTTGAAGCCATTAACACTCCGGGCCCTTGACAGGAAACACAGCTCAGCTTTAATTAGCCACGGCAAGCTCCCTGCATGAGCTTCTAGCACAGCCCAGGGACTTCAAAGATAAAGGCTTCTCCATTCTTGCTAATCACAGCTATTAATGAGCCAATTAAGGCCCACTGGGGCTAAGGCAGACAGCTCTGTCCTGCTGCCCGGAATCTGGTGTCCTTGGGAGCAGAGTGACTGGGCTCTGGAGTCCCAGCTAGGTTGGCCTCCAGCTCTGCAGCTTATCTGTTATGAGTCCTAGGACTGAACAAATGTCCTCTCTGAGATGCTTTTCACAAGGGATAATAACACTATTTTCATGAGAAGCAATTACTGTAACGGGAATATAGGTCAGTGGTGCTTCAGAATTCCCCGAGGCCTCACTAAAACCTTGAGTGGCCTCCACCCTGAGTTTCTGACTCAGTTGTCCCGGGAGGAGGAGAATTTGCATTTCTAACTTGTCCCCAGGTGATGCTGATGCCGCTGGCTCAGGGACCACGCTTTGAGGAGCATGACTCCAGACTGCATAAGGGCTTGCACAACTGCGAGCTATTACCTGAAGATGTTGATGACATCCATCTATAAATGGCCCCCATTCCTTTCCTTCACCCATGCCCCATGTGACAGTCTCCAGGAGCTTCCCATCTGGGCCATCCACACTTGGACAGCCCAGCGTTTGTCCCTGTGCGGTGCCCTGACGATGTGCTCAGTCCTAGGCAGAATTTGGCAGGACCACTTCTTTGCCTCATCTTGGTACCAAGATTCCAAGTCCTGCTATTGACATCTTAAATCTCCAGCATCTTCTTTGAGAGGGGAAATGGATTGGGGTTTCCTGAGTCCAGAGACAGTAAAGAGCATGGAATCTTTAGGAGTCTCCTTGACAAACGAACTGCATAGTGCAGGTTGGGAAGACGGAGATGTGCAGAAAGGCGCATTCCAGTGTGGGGAAGAGAGGCAAAGGGATGGTAGAATCGAGCATGTGGTTTAGGGGGAACCGGTTAGACTAACTGAAGTCTAACTAAGGTCCTCATGCTGCATTCTACCTGTTCCTTAGGCAACAGGGATGCTGATTTCAACTACTGCCTCCGGCTTGCCACGCCTGATAGCATGACTCAGAGTCACACCATGCTTCTAGCCTTAAAGACAGGCTTTTGTGGTCAAAGAACATAACAGTTCACGTACTTAGGAAGTGGGTTTCAGCTGGGGCTGTCTTCTTCCTGTCTTGACGCCTCGTCATCCTACTCTCACATCTGTGCCTTTCCTCACTCTGTTCCGCAACCTCATATGCCCTTCTTCCTACTCCCCCTTATTCACGTCCACTTCAGCCTTCACTGCGCACCTTAAGTTTCTCAGAGAGCTTGTTCTTGAACGCTGTCATTTTGGTAATCTTTGCTTTATAGATAGCATATTTTGAAGTGTGTGCCCAGGGACTTGGGGGATGTTAAAAGCTGTAATGAGACTGAAGTGTCCCTTGGGGAGTGCTAGGCTAGGTAAAGAAATTCTGGTGTCTTCTCTGCAGGACTTCTCAGAGCCTTGAATACACTACTGTGGATTGGGGGAAACACAAGAGGAATGCTTAACAAGCAGCATTTTCCAGACTTATTTCACTGCAGTGCACAGAATATACTCTTTTTCCCACAGAGGACCTTGCTTCCATATGGAAGAGCTAGGCCTTGAAGGACAAATGACTTTAGAAAAGCTGCAGAGTCCAGCAGACTTTAGTTCCAATTCTGGAACTTATACCTCTTCAAGCCTATCCCCCTGTTTGTAAAATGGAGATAGTGGTCTTTACCTGGGAGGCCTGTTGCAAGGTTTATGTGCGATGACATATGAGAAATGCTCAGCCCAAGGTGAGCTATACAATAGGGGCTTAACAAATGTATACTTTCTCTCCCTTCTTTTGCCTTTCCTGGTGGAAATGTACAATCTGAATCAAGAATAAACTATACAAAACAGGGTGTGTTGCAAGCACCCAGCTTACAACTTGAGGGTGAAGCCACACTCAAGTCCACAGGGTTGGAGGGGTGAGAGCTCATAAGCAACAAGTGTCATCCAAGCAGGCTTCCTGGAGGAGGCAGGTCTTTGCTGGGTCAGATTCTGAAGCTCAATTCTTCTTCAAAATCGAGAGGCGGGGGAGGGGCAGGCTCTGAGCTCTGCATCTCTCTGTGAGCAAGCTACAGCAAGAATCTTTATTTTCCTTTTCCACCCTGGAGGCCCATTTCCCCACCAAATCCAGCCGACGCAGCACTTGCCTTCCCCTCCCACGGCCTGAACTTGGCCAACATCTCAGGTTCCTGAGGTGTGAGCCTCAGAATGGGGCCCTCCTGGCTTGTGGAAATTCACTCTGAGCCTCTCTGGCTGCCTGCAGAAGCCTGTTGTACTGATGCTCCCAGCAAGCTCTGGGCAAACAGGTCACCGGGACCCAAATAATCTGGGGTGCTGGCCTGAGCCCTTCCCTCCCCAACTCTAGCCACGGGGTGGGGACGAAGGGACAGTACTGTAGGATTTCTCCCCCAGACTCCTTATCACCTCCGGCTCCCTGCCCCACACCAGCCAATCATTTCAATAAACCCCTCTTTGAACCAGGCACATTTTGTCCTTAACTCATTTAATCTCCATCACATTTCTAACACAAGCATTATATTTCCCATTTTACTGATGAGAAAACAAAGACTCAGAGAGTCAACTTGAAGCCAAGCTCCTTTGGTCCAAAGCCCAAGCTTTCTCCACTAGTGCTATGGAATTGTTATTGCTCTGTGTGCCTGTTCCAGCTTGTTTGGCATGTCACTGCCTCCAGAAAGCCCTCCTAGTCATCACCCAAGGCTATGCTCATGTCCCTTTCTTCTGAGCATCTACAGGTGGGACCACATTGCTCAGCTTCCTTCAGTCCATATTTCTGGGCAGGAAAGGAATGAGTTGACGTCCTGCCACTGTATCCCTGGTGCCCGGCACAGCACACATAGATTAATCTCCACTGAGAGGAGGAATGAAGTATGATTTTCAAGACTGCAGGGACATATCATGTGCTTTGCATCCCCCATCAGTCCTGAGTCACTCAGCATCTTCTAAGCCCTCCACAATTCTTCAGCCTCCCCTTATGCCATACAGGGGTGTTTCCAGCACCTGGCTGGGGTCACAGGTACTTGCTGACTTGGCTTTCCAAAGTGTCATCTGGTTTACCCGCCTGTGTCTCCGCAGGCTTCCTGGATTTCATCAGGGCCCCCAAATATTCATGAGCAGACCCCTGTGGCCAGACACACTCAGGAGGGGCCCTGAAAGATCTCGGCTCCAATTTTCTCCCTGGGAACAAGCTGTGGTCCAGCACGTCCACGTCAGACCAGGAGCTTGCCCCTCTGCCCGCCAAAACCCACTTCAATGATTAGCGAAGGTGCCAAGGAAATTATGGAAACCATGTGACAGGTAAATGGCTGTTCCTGCAACTTTCTTAAGTTTCAAAGAGAGGACGGCTTGCTCCAGGGTGCGGGCTGGGAATTTAGGCTGTGCAAGTACTTTCCAGAACACACAGGGCAGACCAGACCCTAGCGGGATTCTGCTTTTCCCTCCGGTGGAACATGACAGGGCCCCTTGGCCTGTGGGACTGAGACCCCTTGTTGAATGGGCTCATCCAAACACTGTGGCTTTGTTCCTTCACAAACAGCAGACATGCAAGAGGGTTCTGAGTACAACAGGAGCAAAGTAAACAGGTTAGACAGCTCCAGGAAAATATCTTAGGTCACCAAGTCTAATCCTTTCCCTTTCCAGACAGGGAAACTAAGGCGCAGAGCAAGATGTTTGCCTACAGTCAAAGAGCTTTTTGGAAACTGAGCCATGGCCAGAGAGAACATATTAGTATTTCTTTAAAGTCTTGAACAAGCTTGAGCAATAAATGTCCATGAGGAATTGTGTCCAGAAGCTTCTCTTTGTATTGGCTGGTGGATCAGGCTTGTCTGTGGACAAGGCTGGGCATGGCTTGGTGACGGATATAAGACAGTGAAAGCCGGTCTGGGACCCCTGGCCAGATGCTTGTCCCCTGGCCACCTGGCTCTGTCCCCATGGTATCTGGATGTCCAGAGAACGTGTAGGCAGAACACATCCCAGAACACGACTCAACCTGGGCATCAAGCTGCCTTTGGCATGGGGACAGGAGAATCTACAGTTGCTAAACAGAGGTCCCATGAAATACCAGTGAAAGTGTCTTCCACACCCCGGCACTGTGGCTCCTATGGGTGGTCTTTCCGTAACTATGTCTGAGGAACTCTGATGTGCTAGCACCTTTAATGGCCATAATCATAAGAAATAGAAACTGAGCTCTTCCCATGATGCTCAGGACCCTTACGTACTTATCTGTTCTACCTCTCACTTGTCACCTCCAAAAACCCATGCCATTCATGCCATCACGGCTCTCATGCCCAAAGCATCATCCACTTTCATGACTCTGAATCTTTTAAAAAACTGCCTAGAATATTCTGCCTCCTGGGTCTACTCCACTGCCATCTCTTGCCTAGTCTGTGGCAGTAAGCTCCTAACTGGGTCCCTGCTTCCACCCTTTTCCCACTATAAGCCATTCTCTAGGCAGCAGCCAGCGTGATTCTTTTTGCCCGTCATAAATCAGATCGTGTCCCTCCTGTGCTTAAAGCCCTCAAAGGGCTTCCCATTGCAATGCTCACCACGCTTTCCGTCAGTTCTCCTACTCGTCTCCCTATTGTCACATCATCCAATCTGCCTTGTTCTCCAAGTTCCAGCCACAGTGGCCACCTTCTTGTTCCCTGAACAAACCAGACTTATTTCGGAACTTTTGTTTTTGTACTTCCCTAGAAGGCTTCCCTCTCATTCTCTCATGGCTGGCTCTTTTCATAATTCAGGTCTTGGCTCAAATATCTTCTTGGAGAGGTCTTCCCTGACCATTCTACAGAGTAGCCTCTGTTATAGCCCCTGTTTTATGGTTTTTGCAGCAATCATCCCTATACCAAGAGATTTTATACATTTGTTTCTGTGGGTTTTGCCCCTGTGTCTCTGGCTACAATATAAGCTCAGAGATGGCAGAGATGTTGCCTATCTTCATTGATATATCCCCAGTGCCTGGAGCAGTCCTGGTCCTGAGTGGGTACTCGACAAATAAATATCTGTGACTGCATTAATTGGCATCTCAGCGTACAAAGACTATGGAAGAAGGGGATCTTTGTGGGCTTTCTGGGTGAGCCAGTAAAATGGTGGGTAGGATTTGTGTAGACGGAGAGATCAGAGAAGGTGTTCCAGGAAGTGGGCCTGGCCAGGAGCGTGAGTTGAATGATTGGAAGAGAAGCGCACAGGAGAGAGAATGGTTGCAGCAGGGAGGCTGCGTGCAGAGCAGAGACAGAGATACAGTTAGCTCTGTGCCTGGGGAGGGCGGCAGAGAGGGCCAGAGTGGGCAGACTCTGGCGGGCCTTGAGGGCCAGACAGGAGAGTTCCTTTTCCCCCTGCCTCACTCCCAACCTTTGCACTGTTTCCAAATCCGTTCCCTGCAGCCTTCCTTTGCACGCACATGGTATTATTTCCAGTTGCAAAGGTAGACGGGAGCCATGGGAGAGTCACATAATATCCACATCAGCAAATGGAAATGAAGCTCACCCCTGCTGGGGCTGAGTGATGTCCATGCCAATACAGGGTTTCAGAGAAGCCGGGGCAAATTTGTCTGGATAGGTGGGAATAGCAAATTATAGAATCTTTGCCTGCAAATGGACTTAAATGGAGTCCAGCCGCAGAATCTTAGCATCACACACTTTCAAAACACGCTGCTCTACAGGCTCGTAGAAGCTCTCCAGTCCAACCTCCTCTGCCCTTTAGCCTTGCGCTCAAGAGGACATTAGTGGCTCCTTGCACATCTCCAGTGATGGAGAACTCACGTCTCTGGGCAGCTCTGACTCTCTAAAGCCCTCCTTTTCCTTATACTGAGTTGGATCCCGTCTCCCTGGAACTCCCCTCCACGGGACTTCTCTCTGACTCTGGGGCTGCCTGCTCTGCACCCCAGGCAGCTTGGTGGACACACAACGGCAGCCATCAATCCTCCAGGGCCTGTGACTGGACCCCTGACCCTGGGCCCTTCTGCCCCCTCCTCAATGTGGCTTCCAGGCTGTCCCCACGTGGAGCACCTCCTCCAGGCTTGCCCCCTTGCTCACCACTCTGCTTCCATTGCTTTGGGGGAACCTCGCCACAGGAGGGGGCCACACCCTCTCAACCCCTACTTCAAGACCACACACACTGCATTGCTGGTGGGAATGTAACGTGGTGCAGCTGCTGTGGAAAACAGCATGGTGGTTACTCAAAAAGCTAAATGTAGATCCAGCAATCCACCTCTCAGTGTGTGCTCCAAAGCACTGAAGGCAAGGACATGGACACTTGTGCACTAATGCTCATTGCAGCATTATTCACAGTAGCCAACGGTGGAAATAACTCAAAAGTCCATTGATAGATGAATGAGCAAAAAACATGCAGTACATACACACAGATGGGATGTTACCCAGCCTTACAAAGGAAGGAAATCTGTCCTGTGCTGCTACATGGATGACCCATGACAACAGTATGCTAAGTGGAATAAACCAGGCACAAAAGGACAAATATTCCATGATTTCACTTATATGAGGTACCTACAACAGGCAAATTCATAGAGACAGAAAGTAGGATAGTGGTTACCAGGGACTTGGTGTGTGTGGAGGGGGGTGGTTAGGGGGTGGGGAGAGGACAGGGAGTTATTGTTTCATGGGTACAGGATTTCTGTTTGGAGTGATGAAAAAGTTCTGGAGGTGATGGTGGTGATGGTTGTACAATATTGTAAATATAATTAATGTCACTTAATTGTACACTTAAAAATGGTTAAAATGGTAAATTTTATGTTACCTATATTTTACCACAATAAAAAAATGGTAAATTTGATATTATGTATATTTACATAATAAAAACAAAAATCTTAATAAAATCCACACATATCCACCCTGCATACCTTGCCAAAAATCCGTCAAGCACCAGGCATCTATGAAGCGCCTACTAAGTACAGGGACTGTCTTACACACTTCAGGCTTTAGAGACGAGCAGTAGAGACTGCTCCTGTTCATACTGGCACTAACAACGAAGCACTAGGCTAAGTGATTAACACGGATTTCTTTATTTAATCCAAATAGCCCTCTAAAGTAACTACAGTTGTACCAATTTGACAAATGGAACTGAGGCTAAGTAGTTTGCTCAAGATTACACAGAGAGGCTCAGGATTCAGATGTGAGTGAGTGTCTAATTCCAGAGGGTAGGTTCTTAACCATTATATTGTACTCGAATACTTCTTGAAACAAACTTGGGAAATGTTTAAAGGCAAACACACACACACACACACACACACACACACACGCCCCTAAGGTGGTTCAATGGGTGAAACGTGTAGGGAGTGGCCGTGAACTCCATGTGTGGGCAGCTTGTCCTTTGTCCACTGCTCTTTCCTCAGTCAATATTTGTTGAGTGGATACGTGGAGAACCACCATTAGTGTGTCCTGAAGAAGTCAGGTCTCCAAGGGAGGTGGCATTTCAGCTGGGCCCATGGTGTGAGGAGAAGCAAGGAAAGAAGAACTCACCCTGGACTTTGCCTGGAAGCCTTTTCCGACCACCAGACTGGGCTCTGGGGGTCTGTGCCCCTTTGCCCTCCTCCATCCCCAGACTTGCCCATGGCACCTCTGACACTGTGGGCTGAGCTGGTTGGTTCACTGCCAAGCTAGACGGGCACCGCTGGCAGGCAGGGCCCCTGTCCAATCCTCTCTGTGCCCAGCGCTCAGCCAGGAGCTGGCACAGAGTCGGGGCTCTGTGGTTTCTCTCGGAAGAGATGAACAAAGGGAGCCTGCTGGAGAAACCTACAGAAGAGTTCAGCCTTGAGGAGCTCTTGTTCAATTCTCCTTATTTCCCTATAATTAGAACAAATTCCCTGTTAGCTCAGTTTCCATTCCCCACGGTGGGAGGAATTCAGGAAACTTCTCCCAAGATGCCGAGTCCTATTCTCAGTCTGACTGTCTAGACATATGACCCCCGGGCTGCCCTTGGCATGATCTTGCGTGGAACTGGTGGGGGCTGCGGCAGCAGCTGGGGCACATTACCTCTGGGGCTGGCAAGGCCCTCGCCATGGGCTGAGGAGTCCTCATCTCAGAGAACAGCAGCCCAGACGGCAGGGCTGAGGTGCACACCTGGCTGGCAGTCGCTTGGACAGGCTGTGGCTGCCCCAGGGGGCACAATTCACACTGAATGCAGAGTAGACGGTGTTCCCTGGAGTTGTCCATCGCTGCCATGTTGGGGGCAGGCCTGTCATCAGAGTGATCTACCCAGCTGTGCGTGAGCCTGACACCCTCAGCGCTCCACTGCCTACCGAGGACCTCTCTGCTCTGTGGCCTGGATTCCCTACTGTTTGCATTGTGTGTCACTTGGACTGAACTTCTCTTGTCTCTAACTGAACCATCCAGAGTGGATAAAGAGTACAGGACAGGGCCGGGCGCGGTGGCTCACGCCTGTAATCCTAGCACTCTGGGAGGCCGAGGCGGGTGGATCGCTCAAGGTCAGGAGTTCGAGACCAGCCTGAGCAAGAGCGAGACCCCGTCTCTACTAAAAATAGAAAGAAATTATATGGACAACTAAAAATATATATATAGAAAAATTAGCCGGGCATAGTGGCGCATGCCTGTAGTCCCAGCTACTCGGGAGGCTGAGGCAGGAGGATCGCTTGAGCCCAGGAGTTTGAGGTTGCTGTGAGCTAGGCTGACGCCACGGCACTCACTCTAGCCTGGGCAACAAAGTGAGACTCTGTCTCAAAAAAAAAAAAAAAAAAGAGTACAGGACAGACCTGGGTCCCAACCTAAACGAGCTGTGTGACTCTGGAAAAGTTATTTTCTCTCTTGGAGTTTCAAACTTCTTATTTGTAGATTGAGACAGTAGAACCTACCTTTAGAGTTCTTAGAAGGAGTAAATGAGATAATGTTTATATAGTGCTCAGAACATTATCTGGCACATGGTAAGTTTTATGTAAGTGTTAAAAATGAATACATATTTATCTCAGTCCGCCAAGTGGGAGATGGTAATAAATGGTTGTGGGATAAATGAATAACTGAAACCTGGATCTGAGTCCTGAACTCACCACAAACATGTGGTGTGGCTTTGGGTAAGTCCTGTGCCCTCTCTGAGCCTCACTTTCCCATTCATACAGTTGGGGGGGGGGGTGGTGACAAAATAATCCTGAAGGTCTCTTCCAACTCGAACATGCAGGGACTGAAAAGCTTGCAGCGCTAGACTCACCACCCCTTCTCGGTTAGCCCTGGTCTTGGCCTAGCTCCTCCAGCCGCCCTCAGACTGGCAGGCCTGCAGCCTTCTGTGCTGCAGAGCTCAGGCCCTGTGGAAGTGATTGGTCCAGGGACTGTCAACACAGATTAGGTCTGGGAAACAGGATGGGCAGCACGGTGTCCTGGGAGAAGGTGCTTATCCAGCCCTGCCACTGAAGTGGCCTCAGGGGAGAATTTAGAGAAAAGAACAGTGGAAAGCTGCTGTTAGAGGTTTCTTAATTCTGGGGAATTTAGAGCCACTGCAAAGCAAACTCCTCAACAAGTAGGGATTTGCTTCCCCTCCCAGCCTCAACAGCCTGTTTGTGCAGTTGGGGGGGTGACGTGGCTTACTTTGGCCAAGCTCACAGTTGGACACATTCCTCTTTTGGTTCCCAGGGCTCAGAAATAGTCTGGGGGTGGGAGGGGTGGTGCCCTGGGAGAAATGAGATGATGGTCTCCTCAGGTGTCCCCTGCAGGGACCTAGAATGTGCCAAATACATGTGGAAGGGACCTCTTTGACCATCATGGGACATTTATGTCTTAGTAGGCCTTGGAATTGTCTTGTGTGATTCTCTTAGATGGAGAAACAGAAGCCCATGAAGGAAAAAAAAAAAAAACTAGCTCAAAGTCACCTGGGACAAAATAAGTCAGTGGCAGAGCCAGGGCTAAGATCTGGATGCCCAGACCCCTGCTCTTTAGAAACAGCTGCTGCACTAGCCATGACCAGCATTAACTAGCTCAGTGAACAACTCCACGTGCTGATATTTATCAAGGCTTTGCCATGTGCAGGTCATGGGCAAGGCGCAGGGAGGGGTGGGGCTGAGATGGGACAGAGATGAACCAGGCACCACCCTTGACCTCCAGCTGCCAAGGCAGGAACATTGGCAGCCTGAGAATAGACGCTTTAAAGGAAGAGCTGGGGGAGGTGTGCGCATCTGGCGGAAGGGGAAGGGGACAGAGGGCTGGGAGGAGGAGAGCAACTCCTGTTTTCTGTTTTCTCATCTCTGTTGTTCTTATCTCCCCTCTTAGCCCAGCAGAGGGATTAATGCTCTCTCATTAACCCTAGAGCTCCCTCTGACTGGCCCTCTGCCTTAGCCTCTCCTCTCCTGACTCTCAGCGTGAGTCCCCAGCAGCATGACCTCCCACTGAGTGGCCCTCTGCCTGTCCCAGCCCAGCGCCTGCCTGGCTCAAGCCATGTCATCCATCGCCTGGTGCTGAGCTCCTCGTGTCCAGCCCACGCCCATCTCCTTCTGCCTCCTGCTCACTGCTGCTAGAGTGGTCTTTCTGAAGCAAAAAATCTTTAGGAACTGAGTTTGCTAGCATCTGCCATTGCTTCCAATCCTCTCAGGGTTGTTCTGGGACAGGTGCAGCCGCAGAGGTCAGAGTCAGGACCAGTGGGAGGAGTGCAGGGGAAGGTTTGGCCCTGAGGGGAGCGGTGGCTTCCACCATCTTGCGAGGTATATGAGTTGGGGCTTGAGACCCTTTGCTTGCTCGGGCATTGTAGAGAGTATTTAGGCAGCAAATTCCAAAGCGGGACCTAAGATTATGAGCACTCCATAGCACCGTCTCTGTTTTCATGCCTGCATCCCTTCTTGGGCTGGGAGCAATATGAGAGCCCTTGTGGTTGCAAATAAGCATGTGCGTCTGATTCATCTCCAGAGCCCAGCACTTGCTCGGCTCAGTAAGCACTTGCTGAGTGAATGAATAACGTGTGAGCTTCTGAGATTCCAGAATTACTCCAGGGCTGCGCACAGCCTCTGCAGCTGAGGAATGGCCGGGACTTGGGTGTGGAGAAAAGGCTTCCCTCTGGCTGCCAGTCTCTGAGAACTCCCCACTTCAAAGGACTTGCAGATAAGAAGGGCTTTCTGGGCTAAGTGAGATCCTGCCCCACCCCCTCCACATACATACCAAATGTGCACATGAAAATCTGGCTTCCTTATCGGCCTAGGCTCAGATTTGGCACCCTGGGGCTTGAAAGGCTGAGAGGGGACTGATGGTGCATCCAGATGTCCTTAAAGGCCCCCTGCTGTGGACCACAGGACATTGTTCCTCCTGAGGTGCCAGCCCCGACTTCCACCTGCCACCTGCACAGAGGTGTGAGGCCCTGCTGGATAGGAATGGAAGAGGCTGTCTGGAAACAGGGGAGGCAGAGCATCCCAGTGAAGGCAGAACTGGCTGGAAGGATTCCGGGGGAGGAAGAATGCAATGGGACACATGGGAAGGAAGGTCTCACCTTTGGAGGGTGAATTCCTCACATAGGACACAGAGTC